>NC_091062.1:212049501-213249501 GCF_000393655.2 Nicotiana sylvestris | reverse complement strand
TTGGAATTTTACGGCCATAAAACTGGAATTCCGCGCGAGTCCCAAATTTTCGTGTGCTATAGCCCATGCCTTCCGCCGTGGTCCCAGGACCCCGGATACGGATCACCTAAAATTTTTATGGGATGTCAAATACGGCCTAAGGAACCATATTCACCGCCCCTCCATGATCAAATTACATTTTCTGGCATTTTACGGCCATAAAACTAGAAATCCGCGCGAGTCCCAAATTTTCGTGTGCTATAGCCCACGCCTTCCGCCGTGGGCCCGGGACCCCGGATGCGGATCGCCTAAAAATTTTCCGGGATGTCAAATACGGCCAAAGGAACCATATTCACCGCCCCTCCATGATCAAATTACATTTTTTGGCATTTTACGGCCATAAAACTGGAAATCCGCGCGAGTCCCAAATTTTTGTGTGCTATAGCCCTCGCCTTCCGCTGTGGTCCCGGAACCCCGGATCCGGATAGCCTAAAATTTTTCCGGGATGTCAAATACGGCCTAAGAAACCATATTCACCGCCCCTCCATGACCAAATTACATTTTTTGGCATTTTACGGCCATAAAACTAGAATTCCGCGCGAGTCCAAAATTTTCGTGTGCTATAGCCCACGCCTTCCGCCGTGGGCCCGGGACCCCGGATGCGGATCGCCTAAAAATATTCCGGGATGTCAAATACGGCCTAAGGAACCATATTCACCGCCCCTCCATGATCAAATTACATTTTTTGGCATTTTATGGCCATAAAACTGGAAATCCGCGCGAGTCCCAAATTTTTGTGTGCTATAGCCCACGCCTTCCGCTGTGGTCCCGGGACCCCGAATCTGGATAGCCTAAAATTTTTCCGGGATGTCAAATACGGCCTAAGTAACCATATTCACCGCCCCTCCATGACCAAATTACATTTTTTGGAATTTTACGGCCATAAAACTGGAATTCCGCGCGAGTCCCAAATTTTTGTGTGCTATAGCCCACGCCTTCCGCTGTGGTCCCAGGACCCCGGATCCGGATAGCCTAAAATTTTTCCGGGATGTCAAATACGGCCTAAGGAACCATATTCACCGCCCCTCCATGACCAAATTACATTTTTTGGAATTTTACGGCCATAAAACTGGAATTCCGCGCGAGTCCCAAATTTTTGTGTGCTATAGCCCACGCCTTCCGCTGTGGTCCCAGGACCCCGGATCCGGATAGCCTAAAATTTTTCCGGGATGTCAAATACGGCCTAAGGAACCATATTCACCGCCCCTCCATGACCAAATTACATTTTTTGGAATTTTACGGCCATAAAACTGGAATTCCGCGCGAGTCCCAAATTTTCGTGTGCTATAGCCCATGCCTTCCGCCGTGGTCCCAGGACCCCGGATACGGATCACCTAAAATTTTTATGGGATGTCAAATACGGCCTAAGGAACCATATTCACCGCCCCTCCATGATCAAATTACATTTTCTGGCATTTTACGGCCATAAAACTAGAAATCCGCGCGAGTCCCAAATTTTCGTGTGCTATAGCCCACGCCTTCCGCCGTGGGCCCGGGACCCCGGATGCGGATCGCCTAAAAATTTTCCGGGATGTCAAATACGGCCAAAGGAACCATATTCACCGCCCCTCCATGATCAAATTACATTTTTTGGCATTTTACGGCCATAAAACTGGAAATCCGCGCGAGTCCCAAATTTTTGTGTGCTATAGCCCTCGCCTTCCGCTGTGGTCCCGGAACCCCGGATCCGGATAGCCTAAAATTTTTCCGGGATGTCAAATACGGCCTAAGAAACCATATTCACCGCCCCTCCATGACCAAATTACATTTTTTGGCATTTTACGGCCATAAAACTAGAATTCCGCGCGAGTCCAAAATTTTCGTGTGCTATAGCCCACGCCTTCCGCCGTGGGCCCGGGACCCCGGATGCGGATCGCCTAAAAATATTCCGGGATGTCAAATACGGCCTAAGGAACCATATTCACCGCCCCTCCATGATCAAATTACATTTTTTGGCATTTTATGGCCATAAAACTGGAAATCCGCGCGAGTCCCAAATTTTTGTGTGCTATAGCCCACGCCTTCCGCTGTGGTCCCGGGACCCCGAATCTGGATAGCCTAAAATTTTTCCGGGATGTCAAATACGGCCTAAGTAACCATATTCACCGCCCCTCCATGACCAAATTACATTTTTTGGAATTTTACGGCCATAAAACTGGAATTCCGCGCGAGTCCCAAATTTTTGTGTGCTATAGCCCACGCCTTCCGCTGTGGTCCCAGGACCCCGGATCCGGATAGCCTAAAATTTTTCCGGGATGTCAAATACGGCCTAAGGAACCATATTCACCGCCCCTCCATGACCAAATTACATTTTTTGGAATTTTACGGCCATAAAACTGGAATTCCGCGCGAGTCCCAAATTTTCGTGTGCTATAGCCCATGCCTTCCGCCGTGGTCCCAGGACCCCGGATCCGGATCACCTAAAATTTTTATGGGATGTCAAATACGGCCTAAGGAACCATATTCACCGCCCCTCCATGATCAAATTACATTTTCTGGCATTTTACGGCCATAAAACTAGAAATCCGCGCGAGTCCCAAATTTTCGTGTGCTATAGCCCACGCCTTCCGCCGTGGGCCCGGGACCCCGGATCCGGATCGCCTAAAAATTTTCCGGGATGTCAAATACGGCCTAAGGAACCATATTCACCGCCCCTCCATGACCAAATTACATTTTTTGGCATTTTACGGCCATAAAACTGGAAATCCGCGCGAGTCCCAAATATTCGTGTGCTATAGCCCACGCCTTCCGCCGTGGGCCCGGGACCCCGGATCCGGATCGCCTAAAAATTTTCCGGGATGTCAAATACGGCCTAAGAAACCATAATCACTGCCCCCCATGACCAAATTACATTTTTTGGCATTTTACGGCCATAAAACTGGAAATCCGCGCGAGACCCAAATATTTGTGTGCTATAGCCCACTCCTTCCACCGTGGGCCCGGAACCCCGGACCCGAATCGCCTAAAAATTTTCCGGGACATCGAATACGGTCTAAGGAAACATATTTTTTGGCATTCCATGACCAAATTACATTTTTTGGCATTTTACGGCCATAAAACGTGAAATCCGCGCGAGTCCCAAATTTTCGTGTGCTATAGCCCACGCCTTCCGTCGTGGGCCCGGGACCCCGGATGCGGATCGCCTAAAATTTTTCCGGGATGTCAAATACGGCCTAAGGAACCATATTCACCGCCCCTCTATGACCAAATTACATTTTTTGGCATTTTACGGCCATAAAACTGGAATTCCGCGCGAGTCCCAAATTTTCGTGTGCTATAGCCCATGCCTTCCGCCGTGGTCCCAGGACGCCGGATCTGGATCGCCTAAAAATTTTCTGGGATGTCAAATACGGCCTAAGGAACCATAATCACTGCCCCCATGACCAAATTACATTTTTTGGCATTTTACAGCCATAAAATTGGAATTCCGCAAGATTCCCATGTTTTCGTGTTCTATAGCCCACGCCTTCGTCGTGGGCTCGGGATCCTGGATCCGGATCGCCTAAAATTTTTTCGGGATGTCGAATACGGACTAAGAAACCATAATCACTGCCCCTACATGACCAAATTACATTTTTTGGCATTTTACGGCCATAAAACTGGAATTCCGCACGATTCCCATATTTTCGTGTTATATAGCCCACGCCTTCCGCCGTGGACCTGACACCTTTGATCCGGATCGCCTAAAAAATTTTCGGGATGTCGAATACGGCCTAAGAAACTATAATCACTACCCCACCATGACCAAATTATATTTTTTGGCATTTTACGGCCATAAAACTGGAATTCCGCACGATTCCCAAATTATCGTGATCTATAGACCACGCCTTCCGCCGTTGGCCTGAGACTCCATACTCGAATTTTCTAATAGTTTTCTAGGATATCGAATACAACCTAAGAAACCATAGTCACCGCTACGCCATGACCAAATTACCTTTTTGGCATTTTACGGCCATAAAACTGGAAATCCGTGCGATTCCCATATTTTCGTGTTCTATATCCCACGCCTTCCGCCGTGGGCCCGGGACCCTGGATCCGGATCGCCTAATATTTTTCCGGGACATTTAATACGGCCTAAGGAACCATATTTACCGCCCCTCTATGACAAAATTACTTTTTTGGCATTTCACGGCCATAAAACTAGAAATCCATGCGATTCCCATATTTTCGTGGGCTAGGGACACCAGATCTGGATCGCCTTAAATTTTTATTGGGATGTCAAATATGGCGTATGGAACCATATTCACCACCCCTCCATGACCAAATTACTTTTTTGGCATTTTACGGCCATAAAACTTGAAATCCGCGCGATTCCCATATTTTCTTGTGCTATAGCCCACGCCTTCTGCCGTGGGCCAGCGACCCCGGATCCGGATCGCCTAAAATTTTTTCGGGATGTCGAATACAGACTAAGAAACCATAATCACTTCCCCTCCATGACCAAATTAGATTTTTTAGCATTTTACGGCCATAAAACTGGAATTCCGCACGATTCCCATATTTTTGTGTTCTATAGCCCACGCCTTCGTCGTGGGCCCGGGACCCTGGATCCGGATCGCCTAAAATTTTTTCTGGATGTCGAATAGGAACTAAGAAACCATAATAACTGCCCCTCCATGACCAAATTACATCTTTTGGAATTTTACGGCCATAAAACTGGAATTCCGCACGATTCCCAAATTTTCGTGATCTATAGCCCACGCCTTCCGCCGTCGGCCTGAGACCCCGCACCCGAATTGTCTAAAAGTTTTCTAGGACGTCGAATACAACCTAAGAAACCATAGTCACCGCTCCGTCATGACCAAATTACCTTTTTGGCATTTTACGGCCATAAAACTGGAAATCCCCGCGATTCCCATATTTTCGTGTGCTATAGCCCACGCCTTCCGCCGTGGGCCCGGAACCCCGGATCCGGATCGCTTAAAGTTTTTCTGGGATGTCGAATACGGCCTAAGAAACCATAATCGCTACCCTTCCATGACCAAATTACATTTTTTGGCATCTTACGACCATAAAACTGGAATTTCGCACGATTCCCATATTTTCGTGTTATATAGCCCACGCCTTCGTCGTGGGCCCGGGACCCCGGATCCGGATAGCCTAAATTTTTTTCGGGATGTCGAATATGGCCTATGAAACCATAATAACTGCCCCTCCATGACCAAATTACATTTTTTGGCATTTTACGGCCATAAAATTGGAATTCCGCACGATTCCCATATTTTTGTGATCTATAGCCCACGCCTTCCGCCGTGGGCCCAGGACCCCGGACCCGGATTGCCTAAAAAATTTTCTCTACTTCAAATACGGCCTAAGCAACCATATTCACCGCCCCGCCATGACCAAATTACGTTTTTTGGCATTTTATGGCCATAAAACTAGAAATCTGCGCGAGTCCCAAATTTTCTTGTGCTGTAGCCCACGCCTTCCGCCGTCGGCCTGAGACCTCGCACCCGGATTACCTATAAGTTTTCTAGGACGTCGAATACAGCCTAAGAAACCATAGTCACCTCTCCGCCTTGACCAAATTACTTTTTTGGCATTTTACTGCTAAAACTGGAAATCTGCGCGATTCCCATATTTTCGTGTTCTTTATCCCACGCCTTCCGCCGTGGGCCCGGGACCCCGGACCCGGATCGCCTAATATTTTTCCGGGACATTTAATACGGCCTAAGGAACCATATTCACTGCCCCTCCATGACCAAATTACTTTGTTGGCATTTCACGGCCATAAAACTGGAAATCCGCGCGATTCCCATATTTTTGTGTGCTATAGCCCACGCCTTCCGCCGTGGGCTAGGGACACCGGATCTGGATCGCCTTAAATTTTTTTGGGATGTCTAATATGGCCTAAGGAACCATATTCACCACCCCTCTATGACCAAATTACTTTTTTGGCATTTTACGGCCATAAAACTGGAAATCCACGCGATTCCCATATTTTTGTGTGCTATAGCCCACGCCTTCTGCCATGGGCCCAGGACCCCGACCCGGATTGCCTAAAAAATTTTCGAGACGTCGAATACGGCCTAAGAAACCATAATCACTGCCCCCCATGACAAAATTACATTTTTTGGCATTTTACGGCCATAAAATTGGAATTCTCACGATTCCCATGTTTTCGTGTTCTATAGCCCACGCCTTCGTCGTGGGCTCGGGACCCTGGATCCGGATCGCCTAAAATTTTTTCGGGATGTCGCATACGGACTAAGAAACCTTAATCACTGCCCCTCCATGACCAAATTACATTTATTGGCATTTTATGGCCAACTAGAATTTCGCACGTTTGCCATATTTTTGTGTTATAAAGCCCACGCCTTCCGCCGTGGACCTGACACCCTTGATCTGGATCGCCTAAAATTTTTTTGGGATGTCGAATACGGCCTAAAAACCATAATCACTACCCCACCATGACTAAATTAAATATTTTGGCATTTTACGGCCATAAAACTGGAATTCCGCACGATTCCCAAATTTTCGTGATCTATAGACCACGCCTTCCGCCGTTGGCCTGAGACCCCGCACCCGAATTGTCTAAAAGTTTTCTAGGACATCGAATACAACCTAAGAAACCATAGTCACCGCTCCGCCATGACCAAATTACCTTTTTGGCATTTTACGGCCATAAAACTGGAAATCCGCGCGATTCCCATATTTTCGTGTTCTATATCCCAAGCCTTCCGCCGTGGGCACGGGACCCTGGATCCGGATTGCCTAAAATTTTTTCGGGACATTTAATACAGCCTAAGGAACCATATTTACTGCCCCTCTATGACCAAATTACTTTTTTGGCATTTCACGGCCATAAAACTGGAAATCCACGCGATTCCCATATTTTCATGGGCTAGGGACACCAGATGTGGATCGCCTTAAATTTTTTTTGGGATGTCAAATACGGCCTAAGGAACCATATTCACCACCCCGCCATGACCAAATTACATTTTTAGCATTTTACGGCCAAACCTGGAAATCCGCGCGATTCCCATATTTTCTTGTGCTATAGCTCACGCCTTCTTCCGTGGGCCAGCGACCCCGGATCCGGATCGCCTAAATTTTTTTCAGGATGTCGAATACAGACTAAGAAACCATAATCACTGCCCCTCCATGACCAAATTACATTTTTTAGCATTTTACGGCCATAAAACTGGAATACCGCACGATTCCCATATTTTCGTGTTCTATAGCCCACGCCTTCGTCGTGGGCCCAGGACCCTGGATCTGGATCGCCTAAAATTTTTTCTGGATGTCGAATACGAACTAAGAAACCATAATAACTGCCCCTCCATGACCAAATTACATTTTTTGGCATTTTACGGCCATAAAACTGGAATTCCGCACGATTCCCATATTTTCGTGTTATATAGGCCACGCCTTCCGCCGTGGACCTGGGACCCTGGATTCGGATCGCCTAAAATTTTTGTGGGATGTCGAATACGGCCTAAGAAACCATAATCACTACCCCACCATGTCCAAATTACATTTTTTGGAATTTTACGGCCATAAAACTAGAATTCCGCACGATTCCCAAATTTTTGTGATCTACAGCCCACGCCTTCCGCCGTCGTCCTGAGACCCCGGATCCGGATTGCTTAAAATTTTTCTGGGATGTCTAATACGACCTAAGAAACCATATTCACTTCCCCTCCATGACCAAATTATATTTTTTGGCATCTTACGGCCATAAAACTGGAATTCCGCACGATTCCCATATTTTCGTGTTCTATAGCCCACGCCTTCATCGTGGGCCCGGGACCCCAGATCCGGATCGCCTAAAAATTTTTTGGGATGTCGAATACGTCCTAAAAAACCATAATCACTGCCCCGCCATGACCAAATTACATATTTTGGCATTTTACGGCCATAAAACTGGAATTCCGTACGATTCCCATATTTTCGTGATCTATAGCCCACGCCTTCCGCCGTGGGCCCAGGACCCCGGACCCGGATTGCCTAAAATTTTTTCGGGACTTCGAATACGGCCTAAGCAACCATATTCACCTCCCCACCATGACCAAATTACGTTTTTTGCATTTTATGGCCATAAAAATAGAAATCCGCGCGAGTCCCAAATTTTCGTGTGTTGTAGCCCACGCCTTCCGCCGTCGGCCTGAGGCCTCGCACCCGAATTGCCTATAAGTTTTCTAGGATGTCGAATACAGCCTAAGAAACCATAGTCACCTCTCCGCCCTGACTAAATTCCTTTTTTTGGCATTTTACTGCTAAAACTGGAAATCCGCGCGATTCCCATATTTTCGTGTTCTATATCCCACGCCTTCCGCCGTGAGCCCGGAACCTCGGACCCGGATCACCTAAAAATTTTCCGGAACATTGAATACGGCCTATGGAACCATATTCACCGCCACGCCATGACCAAATTACTTTTTTGGCATTTTACGGCCATAAAACTAGAAATCCGTGCGATTCCCATATTTTTGTGATCTATAATCCACGCCTTCCCCCGTGGGCCCGGGACCCCGGATTCGGATCGCCTAAAATTTTTTGGGATGTCGAATACGGTCTAAGAAACCATAATCACTACACCCCATGACCAAATTACATTTTTTGGCATTTTACGGCCATAAAATTGGAATTCCGCATGATTCCCATGTTTTCGTGTTCTATAGCCCACGCCTTCGTCGTGGGCCCGGGACCCTAGATCCGGATCGCCTAAAAATTTCTCAGGATGTCGAATACGGCCTAAGAAACCATAATCACTGCCCCTCCATGACCAAATTACATTTTTTGGCATTTTACGGCCATAAAACTGGAATTCCGCACGATTCCCATATTTTCGTGATCTATAGCCCACGCCTTCCGCCGTGGGCCCAGGACCCCGAACCTGGATAGCCTAAAAATTTTTCGGGACTTTGTATACGGCCTAAGCAACCATATTCACCGCCCCTCCATGACCAAATTACGTTTTTTGGCATTTTATGGCCATAAAAATAGAAATCCGTGCGAGTCCCAAATTTTCGTGTGTTGTAGCCCACGCCTTCCGCCGTCGGCCTGAGACCTCGCACTCGGATTGCCTATAAGTTTTCTAGGACATCTAATACAGCCTAAGAAACCATAGTCACCTCTCCGCCTTGACCAAATTACTTTTTTTGGCATTTTACTGCTAAAACTGGAAATCCGCGCGATTCCCATATTTTCGTGTTCTATATCCCACGCCTTCCGCCGTCGGCCTGAGACCTCGCACCCGGATTGCCTATATGTTTTCTAGGACGTCGAATATAGCCTAAGAAACCATAGTCACTTCTCCGCCTTGACCAAGTTACTTTTTTTGGCATTTTACTGCTAAAACTGTAATTCCGCACGATTCCCAAATTTTCGTGATCTACAGCCCACGCCTTCCGCCGTCGGCCTGAGACCCCGGATCCGGATTGCTTAAAATTTTTCTGGGATGTCTAATACGACCTAAGAAACCATATTCACTGCCCCTCCATGACCAAATTATATTTTTTGGCATCTTACGGCCATAAAACTGGAAATCCGCGCGATTCCCATATTTTCGTGTGCTATAGCCCACGCCTTCCGCCGTGGGCCAGGGACCCCGGATCCGGATCGCCTTAAATTTTTTCGGGATGTCGAATACGACCTAAGGAACCATAATCACTGCCCCGCCATGACCAAATTACATATTTTGGCATTTTACGACCATAAAACTGGAATTTCGTACGATTCCCATATTTTCGTGTTCTATATCCCACGCCTTCCGCCGTGGACCCGGGACCTCGGACCCGGATCACCTAAAAATTTTCCGGGACATTGAATACGGCCTAAGGAACCATATTCACCGCCCCTCCATGACCAAATTACTTTTTTGACATTTTACGGCCATAAAACTGGAAATCCGCGCGATTCCCATATTTTCGTGTGCTATAGCCCACGCCTTCCGCTGTGGGCCAGGGACCCCGAATCTGGATCGCCTTAAATTTTTTCGGGATGTCGAATACGGCCTAAGGAACCATAGTCACTACCCCTCCATGACCAAATTACGTTTTATGGCATTTTCCGGCCATAAAACTGGAATTCCGCACGATTCTCATATTTTCGTGTTCTATATCCCACGCCATTTGCAATCGGCCTGAGACCCCGGACCCGGAACGCCTAAAAGTTTTTTGGGACATTGAATACGGCCTTAGAAACCATAATCACTGCCCTTCAATGACCAAATTGCATTTTTTAGCATTTTACGGCCATAAAACTGGAATTCCGCACGATTCCCATATTTTCATGTTCTATAGCCCACGCCTTTGTCGTGGTCCCGGGACCCTAGATCCGGATCACCTAAAAAAATTTTAGGATGTCGAATACGGCCTAAGAAACCATAATCACTGCCCCACCATGATCAAATTATATTTTTTGGCAATTTACGGCCATAAAACTGGAATTTCGCACGATTCCCATATTTTCGTGATCTATAACCCACGCCTTCCCCTGTGGGCCCGGGACCCCGGATTCGGATCGCCTAAATTTTTTTGGAATGTCGAATACGGTCTAAAAAACCATAATTACTGCCCCCCATGACCAAATTACATTTTTTGGTATTTTACGGCCATAAAATTGGAATTCCGCACGATTCCCATGTTTTCGTGTTCTATAGCCCATGCCTTCGTCGTGGGCCCGGGACCCTGGATCCGGATCGCCTAAAATTATTTCGGGACTTCGAATACGGCCTAAGCAACCATATTCACCGCCCCGCCATGACCAAATTACGTTTTTTGGCATTTTATGGCCATAAAAATAGAAATCCGCGTGAGTCCCAAATTTTCGTGTGCTTTAGCCCACGCCTTCGCTGTCGGCCTGAGACCTCGCACCCGGATTGTCTACAAGTTTTCTAGGACGTCGAATACAGCCTAAAAAACCATAGTCACCTCTCCGCCTTGACCAAATTACTTTTTTTGGCATTTTACTGCTAAAACTGGAAATCCGCGCGATTCCCATATTTTCGTGTTCTATATCCCACGCCTTCCGCCGTGGGCCCGGGACCCCCGACCCGGATTGCCTAAAATTTTTTCGGGACATTGAATACGGCCTAAGGAACCATATTCACCGCCCCGCCATGACAAAATTACTTTTTTGGCATTTTACGGCAATAAAACTGGAAATCCGCGCGATTCCCATATTTTCGTGTGCTATAGCCCACGCCTTCCGCCGTGGGCCAGGGACCCCGGATCCGAATCGCCTTAAATTTTTTCGAGATGTTGAATACAGCCTAAGGAACCATAGTCACTGCCCCGCCATGCCTAAATTACGATTTATGGCATTTTACGGCCATAAAACTGGAATTCCGCACGATTGTCATATTTTCGTGTTCTATATCCCACGCCATCTGCAATCGGCCTGAGACCCCGGACCCGGATCGCCTAAAAATTTTTCGGAACATTAATACGGCCTAAGAAACCATAATCACTGCCCCTCCATTACCAAATTGCATTTTTTAGCATTTTACGGCCATAAAACTGGAATTCCGCACGATTCCCATATTTTCGTGTTCTATAGCCCACGCAATTGTCGTGGGCCCGGGACCCTGGATCCGGATCGCCTAAATTTTTTTCGGGATGTCTAATACGGCCTAGGAAACCATAATCACTGCCCCACCATGACCAAATTACATTTTTTGGCATTTTACGGCCATAAAACTGGAATTGCGCACGATTCCCATATTTTCGTGATCTATAGCCCACGCCTTCCGCTGTGGGCCCAGGACCCCGGACCCAGATCGCCTAAAAGTTTTTCGGGACATTAATACGGCTTAAGAAACCATAATCACTGCCCCTCCATTAACAAATTGCATTTTTAGCATTTTACGGCCATAAAACTGGAATTCCGCACGATTCCCATATTTTCGTGTTTTATAGCCCACCCAATTGTCGTGGGCCCGGGACCCTGGATCCGGATCGCCTAATTTTTTTCGGGATGTCGAATACGGCCTAAGAAACCATAATCACTGCCCCACCATGACAAAATTAAATTTTTTGGCATTTTACGGCCATAAAATTGGAATTCCGCACGATTCCCATGTTTTCGTGTTCTATATAGCCCACGCCTTCGTCGTGGGCCCGGGACCCTGGATCCGGATCGCCTAAATTTTTTTCGAGATGTCGAATACGGCCTAAGAAACCATAATCACTGCCCCTCCATGACCAAATTACATTTTTTGGCATTTTACGGCCATAAAACTGGAATTCCGCACGATTCCCATATTTTCGTGATCTATAGCCCACGCCTTCCGCCGTGGGCCCAGGACCCCGGACCCAGATCGCCTAAAATTTTTTCGGGACTTCGAATACAGCCTAAGAAACCATATTCACTGCCCCGCCATGACCAAATTACGTTTTTTGGCATTTTATGGCCATAAAAATAGAAATCCGCGTGAGTCCCAAATTTTTGTGTGCTGTAGCCCACGCCTTCCGCCGTCGGCCTGAGACCTCGCACCCGAATTGCCTATAAGTTTTCTAGGATGTCGAATACAGCCTAAGAAACCATAGTCACCTCTCCGCCCTGACTTAATTACTTTTTTTGGCATTTTACTGCTAAAACTGGAAATCCGCGCGATTCCCATATTTTCGTGTTCTATATCCCACGCCTTCCGCCGTGGGCCCGGGACCTCGGACCCGGATCACCTAAAAATTTTCCGGAACATTGAATACGGCCTATGGAACCATATTCACCGCCCCGCCATGACCAAATTACTTTTTTGGCATTTTACGGCCATAAAACTGGAAATCCGCGCGATTCCCATATTTTCGTGATCTATAACCCACGCCTTCCCCCGTGGGCCCGGGACCCCGGATTCGGATCGCCTAAAATTTTTTAGGATGTCGAATATGGTCTAAGAAACCATAATAACTACCCCCCATGACCAATTACATTTTTTGGCATTTTACGGCCATAAAATTGGAATTCCGCACGATTCCCATGTTTTCGTGTTCTATGGCCCACGCCTTCGTCGTGGGCCCGGGACCCTGGATCCGGATCGCCTAAAAATTTCTCAGGATGTCGAATACAGCCTAAGAAACCATAATCACTGCCCCTCCATGACCAAATTACATTTTTTGGCATTTTACGGCCATAAAACTGGAATTCCGCACGATTCCCATATTTTCGTGATCTATAGCCCACGCCTTCCGCCGTGGGCCCAGGACCCCGAACCCGGATCGCCTAAAAATTTTTCGGGACTTTGTATACGGCCTAAGCAACCATATTCACCGCCCCTCCATGACCAAATTACGTTTTTTGGCATTTTATGGCCATAAAAATAGAAATCCGCGCGAGTCCCAAATTTTCGTGTGTTGTAGCCCACGCCTTCCGCCGTCGGCCTGAGACCTCGCACCCGGATTGCCTATAAGTTTTCTAGGACGTCGAATACAGCCTAAGAAACCATAGTCACCTCTCCGCCTTGACCAAATTACTTTTTTTGGCATTTTACTGCTAAAACTGGAAATCCGCGCGATTCCCATATTTTCGTGTTCTATATCCCACGCCTTCCGCCGTCGGCCTGAGACCTCGCACCCGGATTGCCTATATGTTTTCTAGGACGTCGAATACAGCCAAAGAAACCATAGTCACCTCTCCGCCTTGACCAAGTTACTTTTTTGGCATTTTACTGCTAAAACTGTAATTCCGCACGATTCCCAAATTTTCGTGATCTACAGCCCACGCCTTCCGCCGTCGGCCTGAGACCCCGGATCCGGATAGCTTAAAATTTTTCTGGGATGTCTAATACAACCTAAGAAACCATATTCACTGCCCCTCCATGACCAAATTATATTTTTTGGCATCTTACGGCCATAAAACTGGAAATCCGCGCGATTCCCATATTTTCGTGTGCTATAGCCCACGCCTTCCGCCGTGGGCCAGGAACCCCGGATCCGGATCGCCTTAAATTTTTTCGGGATGTCGAATACGACCTAAGGAACCATAATCACTGCCCCGCCATGACCAAATTACATATTTTGGCATTTTACGACCATAAAACTGGAATTTCGTACGATTCCCATATTTTCGTGTTCTATATCCCACGCCTTCCGCCGTGGGCCCGGGACCTCGGACCCGGATCACCTAAAAATTTTCCGGGACATTGAATACGGCCTAAGGAACCATATTCACCGCCCCTCCATGACCAAATTACTTTTTTGACATTTTACGGCCATAAAACTGGAAATCCGCGCGATTCCCATATTTTCGTGTGCTATAGCCCACGCCTTCCGCTGTGGGCCAGGGACCCCGAATCCGGATCGCCTTAAATTTTTTCGGGATGTCGAATACGGCCTAAGGAACCATAGTCACTACCCCTCCATGACCAAATTACGTTTTATGGCATTTTACGGCCATAAAACTGGAATTCCGCACGATTCTCATATTTTCGTGTTCTATATCCCACGCCATCTGCAATCGGCCTGAGACCCCGGACCCGGAACGCCTAAAAGTTTTTTGGGACATTGAGTACGGCCTAAGAAACCATAATCACTGCCCTTCAATGACCAAATTGCATTTTTTAGCATTTTACGGCCATAAAACTAGAATTTTGCACGATTCCCATATTTTCATGTTCTATAGCCCACGCCTTGGTCGTGGGCCCGGGACCCTAGATCCGGATCACCTAAAAATTTCTCAGGATGTCGAATACGGCCTAAGAAACCATAATCACTGCCCCTCCATGACCAAATTACATTTTTTGGCATTTTACGGCCATAAAACTGGAATTCCGCACGATTCCCATATTTTCGTGATCTATAGCCCACGCCTTCCGCCGTGGGCCCAGGACCCCGAACCCGGATCGCCTAAAAATTTTTCGGGACTTTGTATACGGCCTAAGCAACCATATTCACCGCCCCTCCATGACCAAATTACGTTTTTTGGCATTTTATGGCCATAAAAATAGAAATCCGCGCGAGTCCCAAATTTTCGTGTGTTGTAGCCCACGCCTTCCGCCGTCGGCCTGAGACCTCGCACCCGGATTGCCTATAAGTTTTCTAGGACGTCTAATACAGCCTAAGAAACCATAGTCACCTCTCCGCCTTGACCAAATTACTTTTTTTGGCATTTTACTGCTAAAACTGGAAATCCGCGCGATTCCCATATTTTCGTGTTCTATATCCCACGCCTTCCGCCGTCGGCCTGAGACCTCGCACCCGGATTGCCTATATGTTTTCTAGGACGTCGAATACAGCCTAAGAAACCATAGTCACCTCTCCGCCTTGACCAAGTTACTTTTTTTGGCATTTTACTGCTAAAACTGTAATTCCGCACGATTCCCAAATTTTCGTGATCTACAGCCCACGCCTTCCGCCGTCGGCCTGAGACCCCGGATCCGGATTGCTTAAAATTTTTCTGGGATGTCTAATACAACCTTTGAAACCATATTCACTGCCCCTCCATGACCAAATTATATTTTTTGGCAACTTACGGCCATAAAACTGGAAATCCGCGCGATTCCCATATTTTCGTGTGCTATAGCCCACGCCTTCCGCCGTGGGCCAGGGACCCCGGATCCGGATCGCCTTAAATTTTTTCGGGATGTCGAATACGACCTAAGGAACCATAATCACTGCCCCGCCATGACCAAATTACATATTTTGGCATTTTACGACCATAAAACTGGAATTTCGTACGATTCCCATATTTTCGTGTTCTATATCCCACGCCTTCCGCCGTGGGCCCGGGACCTCGGACCCGGATCACCTAAAAATTTTCCGGGACATTGAATACGGCCTAAGGAACCATATTCACCGCCCCTCCATGACCAAATTACTTTTTTGACATTTTACGGCCATAAAACTGGAAATCCGCGCGATTCCCATATTTTCGTGTGCTATAGCCCACGCCTTCCGCCGTGGGCCAGGGACCCCGGATCCGAATCGCCTTAAATTTTTTTGGGATGTTGAATACGGCCTAAGGAACCATAATCACTGCCCCGCCATGCCTAAATTACGTTTTATGGCATTTTACGGCAATAAAATTGGAATTCCGCACGATTGTCATATTTTCGTGTTCTATATCCCACGCCATCTGCAATCGGCCTGAGACCCCGGACCCGGATCGCCTAAAAGTTTTTCAGAACATTAATACGGCCTAAGAAACCATAATCACTGCCCCTCCATTACCAAATTGCATTTTTTAGCATTTTACGGCCATAAAACTGGAATTCCGCACGATTCCCATATTTTCGTGTTCTATAGCCCACGCAATTGTCGTGGGCCCGGGACCCTGGATCCGGATCGCCTAAATTTTTTTCGGGATGTCTAATACGTCCTAGGAAACCATAATCACTGCCCCACCATGACCAAATTACATTTTTTGGCATTTTACGGCCATAAAACTGGAATTGCGCACGATTCCCATATTTTCGTGATCTATAGCCCACGCCTTCCGCTGTGGGCCCAGGACCCCGGACCCAGATCGCCTAAAAGTTTTTCGGGACATTAATACGGCCTAAGAAACCATAATCACTGCCCCTCCATTAACAAATTGCATTTTTAGCATTTTACGGCCATAAAACTGGAATTTCGCACGATTCCCATATTTTCGTGTTTTATAGCCCACCCAATTGTCGTGGGCCCGAGACCCTGGATCCGGATCGCCTAATTTTTTTCGGGATGTCGAATACGGCCTAAGAAACCATAATCACTGCCCCACCATGACAAAATTAAATTTTTTGGCATTTTACGGCCATAAAATTGGAATTCCGCACGATTCCCATGTTTTCGTGTTCTATATAGCCCACGCCTTCGTCGTGGGCCCGGGACCCTGGATCCGGATCGCCTAAATTTTTTTTCGAGATGTCGAATACGGCCTAAGAAACCATAATCACTGCCCCTCCATGACCAAATTACATTTTTTGGCATTTTACGGCCATAAAACTGGAATTCCGCACGATTCCCATATTTTCGTGATCTATAGCCCACGCCTTCCGCCGTGGGCCCAGGACCCCGGACCCATATCGCCTAAATTTTTTTCGGGACTTCGAATACGGCCTAAGCAACCATATTCACCGCCCCGCCATGACCAAATTACGTTTTTTGGCATTTTATGGCCATAAAAATAGAAATCCGCGTGAGTCCCAAATTTTTGTGTGCTGTAGCCCACGCCTTCCGCCGTCGGCCTGAGACCTCGCACCCGAATTGCCTATAAGTTTTCTAGGATGTCGAATACAGCCTAAGAAACCATAGTCACCTCTCCGCCCTGACTAAATTACTTTTTTTGGCATTTTACTGCTAAAACTGGAAATCCGCGCGATTCCCATATTTTCGTGTTCTATATCCCACGACTTCCGCCGTGGGCCCGGGACCTCGGACCCGGATCACCTAAAAATTTTCGGGAACATTGAATACGGCCTATGGAACCATATTCACCGCCCCGCCATGACCAAATTACTTTTTTGGCATTTTACGGCCATAAAACTGGAAATCCGCGCGATTCCCATATTTTCGTGATCTATAACCCATGCCTTCCCCCGTGGGCCCGGGACCCCGGATTCGGATCGCCTAAAATTTTTTAGGATGTCGAATATGGTCTAAGAAACCATAATAACTACCCCCCATGACCAAATTACATTTTTTGGCATTTTACGGCCATAAAATTGGAATTCCGCACGATTCCCATGTTTTCGTGTTCTATAGCCCACGCCTTCGTCGTGGGCCCGGGACCCTGGATCCGGATCGCCTAAAAATTTCTCAGGATGTCGAATACGGCCTAAGAAACCATAATCACTGCCCCTCCATGACCAAATTACATTTTTTGGCATTTTACGGCCATAAAACTGGAATTCCGCACGATTCCCATATTTTCGTGATCTATAGCCCACGCCTTCCGCCGTGGGCCCAGGACCCCGAACCCGGATCGCCTAAAAATTTTTCGGGACTTTGTATACGGCCTAAGCAACCATATTCACCGCCCTCCATGACCAAATTACGTTTTTTGGCATTTTATGGCCATAAAAATAGAAATCCGCGCGAGTCCCAAATTTTCGTGTGTTGTAGCCCACGCCTTCCGCCGTCGGCCTGAGACCTCGCACCCGGATTGCCTATAAGTTTTCTAGGACGTCGAATACAGCCTAAGAAACCATAGTCACCTCTCCGCCTTGACCAAATTACTTTTTTTGGCATTTTACTGCTAAAACTGGAAATCCGCGCGAGTCCCAAATTTTCGTGTGTTGTAGCCCACGCCTTCCGCCGTCGGCCTGAGACCTCGCACCCGGATTGCCTATATGTTTTCTAGGACGTCGAATACAGCCTAAGAAACCATAGTCACCTCTCCGCCTTGACCAAGTTACTTTTTTTGGCATTTTACTGCTAAAACTGTAATTCCGCACGATTCCCAAATTTTCGTGATCTACAGCCCACGCCTTCCGCCGTCGGCCTGAGACCCCGGATCCGGATAGCTTAAAATTTTTCTGGGATGTCTAATACAACCTAAGAAACCATATTCACTGCCCCTCCATGACCAAATTATATTTTTTGGCATCTTACGGCCATAAAACTGGAAATCCGCGCGATTCCCATATTTTCGTGTGCTATAGCCCACGCCTTCCGCCGTGGGCCAGGAACCCCGGATCCGGATCGCCTTAAATTTTTTCGGGATGTCGAATACGACCTAAGGAACCATAATCACTGCCCCGCCATGACCAAATTACATATTTTGGCATTTTACGACCATAAAACTGGAATTTCGTACGATTCCCATATTTTCGTGTTCTATATCCCACGCCTTCCGCCGTGGGCCCGGGACCTCGGACCCGGATCACCTAAAAATTTTCCGAGACATTGAATACGGCCTAAGGAACCATATTCACCGCCCCTCCATGACCAAATTACTTTTTTGACATTTTACGGCCATAAAACTGGAAATCCGCGCGATTCCCATATTTTCGTGTGCTATAGCCCACCCCTTCCGCCGTGGGCCAGGGACCCCGGATCCGAATCGCCTTAAATTTTTTCGGGATGTTGAATACGGCCTAAGGAACCATAGTCACTGCCCCTCCATGCCTAAATTACGTTTTATGGCATTTTACGGCCACAAAACTGTAATTCCGCACGATTGTCATATTTTCGTGTTCTATATCCCACGCCATCTGCAATCGGCCTGAGACCCCGGACCCGGATCGCCTAAAAGTTTTTCGGAACATTAATACGGCCTAAGAAACCATAATCACTGCCCCTCCATTACCAAATTGCATTTATTAGCATTTTACGGCCATAAAACTGGAATTCCGCACGATTCCCATATTTTCGTGTTCTATAGCCCACGCAATTGTCGTGGGCCCGGGACCCTGGATCCGGATCGCCTAAATTTTTTTCGGGATGTCTAATACGGCCTAGGAAACCATAATCACTGCCCCACCATGACCAAATTACATTTTTTGGCATTTTACGGCCATAAAACTGGAATTGCGCACGATTCCCATATTTTCGTGATCTATAGCCCACGCCTTCCGCTGTGGGCCCAGGACCCCGGACCCAGATCGCCTAAAAGTTTTTCGGGACATTAATACGGCCTAAGAAACCATAATCACTGCCCCTCCATTAATAAATTGCATTTTTAGCATTTTACGGCCATAAAACTGGAATTCCGCACGATTCCCATATTTTCGTGTTTTATAGCCCACCCAATTGTCGTGGGCCCGGGACCCTGGATCCGGATCGCCTAATTTTTTTCGGGATGTCGAATACGGCCTAAGAAACCATAATCACTGCCCCACATGACAAAATTAAATTGTTTGGCATTTTACGGCCATAAAATTGGAATTCCGCACGATTCCCATGTTTTCGTGTTCTATATAGCCCACGCCTTCGTCGTGGGCCCGGGACCCTGGATCCGGATCGCCTAAATTTTTTTCGAGATGTCGAATACGGCCTAAGAAACCATAATCACTGCCCCTCCATGACCAAATTACATTTTTTGGCATTTTACGGCCATAAAACTGGAATTCCGCACGATTCCCATATTTTCGTGATCTATAGCCCACGCCTTCCGCCGTGGGCCCAGGACCCCGGACCCAGATCGCCTAAAAATTTTTCGGGACTTCGAATACGGCCTAAGCAACCATATTCACCGCCCCGCCATGACCAAATTACGTTTTTTGGCATTTTATGGCCATAAAAATAGAAATCCGCGTGAGTCCCAAATTTTTGTGTGCTGTAGCCCACGCCTTCCGCCGTCGGCCTGAGACCTCGCACCCGAATTGCCTATAAGTTTTCTAGGATGTCGAATACAGCCTAAGAAACCATAGTCACCTCTCCGCCCTGACTAACTTACTTTTTTGGCATTTTACTGCTAAAACTGGAAATCCGCGCGATTCCCATATTTTCGTGTTCTATATCCCACGCCTTCCGCCGTGGGCCCGGGACCTCGGACCCGGATCACCTAAAAATTTTCCGGAACATTGAATACGGCCTATGGAACCATATTCACCGCCCCGCCATGACCAAATTACTTTTTTGGCATTTTACGGCCATAAAACTGGAAATCCGCGCGATTCCCATATTTTCGTGATCTATAACCCACGCCTTCCCCCGTGGGCCCGGGACCCCGGATTCGGATCGCCTAAAATTTTTTAGGATGTCGAATATGGTCTAAGAAACCATAATAACTACCCCCCATGACCAAATTACATTTTTTGGCATTTTACGGCCATAAAATTGGAATTCCGCACGATTCCCATGTTTTCGTGTTCTATAGCCCACGCCTTCGTCGTGGGCCCGGGACCCTGGATCCGGATCGCCTAATTATTTCTCAGGATGTCGAATACGGCCTAAGAAACCATAATCACTGCCCCTCCATGACCAAATTACATTTTTTGGCATTTTACGGCCATAAAACTGGAATTCCGCACGATTCCCATATTTTCGTGATCTATAGCCCACGCCTTCCGCCGTGGGCCCAGGACCCTGAACCCGGATCGCCTAAAAATTTTTCGGGACTTTGTATACGGCCTAAGAAACCATATTCACCGCCCCTCCATGAACAAATTAAGTTTTTTGGCATTTTATGGCCATAAAAATAGAAATCCGCGCGAGTCCCAAATTTTCGTGTGTTGTAGCCCACGCCTTCCGCCGTCGGCCTGAGACCTCGCACCCGGATTGCCTATAAGTTTTCTAGGACGTCTAATACAGCCTAAGAAACCATAGTCACCTCTCCTCCTTGACCAAATTACTTTTTTTGGCATTTTACTGCTAAAACTGGAAATCCGCGCGATTCCCATATTTTCGTGTTCTATATCCCACGCCTTCCGCCGTCGGCCTGAGACCTCGCACCCGGATTGCCTATATGTTTTCTAGGACGTCGAATACAGCCTAAGAAACCATAGTCACCTCTCCGCCTTGACCAAGTTACTTTTTTTGGCATTTTACTGTTAAAACTGTAATTCCGCACGATTCCCAAATTTTCGTGATCTACAGCCCACGCCTTCCGCCGTCGGCCTGAGACCCCGGATCCGGATAACCTAAAATTTTTCTAGGATGTCTAATACAACCTAAGAAACCATATTCACTGCCCCTCCATGACCAAATTATATTTTTTGGCATCTTACGGCCATAAAACTGGAAATCCGCGCGATTCCCATATTTTCGTGTGCTATATCCCACGCCTTCCGCCGTGGGCCCGGGACCTCGGACCCGGATCACCTAAAAATTTTTCGGGACATTGAATACGGCCTAAGGAACCATATTCACCGCCCCTCCATGACCAAATTACTTTTTTGACATTTTACGGCCATAAAACTGGAAATCCGCGCGATTCCCATATTTTTGTGTGCTATAGCCCACGCCTTCCGCCGTGGGCCAGGGACCCCGGATCCGAATCGCCTTAAATTTTTTCGGGATGTTGAATACGGCCTAAGGAACCATAGTCACTGCCCCGCCATGCCTAAATTACGTTTTATGGCATTTTACGGCCATAAAACTGGAATTCCGCACGATTGTCATATTTTCGTTTTCTATATCCCACGCCATCTGCAATCGGCCTGAGACCCCGGACCCGGATCGCCTAAAAGTTTTTCGGAACATTAATACGGCCTAAGAAACCATAATCACTGCCCCTCCATTACCAAATTGCATTTTTTAGCATTTTACGGCCATAAAACTGGAATTCCGCACGATTCCCATATTTTCGTGTTCTATAGCCCACGCAATTGTCGTGGGCCCGGGACCCTGGATCCGGATTGCCTAAATTTTTTTCGGGATGTCTAATACGGCCTAGGAAACCATAATCACTGCCCCACCATGACCAAATTACATTTTTTGGCATTTTACGGCCATAAAACTGGAATTGCGCACGATTCCCATATTTTCGTGATCTATAGCCCACGCTTTCCGCTGTGGGCCCAGGACCCCGGACCCAGATCGCCTAAAAGTTTTTCGGGAAATTAATACGGCCTATAAAACCATAATCACTGCCCCTCCATTAACAAATTGCATTTTTAGCATTTTACGGCCATAAAACTGGAATTCCGCACGATTCCCATATTTTCGTGTTTTATAGCCCACCCAATTGTCGTGGGCCCGGGACCCTGGATCCGGATCGCCTAATTTTTTTCGGGATGTCGAATACGGCCTAAGAAACCATAATCACTGCCCCACCATGACAAAATTAAATATTTTGGCATTTTACGGCCATAAAATTGGAATTCCGCACGATTCCCATGTTTTCGTGTTCTATATAGCCCACGCCTTCGTCGTGGGCCCGGGACCCTGGATCCGGATCGCCTAAATTTTTTTCGAGATGTCGAATACGGCCTAAGAAACCATAATCACTGCCCCTCCATGACCAAATTACATTTTTTGGCATTTTACGGCCATAAAACTGGAATTCCGCACGATTCCCATATTTTCGTGATCTATAGCCCACGCCTTCCGCCGTGGGCCCAGGACCCCTGACCCAGATCGCCTAAAATTTTTTCGGGACTTCGAATACGGCCTAAGCAACCATATTCACCGCCCCGCCATGACCAAATTACGTTTTTTGGCATTTTATGGCCATAAAAATAGAAATCCGCGTGAGTCCCAAATTTTTGTGTGCTGTAGCCCACGCCTTCCGCCGTCGGCCTGAGACCTCGCACCCGAATTGCCTATAAGTTTTCTAGGATGTCGAATACAGCCTAAGAAACCATAGTCACCTCTCCGCCCTGACTAAATTACTTTTTTGGCATTTTACTGCTAAAACTGGAAATCCGCGCGATTCCCATATTTTCGTGTTCTATATCCCACGCCTTCCGCCGTGGGCCCGGGACCTCGGACCCGGATCACCTAAAAATTTTCCGGAACATTGAATACGGCCTATGGAACCATATTCACCGCCCCGCCATGACCAAATTACTTTTTTGGCATTTTACGGCCACAAAACTGGAAATCCGCGCGATTCCCATATTTTCGTGATCTATAACCCACGCCTTCCCCCGTGGGCCCGGGACCCCGGATTCGGATCGCCTAAAATTTTTTAGGATGTCGAATATGGTCTAAGAAACCATAATAACTACCCCCCATGACCAAATTACATTTTTTGGCATTTTACGGCCATAAAATTGGAATTCCGCACGATTCCCATGTTTTCGTGTTCTATAGCCCACGCCTTCGTCGTGGGCCCGGGACCCTGGATCCGGATCGCCTGAAAATTTCTCAGGATGTCGAATACGGCTAAAGAAACCATAATCACTGCCCCTCCATGACCAAATTACATTTTTTGGCATTTTACGACCATAAAACTGGAATTCCGCACGATTCCCATATTTTCGTGATCTATAGCCCACGCCTTCCGCCGTGGGCCCAGGACCTCGAACCCGGATCGCCTAAAAAATTTTCGGGACTTTGTATACGGCCTAAGCAACCATATTCACCGCCCATCCATGACCAAATTACGTTTTTTGGCATTTTATGGCCATAAAAATAGAAATCCGCGCGAGTCCCAAATTTTCGTGTGTTGTAGCCCACGCCTTCCGCCGTCGGCCTGAGACCTCGCACCCGGATTGCCTATAAGTTTTCTAGGACGTCTAATACAGCCTAAGAAACCATAGTCACCTCTCCGCCTTGACCAAGTTACTTTTTTGGCATTTTACTGCTAAAACTGGAAATCCGCGCGAGTCCCAAATTTTCGTGTGTTGTAGCCCACGCCTTCCGCCGTCGGCCTGAGACCTCGCACCCGGATTGCCTATATGTTTTCTAGGACGTCGAATACAGCCTAAGAAACCATAGTCACCTCTCCGCCTTGACCAAGTTACTTTTTTTGGCATTTTACTGCTAAAACTGTAATTCCGCACGATTCCCAAATTTTCGTGATCTACAGCCCACGCCTTCCGCCGTCGGCCTGAGACCCCGGATCCGGATTGCTTAAAATTTTTCTGGGATGTCTAATACGACCTAAGAAACCATATTCACTGCCCCTCCATGACCAAATTATATTTTTTGGCATCTTACGGCCATAAAACTGGAAATCCGCGCGATTCCCATATTTTCGTGTGCTATAGCCCACGCCTTCCGCCGTGGGCCAGGGACCCCGGATCCGGATCGCCTTAAATTTTTTCGGGATGTCGAATACGACCTAAGGAACCATAATCACTGCCCCGCCATGACCAAATTACATATTTTGGCATTTTACGACCATAAAACTGGAATTTCGTACGATTCCCATATTTTCGTGTTCTATATCCCACGCCTTCCGCCGTGGGCCCGGGACCTCGGACCCGGATCACCTAAAAATTTTCCGGGACATTGAATACGGCCTAAGGAACCATATTCACCGCCCCTCCATGACCAAATTACTTTTTTGACATTTTACGGCCATAAAACTGGAAATCCGCGCGATTCCCATATTTTCGTGTGCTATAAGCCCACGCCTTCCGCTGTGGGCCAGGGACCCCGAATCCGGATCGCCTTAAATTTTTTCGGGATGTCGAATACGGCCTAAGGAACCATAGTCACTACCCCTCCATGACCAAATTACGTTTTATGGCATTTTACGGCCATAAAACTGGAATTCCGCACGATTCTCATATTTTCGTGTTCTATATCCCACGCCATCTGCAATCGGCCTGAGACCCCGCACCCGAAACGCCTAAAAGTTTTTTGGGACATTGAATACGGCCTAAGAAACCATAATCACTGCCCTTCAATGACCAAATTGCATTTTTTAGCATTTTACGGCCATAAAACTGGAATTTCGCACGATTCCCATATTTTCATGTTCTATAGCCCACGCCTTGGTCGTGGGCCCGGGACCCTAGATCCGGATCACCTAAAAAAATTTTAGGATGTTGAATACGGCCTAAGAAACCATAATCACTGCCCCACCATGACCAAATTATATTTTTTGGCATTTTACGGCCATAAAACTGGAATTCCGCACTATTCCCATATTTTCGTGATCTATAACCCACGCCTTCCCCTGTGGGCCCGGGACCCCGGATTCGGATCGCCTAAATTTTTTTGGAATGTCGAATACGGTCTAAAAAACCATAATCACTGCCCCCCATGACCAAATTACATTTTTTGGTATTTTACGGCCATAAAATTAGAATTCCGCACGATTCCCATGTTTTCGTGTTCTATAGCCCATGCCTTCGTCGTGGGCCCGGGACCCTGGATTCGGATCGCCTAAAAATTTCTCGGGATGTCGAATACGGCCTAAGAAACCATAATCACTACCCCTCCATGACCAAATTACATTTTTTGGCATTTTATGGCCATAAAAATAGAAATCCGCGTGAGTCCCAAATTTTCGTGTGCTATAGCCATGCCTTCGCCGTCGGCCTGAGACCTCGCACCCGGATTGCCTATAAGTTTTCTAGGACGTCGAATACAGCCTAAAAAACCATAGTCACCTCTCCGCCTTGACCAAATTTCTTTTTTTGGCATTTTAGTGCTAAAACTGGAAATCCGCGCGATTCCCATATTTTCGTGTTCTATATCCCACGCCTTCCGCCGTGGGCCCGGGACCCCCGACCCGGATTGCCTAAAAATTTTTCGGGACATTGAATACGGCCTAAGGAACCATATTCACCGCCCCCCCATGACCAAATTACTTTTTTGGCATTTTACGGCAATAAAACTGGAAATCCGCGCGATTCCCATATTTTCGTGTGCTATAGCCCACGCCTTCCGCCATGGGCCAGGGACCCCGGATCCGAATCGCCTTAAATTTTTTCGGGATGTTGAATACGGCCTAAAGAACCATAGTCACTACCCTGCCATGCCTAAATTACGTTTTATGGCATTTTACGGCCATAAAACTGGAATTCCGCACGATTGTCATATTTTCGTGTTCTATATCCCACGCCATCTGCAATCGGCCTGAGACCCCGGACCCGGATCGCCTAAATGTTTTTCGGAACATTAATACGGCCTAAGAAACCATAATCACTGCCCCTCCATTACCAAATTGCATTTTTTAGCATTTTACGGCCATAAAACTGGAATTCCGCACGATTCCCATATTTTCGTGTTCTATAGCCCACGCAATTGTCGTGGGCCCGGGACCCTGGATCCGGATCGCCTAAATTTTTTTCGGGATGTCTAATACGGCCTAAGAAACCATAATCACTGCCCCACCATGACCAAATTACATTTTTTGGCATTTTACGGCCATAAAACTGGAATTCCGCACGATTCCCATATTTTCGTGATCTATAGCCCACGCCTTCCGCCGTGGGCCCAGGACCCCGGACCCAGATCGTCTAAAAGTTTTTCGGGACATTAATACGGCCTAAGAAACCATAATCACTGCCCCTCCATTACCAAATTGCATTTTTTAGCATTTTACGGCCATAAAACTGGAATTCCGCACGATTCCCATATTTTCGTGTTTTATAGCCCACGCAATTGTCGTGGGCCCGGGACCCTGGATCCGGATCGCCTAAATTTTTTTCTGGATGTCGAATACGGCCTAAGAAACTATAATCACTGCCCAACCATGACAAAATTAAATTTTTTGGCATTTTACGGCCATAAAATTGGAATTCCGCACGATTCCCATGTTTTCTTGTTCTATAGCCCACGCCTTCGTCGTGGGCCCGGGACCCTGGATCCGGATCGCCTAAATTTTTTTCGAGATGTCGAATACGGCCTAAGAAACCATAATCACTGCCCCTCCATGACCAAATTACATTTTTTGGCATTTTACGGCCATAAAACTGGAATTTCGCACGATTCCCATATTTTCGTGATCTATAGCCCACGCCTTCCGCCGTGGGCCCAGGACCCCGGACCCAGATCGCCTAAAATTTTTTCATGACTTCGAATACAGCCTAAGAAACCATATTCACCGCCCCTCCGTGACCAAATTATGTTTTTTGGCATTTTACGGCCATAAAACTGGAATTCCGCACGATTCCCATATTTTCGTGATCTATAGCCCACGCCTTCCGCCGTGGGCCCAGGACCCCGGACCCGGTTCGCCTAAAAAATTTTCGGGACATTGAATACGGCCTAAGGAACCATATTCACCTCCCCGCCATGACCAAATTAGTTTTTTGGCATTTTACGGCCATAAAAATGGAAATCCGCGCGATTCCCATATTTTCATGTTCTATAGCCCACGCCTTCCGCCGTGGGCCCGGGACCCTGGATTTGGATCGCCTTAAATTCTTTTGGGATGTTGAATACAGCCTAAGGAACCATAGTCACCACCCCGCCATGACCAAATTACGTTTTATGGCATTTTACCGCCATAAAACTGGAATTCCGCACGATTCCCATATTTTCGTGATCTATAACCCACGCCTTCCCCCGTTGGCCCGGGACCCCGGATTCGGATCGCCTAAAATTTTTTCGGGATGTCTAATACGGCCTAAGAAACCATAATCTCTGCCCCCCATGACCAAATTACATTTTTTGGCATTTTACGGCCATAAAACTGGAATTTCGCACGATTCCCATATTTTCGTGATCTATAGCCCACGCCTTCCGCCGTGGGCCCAGGACCCCGGACCCAGATCGCCTAAAATTTTTTCATGACTTCGAATACAGCCTAAGAAACCATATTCACCGCCCCTCCGTGACCAAATTATGTTTTTTGGCATTTTACGGCCATAAAACTGGAATTCCGCACGATTCCCATATTTTCGTGATCTATAGCCCACGCCTTCCGCCGTGGGCCCAGGACCCCGGACCCGGTTCGCCTAAAAAATTTTCGGGACATTGAATACGGCCTAAGGAACCATATTCACCTCCCCGCCATGACCAAATTAGTTTTTTGGCATTTTACGGCCATAAAAATGGAAATCCGCGCGATTCCCATATTTTCATGTTCTATAGCCCACGCCTTCCGCCGTGGGCCCGGGACCCTGGATTTGGATCGCCTTAAATTCTTTTGGGATGTTGAATACAGCCTAAGGAACCATAGTCACCACCCCGCCATGACCAAATTACGTTTTATGGCATTTTACCGCCATAAAACTGGAATTCCGCACGATTCCCATATTTTCGTGATCTATAACCCACGCCTTCCCCCGTTGGCCCGGGACCCCGGATTCGGATCGCCTAAAATTTTTTCGGGATGTCTAATACGGCCTAAGAAACCATAATCTCTGCCCCCCATGACCAAATTACATTTTTTGGCATTTTACGGCCATAAAATTGGAATTCCGCACGATTCCCATATTTTCGTGATCTATAGCCCACGCCTTCGTCATGGGCCAGGTACCCTGGATCCGGATCGCCTAAATTTTTTTCGGGATGTCGAATACAGCCTAAGAAACCATATTCACTGCCCCACCATGACCAAATTACATTTTTGGCATTTTATGGCCATAAAACTGGAATTCCATACGATTCCCATATTTTCGTGATCTATAGCCCACGCCTTCCGCCGTGGGCCCAGGACCCCGGAACCGGATCGCCTAAAAAGGTTTCGGGACTTCGAATACGGCCTAAGAAACCATATTCACCGCCCCGCCATGACCAAATTACGTTTTTCGGCATTTTACGGCCATAAAACTGGAATTCCGCACGATTCCCATATTTTCGTGATCTATAGCCCACGCCTTAAGCCGTAGGCCCAGAACCCTGAACACGAATCGCCTAAAATTTTTCCGAGACATTGAATATGGCCTAAGGAACCATATTCACCGCCCCGCCATGACCAAATTACTTTTTTGGCATTTTACGGCCATAAAACTGGAAATTCACACAATTCCCATATTTTCGTGTGCTATTGCCCACGCCTTCCGCCGTGGGCCAGGGACCCCGGATCCGGATCGCCTTAAATTTTTTCGGGATGTCGAATACGGCCTAAGGAACCATAGTCACCACTTCGCCATAACCAAATTACGTTTTATGGCATTTTACGGCCACAAAACTGGAATTCCGCACGATTGTCATATTTTCGTGTTCTATATCCCACGCCATCTGCAATCGGCCTGAGACCCCGGACCCGGATCGCCTAAAAATTTTTCGGAACATTAATACGGCCTAAGAAACCATAATCACTGCCCCTCCATTACCAAATTGCATTTTTTATCATTTTACGGCCATAAAACTGGAATTCCGCACGATTCCCATATTTTCGTGTTCTATAGCCCACGCAATTGTCGTGGGCCCGGGACCGTGGATCCGGATCGCCTAAATTTTTTTCGGGATGTCTAATACGGCCTAAGAAACCATAATAACTGCCCCACCATGACCAAATTACATTTTTCGGCATTTTACGGCCATAAAACTGGAATTCCGCACGATTCCCATATTTTCGTGTTCTATAACCCACGCCTTCCCCCGTGGACCCGGGACCCCGGATTCGGATCGCCTAAAATTTTTTCGGATGTCTAATACGGCCTAAGAAACCATAATCACTGCCCCCATGACCAAATTACATTTTTGGCATTTTACGGCCATAAAATTGGAATTCCGCACGATTCCTATGTTTTCGTGTTCTATAGCCCACGCCACCGTCGTGGGCCCGGGACCCTGGATCCGGATCGCCTAAATTTTTTTCGGGATGTCGAATACGGCCTAAGAAACCATAATCACTTTCCCGCCATGACCAAATTACATTTTTTGGCATTTTACGGCCATAAAACTGAAATTCCGCACGATTCCCATATTTTCGTGATCTATAGCCCACGCCTTCCGCCGTCGGCCTGAGACCTCGCACCCGGATTGCCTATAAGTTTTCTAGGACATCGAATACAGCCTAAGAAACCATAGTGACCTCTCCGCCTTGACCAAATTACTTTTTTTGGCATTTTACTGCTAAAACTGGAAATCCGCGCAATTCCCATATATTCGTGTTCTATAACCAACGCCTTCCGCCGAGGGCCCGGGACCCCGCACTCAGATCGCCTAAAATTTTTCCGGCACATTGAATACGGCCTAAGGAACCATATTCACCGCCTCGCCGTGACCAAATTACGTTTTTGGCATTTTACGACCATAAAACTGGAAATCCGCACGATTCCCATATTTTCGTGTGCTATTGCCCACGCCTTCCGCCGTGGGCCAGGGACCCCGGATCCGGATCGCCTTAAATTTTTTCTGGATGTCGAATATGGCCTAAGGAACCATAGTCACCACCCCGCCATGACCAAATTACGTTTTATGGCATTTTACGGCCATAAAACTGGAATTCCGCACGATTCTCATATTTTCGTGTTCTATATCCCACGACTTCTGCAATCGACCTGAGACCCCGGACCCGGATCGCCTAAAAGTTTTTCGGGACATTGAATACGGCCTAAGAAACCATAATCACTGCCCCTCCATGACCAAATTGCATTTTTTGGCATTTTACGGCCATAAAATTGGAATTCTGCACGATTCCCATGTTTTTGTGTTCTATAGCCCACGCCTTCGTCGTAGGCTCGGGACCCTGGATCCGGATCGCCTAAAATTTTTTCGGGATGTCGAATACGGATTACGAAACCATAATCACTGCCCCTCCTTGACCAAATTACATTTTTTGGCATTTTACGGCCATAAAACTAGAATTCCGCACGATTCCCATATTTTCGTGTTATATAGCCCACGCCTTCCGCCGTGGACCTGACACCCTGGATCCGGATCGCCTAAATTTTTTCGGGATATCGAATACGGCTTAAGAAACCATAATCACTACCCCACCATGACCAAATTACATTTTTGGCATTTTACGGCCATAAAACTGAAATTCCGCACGATTCCCAATTTTTCGTGATCTATAGCCCACGCCTTCCGCCGTCGGCCTGAGACCCCGCACCCGAATTGTCTAAAAGTTTTCTAGGACATCGAGTTCAACCTAAGAAACCATAGTCACCGCTCCACCATGACCAAATTACCTTTTTGGCATTGTACGACCATAAAACTGGAAATCCGCGCGATTCCCATATTTTCGTGTTCTATATCCCACGACTTCCTTCGTGGGCCTGGGACCCCGGATCCGGATCGCCTAATATTTTTCAGGGACATTGAATACGGCCTAAGGAACCATATTCACTGCCCCTCAATGACCAAATTACTTTTTTGGCATTTCACGGCCATAAAACTGGAAATCCGCGCGATTCCTATATTTTCGTATGCTATAGCCCACGCCTTCTGCAGTGGGCCAGCAACCCCGGATCCGGATCGCCTAAAATTTTTTTGGGATGACGAATACGGACTATATAACCATAATCACTGCCCCTCCATGACCAAATTACATCTTTTTGCATTTTACGGCCATAAAACTAGAATTCCGCATGATTCCCATATTTTCGTGTTCCATAGCCCAAGCCTTCGTCGTGGGTCCGGGACCCTGGATCCGGGACCCTGGATTCGGATCGCCTAAATATTTTTCAGTATGTCGAATACGGACTAAGAAACCATAATAAGTGCCCCTCCATGACCAAATTACATGTTTTGGCATTTTACGGCCATAAAAATGGAATTCCGCACGATTCCTATGTTTTCGTGTTCTATAGCCCACGCCTTCGTCGTGGGCCCGGGACCCTGGATCCGGATCGCCTAAATTTTTTTTGGGATGTCAAATACGGCCTAAGAAACCATAATCACTTTCCCGCCATGACCAAATTACATTTTTGGCTTTTTACGGCCATAAAACTGGAATTCCGCACGATTCCCAAATTTTCGTGATCTATAGCCCACGCCTTCCGCCGTCGGCCTGAGACCCCGGACCCGAATTGTCTAAAAGTTTTCTAGGACGTCGAATACAACCTAAGAAACCATAGTCACCGCTACGCCATGACCAAATTGCCTTTTTGGCATTTTACGGCCATAAAACTGGAAATTCGCGCGATTCCCATATTTTCGTGTTCTACATCCCACGCCTTCCGCCGTGGGCCCGAGACCCCGGATCTGGATCGCCTAATATTTTTCTGGGACATTGCATATGGCCTAAGGAACCATATTCACCGCCCCTCCATGACCAAATTACATTTTTTTGGCATTTTACAGCCATAAAACTGGAATTCCGCACGATTCCCATATTTTCGTGTTCTATAGCCCAAGCCTTCGTCGTGGGCCCGGGACCCTGGACCCGGACCACCTAAAATGTTTTCGAGATGTCGAATACGGCCTAAGAAACCATAATCACCTCCCCGCCATGACCAAATTACATTTTTTGGCATTTTACGGCCATAAAATTGGAATTCTGCACGATTCCCATATTTTCGTGATCTATAGCCCACGCCTTCCGCCGTGGGCCCAAGACCTCGGACCCGGATCGCTTAAAATTTTTTCGGGACTACAAATATGGCCTAAGGAACCATATTCACTGCCCCTCTATGACCAAATTATGTTTTTTGGCATTTTATGGCCATATAACTGGAAATCCGCACGATTCCCATATTTTCATGTTCTATATCCCACGCCTTCCGCCGTGGGCCCGGGACCCCGGACCCGAATCGCCTAAAACTTTTCCGGGACATTGAATACGGCCTAAGGAACCATATTCACCACCCCTCCATGACCAAATTACTTTTTTGGCATATTACAGCCATAAAACTGGAAATCCGCACGATTCCCATATTTTCGTGTGCTATAACCCACGCCTTCCGCCGTGGGCCAGGGACCCCGGATCCGGATCGCCTTAAATTTTTTCGGGATGTCGAATACGGCCTAAGTAACCATAGTCAGCACCCCGCCATGACCAAATTAGATTTTATGGCATTTTACAGCCATAAAATGGGAATTCCGCACGATTCCCATATTTTCGTGATCTATCGCCCACGCCTTCCGCCGTGGGCCCAGGACCCTAGACCCGGATCTCCTAAAATTTTTTCGAGACGTCGAATACAGCCCAAGGAACCATATTCACCACCCCTCCATGACCAAATTATGTGTTTTGGCATTTTACGGCCATAAAACTGGAAATCCGCGCGATTCCCATATTTTCGTGTGCTATAGCCCACGCCTTCCTCCGTGGGCTAGGGACACCGGATCTGGATCGCCTTAAATTTTTTTGGGATGTCGAACACGGCCTAAGGAACCATATTCAGCACCCCGCCATGACCAAATTACTTTTATGGCATTTTACGGCCATAAAACTGGAAATCCGCGCGATTCCCATATTTTCGTGTGCTATAGCCCACGCCTTCTGCCGTGGGCCAGGGACCCCGGATCCGGATCACCTTAAATTTTTTCGGGATGTCAAATATGGCCTAAGGAACCATATTCACCGCCTCTCCATGACCAAATTACGTTTTTGGCATTTCACAGCCATAAAACTGGAAATCCGCGCGATTCCCATATTTTCGTGTGCTATAGCCCACGCCTTCCGCCGTGGGCTAGGGACACCGGATCTGGATCACCTTAAATTTTTTTGGGATGTCTAATGCGGCCTAAGGAACCATATTCACCACCCGTCCATGACCAAATTACCTTTTGGCATTATACGACTATAAAACTAGAAATCCGCGCGATTCCCATATTTTCGTGTGCTATAGCCCACGCCTTCTGTCGTGGGCCAGGGACCCCAGATCCGGATCACCTTAAATTTTTTTGGGATGTCTAATACGGCCTAAAGAACCATAGTCACCACCCCTCCATGACCAAATTACGTTTTATGGCATTTTACGGCCATAAAACTGGAATTCCGCACGATTCTTATATTTTCGTGTTCTATATCCCACTCCTTCTGCAATCGGCCTGAGACCCCGGACCCGGATCGCCTAAAAGTTTTTTGGGACATTGAATACGGCCTAAGGAACCATATTCACCACCCCTCCATGACCAAATAAAATTGTTCGGCATTTTACGGCCATAAAACTGGAAATCCGCACGATTCCCATATTTTCGTGATCTATAGCCCACGCCTCCCGCCGTGTTCCAGGGGCCCTGGATTCGTATTGCCTAAAAATTTTCCGGGATGTCAAATACGGCCTAAGAAACCATAATCACTGCCCCCATGACCGAATTCCCATGTTTTCGTGTTATATAGCCCACGCCTTCGTCGTGGGCTCGGGACCCTGGATCCGGATCGCCTAAATTTTTTTCAGGATGTCGAATATGGACTAGGAGACCATAATCACTGCCCCTCCATGACCAAATTACATTTTTTTTGGCATTTTACAGCCATAAAACTGGAATTCCGCACGATTCCCATATTTTCGTGATCTATCGCCCACGCCTTCCGCCGTGGGCCCAGGACCCCAAACCTGGATCGCCTAAAATTTTTTCGAGACGTCGAATACGGCCTAAAGAACCATATTCACCGCCCTCCATGTCCAAATTATGTTTTTTGGCATTTTACGGCCATAAAACAGGAAATCCCCGCGAGTCCCAAATTTTCGTGTGCTATAGCCCACGCCTTCCGCCGTCGGCCTGAGACACCGCACACGAATTGTCTAAAAGTTTTATAGGACGTCGAATACAACCTAAGAAACCATAGTCATCCCTCCGCCAGGACCAAATTACCATTTTGACATTTTACGGCTATAAAACTGGAAATCCGCGCGATTCCCATATTTTCGTGTTCTATATCCCACGCCTTCCGCCGTGGGCCCGGGACCCCGGATCCGGATCGCCTAATATTTTCCGGGACATTGAATACGGCCTAAAGAACCATATTCACTGCCCCTCCATGAAAAAATTACTTTTTTGGCATTTCACAGCCATAAAACTGGAAATCCGCTCGATTCCCATATTTTCGTGTGCTATAGCCCATGCCTTCCGCCGTGGGCTAGGGACACCGGATCTGGATCCCCTTAAATTTTTTTGGGATGTCTAATACGGCCTAAGGAACCATATTCACTACCCGTCCATGACCAAATTACTTTTTTGGCATTTTACGACAATAAAACTGGAAATCCGCACGATTCCCATATTTTCGTGTGCTAAAGCCCACGCCTTCTGCCGTGGGCCAGGGACCCTAGATCCGGATCACCTTAAATTTTTTTTGGATGTCTAATACGGCCTAAGGAACCATAGTCACCACCCCTCCATGACCAAATTACGTTTTATGGCATTTTACGGTCATAAAACTAGAATTCCGCACGATTCTCATATTTTCGTGTTCTACAGCCCACGCCTTCGTCATGGGCTCTAGACCTTGGTTTCGGATCGCCTAAAAATTTTTCGGGTTGTCGAATACAGACTAAGAAACCATAATCACTGTCCCTCCATGACCAAATTATATTTTTTGGCATTTTACGGCCATAAAACTGGAATTCCGCACGATTCTTATATTTTCGTGTTCTATATCCCACTCCTTCTGCAATCGGCCTGAGACCCCGGACCCGGATCGCCTAAAAGTTTTTTGGGACATTGAATACGGCCTAAGGAACCATATTCACCACCCCTCCATGACCAAATAAAATTGTTCGGCATTTTACGGCCATAAAACTGGAAATCCGCACGATTCCCATATTTTCGTGATCTATAGCCCACGCCTCCCGCCGTGTTCCAGGGGCCCTGGATTCGTATTGCCTAAAAATTTTCCGGGATGTCAAATACGGCCTAAGAAACCATAATCACTGCCCCCATGACCGAATTCCCATGTTTTCGTGTTATATAGCCCACGCCTTCGTCGTGGGCTCGGGACCCTGGATCCGGATCGCCTAAATTTTTTTCAGGATGTCGAATATGGACTAGGAGACCATAATCACTGCCCCTCCATGACCAAATTACATTTTTTTTGGCATTTTACAGCCATAAAACTGGAATTCCGCACGATTCCCATATTTTCGTGATCTATCGCCCACGCCTTCCGCCGTGGGCCCAGGACCCCAGACCTGGATCGCCTAAAATTTTTTCGAGACGTCGAATACGGCCTAAAGAACCATATTCACCGCCCTCCATGTCCAAATTATGTTTTTTGGCATTTTACGGCCATAAAACAGGAAATCCCCGCGAGTCCCAAATTTTCGTGTGCTATAGCCCACGCCTTCCGCCGTCGGCCTGAGACACCGCACACGAATTGTCTAAAAGTTTTATAGGACGTCGAATACAACCTAAGAAACCATAGTCATCCCTCCGCCAGGACCAAATTACCATTTTGACATTTTACGGCTATAAAACTGGAAATCCGCGCGATTCCCATATTTTCGTGTTCTATATCCCACGCCTTCCGCCGTGGGCCCGGGACCCCGGATCCGGATTGCCTAATATTTTCCGGGACATTGAATACGGCCTAAAGAACCATATTCACTGCCCCTCCATGAAAAAATTACTTTTTTGGCATTTCACAGCCATAAAACTGGAAATCCGCTCGATTCCCATATTTTCGTGTGCTATAGCCCATGCCTTCCGCCGTGGGCTAGGGACACCGGATCTGGATCCCCTTAAATTTTTTTGGGATGTCTAATACGGCCTAAGGAACCATATTCACTACCCGTCCATGACCAAATTACTTTTTTGGCATTTTACGACAATAAAACTGGAAATCCGCACGATTCCCATATTTTCGTGTGCTAAAGCCCACGCCTTCTGCCGTGGGCCAGGGACCCTAGATCCGGATCACCTTAAATTTTTTTTGGATGTCTAATACGGCCTAAGGAACCATAGTCACCACCCCTCCATGACCAAATTACGTTTTATGGCATTTTACGGTCATAAAACTAGAATTCCGCACGATTCTCATATTTTCGTGTTCTACAGCCCACGCCTTCGTCATGGGCTCTAGACCTTGGTTTCGGATCGCCTAAAATTTTTTCGGGTTGTCGAATACAGACTAAGAAACCATAATCACTGTCCCTCCATGACCAAATTATATTTTTTGGCATTTTACAGCCATAAAACTGGAATTCCGCACGATTCCCATATTTTCGTGATCTATCGCCCACGCCTTCCGCCGTGGGCCCAGGACCCCAGACCTGGATCGCCTAAAAAATTTTCGAGATGTCGAATACGGTCTGAGGAAGCATATTCACCTCCCTTCCATGTCCAAATTATGTTTTTTGGCATTTTACGGCCATAAAATAGGAAATCCCCGCGAGTCCCAAATTTTCGTGTGCTATAGCCCACGCCTTCCGCCGTCGGCCTAAGACCCCGCACCCGAATTGTCTAAAAGTTTTCTAGGACGTCGAATACAACCTAAGAAACCATAGTCACCGCTCCTCCATGACCAAATTATCTTTTTGGCATTTTACGACCATAAAACTGGAAATCCGCGCGATTCCCATATTTTCGTGTTCTATATCCCACGCCTTCCGCCGTGGGCCCGGGACCCCGGATACGAATCTCCTAATATTTTTCCGGGACATTGAATACGGCCTAAGGAACCATATTTACCACCCCGCCATGACCAAATTACTTTTTTGGCATTTTACGGCCATAAAACTGGAAATCCGCGCGATTCCCATATTTTCGTGTGCTATAGCCCACGCCTTCCGCCGTGGGCCAGGGACCCCGGATCCGGATCACCTTAAATTTTTTCGGGATGTCGAATATGTCCTAAGGAACCATAGTCACCACCCCGCCCTGACAAATTACGTTTTATGGTATTTTACGGCCATAAAACTAGAATTCCGCACGATTCTCATATTTTCATGTTCTATATCCCATGCCTTCAGCAATCGGCCTGAGACCCCGGACCCGAATCGCCTAAAATATTTTTGGGATGTCGAATACGGCCTAAGAAACCATAATCACTGCCCCCAAGACCAAATTACTTTTTTGGCATTTTACGGCCATAAAACTGGAAATCCGCGCGATTCCCATATTTTCGTGTGCTCTAGCCCACGCCTTCCGCCGTGGGCTAGGGACACCGGATCTGGATCGCCTTAAATTTTTTTTGGATGTCGAATACGGCCTAAGGAACCATATTATCTACCCTGCCATGACCAAATTACTTTTTTGGCATTTTACGGCCATAAAACTGGAAATCCGCGCGATTCCCATATTTTCGTGTTCTATATCCCACGCCTTCCGCCATGGGCCGGTACCCCGGATCCGGATCACCTAATATTTTTCCGGGACATTGAATACGGCCTAAGGAACCATATTCACTGCCCCTCCATGACCAAATTACCTTTTTGGCATTTCACGGCCATAAAACTGGAAATCCGCGCGATTCCCATATTTTCGTGTGCTATAGCCCACGCCTTCCGCCGTGGGCTAGGGACACCGGATCTGGATCGCCTTAATTTTTTTTTGGATGTTGAATACGGCCTAAGGAACCATATTCACCACCCCTCCATGACCAAATTACTTTTTTTGGCATTTTACGGCCATAAAACTGGAAATCTGCGCGATTCCCATATTTTTGTGTGCTATAGCCCACGCCTTCCGCCGTGGCCCAGAGACCCCAGATCCGGATCGCCTTAAATTTTTTCGGGATGTCAAATACGGCCTAATTAACTATAGTCACCACCTATGCATGACCAAATTACGTTTTATGACATTTTACGGCCATAAAACTGGAATTCCGCACGATTCTTATATTTTCGTGTTCTATATCCCACTCCTTCTGCAATCGGCCTGAGACCCCGGACCCGGATCGCCTAAAAGTTTTTTGGGACATTGAATACGGCCTAAGGAACCATATTCACCACCCCTACATGACCAAATAAAATTGTTCGGCATTTTACGGCCATAAAACTGGAAATCCACTCGATTCCCATATTTTCGTGTGCTATAGCCCACGCCTTCCGCCGTGGGCTAGGGACACCGGATCTGGATCCCATTAAATTTTTTTGGGATGTCTAATACGGCCTAAGGAACCATATTCACTACCCGTCCATGACCAAATTACTTTTTTGGCATTTTACGACAATAAAACTGGAAATCCGCACGATTCCCATATTTTCGTGTGCTAAAGCCCACGCCTTCTGCCGTGGGCCAGGGACCCTAGATCCGGATCACCTTAAATTTTTTTTGGATGTCTAATACGGCCTAAGGAACCATAGTCACCACCCCTCCATGACCAAATTATGTTTTATGGCATTTTACGGTCATAAAACTAGAATTCCGCACGATTCTCATATTTTCGTGTTCTACAGACCACGCCTTCGTCATGGGCTCTAGACCTTGGTTTCGGATCGCCTAAAATTTTTTCGGGATGTCGAATACAGACTAAGAAACCATAATCACTGTCCCTCCATGACCAAATTATATCTTTTGGCATTTTACAGCCATAAAACTGGAATTCCGCACGATTCCCATATTTTCGTGATCTATCGCCCACGCCTTCCGCCGTGGGCCCAGGACCCCAGACCTGGATCGCCTAAAAAATTTTCGAGATGTCGAATACGGCCTAAGGAAGCATATTCACCTCCCTTCCATGTCCAAATTATGTTTTTGGCATTTTACGGCCATAAAATAGGAAATCCCCGCGAGTCCCAAATTTTCGTGTGCTATAGCTCACGCCTTCCGCCGTCGGCCTGAGACCCCGCACCCGAATTGTCTAAAAGTTTTCTAGGATGTCGAATACAACCTAAGAAACCATAGTCACCGCTCCTCCATGACCAAATTACCTTTTTGGCATTTTACGACCATAAAACTGGAAATCCGCGCGATTCCCATATTTTCGTGTTCTATATCCCACGCCTTCCGCCGTGGGCCCGGGACCCCGGATACGAATCTCCTAATATTTTTCCGGGACATTGAATACGGCCTAAGGAACCATATTTACCACCCCGCCATGACCAAATTACTTTTTTGGCATTTTACGGCCATAAAACTGGAAATCCGCGCGATTCCCATATTTTCGTGTGCTATAGCCCACGCCTTCCGCCGTGGGCCAGGGACCCCGGATCCGGATCACCTTAAATTTTTTCGGGATGTCGAATATGTCCTAAGGAACCATAGTCACCACCCCGCCCTGACAAATTACGTTTTATGGTATTTTACGGCCATAAAACTAGAATTCCGCACGATTCTCATATTTTCATGTTCTATATCCCATGCCTTCTGCAATCGGCCTGAGACCCCGGACCCGAATCGCCTAAAATATTTTTGGGATGTCGAATACGGCCTAAGAAACCATAATCACTGCCCCCATGACCAAATTACTTTTTTTGGCATTTTACGGCCATAAAACTGGAAATCCGCGCGATTCCCATATTTTCGTGTGCTCTAGCCCACGCCTTCCGCCGTGGGCTAGGGACACCGGATCTGGATCGCCTTAAATTTTTTTTGGATGTCGAATACGGCCTAAGGAACCATATTATCTACCCTGCCATGACCAAATTACTTTTTTGGCATTTTACGGCCATAAAACTGGAAATCCGCGCGATTCCCATATTTTCGTGTTCTATATCCCACGCCTTCCGCCATGGGCCCGGGACCCCGGATCCGGATCACCTAATATTTTTCTGGGACATTGAATACGGCCTAAGGAACCATATTCACTGCCCCTCCATGACCAAATTACCTTTTTGGCATTTCACGGACATAAAACTGGAAATCCGCGCGATTCCCATATTTTCGTGTGCTATAGCCCACGCCTTCCGCCGTGGGCTAGGGACACCGGATCTGGATCGCCTTAATTTTTTTTTGGATGTCGAATACGGCCTAAGGAACCATATTCACCACCCCTCCATGACCAAATTACTTTTTTTGGCATTTTACGGCCATAAAACTGGAAATCTGCGCGATTCCCATATTTTTGTGTGCTATAGCCCACGCCTTCCGCCGTGGCCCAGAGACCCCAGATCCGGATCGCCTTAAATTTTTTCGGGATGTCAAATACGGCCTAAGTAACTATAGTCACCACCCCTCCATGACCAAATTACGTTTTATGACATTTTACGGCCATAAAACTGGAATTCCGCACGATTCTTATATTTTCGTGTTCTATATCCCACTCCTCTTGCAATCGGCCTGAGACCCCGGACCCGGATCGCCTAAAAGTTTTTTGGGACATTGAATACGGCCTAAGGAACCATATTCACCACCCTCCATGACCAAATAAAATTGTTCGGCATTTTACGGCCATAAAACTGGAAATCCGTGCGAGTCCCAAATTTTTGTGTGCTATAGCCCACGCCTTCCGCCGTGGGCTTGGGACTCTGGATCCGGATCGCTTAAAATTTTTCTGGGATATCGAATACGGCCTAAGAAACCATAATCACTGTCCCACCATGACCAAATTACATTTTTAGCATTTTACGGCCATAAAACTGGAATTCCGCACGATTCCCATATTTTCGTGTTCTATAGCCCACGCCTTCGTTGTGGGCCCGGGACCCTGGATCCGTATCGCCTAAACTTTTTTCGGGATGTCGAATACGTCCTAAGAAACCATAATCACTGCCTCACCATGATCAAATTACATTTTTTGGCATTTTATGGCCATAAAACTGGAATTCCGCATGATTCCCATATTTTCGTGATCTATAGCCCACGCCTTCCGCCGTGGTCCCGGGGCCCCGGATTCGTATCGCCTAAAAATTTTCCGGGATGTCGAATACGGCCTAAGAAACCATAATCACTGCCCCCATGACCAAATTACATTTTTTGGCATTTTACGGCCATAAAACTGGAATTCCGCACGATTCCCATGTTTTCGTGTTATATAGCCCACGCCTTCGTCGTGGGCTCGGGACCCTAGATCTGGATCGCCTAAATTTTTTTCAGGATGTCGAATATGGACTAGGAAACCATAATCACTGCCCCTCCATGACCAAATTACATTTTTTGGCATTTTACGGCCATAAAACTGGAATTCCGCACGATTCCCATATTTTCGTGATCTATCGCCCACGCCTTCCGCCGTGGGCCCAGGACCCCAGACCTGGATCGCCTAAAAAAATTTCGAGATGTCGAATACGGCCTAAGAAAGCATATTCACCTCCCTTCCGCCGTCGGCCTGAGACCCCGCACCCGAATTGTCTAAAAGTTTTATAGGACGTCGAATACAACCTAAGAAACCATAGTCATCCCTCCGCCAGGACCAAATTACCGTTTTGATATTTTACGGCTATAAAACTGGAAATCCGCGCGATTCCCATATTTTCGTGTTCTATATCCCACGCCTTCCGCCGTCGTCCCGGGACCCCGCACCCGAATTGTCTAAAAGTTTTATAGGACGTCGAATACAACCTAAGAAACCATAGTCATCCCTCCGCCAGGACCAAATTACCGTTTTGACATTTTACGGCTATAAAACTGGAAATCCGCGCGATTCCCATATTTTCGTGTTCTATATCCCACGCCTTCCGCCGTCGGCCTGAGACCCCGCACCCGAATTTTCTAAAAGTTTTATAGGACGTCGAATACAACCTAAGAAACCATAGTCATCCCTCCGCCAGGACCAAATTACCGTTTTGACATTTTACGGCTATAAAACTGGAAATCCGCGCGATTCCCATATTTTCGTGTTCTATATCCCACGCCTTCCGCCGTGGGCCCGGGACCTCGGATCCGGATCGCCTAATATTTTTTCGGGACATTGAATACGGCATAAAGAACCATATTCACTGCCCCTCCATGACCAAATTACTTTTTTGGCATTTCACAGCCATAAAACTGAAAATCCGCGCGATTCCCATATTTTCGTGTGCTATAGCCCACGCCTTCTGCCGTGGGCTAGGGACACCGGATCTGGATCGCCTTAAATTTTTTTTGGGATGTCTAATACGGCCTAAGGAACCATATTCACCACCCGTCCATGACCAAATTACTTTTTTTGCATTTTACGACAATAAAACTGGAAATCCGCTCGATTCCCATATTTTCGTGTGCTATAGCCCACGCCTTCTGCCGTGGGCCAGGGACCCTAGATCCGGATCACCTTAAATTTTTTTGGGATGTCTAATACGGCCTAAGGAACCATAGTCACCACCCTTCCATGACCAAATTACGTTTTATGGCATTTTACGGCCATAAAACTAGAATTCCGCACGATTCTCATATTTTCGTGTTCTATATCCCACGCCTTCCGCAATCGGCCTGAGACGCCGGACCCGGATCGCCTAAAAGTTTTTTGGGATGTTGAATACGGCCTAAGAAACCATATTCACCGCTCCTCCATGACCAAATAAAGTTGTTTGGCATTTTACGGCCATAAAACTGGAAATCCGTGCGAGTCCCAAATTTTTGTGTGCTATAGCCCACGCCTTCCGCCGTGGGCCCGGGACTCCGGATCCGGATTGCTTAAAATTTTTCTGGGATATCGAATACGGCCTAATAAACCATAATCACTGCCCCTCCATGACCAAATTACATTTTTAGCATTTTACGTCCATAAAACTGGAATTCTGCACGATTCCCATATTTTCGTGTTCTATAGCCCACGCCTTCTGCCGTGGGCCCAGGACCCCGGACCCGGATCGCCTAAAAATTTTTCGGGACTTCGAATACGGCCTAAGGAACCATAGTCACCGCTCCTCCATGACCAAATTATGTTTTTTGGCATTTTACGGCCATAAAACTGGAAATCCGCGCGAGTCCCAAATTTTCGTGTGCTATAGCCCACGCCATCCGCCGTGGGCCCGGGACCCCGGACCCGGATCGCCTAAAATTTTTCCGGGACGTCCACTACGGCCTAAGGAACCATAGTCACCGCTCCTCCATGACCAAATTATGTTTTTTGGCATTTTACGGCCATAAAACTGGAAATCCGCGCGATTCCCATGTTTTCGTGTTCTATAGCCCACGCCTTCGTCGTGGGCTCGGGACCCTGGATCCGGATAGCCTAAAATTTTTTCGGGCTGTCGAATATGGACTAGGAGACCATAATCACTGCCCCTCCATAACCAAATTACATTTTTAGGCATTTTACGGCCATAAAACTGGAATTCCGCACGATTCCCGTATTTTTGTGATCTATCGCCCACGCCTTCCGCCATGGGCCCAGGACCCCAGACCAGGATTGCCTAAATTTCTTTCGAGACATCGAATACGGCCTAAGGAACCATATTCACCGCCCCTCCATGACCAAATTATGTTTTTTGGCATTTTACGGCCATAAAACAAGAAATCCGCGCGAGTCCCAAATTTTCGTGTGCTATATCCCACGCCTTCTGTTGTCGGCCTGAGACCCCGCACCTGAATTGTCTAAAAGTTTTATAGGACATCGAATACAACTTAAGAAACCATAGTCACCGCTCCACCATGACCAAATTACCGTTTTGGCATTTTACGGCCATAAAACTGGAAATTCGCGCGATTCCTATATTTTCGTATTATATATCCCATGCCTTCCGCCGTGGGCCCGGGACCCCGGACCCGGATCGCCTAAAAAAATTTCGAAACTTCGAATACGGCCTAAGGAACCATATTCACCACCATTCCATGACCAAATTATGTTTTTTGGCATTTTATGGCCATAAAACTGGAAATCAGCGCGCAAGTCCCAAATTTTGGTGCGCTGTAGCCCACGCCTTTCGCAGTCGGCCTGAGACCCCGCACCCGGATTGCCTAAAAATTTTTCGGAACTTCGAATACGGCCTAAGGAACCATATTCACCACCATTCCATGACCAAATTATGTTTTTTGGCATTTTATGGCCATAAAACTGGAAATCCGCACAAGTCCCAAATTTTGGTGCGCTGTAGCCCACGCCTTTCGCCGTCGGCCTGAGACCCCGCACCCGGATTGGCTAAAATTTTTCTCGGACGTCGAATACAGCCTAAGAAACCATAGTAACCGCTCTGCTATGACCAAATAAAGGTGTTTGGCATTTTACGGCTAAAAAACTGGAAATTCGCGCGATTCCCATATTTTCGTATTTTATATCCCATGCCTTCCGCCGTGGGCCCGGGACCCCGGACCCGGATCGCCTAAAAAATTTTAGGAACTTCGAATACGGCCTAAGGAACCATATTCACCACCATTCCATGACCAAATTATGTTTTTTGGCATTTTATGGCCATAAAACTGGAAATCCGCGCAAGTCCCAAATTTTGGTGCGCTGTAGCCCACGCCTTTCGCCGTCGGCCTGAGACCCCGCACCCGGATTGCCTAAAATTTTTCTCGGACGTCGAATACAGCCTAAGAAACCATAGTAACCGCTCCGCCATGACCAAATAAAGGTGTTTGGCATTTTACGGCTAAAAAACTGGAAATCCGCGCGATTCCCATATTTTCGTGTTCAATATCCCACGCCTTCTGCCGTGGTCCGGGACCCCGGAACCGGATCGCCTAATATTTTTCCAGGACATTGAATACGGCCTAAGGAACCATATTTACCGCCCCTCCATGACCAAATTACTATTTTGTCATTTCACGGCCATAAAACTGGAAATCCGCACGATTCCCATTTTTTCGTGTGCTATAGCCCACGCCTTCCGCCGTGGGCTAGGGACACCGGATCTGGATCGGTTTAAATTTTTTCGGGATGTCGAATACGGCCTAAGGAAACATATTTACCACCCCTCCATGACCAAATCACTTTTTTGGCATTTTACGGCCATAAAACTGGAAATCCGCGCGATTCCCCAATTTTCGTGTTCTATATCCCACGCCTTCCGCCGTGGGCCCAGGACCCCGAACCCGGATCGCCTAAAAATTTTCCGGGACATCGAATACGGCCTAAGGAACCATATTCCCCACTCCGCCATGACCACTTTACCTTTTTGGCATTTTACGGCCATAAAACTGGAAATTCATGCGATTCCCATATTTTCGTGTGTTATAGCCCACGCCTTCCGTCGTCGGTCTGAGACCCCGGACCCGGATCGCCTAAAAGCTTTTCGGGATGTTGAATACGGCCTAAGCAACCATATTTACCACCCCGCCATGACCAAATTACTTTTTGGCATTTTACGGCGATAAAATTGGAAATCCGTGCGATTCCCCTATTTTCGTGTTCTATATCCCACGCCTTCCGCCGTGGGCCCGGGATCCTGAACCCGGATCGCCTAAAATTTTTCTGGGACGTCGAATACAGCCTAAGGAACCATATTCACCGCCCCTCCATGACCACTTTACTTTTTTGGCATTTTACGACCATAAAACTGGAAATCCGTGCGATTCCCATATTTTCGTGTGCTATAGCCCACGCCTTCCGCCGTCGGTCTGAGACCCCGGACCCGGATCGCCTAAATGCTTTTCGGGATGTTGAATACGGCCTAAGCAACCATATTCACTGCCCCTCCATGACCAAATAAAGGTGTTTGGCTTTCTTTACGGCCATAAAACTGGAAATCCGCGCGATTCCCCAATTTTCGTGTTCTATATCCCACGCCTTCCGCCGTGGGCCCGGGACCCCGAACCCGGATCGCCTAAAATTTTTCCGGGACAATGAATACAGCCTAAGGAACCATATTCACTGCCCCTCCATGACCAAATTACTTTTTTGGCATTTCACGGCCATAAAACTGGAAATCCGCGCGATTCCCATTTTTTCGTGTGATATAGCCCACGCCTTCCGTCGTGGGCCAGGGACAATGGATCTGGATCGCCTTAAATTTTTTCGTGATGTCTAATACGGCCTAAGGAACCATATTCACCACCCCGCCATGACCAAATTACTTTTTTGGCATTTTACGGCCATAAAACTGGAAATCCACGCGATTCCCATATTTTCGTGTGCTATAGCCCATGCCTTCCGCCGTGTGCCAGGGACCCCGGATCCGGATCGCCTTAAATTTTTTCGGGATGTCCAATACGGCCTAAGGAACCATAGTCACCACCCCGCCATGACCAAATTACGTTTTATGGCATTTTACGGCCATAAAACTGGAATTCTGCCTGATTCTCATATTTTCATGTTCTATATCCCACGCCCTCTGCAATCGGCCTGAGACTCCGAACCCGGATCGCCTAAAAGTTTTTCGGGACATTGAATACGGCCTAAGCAACCATATTCACCGCCCCTCTATGACCAAATAAAGTTGTTTGGCATTTTATGGCCATAAAACTGGAAATCCACGTGATTCCCATATTTTCGTGTACTATAGCCCACGCCTTCCGCCGTGGGCCCGGGACCCCGGATTCGGATCGCTTAAAATTTTTCTGGGATGTCGAATACGGACTAAGAAACCATAATCACTGCCCCTCCATGACCAAATTATATTTTTTGGTATTTTTAGGCCATAGAACTAGAATTCCGCAGGATTCCCATATTTTCGTGTTCTATCGCCCACGCCTTCCGCTGTGGGCTAGGGACACCGGATCTGGAGCCTTAATTTTTTTTGGGATGTCGAATATGGCCTAAAGAACCATATTCACCACCCCTCCATGACCAAATTACTTTTTTGGCATTTTACGGCCATAAAACTGGAAACCCGCGCAATTCCCATATATTCGTGTGCAATAGCCCACGCCTTTCGCCGTGGGCCCAGGACCCCGGACCCGGATCCCCTATAAAATTTTCGAGACGTCGAATACGACCTAAGGAACCATATTCACCACCCCTCCTTGACCAAATTACGTTTTTTGGCATCTTACAGCAATAAAACTGGAATTTCGCACAATTCGCATATTTTCGTGTTCTATAGCCCACTCCTTCATCGTGGGCCCGGGACCCTGGATCCGGATCACCTAAATTTTTTTTGGGATGTCGAATACGTCCTAAGAAACCATAATCACTGCCCCACACTAACTAAATAACATTTTTTGGCATTTCACGGCCATAAAACTGGAATTCCGCACGATTCCCATATTTTCGTGATCTATAGCCCACGCGTTCTGCCGTGGGCCCAGGACTGCGGACCGGATCGCCTTAAATTTTTTAGGGACTTCGAATACAGCCTAAGGAACCATATTCACTGCCCCGCCATGACCAAATTATGTTTTTTGGCATTTTATGGCCATAAAACTGGAAATCCGCACGAGTCCAAAATATTCGTGTGCTGTAGCCCACGCCTTCCGCCGTCAGCCTGAGAACCCGCACCCGGATTGCCTAATAGTTTTCTAGGACGTCGAATATAGCCTAAGAAACCATAGTCACCGCTCCGCCATGACCAAATAAAGGTGTTTGGCATTTTACGGCCATAAAACTGGAAATCCGCGTGATTCCCATATTTTCGTGTTCAATATCCCACGCCTTCCGCCGTGGGCCCCGGACCCCAGACCCGGATCGCCTAATATTTTTCCAGGACATTGAATACGGCCTAAGGAACCATATTCACTGCCCCTCCATGACCAAATTACTTTTTTGGCATTTCACGGCCATAAAACTGGAAATCCGCGCGATTCCCATTTTTTCGTGTGCTATAGCCCACGCCTTCCGCCGTGGGCCAGGGACACCAGATCTGGATCGCCTTAAATTTTTTCGGGATGTCGAATACGGCCTAAGGAACCATATTTCCACCCCGCCATGACCAAATTAATTTTTTGGCAATTTACGGCCATAAAACTGGAAATCCGCGTGATTCCCCTATTTTCGTGTTCTATATCCCACGCCTTCCGCCGTGGGCCCGGGACCCCAAACCCGGATCGCCTAAAAATTTTCCGGGACATCGAATACGGCCTAAGGAACCATATTCACCAACCCTCCAAGACCAAATTACTTTTTTGGCTTTTCACGGCCATAAAACTGGAAATCCGCGTGATTCCCATTTTTTTCGTGTGCTATAGCCCACGCCTTCCGCCGTGGGCCAGGGACACCGGATCTGGATCGCCTTAAATTTTTTCGGGATGTCGAATACGGCCTAAGGAACCATATTTAGCACCACTCCATGACCAAATTACTTTTTTGGCATTTTACGGCCATAAAACTGGAAATCCGCGCGATTCCCCTATTTTCGTGTTCTATATCCCAGGCCTTCCGCCGTGGGCCCGGGACCCCGAACCCGAATCGCCTAAAATTTTTCCGGGACATCGAATACGGCGTGAGGAACCATATTCACTGCCCTGCCATGACCACTTTACTTTTTTGGCATTTTACGGCCATAAAACTGGAAATCCGTGCGATTCCCATATTTTCGTGTGCTATAGCCCACACCTTCCGCCGTCGGCCTGAGACCCCGGACCCGGATCGCCTAAAAGCTTTTCGGGATGTTGAATACGGCCTAAGCAACCATATTCGCCGCCCCTCCATGACCAAATAAAAGTGTTTGGCATTTGGTACAGCCATAAAACTGGAAATCCGCGCGAGTCCTAAATGTTTGTGTGCTATAGCCCACGCCTTCCGCCGTGGGCCCGGGACCCCGGATCCGGATCGCCTAAAAGTTTTCCGGGACGTTGAATACAGCCTAAGAAACCATATTCACTGCCCCTCCATGACCAAATAAAGTTTTTTGGCATTTTACGACCATAAAACTGGAAATCCGTGTGATTCTCATATTTTCGTATGTTATAGCCCACGCCTTCCGCCGTGGGCCCGGGACCCCGAACCCGGATCGCCTAATATTTTTCCAGGACATTGAATACTGCCTAAGGAACCATATTCACCGCCCCTCCATGACCAAATTACTTCTTTGGCATTTCATGGCCATAAAACTGGAAATCCGCGCGATTCTCATTTTTTCGTGTGCTATAGCCCACGCCTTCCACCGTGGGCCCGGTACCCCGTATCCGGATCCCCTAAAAGTTTTCCGGGACGTTGAATACGGACTAAGCAACCATATTCACTGCACCTCCATGACAAAATAAAGTTGTTTGGCATTTTACGGTCATAAAACTAGAATTCCGCACGATTCCCATATTTTCGTGCCCACGCCTTCCGCCGTCAGCCTGAGACCCCGCACCCGGATTGCCTAAAGGTTTTCTAGGACGTCGAATACAGCCTAAGAAACCATAGTCACCGCTCCTCCATGATCAAATAAAGGTGTTTGGTATTTTACGGCCATAAAACTGGATATCCGCGCGATTCCCATATTTTCGTGTTCAATATCCCACGCCTTCCGCCGTGGGCCCGGGACCCCGGACCCGGATCGCCTAGTATTTTTCCAGGATATTGAATACGGCCTAAGGAACCATATTCACCGCACCTCTATGACCAAATTACTTTTTTGGCATTTCACGGCCATAAAACTGGAAATCCGTGCGATTCCCATTTGTTCGTGTGCTATAGCCCACGCCTTCCGTCGTGGGCCAGGGACACGGGATCTGGATCGCCTTAAATTTTTTCGGGATGTCTAATACGGCCTAAGGAACCATATTCACCGCCCCTCCATGACCACTTTACTTTTTTGGCATTTTACGGCCATAAAACTGGAAATCCGTGCGATTCCCATATTTTCGTGTGCTATAGCCCACGCCTTCCGCCGTCGGCCTGAGACCTCGGACCCCGATCTCCTAAAAGCTTTTCGGGATGTTGAATAAGGCCTAAGCAACCATATTCACCGCCCCTCCATGACCAAATAAAGGTGTTTGGCATTTGTTACGGCCATAAAACTGGAAATTCGCGCGAGTCCCAAATTTTTGTTTGCTATAGCCCACGCCTTCCGCCGTGGGCCCGGGACCCCGGATCTGGATCGCTTAAAATTTTTCTAGGATGTCAAATACGGCCTAGGAAACCATAATCACTGCCCCTCCATGACCAAATTACATTTTTTGGCATTTTACGGCCATAAAACTAGAATTCCGCACGATTCCCTTATTTTCGTGTGCTGTAGCCCACGCCTTCCGCCGTCAGCCTGAGACCCCGCACCCGGATTGCCTAAAAGTTTTCTAGGACGTCGAATACAGCCTAAGAAACTATAGTCACTGCTCTGCCATGACCAAATAAAGGTGTTTGGCATTTTACAGCCATAAAATTGGAAATCCGCGCGATTCCCATATTTTCGTGTTCAATATCCCACGCCTTCCGCCGTGGGCCCGGGACCCCGGACCCGGATCGCCTAATATTATTCCAGGACATTGTATACGGCCTAAGGAATCATATTTACCACCCCTCCATGACCAAATTACTTTTTTGGCATTTTACGGCCATAAAACTGAAAATCCGCGCGATTCCCCTATTTTCGTGTTCTATATCCCACGCTTCCGCCGTGGGCCCGGGACCCCGAAACCGGATGGTCTAAAATTTTTCCGGGACATCGAATATGGCCTAAGGAACCATATTCACCGCCTCGCCATGACCAATTTACTTTTTTTTACGGCCATAAAACTGGAAATCCGTGCGATTCCCATATTTTCGTGTGCTATAGCCCACGCCTTCCGCCGTCGGCCTGAGACCCCGGACCCGGATCGCCTAAAAGCTTTTCGGGATGTTGAATACGGCCTAAGCAACCATATTCACCGCCCCTCCATGACCAAATAAAGGTGTTTGGCATTTGTTACGGCCATAAAACTGGAAATCCGCGTGAGTCCCAAATTTTTGTGTGCTATAGCCCACGCATTCCGCCGTGGGCCCGGGACCCCGGATCCGGATCGCCTAAAAGTTTTCCGGGACGTTGAATACGGACTAAGAAACCATATTCACTGCCCCTCCATGACCAAATAAAGTTGTTTGGCATTTTACAACCATAAAACTGGAAATCCGCGTGAGTCCCAATTGTTTGTGTGCTATAGCTCATGCCTTCCGCCGTGGGCCCGGGTCCCCGGATCCGGATCGCCTAATATTTTTACGGGACAATGAATACAGCCTAAGGAACCATATTCACCGCCCCTCCATGACCAAATTACTTTTTTGGCATTTCACGGCCATAAAACTGGAAATCCGCGCGATTCCCATTTTTTCGTGTGCTATAGCCCACGCCTTCCGTCGTGGGCCAGGGACACCGGATCTGGATCGCCTTAAATATTTTTGGGATGTCTAATACGGCCTAAGGAACCATATTCACCACCCAGCCATGACCAAATTACTTTTTTAGCATTTTACGGCCATAAAATTGGAAATCCACGCGATTCTCGTGTTTTCGTGTGCTATAGCCCATGCCTTCCGCCGTGGGACAGGGACCCCGGATCTGGATCGCCTTAAATTTTTTCGGGATGTCGAATACGGCCTAAGGAACCATAGTCACCACCCCGCCATGAACAAATTACGTTTTATGGCATTTTACGGCCATAAAACTGGAATTCCGCACGATTCTCATATTTTCATGTTCTATATCCCACGCCCTCTGCAATCGGCCTGAGACCTCGAACCCGGATCGCCTAAACGTTTTTTGGGACATTGAATATGTCCTAAGCAACCATATTCACCGCCCCTCCATGACCAAATAAAGTTGTTTGGCATTTTACGGCCATAAAACAGGAAATCCGCGCGAGTCCCAATTTTTTGTGTGCTATAGCCCACGCCTTCTGCCGTGGGCCCGGGACCCCGGATCCGGATCGCTTAAAAATTTTCTGGGATGTCGAATACGGCCTAAGGAACCATATTCACCACCCCACCATGACCAAATTACTTTTTTGGCATTTTACGGCCATAAAACTGGAAACCCGCGCAATTCCCATATATTCGTGTGTTATTGCCCACGCCTTCGTCGTGGGCACAGGACACTGGATCCGGATCACCTAAAAAAATTTTGGGATGTCGAATTCGGCCTAAGAAACCATAATAACTGCCCCACACTGACTAAATTATATTTTTGGCATTTTACGGCCATAAAACTGGAATTCCGCACGATTCCCATATTTTCGTGTTCTATAGCCCACGCCTTCCGCCGTGGGCCCGGGACCCCGGATCCGGATCGCTTAAATTTTTTTTTGGGATGTCGGATACGGCCTAAGAAACCATAATCACTGCCCCTCCATGACCAAATTACATTTTTTGGCATTTTACGGCCATAAAACTAGAATTCTGCACGATTCCCTTATTTTCGTGTGCTGTAGCCCACGCCTTCCGCCGTCAGCCTGAGTCCCCGCACCCGGATTGCCTAAAAGTTTTCTAGGACGTCGAATACATCCTAAGAAACCATAGTCACCGCTCCGCCATGACCAAATAAAGGTGTTTGGCATTTTACGGTCATAAATCTGGAAATCCGCGCGATTCCCTTATTTTCGTGTTCAATATCCCACGCCTTCCGCCGTGGGCCCGGGACCCCGGACCCGGATCGCCTAATATTTTTCCAGGAGATTGAATACGGCCTAAGGAACCATATTCACCACCCCTCCATGACCAAATTACTTTTTTGGCATTTCACGGCCATAAAACTGGAAACCCGCGCAATTCCCATATATTCGTGTGCTATAGCCCACGCCTTCGTCGTGGGCCTAGGACCCTGGATCCGGATCACCTAAAATTTTTTTGGGATGTCGAATACGGCCTAAGAAACCATAATAACTGCCCCACACTGACTAAATTACATTTTTGGCATTTTACGGCCATAAAACTGGAATTCCGCACGATTCCCATATTTTCGTGTTCTATAGCCCACGCCTTCCACCGTGGGCCCGGGACCCCGGATCCGGATCGCTTAAAATTTTTCTGGGATGTCGAATACGGCCTAAGAAACCATAATCACTGCCCCTCCATGACCAAATTACATTTTTTGGCATTTTACGGCCATAAAACTAGAATTCCGCACGATTCCCTTATTTTCGTGTGCTGTAGCCCACGCCTTCCGCCGTCAGCCTGAGACCCCGCACCCGAATTGCCTAAAAGTTTTCTAGGACGTCGAATACATCCTAAGAAACCATAGTCACCGCTCCGCCATGACCAAATAAAGGTGTTTGGCATTTTACGGCCATAAATCTGGAAATCCGCGCGATTCCCTTATTTTCGTGTTCAATATCCCACGCCTTCCGCCGTGGGCCCGGGACCCCGGACCCGGATCGCCTAATATTTTTCCAGGAGATTGAATACGGCCTAAGGAACCATATTCACTGCCCCTCCATGACCAAATTCCTTTTTTGGCATTTCACGGCCATAAAACTGGAAATCCGCGCTATTCCCATTTTTTCGTGTGATATAGCCCACACCTTGCGCCATGGGCCAGAGACACCGGATCTAGATCGCCTTAAATTTTTTCGGGATGTCCAATACGGCCTAAGGAACCATATTTACCACCCCGCCATGACCAAATTACTTTTTTGGCATTTTACGGCCATAAAACTAGAAATCCGCGCGATTCCCCTATTTTCGTGTTCTATATCCCACGCCCTCCACCGTGGGCCCGGGACCCCGAACCCGGATCATCTAAAATTTTTCTAGGACGTCGAATACGGCCTAAGGAACCATATTCACCGCCCCAGCATGACCAAATAAAGTTGTTTGGCATTTTACGGCCATAAAACTGGAAATCCGTGCGATTCCTATATTTTCGTGTGCTATAGCCTACGCCTTCCGCCGTCGGCCTGAGACGCCGGACCCGGATCGCCTAAATTTTTTTGGGATGTCTAATACGGCCTAAGGAACCATATTCACCACCCAGCCATGACAAAATTACTTTTTTGGCATTTTACGGCCATAAAACTGGAAATCCACGCGATTCCCGTGTTTTCGTGTGCTATAGCCCATGCCTTCCGCCGTGGGCCAGGGACCCCGGATCTGGATCGCCTTAAATTTTTTCGGGATGTTGAATACGGCCTAAGGAACCATAGTCACCACCCCTCTATGACCAAATTACGTTTTATGGCATTTTACGGCCATAAAACTGGAATTCCGCACGATTCTCATATTTTCATGTTCTATATCCCACGCCCTCTGCAATCGGCCTGAGACCTCGAACCCGGATCGCCTAAAAGTTTTTCGGGAAATTGAATATGTCCTAAGCAACCATATTCACCGCCCCTCCATGACCAAATAAAGTTGTTTGGCATTTTACGGCCATAAAACAGGAAATCCGCGCGAGTCCCAATTTTTAGTGTGCTATAGCCCACGCCTTCTGCCGTTGGCCCGGGACCCCGGATCCGGATCGCTTAAAAATTTTCTGGGATGTCGAATAAGGCCTAAGGAACCATATTCACCACCCCACCAAGACCAAATTACTTTTTTGGCATTTTACGGCCATAAAACTGGAAACCCGCGCAATTCCCATATATTCGTGTGCTATATCCCACGCCTTCGTCGTGGGCCCAGGACCCTGGATCCAGATCACCTAAAATTTTTTTGGGATGTCGAATACGGCCTAAGAAACCATAATAACTGCCCCACACTGACTAAATTATATTTTTGGCATTTTACGGCCATAAAACTGGAATTCCGCACGATTCCCATATTTTCGTGTTCTATAGCCCACGCCTTCCGCCGTGGGCCCGGGACCCCGGATCCGGATCGCTTAAAATTTTTCTGGGATGTCGAATACGGCCTAAGAAACTATAATCACTGCCCCTCTATGACCAAATTACATTTTTTGGCATTTTACGGCCATAAAACTAGAATTCCGCACGATTCCCTTATTTTCGTGTGATGTAGCCCACGCCTTCCGCCGTCAGCCTGAGACCCCGCACCCGAATTGCCTAAAAGTTTTCTAGGACGTCGAATACATCCTAAGAAACCATAGTCACCACTCCTCCATGACCAAATAAAGGTGTTTGGCATTTTACGGCCATAAATCTGGAAATCCGCGCGATTCCCTTATTTTCGTGTTCAATATCCCACGCCTTCCGCCGTGGGCCCGGGACCCCGAACCCGGATCGCCTAATATTTTTCCAGGAGATTGAATACGGCCTAAGGAACCATATTCACCGCCCCTCCATGACCCAATTACCTTTTTGGCATTTCACGGCCATAAAACTGGAAATCCGCGCGATTTCCATTTTTTCATGTGATATAGCCCACACCTTCCGCCGTGGGCCAGGGACACCGGATCTGGATTGCCTTAAATTTTTTCGGGATGTCCAATACGGCCTAAAGAACCATATTTACCACCCCACCATGACCAAATTACTTTTTTGGCATTTTACGGCCATAAAACTAGAAATCCGCGCGATTCCCCTATTTTCGTGTTCTATATCCCACGCCCTCCACCGTGGGCCCGGGATCCCGAACCCGGATCGTCTAAAATTTTTCGGGACATCAAATACGGCCTAAGGAACCATATTCACTGCCCCACCATGACCACTTTACTTTTTTGGCATTTTACGGCCATAAAACTGGAAATCCGTGCGATTCCCATATTTTTGTGTGCTATAGCCCACGCCTTCCGCCGTCGGCCTGAGACCCCGGACCCGGATCGCCTAAAAGCTTTTCAGGATGTTGAATACAGCCTAAGCAACCATATTCACTGCCCCTCCATGACCAAATAAAGTTGTTTGGCATTTTACGGCCATAAAACTGGAAATCCGCGCGAGTCCCAATTTTTTGTGTGCTATAGCCCACGCCTTCTGCCGTGGGCCCGGGATCCCGGATCCGGATCGCTTAAAAATTTTCTGGGATGTCGAATACGGCCTAAGGAACCATATTCACCACCCCGCCATGACCAAATTACTTTTTTGGCATTTTACGGCCATAAAACTGGAAACCCGCGCAATTCCCATATATTCGTGTGCTATAGCCCACGCCTTCGTCGTGGGCCCGGGACCCTGGATCCGGATCGCCTAAAATTTTTTTGGGATGTCGAATATGGCCTAAGAATCCATAATCACTACCCCAATTACATTTTTTTGCATTTTACGGCCATAAACCTGGAATTCCGCGCGATTCCCATATTTTCGTGTTCTATAGCCCACGCCTTCCGCCGTGGCCCGGGACCCCGGATCCGGATAGCTTAAAATTTTTCTAGGATGTCGAATAAGGCCTAAGAAACCATAATCACTGCCCCTCCATGACCAAATTACATTTTTTTGCATTTTACGGCCATAAAACTAGAATTCCGCACGATTCCCATATTTTCGTGTGCTGTAGCCCACGCCTTCCGCCGTCAGCCTAAGACCCCGCACCCGGATTGCCTAAAAGCTTTCTAGGACATCGAATACAGCCTAAGAAACCATAGTCACCGCTCCGCCATGACCAAATAAAGGTGTTTGGCATTTTACGGCCATAAAACTGGAAATCCGCGCGATTCCCTTATTTTCGTGTTCAATATCCCACGCCTTCCGCCGTGGGCCCGGGACCCCGGACTCGGATCGCCTAATATTTTTCCAGGACATTGAATACGGCCTAAGGAACCATATTCACCGCCCCTCCATGACCAAATTACTTTTTTGGCATTTCACGGCCATAAAACTGGAAATCCGCGCGATTCCCATTTTTTCGTGCGATATAGCCCACACCTTCCGCCGTGGGCCAGGGACACCAGATCTGGATCGCCTTAAATTTTTTCAGGATGTGCAATACGGCCTAAGGAACCATATTTACCACCCCGCCATGAACAAATTACTTTTTTGGCATTTTACGGCCATAAAACAGGAAATCCGCGCGATTCCCCTATTTTCGTGTTCTATATCCCACTCCTTCCACCGTGGGCCAGGGACCCCGAACCCGGATCGTCTAAAATTTTTTCGGGACGTCGAATACGGCCTAAGGAACCATATTCACCACCCCGCCATGACCACTATACTTTTTTGGCATTTTACGGCCATAAAACTGGAAATCCGTGCGATTCCCATATTTTCGTGTGCTATAGCCCACGCCTTCCGCCGTCGGCCTGAGACCCCGGACCCGGATCGCCTAAAAGCTTTTCGGGATGTTGAATACGGCCTAAGCAACCATATTCACTGCCCCTCCATGACCAAATAAAGGTGTTTGGCATTTATTACGGCCATAAAGTTGGAAATCCGCGCGAGTCCCAAATTTTTGTGTGCTATAGCCCACGCCTTCCGCCGTGGGCCCGGGACCCCGGATCCGGATCGCCTAAAAGTTTTTCGGGACGTTGAATACGGCCTAAGCAACCATATTCACTGCCCCTCCATGACCAAATAAAGCTGTTTGGCATTTTACGGCCATAAAACTGGAAATCTGCGCGAGTCCCAATTTTTTGTGTGCTATAGCTCACGCCTTCTGCCGTAGGCCCGGGACCCCGGATCCGGGTCGCCTAATATTTTTCCAGGACAATGAATACAGCCTAAGGAACCATATTCACCGCCCCTCCATGACCAAATTACTTTTTTGGCATTTCACGGCCATAAAACTCGAAATTCGTGCGATTCCCATTTTTTCGTGTGCTATAGCCCACGCCTTCCGTCGTGGGCCAGGGACACGGGATCAGGATTGGCTTAAATTTTTTCAGGATGTCTAATACGGCCTAAGGTACCATATTCACCACCCTGCCATGACCAAATTACCTTTTAGGCATTTTACGGCCATAAAACTGGAAATCCACGCGATTCCCATATTTTCGTGTGCTATAGCCCACGCCTTCCGCCGTGGGCCAGGGACCCCGGATCCGGATCGCCTTAAATTTTTTAGGGATGTCGAATGCGGCCTAAGGAACCATAGTCACCACCCCGCCATGACCAAATTATGTTTTATGGCATTTTATGGCCATAAAACTAGAATTCCGCACGATTCTCATATATTCATGTTCTATATCCCACGCCCTCTGCAATCGGTCTGAGACCCCGAACCCAGATCACCTAAAAGTTTTTTGGGACATTGAATACGACCTAAGCAACCATATTCACTGCCCATCCATGACTAAATAAAGTTGTTTGGCATTTTATGGCCATAAAACTAGAAATCCGCGCGAGTCCCAATTTTTGGTGTGTTATAGCCCACGCCTTCCGCCGTGGGCCCGGGACCCCGGATCCGGATCGCTTAAAAGTTTTCTGGGATGTCGAATACGGCCTAAGAAACCATAATCACTGCCCCTCCATGACCTCATTACATTTTTGACATTTTACGGCCATAAAACTAGAATTCCGCAGGATTCCCATATTTTCGTGTGTTTTAGCCCACGCCTTCCGCCGTCAGCCTGAGACCCTGCACCCTGATTGCCTAAAAGTTTTCTGGGATGTCGAATACAGCCTAAGAAACCATAGTCACCGTTCCGCCATGACCAAATAAAGGTGTTTGGCATTTTACGGCCATAAAACTGGAAATCCGCGCGATTCCCATATTTTCGTGTTCAATATCCCACGCCTTCTGTCGTAGGGCCCCGGACCCCAGACCCGGATCGCCTAATATTTTTCCAGGACATTGAATATGGCCTAAGGAACCATATTCACCGCCCCTCCATGACAAAATTAGTTTTTTGGCATTTCACGGCCATAAAACTGGAAATCCGCGCGATTCCCATTTTTTCGTGTGATATTGCCCACGCCTTCCGCTGTGGGCCAGGGACACCGGATTTGGATCGCCTTAAATTTTTTCGGGATGTCCAATACGGCCTAAGGAACCATATTTACCACCCCTCTATGACCAAATTAGGTTTAATGGCATTTTACGGCCATAAAACCGGAATTCCGCACGATTCTCATATTTTCATGTTCTATATCCCACGCCCTCTGCAATCGGCCTGAGACCCCGAACCCAGATCACCTAAAAGTTTTTCGGGACATTGAATACGGCCTAAGCAACCATATTCACTGCCCCTCCATGACCAAATAAAGTTGTTTGGCATTTTATGGCCATAAAACTGGAAATCCGCGCGAGTCCAAATTTTTTGTGTGCTATAGCTCACACCTTCTGCCGTGGGCCCGGGACCCTGGATCCGGGTCGCCTAATATTTCCCAGGACAATGAATACAGCCTAAGGAACCATATTCACCGCCCCTCCATGACCAAATTACTTTTTTGGCATTTCACGGCCATAAAACTGGAAATCCGCGCGATTCCCGTTTTTTCGTGTGATATAGCCCACACCTTCCGCCGTGGGCCAGGGACACCAGATCTGGATCGCCTTAAATTTTTTCAGGATGTGCAATACGGCCTAAGGAACCATATTTACCACCCCGCCATGAACAAATTACTTTTTTGGCATTTTACGGCCATAAAACAGGAAATCCGCGCGATTCCCCTATTTTCGTGTTCTATATCCCACTCCTTCCACCGTGGGCCAGGGACCCCGAACCCGGATCGTCTAAAATTTTTTCGGGACGTCGAATACGGCCTAAGGAACCATATTCACCACCCCGCCATGACCACTATACTTTTTTGGCATTTTACGGCCATAAAACTGGAAATCCGTGCGATTCCCATATTTTCGTGTGCTATAGCCCACGCCTTCCGCCGTCGGCCTGAGACCCCGGACCCGGATCGCCTAAAAGCTTTTCGGGATATTGAATACGGCCTAAGCAACCATATTCACTGCCCCTCCATGACCAAATAAAGGTGTTTGGCATTTATTACGGCCATAAAGTTGGAAATCCGCGCGAGTCCCAAATATTTGTGTGCTATAGCCCACGCCTTCCGCCGTGGGCCCGGGACCCCGGATCCGGATCGCCTAAAAGTTTTTCGGGACGTTGAATACGGCCTAAGCAACCATATTCATTGCCCCTCCATGACCAAATAAAGCTGTTTGGCATTTTACGGCCATAAAACTGGAAATCTGCGCGAGTCCCAATTTTTTGTGTGCTATAGCTCACGCCTTCTGCCGTGGGCCCGGGACCCCGGATCCGGGTCGCCTAATATTTTTCCAGGACAATGAATACAGCCTAAGGAACCATATTCACCGCCCCTCCATGACCAAATTACTTTTTTGGCCTTTCACGGCCATAAAACTCGAAATCTGTGCGATTCCCATTTTTTCGTGTGCTATAGCCCACGCCTTCCGTCGTGGGCCAGGGACACGGGATCAGGATTGGCTTAAATTTTTTCAGGATGTCTAATACGGCCTAAGGAACCATATTCACCACCCTGCCATGACCAAATTACCTTTTTGGCATTTTACGGCCATAAAACTGGAAATCCACGCGATTCCCATATTTTCGTGTGCTATAGCCCACGCCTTCCGCCGTGGGCCAGGGACCCCGGATCCGGATCGCCTTAAATATTTTAGGGATGTCGAATGCGGCCTAAGGAACCATAGTCACCACCCCTCCATGACCAAATTATGTTTTATGGCATTTTATGGCCATAAAACTAGAATTCCGCACGATTCTCATATATTCATGTTCTATATCCCACGCCCTCTGCAATCGGTCTGAGACCCCGAACCCAGATCACCTAAAAGTTTTTCGGGACATTGAATACGGCCTAAGCAACCATATTCACTGCCCCTCCATGACTAAATAAAGTTGTTTGGCATTTTATGGCCATAAAACTAGAAATCCGCGCGAGTCCCAATTTTTGGTGTGTTATAGCCCACGCCTTCCGCCGTGGGCCCGGGACCCCGGATCCGGATCGCTTAAAAGTTTTCTGGGATGTCGAATACGGCCTAAGAAACCATAATCACTGCCCCTCCATGACCTCATTACATTTTTGGCATTTTACGGCCATAAAACTAGAATTCCGCAGGATTCCCATATTTTCGTGTGTTTTAGCCCACGCCTTCCGCCGTCAGCCTGAGACCCCGCACCCGGATTGCCTAAAAGTTTTCTAGGATGTCGAATACAGCCTAAGAAACCATAGTCACCGTTCTGCCATGACCAAATAAAGGTGTTTGGCATTTTACGGCCATAAAACTGGAAATCCGCGCGATTCCCATATTTTCGTGTTCAATATCCCACGCCTTCTATCGTAGGGCCCCGGACCCCAGACCCGGATCGCCTAATATTTTTCCAGGACATTGAATATGGCCTAAGGAACCATATTCACCGCCCCTCCATGACAAAATTAGTTTTTTGGCATTTCACGGCCATAAAACTGGAAATCCGCGCGATTCCCATTTTTTCGTGTGATATTGCCCACGCCTTCCGCTGTGGGCCAGGGACACCGGATTTGGATCGCCTTAAATTCGGGATGTCCAATACGGCTTAAGGAACCATATTTACCACCCCTCTATGACCAAATTAGGTTTAATGGCATTTTACGGCCATAAAACTGGAATTCCGCACGATTCTCATATTTTCATGTTCTATATCCCACGCCCTCTGCAATCGGCCTGAGACCCCGAACCCAGATCACCTAAAAGTTTTTCGGGACATTGAATACGGCCTAAGCAACCATATTCACTGCCCCTCCATGACCAAATAAAGTTGTTTGGCATTTTATGGCCATAAAACTGGAAATCCGCGCGAGTCCAAATTTTTTGTGTGCTATAGCTCACACCTTCTGCCGTGGGCCCGGGACCCTGGATCCGGGTCGCCTAATATTTCCCAGGATAATGAATACAGCCTAAGGAACCATATTCACCGCCCCTCCATGACCAAATTACTTTTTTGGCATTTCACGGCCATAAAACTGGAAATCCGCGTGATTCCCGTTTTTTCGTGTGATATAGACCACGCCTTCCGCCGTGGGCTAGGGACACCGGATCTGGATCGCCTTAAATTTTTTCGGGATGTCCAATACGGCCTAAGGAAGCATATTTACCACCCCGCCATGACCAAATTATTTTTTTGCATTTTACGGCCATAAAACTAGAAATCCGCGCGATTCCCCTATTTTCGTGTTCTATATCCCACGCCTTCCGCCGTGGGCCCGGGACCCCGAACCCGGATCGTCTAAAATTTTTCCGGGATATCAAATACGGCCTAAGGAACCATATTCACCGCCCCGCCATGACCACTTTACTTTTTTGGCATTTTACGGCCATAAAACTGGAAATCCGTGCGATTCCCATATTTTCGTGTGCTATAGCCCACGCCTTCCGCCGTCGGCCAGAGACCTCGGACCCGGATCGCCTAAAAGCTTTTCGGGATGTTGAATACGGCCTAAGCAACCATATTCACCGCCCCTCCATGACCAAATAAAGGTGTTTGGCATTTGTTACGGCCATAAAACTGGAAATTCGCGCGAGTCCCAAATTTTTGTTTGCTATTGCCCACGCCTTCCGCCGTGGGCCCGGGACCGCGGATCCGGATCGCCTAAAAGTTTTCTGGGACATTCAATACAGCCTAAGCAACCATATTCACTGCCCCTCCATGTCCAAATAAAGTTGTTTGGCATTTTACGGCCATAAAACTGGAAATCCGCGCGAGTCCCAATTTTTTGTGTGCTATAGCTCACGCCTTCTGCCGTGGGCCCGGTACCCCGGATCCAGGTCGCCTAATATTTTTCCAGGACAATGAATACAGCCTAAGGAACCATATTCACCGCCCCTCCATGACCAAATTACTTTTTTGGCATTTCACGGCCATAAAATTGGAAATCCGCGTGATTCCCATTTTTTTCGTGTGCAATAGCCCACGCCTTCCGTCGTGGGCCAGGGACACGGGATCTGGATCGCCTTAATTTTTTTCGGGATGTCTAAATCGGCCTAAGGAACCATATTCACCACCCCACCATGACCAAATTACCTTTTTGGCATTTTACGGCCATAAAATTGGAAATCCACGCGATTCCTATATTTTCGTGTGCTATAGCCCACGCCTTCCGCCGTGGGCCAAGGACCCCGGATCCAGATCACCTTAAATTTTTTCGGGATGTCGAGTACGGCCTAAGGAATCATAGTCACCACCCCGCCATGACCAAATTACGTTTTATGGAATTTTACGGCCATAAAACTGGAATTCCGCACGATTCTCATATTTGCATGTTCTATATCCCACGCCCTCTGCAATCAGCCTGAGACCCCGAACCCGGATCGCCTAAAAGTTTTTCGGGACATTGAAGACGGCCTAAGAAACCATATTCACCGCCCCTCCATGACCAAATAAAGTTGTTTGGCATTTTACGGCCATAAAACTGGAAATCCACGCGATTCCCATATTTTCGTGTGCTATAGCCCACCCCTTCCGCCGTGGGCCATGGACCCCGGATCCGGATCGCCTTAAATTTTTTAGGGATGTCGAATGCGGCCTAAGGAACCATAGTCACCACCCCTCCATGACCAAATTATGTTTTATGGCATTTTATGGCCATAAAACTAGAATTCCGCACGATTCTCATATATTCATGTTCTATATCCCACGCCCTCTACAATCGGTCTGAGACCCCGAACCCAGATCACCTAAAAAATTTTCGGGACATTAAATACGGCCTAAGCAACCATATTCACTGCCCCTCCATGACCAAATAAAGTTGTTTTGCATTTTACGGCCATAAAACTAGAAATCCGCGCGAGTCCCAATTTTTGGTGTGTTATAGCCCACGCCTTCCGCCGTGGGCCCGGGACCCCGGATCCGGATCGCTTAAAAGTTTTCTGGGATGTCGAATACGGCCTAAGAAACCATAATCACTGCCCCTCCATGACCAAATTACATTTTTGGCATTTTACGGCCATAAAACTAGAATTCCGCAGGATTCCCATATTTTCGTGTGTTTTAGCCCACGCCTTCCGCCGTCAGCCTGAGACCCCGCACCCGGATTGCCTAAAAGTTTTCTAGGATGTCGAATACAGCTTAAGAAACCATAGTCACCGTTACGCCATGACCAAATAAAGGTGTTTGGCATTTTACGGCCATAAAACTGGAAATCCGCGCGATTCCCATATTTTCGTGTTCAATATCCCACGCCTTCCGCCGTAGGGCCCCGGACCCCGGATCCGGATCGCCTAATATTTTCCCAGGACATTGAATACGGCCTAAGGAACCATATTCACCGCCCTTCCATGACAAAATTACTTTTTTGGCATTTCACGGCCATAAAACTGGAAATCCGCGCGATTCCCATTTTTTCGTGTGATATTGCCCACGCCTTCCGCTGTGGGCCAGGGACACTGTATTTGGATCGCCTTAAATTTTTTCGGGGTGTCCAATACGGCCTAAGGAACCATATTTACAACCCCGCTATGACCAAATTAGGTTTAATGGCATTTTACGGCAATAAAACTGGAATTCCGCACGATTCTCATATTTTCATGTTCTATATCCCACGCCCTCTGCAATCGGCCTGAGACCCCGAACCCGGATCACCTAAAAGTTTTTCGGGACATTGAATGTGGCCTAAGCAACCATATTCACTGCCACTCCATGACCAAATAAAGTTGTTTGGCATTTTATGGCCATAAAACTTGAAATCCGCGCGAGTCCAAATTTTTTGTGTGCTATAGCTCACACCTTCTGCCGTGGGCCCGGGATCCTGGATCCGGGTCGCCTAATATTTTTCAGGACAATGAATACAGCCTAAGGAACCATATTCACCGCCCCTCCATGACCAAATTACTTTTTTGGCATTTCACGGCCATAAAACTGGAAATCCGCGCGATTCCCATTTTTTCGTGTGATATAGCCCACGCCTTCCGCCGTGGGCTAGGGACACCGGATCTGGATCGCCTTAAATTTTTTCGGGATGTCCAATACGGCCTAAGGAAGCATATTTACCACCCCGCCATGACCAAATTACTTTTTTGGCATTTTACGGCCATAAAACTGGAAATCCGCGCGATGCCCTTATTTTCGTGTTCTATATCCCACGCCTTCTGCCGTGGGCCCGGGACCCCGAACCCGGATCGTCTAAAATTTTTCCGGGACGTCGAATACGGCCTAAGGAACTATATTCACCGCCCCTCCATGACCACTTTACTTTTTTGGCATTTTACGGCCATAAAACTGGAAATCCGTGCGATTCCCATATTTTCGTGTGCTATAGCCCACGCCTTCCGCCGTCGGCCTGAGACCTCGGACCCGGATCGCCTAAAAGCTTTTCGGGATGTTGAATACGGCCTAAGCAACCATATTCACCGCCCCTCCATGACCAAATAAAGGTGTTTGGCATTTGTTACGGCCATAAAACTGAAAATTCGCGCGAGTCCCAAATTTTTGTTTGCTATTGCCCACGCCTTCCGCCGTGGGCCCGGGACAGCGGATCCGGATCGCCTAAAAGTTTTCTGGGACATTGAATACAGCCTAAGCAACCATATTCACTGCCCCTCCATGACCAAATAAAGTTGTTTGGCATTTTACGGCCATAAAACTGGAAATCCGCGCGAGTCCCAATTTTTTGTGTGCTATAGCCCACGCCTTCCGCCGTGTGCCCGGGACCCCGAATCCGGGTGGCCTAATATTTTTCTGAGACAATGAATACAGCCTAAGGAACCATATTCACCGCCCTTCCATGACCAAATTACCTTTTTGGCATTTCACGGCCATAAAACTGGATATCCGCGTGATTCCCATTTTTTCGTGTGCTATAGCCCACGCCTTCCGTCGTGGGTCTTGGACACAGGATCTGGATCGCCTTAATTTTTTTCGGGATGTCTAATACTACCTAAGGAACCATATTCACCGCCCCTCCATGACCAAATTACCTTTTTGGCATTTTACGGCCATAAAACTGGAAATCCACGCGATTCCTATATTTTCGTGTGCTATATCCCACGCCCTCTGCAATCGGCCTGAGACCCCGAACCCGGATCGCCTAAAAGTTTTTCGGGACATTGAAGACGGCCTAAGCAACCATATTCACCGCCCCTCCATGACCAAATAAAGTTGTTTGGCATTTTACGGCCATAAAACTGGAAATCCGCGCGAGTCCCAATTTTTGGTGTGTTATAGCCCACGCCTTGCGCCGTGGGCCCGGCACCCTCGATCCGGATCGCTTAAAATTTTTCTGGGATGTCGAATACGGCCTAAGAAACTATAATCACTGCCCCTCCATGACCAAATTACATTTTTTGGCATTTTACGGCCATAAAACTAGAATTCCGCACGATTCCCATATTTTCGTGTGCTGTAGCCCACGCCTTCCGCCGTCAGCCTGAGACCCCGCACCCGGATTGCCTAAACGTTTTCTAGGACGTCGAATACAGCCTAAATAACCATAATCACCGCTCCTCCATGACCAAATAAAGGTGTTTGGCATTTTACGACCATAAAACTGGAAATCCGCGTGATTCCCATATTTTCGTGTTCAATATCCCACGCCTTCCGCCGTGGGACCGGGACCCCGGACCCGGATCGCCTAATATTTTTCCAGGATATTGAATACAGCCTAAGGAACCATATTCACCGCCCCTCCATGACCAAATTACTTTTTTGGCATTTCACGGCCATAAAACTGGAAATCCGCGCGATTCCCATTTTTTCGTGCGATATAGCTCACGCCTTCCGCCGTGGGCCAGGAACACCGGATCTGGATCGCCTTAAATTTTTTCGGGATGTCCAATAGGGCCTAAGGAACCAAATTTACCACCCCGCCATGAACAAATTACTTTTTTGGCATTTTACGGCCATAAAATTGGAAATCCGCGCGATTCCCCTATTTTCGTGTTCTATATCCCACGCCTTCCGCCGTGGGCCCGGGACCCCGAACTCGGATCACCTAAATGCTTTTAGGGATGTTGAATACGGCCTAAGCAACCATATTCACCACCCCTCCATGACCAAATAAAGGTGTTTGGCATTTGTTACGGCCATAAAACTGGAAATCCGCGCGAGTCCCAAATTTTTGTGTGTTATAGCCCACGCCTTCCGCCGTGGGCCCGTGACCCCGGATCCGGATCACCTAAAAGTTTTCCGAGACATTGAATACGGCCTAAGAAACCATATTCACTGCCCCTCCATGACCAAATAAAGTTGTTTGGAATTTTACGGCCATAAAACTGGAAATCAGCGCGAGTCCCAGTTTTTTGTGAGATATAGCTCACGCCTTCTGCCGTGGGCCCGGGACCCCGGATCCAGGTCGCCTAATATTTTTCCAGGACAATGAATACAGCCTAAGGAACCATATTCACTGCCCCTTCATGACCAAATTACTTTTTTGGCATTTCACGGCCATAAAACTGGAAATCCGCGCGATTCCCATTTTCTCATGTGCAATAGCCCACGCCTTCCGTCGTGGGCCAGGGACACGGGATCTGGATCGCCTTAAATTTTTTCGGGATGTCTAATACGGCCTAAGGAACCATATTCACCACCCCGCCATGACCAAATTACCTTTTTGGCATTTTACGGCCATAAAACTGGAAATCCACGCGATTCCCATATTTTCATGTGCTATAGCCCACGCCTTCCGCCGTGGGCCAGGGACCCCCGATCCGGATCGCCTTAAATTTTTTCGGGATGTCGAATACGGCCTAAGGAACCATAGTCACCACCCCTCCATGACCAAATTACGTTTTATGGCATTTTACGGCCATAAAACTGGATTTCCGCACGATTCTCATATTTTCATGTTCTATATCCCACGCCCTCTGCAATCGGCCTGAGACCCCGAACCCGGATCGCCTAAAAGTTTTTCGAGACATTGAATACGTCCTAAGAAACCATATTCACTGCCCCTCCATGACCAAATAAAGTTGTTTGGCATTTTACGGCCATAAAACTGGAAATCCGCGCGAGTCCCAATTTTTGGTGTGTTATAGCCCACGCCTTCCGCCGTAGGCCCGGGACCCCGGATACGGATCGCTTAAAATTTTTCTGGGATGTCAAATACGGCCTAAGAAACCATAATCACTGCCCCTCCATGACCAAATTACATTTTTAGGCATTTTACGGCCATAAAACTAGAATTCCGCACGATTCCCATATTTTCGTGTGCTGTAGCCCACACCTTCCGCCGTCAGCCTGAGACCCCGCACCCGGATTGCCTAAAGGTTTTCTAGGACGTCGAATACAGCCTAAGAAACCATAGTCACCGCTCTGCCATGACCAAATAAAGGTGTTTGGCATTTTACGGCCATAAAACTGGAAATCCGCGCGATTCCCATATTTTCGTGTTCAATATCCCACGCCTTCCGCCTTGGGCCCGGGACACCGGATCTGGATCGCCTTTAATTTTTTTGGGATATCGAATATGGCCTAAGGAACCATATTCACCACCCCGCCATGACCAAATTACTTTTTTGGCATTTTACGGCCATAAAACTGGAAACCCGCGCGATTCCCATATATTCGTGTGTTATTGCCCACGCCTTCCGCCGTGGACCTAGGACGCCGGATCCGGATCGCCTAAAATTTTTTCGAGACGTCGAATACGACCTAAGGAACCATATTCACTTCCCCTCCTTGACCAAATTAGGTTTTTTGGCATTTTACGGCCATAAAACAGGAAATCCGACCGAGTCCCAAATTTTCGTGTGCTATGGCCCACGCCTTCCGTTGTCGGCCTGAGACCCCGCACCCAAATTGTCTAAAAGTTTTCTAGGACGTCGAATACAGCCTAATAAACCATAGTCACCGCTATACCATGACCAAATTACATTTTTTGGCATTTTATGGCCATAAAACTGGAAATCCGCGCGATTCCCATATTTTTGTGTTCTATATCCCACGCCTTCCGCCGTAGGCCCGGGACCCCGGATCCGGATCGCCTAATATTTTTCCGGGACATTGAATACGGCCTAAGGAACCATATTCACCACCACTCCATGACCAAATTACCTTTTTGGCATTTCACGGCCATAAAACTGGAAATCCGCGCGATTCCCATATTTTCGTGTGATATAGCCCACGCCTTCCGCCGTGGGTTAGGGACACCGGATCTGGATCGCCTTAAATTTTTTTGGGATGTCGAATACGGCCTAAGGAACCATATTCACCACCACGCCATGATCAAATTACTTTTTTGGCATTTTACGGCCATAAAACTGGAAATCCGCGCGATTCCCATATTTTCGTGTGCTATAGCCCACGCCTTCCGTCGTGGGCCAGGGACCCCGGATCCGAATAACCTTAAATTTTTTCAGGATGTTTAATACGGCCTAAGGAACCATAGTCACCACCCTTCCATGACCAAATTACGTTTTATGGCATTTTACGGCCATAAAACTGGAATTCCGCACGATTCTCATATTTTTGTGTTCTATATCCCACGCCTTCCGCAATCGGCCTGAGACCCCGGACCCGGATCGCCTAAAAGTTTTCTGGGATGTTGAATACGGGCTAAGCAACCATATTCACCGCCCCTCCATGACCAAATAAAGTTGTTTGGCATTTTACGGCCATAAAACTGGAAATCCGCGCTAGTCCCAATTTTTTGTGTGGTATAGCCCACGCCTTCCGCCGTGGGCCCGGGACCCCAGATTCGGATCGCTTAAATTTTTTCTGGGATGTCGAATACGGCCTAAGAAACCATAATCACTGCCCCTCTATGACCAAATTACATTTTTTGGCATTTTACGGCCATAAAACTGGAATTCCGTACGATTCCCATATTTTCGTGTTCTATAGCCCACGCCTTCGCCGTGGGCTCGGGACCACAGATCCGGATCGCTTAAAAGTTTTTCGGGATGTCGAATACAGCCTAAGAAACCATAATCACTGCCCTGCCATGACCAAATTACGTTTTATGGCATTTTACGGCCATAAAACTGGAATTCCGCACGATTCTCATATTTTTGTGTTCTATATCCCACGCCTTCCGCAATCGGCCTGAGACACCGGACCTGGATCGCCTAAAAGTTTTCTGGGATGTTGAATACGGGCTAAGCAACCATATTCACCGCCCCTCCATGACCAAATAAAGTTGTTTGGCATTTTACGGCCATAAAACTGGAAATCCGCGCTAGTCCCAATTTTTTGTGTGCTATAGCCCACGCCTTCCGCCGTGGGCCCGGGACCCCGGATCTGGATCGCCTAAAAGTTTTCCGGGACGTTGAATACGGCCTAACCAACCATATTCACTGCCCCTCCATGACCAAATAAAGTTGTTTGCCATTTTACGGCCATAAAACTGGAAATCCGTGCGAGTGCCAATTTTGTGTGTGCTATAGCTCACGCCTTCTGCCGTGTGCCCGGGACCCCGAATCCGGGTCGCCTAATATTTTTATGAGACAATGAATACTGCCTAAGGAACCATATTCACCGCCCTTCCATGACCAAATTACTTTTTTGGCATTTCACGGCCATAAAACTGGAAATCCGCGTGATTCCCATTTTTTCGTGTGCTATAGCCCACGCCTTCCGTCGTGGGTCAAGGACACGGGATCTGGATCGCCTTAAATTATTTCGGGATGTCTAATACGGCCTAAGGAACCATATTCACCACCCCGCCATGACCAAATTACCTTTTTGGCATTTTACGGCCATAAAACTTGAAATCCACGCGATTCCCATATTTTCGTGTGCTATAGCCCACGCCATCCGCTGTGGGCCAGGGACCCCGGATCCGGATCGCCTTAAATTTTTTCGGGATGTCGAATACGGCCTAAGGAACCATAGTCACCACCCCTCCATGACCAAATTACGTTTTATGGCATTTTACGGCCATAAAACTGGAATTCCGCACGATTCTCATATTTTCATGTTCTATATCCCACGCCCTCTGCAATCGGCCTGAGACCCCTAACCCGGATCGCCTAAAAGTTTTTCGGGACATTGAATACGGACTAAGCAACCATATTCACCGCCCCTCCATGACCAAATAAAGTTGTTTGGCATTTACGGCAATAAAACTGGAAATCCGCGCGAGTCCCAATTTTTGGTGTGCTATAGCCCACGCCTTCCGCCATGGGCCCGGGACCCCGGATCCGGATCGCTTAAAAATTTTCTAGGATGTCGAATACGGCCTAAGAAACCATAATCACTGCCCCTCCATGACCAAATTACATTTTTTGGCATTTTACGGCCATAAAACTGGAATTCCGCACGATTCCCATATTTTCATGTTCTATATCGCACGCCCTCTGCAATCGGCCTGAGACCCCTAACCCGGATCGCCTAAAAGTTTTTCGGGACATTGAATACGGCCTAAGCAACCATATTCACCGCCCCTCCATGACCAAATAAAGTTTTTTGGCATTTACGGCAATAAAACTGGAAATCCGCGCGAGTCCCAATTTTTGGTGTGCTATAGCCCACGCCTTCCGCCATGGGCCCGGGACCCCGGATCCGGATCGCTTAAAATTTTTCTGGGATGTCGAATACGGCCTAAGAAACTATAATCACTGCCCCTCCATGACCAAATTACTTTTTTTGGCATTTTACGGCCATAAAACTAGAATTCCGCACGATTCCCATATTTTCGTGTGTTGTAGCCCACGCCTTCCGCCGTGGGCTAGGGACACCGGATCTGGATCGCCTTTAATTTTTTTGGGATATCGAATATGGCCTAAGGAACCATATTCACCACCCCTCCATGACCAAATTACTTTTTTGGCATTTTACGGCCATAAAACTGGAAACCCGCGCGATTCCCATATATTCGTGTGTTATTGCCCACGCCTTCCGCCGTGGACCCAGGACGCCGGATCTGGATCGCCTAAAATTTTTTCGAGACATCGAATACGGCCTAAGGAACCATATTCACTGCCCCTCCTTGACCAAATTAGGTTTTTTGGCATTTTACGGCCATAAAACAGTAAATCTGACCGAGTCCCAAATTTTCGTGTGCTATGGCCCACGCCTTCCGCTGTCGGCCTGAGACCCCGCACCCAAATTGTCTAAAAGTTTTCTAGGACGTCGAATACAGCCTAATAAACCATAGTCACTGCTATACCATGACCAAATTACATTTTTTGGCATTTTACGGCCATAAAACTGGAAATCCGCGCGATTCCCATTTTTTCGTGTGCTATAGCCCACGCCTTCCGTCGTGGGTCAGGGACACGGGATCTGGATCACCTTAAATTATTTTGGGATGTCTAATACGGCCAAAGGAACCATATTCACCACCCCGCCATGATCAAATTACTTTTTTGGCATTTTACGGCCATAAAACTGGAAATCCGCGCGATTCCCATATTTTCGTGTGCTATAGCCCACGCCTTCCGTCGTGGGCCAGGGACCCCGGATCCGAATCACCTTAAATTTTTTCTGGATGTTTAATACGGCCTAAGGAACCATAGTCACCACCCTGCCATGACCAAATTACGTTTTATGGCATTTTACGGCCATAAAACTGGAATTCCGCACGATTCTCATATTTTTGTGTTCTATATCCCACGCCTTCCGCAATCGGCCTGAGACCCCGGACCCGGATCGTCTAAAAGTTTTCTTGGATGTTGAATACGGGCTAAGAAACCATATTCACCGCCCCTCCATGACCAAATAAAGTTGTTTGGCATTTTACGGCCATAAAACTGGAAATCCGCGCGAGTCCCAATTTTTTGTGTGCTATAGCCCACGCCTTCCGCCGTGGGCCCGGGACCCCGGATTCGGATCTCTTAAATTTTTTCTAGGATGTCGAATACGGCCTAAGAAACCAAAATCACTGCCCCTCCATGACTAAATTACCTTTTTTGGCATTTTACGGCCATAAAACTAGCATTCCGCACGATTCCCATATTTTCGTGTTCTATAGCCCACGCCTTCCGCCGTGGGATAGGGACACCGGATCTGGATCGCCTTAAATTTTTTTTGGATGTCGAATATGGCCTAAGGAACCATATTCACCACCCCGCCATGACCAAATTACCTTTTTGGCATTTTACGGCCATAAAACTGGAAACCCGCGCGATTCCCATATATTCGTGTGTTATTGCCCACGCCTTCCGCCGTGGACCCAGGACGCCGGATCCGGATCGCCTAAAATTTTTTCGAGACGTCGAATACGGCCTAAGGAACCATATTCACTGCCCCTCCTTGACCAAATTAGGTTTTTTGGCATTTTACGGCCATAAAACAGGAAATCCGACCGAGTCCCAAATTTTTGTGTGCTATGGCCCACGCCTTCCGCTGTCGGCCTGAGACCCCGCACCCAAATTGTCTAAAAGTTTTCTAGGACGTCGAATACAGCCTAATAAACCATAGTCACCGCTATACCATGACCAAATTACATTTTTTGGCATTTTACGGTCATAAAACTGGAAATCCGCGCGATTCCCATATTTTTGTGTTCTATATCCCACGCCTTCCGCCGTAGGCCCGGGACCCCGGATCCGGATTGCCTAATATTTTTCCGGGACATTGAATACGGCCTAAGGAACCATATTCACCACCACTCCATGACCAAATTACCTTTTTGGCATTTCACGGCCATAAAACTGGAAATCCGCGCGATTCCCATATTTTCGTGTGATATAGCCCACGCCTTCCGCCGTGGGTTAGGGACACCGGATCTGGATCGCCTTAAATTTTTTTGGGATGTCGAATACGGCCTAAGGAACCATATTCACCACCCCGCCATGATCAAATTACTTTTTTGGCATTTTACGGCCATAAAACTGGAAATCCGCGCGATTCCCATATTTTCGTGTGCTATAGCCCACGCCTTCCGTCGTGGGCCAGGGACCCCGGATCCGAATCACCTTAAATTTTTTCGGGATGTTTAATACGGCCTAAGGAACCATAGTCACCACCCTACCATGACCAAATTACGTTTTATGGCATTTTACGGCCATAAAACTGGAATTCCGCACGATTCTTATATTTTTGTGTTCTATATCCCACGCCTTCCGCAATCGGCCTGAGACCCCGGACCCGGATCGCCTAAAAGTTTTCTGGGATGTTGAATACGGGCTAAGCAACCATATTCACCGCCCCTCCATGACCAAATAAAGTTGTTTGGCATTTTACGGCCATAAAACTGGAAATCCGCGCTAGTCCCAATTTTTTGTGTGGTATAGCCCACACCTTCCGTCGTGGGCCCGGGACCCCGGATTCGGATCGCTTAAATTTTTTCTGGGATGTCGAATACGGCCTAAGAAACCATAATCACTGCCCCTCTATGAACAAATTACATTTTTTGGCATTTTACGGCCATAAAACTGGAATTCCGTACGATTCCCATATTTTCGTGTTCTATAGCCCACGCCTTCGCCGTGGGCTCGGGACCACAGATCCGGATCGCTTAAAAGTTTTTCGGGATGTCGAATACAGCCTAAGAAACCATAATCACTGCCTTTCCATGACCAAATTATATTTTTTGGCATTTTACGGCCATAAAACTGGAATTCCGCACGATTCCCATATTTTCGTGATCTATAGCCCACGCCTTCATCGTGGGCCTGGGACCCCGGACCCGGATCGCCTAAAAAATTTTCGGGACTTCGAATACAGCTTAAGAAACCATAATCACTGCCCCTCCATGACCAAATTACATTTTTTGGCATTTTACGACTATAAAACTGGAATTCCGCACGATTCCCATATTTTCGTGATCTATATCCCATGCCTTCCGCAATCGGCCTGAGACCCCGGACCCGGATCGCCTAAAAGTTTTCTGGGATGTTGAATACGGGCTAAGCAACCATATTCACCGTCCTCCATGACCAAATAAAGTTGTTTGGCATTTTACGGCCATAAAACTGGAAATCCGCGCGAGTCCCAATTTTTTGTGTGGTATAGCCCACGCCTTCCGCCGTGGGCCCGGGACCCCGGATTCGGATCGCTTAAATTTTTTCTGGGATGTCGAATATGGCCTAAGAAACCAAAATCACTGCCCCTCCATGACTAAATTACCTTTTTGGCATTTTACGGCCATAAAACTAGCATTCCGCATGATTCCCATATTTTCGTGTTCTATAGCCCACGCCTTCCGCCGTGGGCTAGGGACACCGGATCTGGAACGCCTTAAATTTTTTTTGGGATGTCGAATATGGCCTAAGGAACCATATTCACCACCCCGCCATGACCAAATTACTTTTTTGGCATTTTACGGCCATAAAACAGGAAACCCGCGCGATTCCCATATATTCGTGTGCTATAACCCACGCCTTCCGCCGTGGGCCCAGGACGCCGGACCCAGATCGCCTAATTTTTTTTAGACGTCGAATACGGCCTAAGGAACCATATTCACCGCCCCTCCTTGATCAAATTACGTTTTTTGGCATTTTACGGCCATAAAACAGGAAATCCGCGCGATTCCTATATTTTCGTGTTCTATATCCCACGCCTTCCGCCGTGGGCCCGGGACCCCGGATGCGGATCGACTAATATTTTTCCGGGACATTGAATACGGCCTAAGGAACCATATTCACCACCCCTCCATGACCAAATTACCTTTTTGGCATTTCACGGCCATAAAACTGGAAATCCGCGCGATTCCCATATTTTCGTGTAATATAGCCCACGCCTTCCGCCGTGGGTTAGGGACACCGGATCTGGATAGCCTTAAATTTTTTTGGGATGTTGAATACGTCCTAAGGAACCATATTCACCACCCCGCCATGACTAAATTACTTTTGTGGCATTTTACGGCCATAAAACTGAAAATCCGCGCAATTCCCATATTTTCGTGTGCTATAGACCACGCCTTCCGTCGTGGGCCAGGGACACCGGATCCGAATCACCTTAAATTTTTTCGGGATGTTGAATACGGCCTAAGGAACCATAGTCACCACCCCGCCATGACCAAATTACGTTTTATGGCATTTTACGGCCATAAAACTGGAATTCCACACGATTCTCATATTTTCGTATTCTATATCCCACGTCTTCCGCAATCGGCCTGAGAACCCGGAGCAAATTACTTTATTTATCATTTTACGGCTAAAACTGGAAATCCGCGCGATTCCCATATTTTCGTGTTCTATATCCCACGCCTTCTGCCGTGGGCCCGGGACCCCGGACCCGGATCGTCTAAAATCTTTCCGGGACATTGAATACGGCCTAAGGAAACATATTCACCACCCCTCCATGACCAAATTACTTTTCTGGCATTTTACGGCCATAAAACTGGAAATTCGCGCGATTCCCATATTTTCGTGTGCTATAACCCACGCCTTCCGCCGTGGGCTACGGACCCCGGATTCGGATCGCCTTAAATTTTTTTTGGATGTCGAATACGGCCTAAGGAACCATAGTCACCACCCACCATGACCAAATTACGTTTTATGGCATTTTACGGTCATAAAACTGGAATTCCGCACGATTCTCATATTTTCATGTTCTATATCCCACGCCTTCCGCAATCGGCCTGAGACCCCGGACCCGGATCGCCTAAACGTTTTTCGGGACATTGAATACGGTCTAAGAAACCATATTCACCGCCCCTCCATGATCAAATAAAGTTGTTTGGCATTTTATGGCCATAAAACTGGAAATCTGCGCGAGTCCCAAATTTTTGTGTGCTATAGCCCATGCCTTCCGCCCTGGGCTCGGGACCCCGGATCTGGATAGCTTAAATTTTTTCTGGAATGTCGATACGGCCTAAGAAACCATAATCACTGCCCCTCCATGACCATATTACATATTTTGGCATTTTACGGCCATAAAACTGGAAATCTGCACGATTCCCATATTTTCGTGTTCTATAGCCCACGCCTTCGTCGTGGGCCCGGGACCCTGGATCCGAATCGCCTAAAAAATTTTCGGGATGTCGAATACGGCCTAAGAAACCATAATCACTGCCCCTCCATGACCAAATTACATTTTTTGGCATTTTACGACTATAAAACTGGAATTCCGCACGATTCCCATATTTTCGTGATCTATATCCCATGCCTTCCGCAATCGGCCTGAGACCCCGGACCCGGATCGCCTAAAAGTTTTCTGGGATGTTGAATACGGTCTAAGCAACCATATTCACCGCCCTCCATGACCAAATAAAGTTGTTTGGCATTTTACGGCCATAAAACTGGAAATCCGCGCGAGTCCCAATTTTTTGTGTGGTATAGCCCACGCCTTCCGCCGTGGGCACGGGACCCCGGATTCGGATCGCTTAAATTTTTTCTGGGATGTCGAATATGGCCTAAGAAACCAAAATCACTGCCCCTCCATGACTAAATTACCTTTTTTGGCATTTTACGGCCATAAAACTAGCATTCCGCACGATTCCCATATTTTCGTGTTCTATAGCCCACGCCTTCCGCCGTGGGCTAGGGACACCGGATCTGGATCGCCTTAAATTTTTTTGGGATGTCGAATATGGCCTAAGGAACCATATTCACCACCCCGCCATGACCAAATTACTTTTTTGGCATTTTACGGCCATAAAACTGGAAACCCGCGCGATTCCCATATATTCGTGTGCTATAACCCACGCCTTCCGCCGTGGGCCCAGGACGCCGGACCCAGATCGCCTAATTTTTTTTAGACGTCGAATACGGCCTAAGGAACCATATTCACCGCCCCTCCTTGATCAAATTACGTTTTTTGGCATTTTACGGCCATAAAATAGGAAATCCGCGCGATTCCTATATTTTCGTGTTCTATATCCCACGCCTTCCGCCGTGGGCCCGGGACCCCGGATGCGGATCGACTAATATTTTTCCGGGACATTGAATACGGCCTAAGGAACCATATTCACCACCCCTCCATGACCAAATTACTTTTTTGGCATTTCACGGCCATAAAACTGGAAATCCGCGCGATTCCCATATTTTCGTGTAATATAGCCCACGCCTTCCGCCGTGGGTTAGGGACACCGGATCTGGATAGCCTTAAATTTTTTTGGGATGTCGAATATGGCCTAAGGAACCATATTCACCACCCCGCCATGACTAAATTATTTTTGTGGCATTTTACGGCCATAAAACTGAAAATCCGCGCAATTCCCATATTTTCGTGTGCTATAGACCACGCCTTCCGTCGTGGGCCAGGGACACCGGATCCGAATCACCTTAAATTTTTTCGGGATGTTGAATACGGCCTAAGGAACCATAGTCACCACCCCGCCATGACCAAATTACGTTTTATGGCATTTTACGGCCATAAAACTGGAATTCCACACGATTCTCATATTTTCGTATTCTATATCCCACGCCTTCCGCAATCGGCCTGAGAACCCGGAGCAAATTACTTTATTTATCATTTTACGGCTAAAACTGGAAATCCGCGCGATTCCCATATTTTCGTGTTCTATATCCCACGCCTTCTGCCGGGACCCCGGACCCGGATCGTCTAAAAACTTTCCGGGACATTGAATACGGCCTAAGGAACCATATTCACCACCCCTCCATGACCAAATTACTTTTCTGTCATTTTACGGCCATAAAACTGGAAATTCGCGCGATTCCCATATTTTCGTGTGTTATAACCCACGCCTTCCGCCGTGGGCTACGGACCCCGGATTCGGATCGCCTTAAATTTTTTTTGGATGTCGAATACGGCCTAAGGAACCATAGTCACCACCCACCATGACCAAATTACGTTTTATGGCATTTTACGGTCATAAAACTGGAATTCCGCACGATTCTCATATTTTCATGTTCTATATCCCACGCCTTCCGCAATCGGCCTGAGACCCCGGACCCGGATCGCCTAAACGTTTTTCGGGACATTGAATACAGTCTAAGAAACCATATTCACCGCCCCTCCATGATCAAATAAAGTTGTTTGGCATTTTATGGCCATAAAACTGGAAATCTGCGCGAGTCCCAAATTTTTGTGTGCTATAGCCCATGCCTTCCGCCCTGGGCTCGAGACCCCGGATCCGGATAGCTTAAATTTTTTCTGGAATGTCGAATACGGCCTAAGAAACCATAATCAATGCCCCTCCATGACCATATTACATATTTTGACATTTTACGGCCATAAAACTGGAATTCCGCACGATTCCCATATTTTCGTGTTCTATAGCCCACGCCTTCGTCGTGGGCCCGGGACCCTGGATCCGAATCGCCTAAAAAATTTTTGGGATGTCGAATACGGCCTAAGAAACCATAATCACTGCCCCTCCATGACCAAATTACATTTTTTGGCATTTTACGGCCATAAAACTGGAATTCCGCACGATTCCCATATTTTCGTGATCTATCGCCCACGCCCTCCGTCGTGGGCCCAGGACCCCGGACCCGGATCGACTAAAAATTTTTCGAGACGATGAATACAGCCTAAGTAACCATATTCACCACCCCTCCATGATCAAATTACATTTTTTGGCATTTTACGGCCATAAAATAGGAAATCCGCGCGAGTCCCAATTTTTTGTGTGATATAGCCCACGCCTTCCGCCGTTGGCCCGGACCCCGGATCCGGATCGCTTAAAATTTTTCTGGGATGTCGAATTCGGCCTAAGAAACCGTAATCACAGCCCCTCCATGACCAAATTACATTTTTGGCATTTTACGGCCATAAAACTGGAATTCCGCACGATTCCCATATTTTCGTGTTCTATATCCCACGCTTTCATCGTGGGCCCGGGACCCTGTATCCGGATCGTCTAAAAATTCGGTATGTTGAATATGGTCTAAGAAACCATAATCACTTTCCCGCCATGACCAAATTACATTTTTTGGTATTTTACGGCCATAAAACTGGAATTCCGCACAATTCTCATATTTTCATGTTCTATATCCCACGCCTTCTGCAATCGGCCTGAGACCCCGGACCCGGATCGCCTAAAAGTTTTTTGGGACTTCGAATACGGCCTAAGAAACCATATTCACCGCCCCTCCATGATCAAATAAAGTTGTTTGGCATTTTACGGCCATAAAACTAGAAATCCGCGCTAGTCCCAAATTTTCGTGTGCTATAGCCCACGCCTTCCGCCGTGGGCTCGGGACCCCGGATCCAGATAGCTTAAAATTTTTCTGGGATGTCGAATACGGCCTAAGAAACCATAATCACTGCCACGCCATGTTCAAATTACATTTTTTTGAATTTTACGGCCATAAAGCTGGAATTCCGCACGATTCCCATATTTTCGTGATCTATAGCCCACGCTTTCCGCCGTGGGACCAGGATCCCGGACCCGGATCGCCTAAAAAATTTTCGGGACTTCGAATTCGGCCTAAGGAACCATATTCACCGCCCCTCCATGACCAAATTACGTTTTTTGGCATTTTATGGCCATAAAACTAGAAATCCGTGCGAGTCACAAATGTTCGTGTGCTGTAGCCCAAGCCTTCCGCCTTCGGCCTGAGACCTCGCACCCGGATTGCCTAAAAGTTTTCTAGGACGTCGAATACATCCTAAGAAACCATAATCACCTCTCCGCCTTGACCAAATTACTTTATTTATCATTTTACTACTAAAACTGGAAATCTGCGCGATTCCCATATTTTCGTGTTCTATATCCCACTCCTTCTGTCGTGGGCCCGGGACCCTGGACCCGGATCGCCTAAAATTTTTCCGGGACATTGAATACGACATTGGAACCATATTCACCGCTCCTCCATGACAAATTACTTTTTTGGCATTTTACGGCCATAAAACTGGAAATCCGCGCGATTTCCATATTTTCGTGTGCTATAGCCCACGCCTTCCGCCGTGGGCCAGGGACCCCGGATTCGAATCGTCTTAAAATTTTTTTGTATGTCGAATACGGCCTAAGGAACCATAGTCACCACCCCTCCATGACCAAATTACGTTTTATGGCATTTTACGGCCATAAAACTGGAATTCCGCACGATTCTCATATTTTCATGTTCTATATCCCACGCCTTCTGCAATCGGCCTGAGACCCCGGACCCGGATCGCCTAAACGTTTTTCGGGAAGTTGAATACGGCCTAAGAAACAATATTCACTGCCCCTCCATGACCAAATAAAGTATTTTGGCATTTTACGGCCATAAAACTGGAAATCCGCGCGAGTCCCAATTTTTTGTGTGCTATAGCCCACGCCTTCCGCCGTGGGCCCGGTTCCCCGGATCCGGATCGCTTAAGATTTTTATGGGATGTCGAGTACGGCCTAAGAAACCATAATCACTGCCCCTCTATGACCAAATTATATTTTTTGGCATTTTACGGCCATAAAACTGGAATTCCGTACGATTCCCATATTTTCGTGTTCTATAGCCCACGCCTTCGCCGTGGGCTCGGGACCACAGATCCGGATCGCTTAAAATTTTTTCGGGATGTCGAATACAGCCTAATAAACCATAATCACAGCCCTGCCATGACCAAATTACATATTTTGGCATTTTACGGCCATAAAACTGGAATTCCGCACGATTCCCATATTTTCGTGATCTATAGCCCACGCCTTCATCGTGGGCCTGGGACCCCGGACCCGGATCGCCTAAAAAATTTTCGGGACTTCGAATACAGCTTAAGAAACCATAATCACTGCCCCTCCATGACCAAATTACATTTTTTGGCATTTTACGACTATAAATCTGGAATTCCGCACGATTCCCATATTTTCGTGATCTATATCCCATGCCTTCCGCAATCGGCCTGAGACCTCGGACCCGGATCGCCTAAAAGTTTTCCGGGATGTTGAATAAGGCCTAAGCAACCATATTCACCGCCCCTCCATGACCAAATAAAGTTGTTTGGCATTTTACGGCCATAAAACTGGAAATCCGCGCGAGTCCCAATTTTTTGTGTGCTATAGCCCACGCCTTCTGTCGTGGGCCCGGGACCCATGATCCGGATCGCATAAAAATTTTCTGGGATGTCGAATATGGCCTAAGAAACCATAATCACTGCCCCTCCATGATCAAATTACATTTTTTGGCATTTTACGGCCATAAAACTAGAATTCCGCACGATTCCCATATTTTCGTGTTCTATAGCCCACGCCTTCGTCGTGGGCCCGGGACCCTGGATCCGGATCGACTAAAAATTAGGGATGTCGAATACGGCCTAAGAAACCAAAATCACTGCCACGCCATGTTCAATTTACATTTTTGGCATTTTACGGCCATAAAGCTGGAATTCCGCACGATTCCCATATTTTCGTGATCTATAGCCCACGCTTTCCGCCGTGGGACCAGGACCCCGGACCCGGATAGCCTAAAAAATTTTCGGGACTTCGAATTCGGCCTAAGGAACCATATTCACCGCCCCTCTATGACCAAATTACGTTTTTTGGCATTTTATGGCCATAAAACTAGAAATCCGTGCGAGTCCCAAATGCTCGTGTGCTGTAGCCCAAGCCTTCCGCCTTCGGCCTGAGACCTCGCACCCGGATTGCCTAAAAGTTTTCTAGGACGTCGAATACATCCTAACAAACCATAGTCACCTCTCCGCCTTGACCAAATTACTTTATTTATCATTTTACTACTAAAACTGGAAATCTGCGCGATTCCCATATTTTCGTGTTCTATATCCCACTCTTCTGTCGTGGGCCCGGGACCCTGGACCCGGATCGCCTAAAATTTTTCCGGGACATTGAATACGACATAGGAACCATATTCACCGCTCCTCCATGACAAATTACTTTTTTGGCATTTTACGGCCATAAAACTGGAAATCCGCGCGATTTCCATATTTTCGTGTGCTATAGCCCACGCCTTCCGCCGTGGGCCTGGGACCCCGAATTCGAATCGTCTTAAATTTTTTTTGTATGTTGAATATGGCCTAAGGAACCATAGTCACCACCCCTCTATGACCAAATTACGTTTTATGGCATTTTACGGCCATAAAACTGGAATTCCGCACGATTCTCATATTTTCATGTTCTATATCCCACGCCTTCTGCAATCGGCCTGAGACCCCAGACCCGGATCGCCTAAACGTTTTTCGGGAAGTTGAATACGGCCTAAGAAACAATATTCACTGCCCCTCCATGACCAAATAAAGTATTTTGGCATTTTACGGCCATAAAACTGGAAATCCGCGCGAGTCCCAATTTTTTGTGTGCTATAGCCCACGCCTTCCGCCGTGGGCCCGGTTCCCCGGATCCGGATCGCTTAATATTTTTATGGGATGTCGAGTACGGCCTAAGAAACCATAATCACTACCCCTCTATGACCAAATTACATTTTTTGGCATTTTACGGCCATAAAACTGGAATTCCGTACGATTCCCATATTTTCGTGTTCTATAGCCCACGCCTTCGCCGTGGGCTCGGGACCACAGATCCGGATCGCTTAAAATTTTTTCGGGATGTCGAATACAGCCTAATAAACCATAATCACTGCCCTACCATGACCAAATTACATTTTTTGGCATTTTACGGCCATAAAACTGGAATTCCGCACGATTCCCATATTTTCGTGATCTATAGCCCACATCTTCATCGTGGGCCTGGGACCCCGGACCCGGATCGCCTAAAAAATTTTCGGGACTTCGAATACAGCTTAAGAAACTATAATCACTGCCCCTCCATGACCAAATTACATTTTTTGGCATTTTACGACTATAAAACTGGAATTCCGCACGATTCCCATATTTTCGTGATCTATATCCCATGCCTTCCGCAATCGGCCTGAGACCTCGGACCCGGATCGCCTAAAAGTTTTCCGGGATGTTGAATACGGCCTAAGCAACCATATTCACCACCCCTCCATGACCAAATAAAGTTGTTTGGCATTTTACGGCCATAAAACTGGAAATCCGCGCGAGTCCCAATTTTTTGTGTGCTATAGCCCACGCCTTCTGTCGTGGGCCCGGGACCCATGATCCGGATCACATAAAATTTTTCTGGGATGTCGAATACGGCCTAAGAAACCATAATCACTGCCCCTCCATGATCAAATTACATTTTTTGGCATTTTACGGCCATAAAACTAGAATTCCGCACGATTCCCATATTTTCGTGTTCTATAGCCCACGCCTTCGTCGTGGGCCCGGGACCCTGGATCCGGATCGCCTAAAAATTCGGGATGTCGAATACGGCCTAAGAAACCATAATCACTGCCATGCCATGTTCAAATTACATTTTTGGCATTTTACGGCCATAAAGCTGGAATTCCGCACGATTCCCATATTTTCGTGATCTATAGCCCACGCTTTCCGCCGTGGGACCAGGACCCCAGACCCGGATAGCCTAAATAATTTTCGGGACTTCGAATTCGGCCTAAGGAACCATATTCACCGCCCCTCCATGACAAAATTACGTTTTTTGGCATTTTATGGCCATAAAACTAGAAATCCGTGCGAGTCCCAAATGTCCGTGTGCTGTAGCCCAAGCCTTCCGCCGTCGGCCTGAGACCTCGCACCCGGATTGCCTAAAAGTTTTCTAGGACGTAGAATACATCCTAACAAACCATAGTCACCTCTCCTCCTTGACCAAATTACTTTATTTATCATTTTACTACTAAAACTGGAAATCTGCGCGATTCCCATATTTTCGTATTCTATATCCCACTCCTTCTGTCGTGGGCCCGGGACCCTGGACCCGGATCGCCTAAAATTTTTCCGGGACATTGAATACGACATAGGAACCATATTCACCGCTCCTCCATGACAAATTACTTTTTTGGCATTTTACGGCCATAAAACTGGAAATCCGTGCGATTTCCATATTTTCGTGTGCTATAGCCCACGCCTTCCGCCGTGGGCCAGGGACCCCGGATTCGGATCGTCTTAAATTTTTTTTGGATGCCGAATACGGCCTAAGGAACCATAGTCACCACCCCGCCATGACCAAATTACGTTTTATGGCATTTTACGGCCATAAAACTGGAATTCCGCACAATTCTCATATTTTCATGTTCTATATCCCACGCCTTCTGCAATCGGCCTGAGACCCCGGACCCGGATCGCCTAAAAGTTTTTTGGGACATTGAATATGGCCTAAGCAACCATATTCACTGCCCCTCCATGATCAAATAAATTTGTTTGGCATTTTACGGCCATAAAACTAGAAATCCGTGCGAGTCCCAAATTTTTGTGTGTTATAGCCCACGCCTTCCGCCGTGGGCTCGGGACCCCGGATCCAGATCGCTTAAAATTTTTCTGGAATGTTGAATACGGCCTAAGAAACAATAATCACTGCCCCTCCATGACCATATTACATTTTTGGCATTTTACGGCCATAAAACTGGAATTCCGCACGATTCCCATATTTTCGTGTTCTATAGCCCACGCCTTTGTCGTGGGCCCGGGACCCTGGATCCGGATCGCCTAAAAATTCGGGATGTCGAATACGGCCTAAGAAACCATAATCACTGCCACGCCATGTTCAAATTATATTTTTTGGCATTTTACGGCCATAAAGCTGGAATTCCGCACGATTCCCAATTTTTTGTGTGCTATAGCCCACACCTTCCGTCGTGGGCCCGGTTCCCCGGATCCGGATCGCTTAAGATTTTTTTGGGATGTCGAATACGGCCTAAGAATCCATAATCACTGCCCCTCCATGACCAAATTACATTTTTTGGCATTTTACGGCCATAAAACTGGAATTTCGCACGATTCGCATATTTTCGTGTTCTATAGCCCACGCCTTCGTCGTGGGCCCAGGACCCTGGATCCGTCTCACCTAAAAAAATTTGGGATTTCGAATACGGCCTATTGAATAAATGTAAAGACATGATGGAAAGAAAACAGGGAAGAAGTTAGTTCACGAGATGAAAGAATTGTAATAAAGTAAATAAAGGGGTAGGGATTCGGAGAGACATGATATAGAAAACTTAAAAGTTTGGAGCAAGTGAGCATGATTAGGAAATAAGGGGAAACGCACGTTGTAATCAAATAAAACGAAGAGTTGCATATGAGTTCATATAAAAAGGAAATAGGGAAGAGGATGTGCATGTAGCAATAAAAAGGTAAAATGGGAGTGGGAGATTTAAGTAACAGCAAAATAATAAAGACACGCTTATTGGGAGAGACTAATTCATGTAGACCAAGTTTGTAATGGTAAGAGCCTAAAAAAACTTTCCCAGCAGAGTCTTCATGCTGTCGCGCCCTTTTTCTCGCGAAATCGGGTTTCGACATGTGGCAGCTTATTTAAATGGAGGGTGTTAAAATAGAGAGTCTCCACCTAACGAATTAAGGTGCGTTAGGGCACCTATTTTCAAATAACTATATCTAGCCAGTTTGCGTCACCAAAGATCGGGTAAGGGCTCGAAATTACCTCGAAGAGAAGGTGTTGAGCACTCTTCGAGGTCCACAACTTTGGGTCCCGGACGAACTTAATTATATGAATTAGTCTATGTGATCAAAGCTACAAAAACAAGGAATTACTAAACATGAATAATTGATTGAAAGACAAGGGGAAGGGGGTCCTAAGGTTTTTAGCCTAAAGGATCACTCCGTGCAACATAAATAATACTTCGTAACTCCCCCGAGATATGGTGTTACTCATATTATTCAGCAGGCACAGACTATCATCTCCTACTACCTAATTACTATCTTTAAGTCGTTTATCTGAAGCGCACTAGTCAATTTTAAGTCGTGTCCTATGCGTGCACTACTTGTCCCATGCCTATGGTGCATGAGGCATTTGGACCTCTATCTCAAGGTGGTTCTAGACTTTAACTTAGGCTGCTCAGAATGTCAAAAACTAGGCGACATACCAAACACAATGGACTTTCACTTACAAGCAAGTAAGGGCTCAAGTTGGCCTCCGCAATTAGACAACAAATGCACGCAAGTCAGATTAACAAAGACAGTTGTTGATTTTAAATGGTTAAGATTGCAGAAACTTATAGGCAGGATCTTTCTATGAATCTGGATTTAATGGGCAGACGGTTATACGTAAAAGACATTTCCTTAATACACTTCCCAAAACCTACATGATTTGCCTACTGATATTAAGCATAAAGGGATTAAACCTATAGGCATGATGTCTAGGTGTTTTACGCGATAATAAATAGTGGTAATCATAGAAGTACATTCAGAATCACTTATTTGATCCTATAGGCAGGTTTTCAAATGATGCCAATACGGTGTTTAACAACTCCTGAACAAACGGGCAAGGTGATAATTAAACTGATTCAAACATATAGGCATGTTTTCTATAATTAAAACTGATTTTAGATCCTATTGGCATGATCTCTAAAACTGACTTTTATTCCTATAGGCATGTTTTTTAAGATTAAGACTGATTTTTAGATCTAACAAGTAGGCGTAGAGCATATTTTAAACAAATAAAGGACCTATAGGCAGGATTTCTACTGGAAAACAATGTGTTTGAGCAAGGATAAAATACCTATAGGCATGTTTTCTACAATAACTGGAAAGTAGCATATTTTAAGCAAAGACAGATTACCTATAGGCATAATTTCTAACACATGAAAGCTAAAATATGTTTGAACAAGATAGCATATTTTTAGCTAAGTAATTAGCCTATAGGCAGGATTTCTACCCATTTCAGTGCAAGTATAGGATAAAAGCCCTTTCCCCAATTTTTACTAATACCCCAAATTATTATTACAATAATTATTACAGACCCAGAATGAATGTCGTAAATTACAGAGTAGATACAGTTATAGGGAGACTACAACAGGCCCAAAAGTACACCTGGCCAGACCAGTTCTTCATTCTTACAGTTCACAACAGCATAAAATCACATGTTCATGGACATAAGGCAACCAGGACTTGGGGGGTTCCCCAGTGGTCTTAAAAACAGAATTGACCATATAGAAACACGACCCCGATTTGTCAGAATTCCCAAGGGCTTCAAGAACCCAGGGCAGTGCTCACACTAGGGAAGTTAACAGAGATCATTCAGAGGATGGACTAGAGACCAAGTTCTAGTATGTCAGAGTTCAAAAGTGCCTCGAATAGACCCCGGCCAGTGCTCACATTAGAGAGGTCAAAGGTCAGAACCTAAATAGCTTTGGCTTTCAACCGACTAAAAATAGGATTCAAAGAACTTAAGCAAGAGGTGAAAGAGAAAAGACTAAAGTTAAGTGACAGGAATTGAGGTATTTAAACAGACACGACCAAATTGAACATATTAGGCAAACAATTGAACAAATCATAGAACTTAAAAAAACCAGCTTACTGTAAACTTAGGAAAACAGGTTCAATACTTAGCACAGAAAATAGTCACATGCTAAAGAGAGGTTGATAAGAACATGTTTGCAGGATTGGTTGGGGTTATTATCACTAGGCAAGTTGAAACATGATTGGAAATTATGCTAAGTATATAGGCAACATTATGCTAAATCACATAAGCACAGAAAGGGGAGGGCATCATGTTAGCAATGGGGCAGGATCATAGAGACATATGCCAAAGCATTTTACAGAGATTTTGGATAGCATGAAAGGTACAAAAAGAGCATATAACCATTCAAGCATTGTTTTAGAGGTCTAATTAATAGAATATGATTCAATTCGTGCCAAAGGTTTAGGCTAACAACTTAAAGAAACTATTCAAAACATGCTGAGAAAACTGTTCTAAATCACAAGCAAATACTAAAGGGGTATGGGATTAAATAAGCATGATGAAGGTCATAATGACTAACACTGAAAGTCTTAACAGAGACTATTGTAGGGATTCAGGGGGTGGGTGAATAAACATGTTCATAGGCATTCAAGAGTCAATACACTAACTGAATAGGCCCTAAAGGAGTTCAAATAACTTCAGAACGGGCAACATTAGGAGCAAACAAGTGTTAATGAGACCAAGATATACACAACTAACAAAGATAATGCCTAAACATCACTCGCATGCATATTGGATCATGGATTCAGCAATAATAACATATACAAATTGGGGATATGTAAGAATGCAAGTGCAAAAGTTAAGTGACTCACCAGTTAAGCGAGAAATGCAAGAAAATAACAAAACCCACAGTGTTCTAAATTGTCAATGAGAAGCAAAAACCCTAAACTTAATGGCCTTGACTTTTAGCCAGCCAAGATCACAGTATAGAATGAAATAACAGAGTAAAGCTCTAGATCTAATAAGGTTATAATGATTTCCAAGTCTGTTTAAAGGGAATGTGGGAAGGGGTTTATATAGTGGTAGAGATTAACACATAAACATAAAAAATCATTATTCAAACACTAGAAAGGAAAGTATTTAAATCAGTAAGGAAGAAAATTTGAAACCCTACTTTTTAGGTAAACTACACAAATTCGGCAGAAAATAAAGACAAAAGAATTACATATTGCTTAAGATGAACATAGACAGGAAATTATTCAAAAAGAAACATAGAATCGAACCAGATTTGCTTCGATTAAGAAGGTTCTGAAATCCTATTTTAGGATAAGTATAAATTGATAGAAAATAGATGGATTTATACATAATAGGGCGAATAAAAACGAGATAATACCTAAAATCAAGGCCTGGACCAATTTTGGTTCGAATCAAAGAGGGTCTGTAAACCCTAACCTTAGGGTTAAGCAAGATCTGAACAAATCGGGCTCACATGGTGCAAAATAACGTGTGTGGACTTAATATCGTCCAAATTCAAGAGACAGAGATCGATTGGGACAGAATCAAAGTAGGGATACTTGCCATGTTTAGGCAAGTACTAGGTAATTCTGTAAAGAATCACCCAATAAAGGAAATATGTCGAAATGGTAAGTATATGGGAAGAAATTCCCATTAGGAACGGGATTAGGAGATGATTTTGGTCAGGCATCGGGCTAGGGTTCTTCATAGAAGAAGAGTAGAGAGGCGCGGGTTTGGGAAAATGGGGTTAGTGTTTGGGGGTGGTGATATATGGAAGGGGGGGAATGCTTGTGAGTCGTTGATCATTTTTTATCAACGACTGGGATTTAAACAGAGGTTGTGTCGAGTTTAATAAAATGGGTATGGGGCTAGGCTAATGATGTTGGGCCAAGGGTATTGGGCTGGTGTATTGGGTAGTTTTAGGTCCGAATTTGGGTAGGAATTTATGCTAGTTTTTTAAATACACCATATTTAATAAATAAATAATTTATGAAAGCAATTAATAAATAATAAAATATAATTTGTGCACTAAAATAATTTAAAATAATTTCTTAACATTTTAAAATATAAAAAATTATTTTTTGCATAAATAATGTAATTATATATTAATATGGTCTATTATTGCAAAGATGTGCAATTTAGCCTTAAAAATGCAAGTATAATTATAAATATGCACTGAAAAAATATTTAAATATTATGTTGGTATAAATGATAAATTTAAATGATTAAATCATTATAAAAAATAATATGAAGGATAATTATTGGAATAAAATGCAGGATTAAATTTGTTTAAAGTCTTTGAAAATTATGAAAAATTATAAAAAATATTCGAATATGCTTATATGTTACATCTCGCATTTTTGTACGTTACAATTTCGTTTTTAGTTAACCGACGTAGACGCGGGGATGAGATCATCTTGACGTACTTAAGCTATTTATAACAAGCGGAAAAAATAAGTTCCATGAAGGATAAAGGATGCACGAATTAGGGAAAAGGAGTTTCGTTGAAAGTGGCCAATTTGGGATAAAATACGGGTTAAGAGATAATACCCGATAATTATAAACTAGTACCATTCAAGGTACCATATGACCATGGTAGTATAATATATAAAGTATATATGAAGTATTTTTAAAAAATAATAATAAAATAAATAGAATTTTAAGTAATTGTGATAATTCTTAAATTATGCGGGTAATAGATTAATTACCGGATAACGAAATATTACCCGATTAACTAATAAGTGGATAAATTAATAAAATTACACCCAAAAAGAACGTGGCAGCCAACCATTTCCCAAACAATGACTCATGGTCATGTTGGAATAGGTGGCTACCTAAGGGATTGATTGAATTTAATACGTAGTTTCTTGGTCTTAAAATTGTTAGGCCCTACGTAGTTAATTCAAGCTTTAAACAAAGCAAATTTTCCATTTCTCATGAACAACCACCAGCAGAACGACAAGCTCCCAAAAGAAAACGTTTTCCAACCAAAAAAACAAAATCCAACGAAGATTATTGGAAGTTTAATCACGTACACATTTTAGGATTCTAAAGGAATACGGTGCAATATTCTCCGAGAATATTATATGGAGTTTTCCTTACTCTAGATATGTAAGGCTAAGCTTTTCTTTCATTTAGCATGATTTCGTCATTACATTCATATCCCGGAATTTACGTATATTTTGCTAGTCTCGCAAATTGCGTATATTTTCCTAGTATTGTAAGTTATAATATTCTCCTTATCGGGACTTCATATTTAGTTGAGTATTTCCTTCTTTTAGTCAACAGAGCAGAGAAGGTACATATATACAGTATTAAAAGTATTTTTATTACCATCGAGCTATAATCGATGGGCATGCTCCTATTGGGCAACCTCTGATCAGATGGTAAGTTATATGACGATCCTACTATGGCCGAGTGCATATGGGCGAGCCTAGTTGGTCGAGGTACATATCCTAGTATGGCCGAGCGCTTATGAGCGAGCCTACTACGGTAAAGCAGATATATATGTATACCGAGCCTTATAGGGCCGGACAACTATTTTACTTACTATATTGAGAGAATTGAGTCAGTATTATCAGATGAGCATATCTTCGAGTTTTCTTTGACTCCCAGTTGTTCTCAGTTGTTATATTATCAGTTTCAGTTTCAGTATATTGCCTTACATACTCGGTACATTATTTCGTACTGACGTCCCTTTCTAGGGACGCTGCATTTCATGCATGCAGGGTCAGACAGACAGACGGGTAGACCTCCTCAGTAGGTGTTGCCTGAGATCAGCTTTATCGGTAAGCTCCCCTTCTTTTGGAGTTACCGGGTCTAGCAGTGTGGTGTGTATCTTGTGTATATATGTAGATAGGTTATGGGTAGGTCGGGGCCCTGCTCCGATCATAGTACATCTATTATTAGAGGCTTGTAGATATGTTGTGTCAGTTAATATAGTATGTTGGTCTGGTAGGCCCTGTACGTATATTTTGTTGTCTTGTCAGTTGTAGTAAATATGACGGCCTTACCGGCCCAGCCTTATGTTGATGGTTAGTCAGCGTTAGTCTCTATTCAGTTTTATATTTTACATCGCACATTTTCTTGCAGGCCATGTCCAAAATTATGACATTACATGTTCAAAGTCTCTGAGTCACAGGTGATACGCAAGGATAGTTGAGGCACTGAGTGCCAGTCTCGCTCCCAGGTTCGGGGCATGATAATAGTGGTATCAGAGCAGTTCTGTCCTAGGGAGTCTACAAGCCATGTCTAGTAGGGTCTTGTTTATAAATGTGTGGTGCACCACATTATATAGGCAAGGGACTACAGGGCATCTAGGAGTTGGTTACCTTTTTTTTCAAATCTAAATCGTGCTGTAGCACTGAGTTGTAGAAAATTTGAGTTAAACTTACGTATTGACATTTGCATGCACAGATGGCGATAACTAGGAAGACTACAACTAGTCAGAGGAGAGAACCAGCAGTAGATGAGGGGACTAGCAGGGTACCCCCAACAGCTGGGGCCCAATCGGAGTCGCAGGGAGAGACCCCTACTCAGCGATTACCGGCTCCTCCGCCACCTGAGGAGATTCCTAGGGAGACCACACATCCAGTTCCCCCTCCGCTTCTATCAGATCAGGAGCTGAGGGGTGTGGTGCATTTGTTGACACAGTTGGTAGCTACCCAGCAACAGGCTAGGGCATCCTCTAGTGCAGGACCTTCTGAGGGATGTGGGAGTTCAAGGGTCCGAGAGTTTATTGCTTTGAATCCCCCAGAGTTCACGGGGACAGATCAGAGGGAGAACCCGCAGGATTTCATAGATCAACTTCATAGGATTTTTCGGGTTATGCATACCACGGAGAAAGAGGCAGTTGAGTTAGCAGCTTTTCGACTCCGAGATATAGCCATCCTTTGGTATGAGGGATGGGAAAGGTCCAGGGGACGTAATGCCCCTCCTGCTATTTGGGAGGATTTTTCAAATGCCTTCCTCGACCAGTATTTACCACGAGAAATCCGACAGGCCCCACTCGATCAGTTTCTAGCACTCAAGCAGGGCAATATGAGTGTTTGAGAATATAGTTTTGACTCCTTGGCCAGATATGCACCATCCATAGTTGCTACTATGCAGGATAGAATCCACAGGTTTATAGCGGGGTTGGCCCCAGAGTTGACCGAGGCGTGTGCCACCGCTGTATTACAGGATAGTATGGATATCTCGCGAATTCAGGAATTTGCCCAAAATATAGAAAGGGGTAGGCGTCAGTAGCAGAGTGTGGAGAGGACTGAGTCAGGACAACGTAAGAGGATGAGATTTGTCAGGTCGCAGGAGCAGTATCAGGGGAGCTACCGGCCCCAGTACTTCAATCGACCACCTAGACCTCGACCACCTTAGCTATAGGGGTACAGGAATGACCGCTATACTCAGTCAGGACCAGGTGAGAGCCCTCAGGCGTCAGGGTTGCAGCAACAATGAGGTTTGAGACAGATAGGGCCATTTCAGCCGCAATGTACCATCTGCGGTCGAAGACACTTGGGCCAATGCCGAGCCGGTTCTGATGCTTGTTATACATATGGACGTCCAGGGCATATGATGCGAGATTGCCCAAATAAGGATTCTGGGGATATGGCGCAACCAGCGAATTCAGTAACAGGATCAGCTATGTCTGTGCATCCTTCAGGGCACGAGTCTCGGTCTTCGGCTGGTAGAGGTTGAGGTAGAGGTAGAGGGTTCAGTTCAGGTAGTAACCAGAATCGTATCTATGCGCTAGCAGGTCGACAGGACCAAGAGTCTTCACCAGACGTTGTGACAGGTATGTTGACTATTTGTTCTCATGATGTTTATGCCTTGATAGACCCAGGATCTACCTTATCATATATTACCCCATTTGTCGCACGAAAATTTGGTATAGTGGCTGAAATACTAAGTGATCCTTTTACGGTATCTACACCGGTCGAAGAATCGATTATCGCTAGACGTGTTTACTGAGGTTGTACGATAACAGTTTGTGGTCGTCAAACCTCAGCCGACCTAGTTGAACTAGAGATGTTGGATTTCGATGTTATCATGGGCATGGACTGGTTGGCAGCTTGTTATGCCACGGTTGATTGTCGAGCGAAGACAGCTAGATTTCATTTTCCGGGTAAGCCAGTCCTCGAATAGGTAGGTAATACAGCGACACCCAGAGGCAGGTTTATTTCCTATTTGAAGGCAAGAAAAATGATCGCAAAAGGGTGCATCTATCATATTGTGTAAGTTAAAGATGCCGATGCTGAGAAATCTATACTTCAGTCTATTCCAGTAGTAAAAGAGTACGTGGATGTATTTCTAGATGAACTTCCAGGTATTTCTCCAGAGCGAGAGATTGATTTTGCAATCGATTTGCTTCCGGGAACACAACCAATATCCATCCCTCCATATAGAATGGCACCTGCCAAATTAAAGGAGTTGAAGGAGCAATTAAAAGATTTACTGGAAAAAGGTTTTATTAGGCCTAGTACCTCACCTTAGGGTACACCGGTATTGTTTGTACGAAAAAAGGACGAATCGCTAAGGATGTGTATCGACTATAGGCAACTGAACAAGGTAACTATTAAGAATAAGTACCCCCTTCCAAGGATAGATGACTTGTTTGATCAGTTGTAGGGAGCTAGATGCTTTTCAAAGATAGATTTGAGGTCGGGGTACCACCAGTTTAGAGTTCGGGAGAAATATATCCCAAGACCGCCTTCAGGACCCGATATGGCCACTTTGAGTTTCTTGTTATGTCCTTCGGGTTGACGAATGCACCTGCCATATTTATGGACTTGTTGAATAGCCTATTCCGACCATATTTGGATATGTTCGTGATAGTCTTTATTTATGATATTCTGGTTTATTCACATTCAGAGGATGAACATGTGGATCACCTACGAGTAGTACTCCAAACCCTCCGTGATAATAAATTGTATGCTAAGTTTTCTAAGTGTGAATTCTGGCTAAAGTCCGTAGCATTCTTGGGGCACATTGTATCCGACGGAGGTATAAAGGTAGACACTCAGAAGATTGAGGCGGTGAAATTCTGGCCTAGACCTACCACTCCGACAGAGATTCGTAGTTTTCTAGGCTTAGCAGGATATTATCGGAGGTTCGTAGAGGGGTTTTCTTCTCCTTCAGCACCATTAACAAAGCTGATGCAAAAAGCGACTAAGTTTTAGTGGACAGAGGCTTGTGAGCAGAGTTTCCAAGAGCTTAAGAACAGATTGACCTTAGTGCCAGTTCTGGCACTTCCAGATGGTCCAAATGGTTATGCCATGTATTGTGATGCCTCAGGTGTCGGGTTAGGATGTGTCCTGATGCAACATGGAAAAGTAATTGCATATGCTTCAAGGCAGTTAAGGAAGCATGAGCGAAATTATCCAACCCATGACCTAGAGTTAGCTGCGGTTGTCCAGGCACTTAAGATATGGCGGCATTATTTATATGGTGTGCATGTTGATATATTCACAGATCATAAGAGCCTGCAATATATCCTCAAGCAAAAAGAGTTGAATTTGTGACAAAAACGATGGCTTGAATTATTGAAAGACTACGATGTTAACATTCTCTACCATCCAGGGAAAGCTAATGTTGTAGTAGATGCTTTAAGTCGCCGATATATGGGTAGCTTAACACATGTAGAGTCCGAGAAAAGACAATTGACAAGAGAGATTCATCAATTGGCTTGTTTGGGGGTTCGATTAGTGGACTCTGGCAATGGAGGAGTTGTACTCCAAAATACTGCAAAATCATCTCTCATAGCTAAAGTAAAGGAGAGGCAATACGAGGATCCAGAGTTAGTCAAGTTGAGAGAGTGGCTTCCACAACAGAAGAAGTCGTTGTTAGAACTCAAAGGAGATGGGGTTCTCAGATACAAGGGTCGTTTGTGTGTTCCATAGGTAGTAGGGCTACGAGACAGGATTATGTCAGAAGCACATTATTCATGGTATTCTATTCACCCTGGGTCGACAAAGATGTATCATGACATTAAGGATGTGTATTGGTGGAACGATATGAAAAAGAACATTGCCGAGTATGTCGCTCAATGCCCTAGTTGCCAGCAGGTGAAAATAGAGCACCAGAAGCCCGGAGGGCTAATGCAGACTATAGAGATCCCGACATGGAAATGGGAGGCGATTAACATGGACTTTATCACAGGTTTACCTCGTTCCCATCATAAGCTTGATTCTATATGGGTGATAGTCGATAGGCTCACAAAATCAGCTCATTTCCTACTGGTCAGATCTACTTATACAGCAGAGGATTACGCAAAATTATATATTAAGGAGGTAGTGCGACTACACGGAGTACCCGTATCTATTATATCTGACCGTGGGGCCCAGTTTACAGCACATTTTTGGAGGTCATTTCAGAAAGGTCTAGGAACTCAGGTGAATCCCAGCACAACTTTTCATCCACAAACAGATGGACAAGCCGAGCGCACGATTCAAACGCTCGAGGATATGTTGCGAGCATGTGTGCTGGATTTTAATAGAAGTTGGGATGAACATCTACCTCTTATCGAGTTTTCATATAATAACAGTTACCACTCCAGTATCCAGATGGCTCCGTACGAGGCTTTATATGGGCGCAGGTGCAGATCTCCCATAGGGTGGTTCGATGTTGGAGAATTCGGGTTATATGGGCCATACCTGGTTCAACAGGCCATAGAAAAGGTAAAGCTTATTCGGGAGCGACTGTTGACAGCTCAGAGTCGACAGAAGTCATATTTTGACGTGTGGCGACGAGATTTTAGAGTACGAGGTTAATGACTCGGTATTCTTAAAGGTGTCACCTATGAAAGGTGTAATGAGATTTGGCAAGAGAGGCAAGCTTAGCCCACGGCATATTGGGCCTTATAGGATCATTCGGAGAGTGGGCAAGTAGCTTACGAGTTAGAATTGCCCTCGGAATTGGAGTCTGTTCATCCAGTTTTTCACGTATCTATGTTACGGAAGTGCATTGGAGATCCTACCCGAGTAGTGCCCATGGATGATGTACAGATTACAGAGAACCTATCATACGAGGAAGTTCTGATTGCCATCCTAGACCGACAAATCTGCAAGCTGCGGAATAAGGAGGTAGCCTCCGTGAAAGTACTTTGGAGAAACAATAATGTGGAAGAAATGACTTGGGAGGCCGAGGAAAGCATGAAGTCTAAATATCCCTACTTATTTCCTCCTCCAGAAAAGGATTCGACTGAGACATCATAATCATAAGGTATGTGTATAAATTCTTACGTTGGTCATGAGAGGCTGTCATCGTTATTCATAATTATGGTCCTGAATGTCCTTAGATTATTAAGCTTCTACGAGGAGAGTTGATAGTGGTGTTGTTACAGAGATGACCTTGCCAAAGTTATATAGATCACGGGGAGTTGAACATTCGAGGTCGAATGTTTCTAAGGGGGAAGGATGTTACATCTCGCATTTTCGTACGTTACAATTTCGTTTTTAGTTAAACGACGTAGACGCGGGGATGAGATCATCTTGACGTACTTAAGCTATTTATAACAAGAGGAAAAAATAAGTTCCATGAAGGATAAATGATGCACGAATTAGGGAAAAGGAGTTTCGTTGAAAGTGGCCAATTTGGGATAAAATACGGGTTAAGCGATAATACCCGATAATTATAAACTAGTACCATACAAGGTACCATATGACCATGGTAGTATAATATATAAAGTATATATGAAGTATTTTAAAAAAATAATAATAAAATAAATAGAATTTTAAGTAATTGTGATAATTCTTAAACTATACGGGTAATAGATTAATTACCGGATAACGAAATATTACCCAGTTAATTAATAAGTGGATAAATTAATAAAATTACACCCAAAAAGAACGTGGAAGCCAATCATTTTCCAAACAATGACTCATGGTCATGTTGGAATAGGTGGCTACCTAAGGGATTGATTGAATTTAATACGTAGCTTCCTGGTCTTAAAAATGTTAGGCCCTAGGTAGTCAATTCAAGCTTTAGACAAAGCAAATTTTCCATTTCTCATGAACAACCACCACCACAACGACAAGCTCCCACAAGAAAACGTTTTCCAACCAAAAAAACAAAATCCAACGAAGATTATTGGAAGTTTAATCACGTACACATTTTGGGATTCTAAAGGAATATGGTGCAATATTCTCCGACAATATTATACGGAGTTTTCCCTACTCTAGGTATATTAAGGCTAAGCTTTTCTTTCATTTGGTATGATTTTGTCATTACATTCATATCCCGGAATTTACGTATATTTTGCTACTCGCGCAAATTACGTATATTTTCCTAGTATTGTAAGTTATAATATTCTCCTTATCGGGACTTCATATTCAGTTGAGTATTTCCTTCTTTTAGTCAACAGAGCAAAGAAGGTACATATATACAGTATTAAAAGTATTTTTTATTACCATCGAGCTATAATCGATGGGCGGGCTCCTATTGGGCAACCTCTGATCAGATGGTAAGTTATATGACGATCCTACTGTGGCCGAGCGCATATGGGCGAGCCTAGTTGGTCGAGGTACATAGCCTAGTATGGCCGAGCGCTTATGAGCGAGCCTACTACGGCAAAGCAGATATATATGTATACCGAGCCTTATAGGGCCGGACAACTATTTTACCTACTATATTGAGAGAATTGAGTCAGTATTATCAGATGTGCATATCTTCGAGTTTTCTTTGACTCCCAGTTGTTCTCAGTTGTTATATTATCAGTTTCAGTTTCAGTATATTGCCTTACATACTCGGTACATTATTTCGTACTGACGTCCCTTTCTGGGGACGCTGCATTTCATGCATGCAGGGTCAGACAGACAGACGGGTAGACCTCCTCAGTAGGTGTTGCCTGAGATCAGCTTTATCGGTAAACTCCCCTTCTTTCGGAGTTACCGGGTCTAGCAGTGTGTTGTGTATCTTGTGTATATATGTAGATAGGTTATGGGTAGGTCAGGGCCCTGTTCCGATCATATTACATCTATTATTAGAGGCTTGTAGATATGTCGTGTCAGTTAATACAGTATGTTGGTCTGGTAGGCCCTGTACGTATATTTTGTTGGCTTGTCAGTTGTAATAAATATGACGGCCTTGCCGGCCCAGCCTTATGTTGATGGTTAGTCAGCGTTAGTCTCTATTCAGTTTTATATTTTACATCGCACATTTTCTTGCAGGCCATGTCCAAAATTATGACATTACATGTTCAAAGTCTCTGTCACATGTGATACGCAAGGATAGTTGAGGCACTGAGTGCCAGTCTCGCTCCCAGGTTCGGGGCGTGACATTATAAATCAAATGATGATGCATATGCACCATTTTGAAAGTATATGTATATATATTTAAAATAGGAGGGAAAAATTGGGTATCAACACCTGGTTCACCTAAAAAATTTCTGGAAAATCAAATACACCATAAGGAACCATAGTCATCGCCCCGCCATGATCAAATTATATTTTTTGGCATTTTGTGGCCATAAAATTGGAATTTCGCCGATTGCCATATTTTCGTGCGTTATAGCCCACGCCTTCCGCCATGGGCCCGGGCCCCCTGAACCCAGATCGCCTAAAGTTTTTTCGAGACATCAAATGTGACCTAAGGAACAATAGTCACCGCCGCGCCATGACAAAACTACATCTTTTTGCGTTTTACGGCCAGAAAAATGGAATTCCGCCTGATTCCCATATTTTCGTGTGTTATAGCCCACGCCTTCTGCCATGGGCCCCGGCCACGGGACCTGAATCGTAAAAAAAAAAATTTGGGACATCAAATACGACCTAAGAAACCATAATCACCACCCCTCCATGACTAAATTGCATTTTTTGGCATTTTACGGCCATAAAATAGGAATTCTGCGTGATTCCTATATTTTCGTGTGCTATAGCCCACGGCGCAAGGCCCCGGACCCTGATCGCCTAAAAAATTTTCGGGACACCAAATGTGACCTAAGGAACCATAGTCACCACCCCACTATGACCAAATTACATCTTTTGGCGCTTTAGGGCCATAAAAATTGAATTTCGCCCGATTTCCATATTTTCGTGTGTATAGCCCATGCCTTCTGTCGTGGGTCCCGGGACCCGAATTGCCAAAAAATATTTTGGGACATCAAATACGACCTAAGGAACCATAATCATCACCCCTCCATGGCCAAATTAAATTTTTTGGCATTTTACGGCAATAAAACTGGAATTCCGCCTGATTCTCATATTTTTGTGTGCTTTATCCCACGCATTGCATCATGGGCCTAGGGCCCCAAACCCGGATTGACTAAAAATATTTCGGGACAGAAAAGACGACCTAAATAACCATAGTCACCGCCCCGCCATGACCAAATATAAGATTTTAGTATTTTACAGCCATACAACTGGAATTCCACCCGATTCCCATGCCTTCCGTCGTAGGCCCGAGCCCCCAGATCCGAATTGCCTAAAATATTTTCGAGGCATTAAATACGACCTAAGGAACCATAGTCACCACCACACCATGACAAAATTACATCTTGGCATTTTACGACCATAAAATTGGAATTTCACCCGATTCCCATATTTTCGTGTGTTATAGCCCACGCCTTCCGCCTTGGGCCTGGTCCCCCGGACCCGAATTGCCAAACAATTTTTCGGAATATCAAATATGACCTAAGGAAACATAGTCATTGCCCCGCCATGACCAAATTATGTTTTTTGGCATTTTACGGTCATAAAACTAGAATTCTGCCGAATTCCCATATTTTCGTGTGCTATAGCCCACGCCTTCCGAGCTGGGCCCAGGCCTCCGGACCTGGATCACCTAAAAAAAAATTCAGAATATCAAATACGACCTAAGAAACCATTATCACCTCCCAAATATAACAAAATTTCATTTTTGGCTTTTTGTGGCCATAAAATTGGAATTCCGCCCTATTCCCATATTTTCGTGTGCTATAGCCCACTCCTTCCACTGTGGGATCGGCATCTGGACCAGGATCGCCTAAAAAAAATTTGGAATATCAAATACGCACATAATAAACCTTAGTCACCGCCCTACCACGACAAAGTTACATCTTTTCGCATTTTACGACCGTAAAAATAGAATTCCGCCCGATTCTCATTTTGTATATTATAGCCCACACCTTCCGTCGAGCCCCGGGACTCGGATGATCTCACTGTTGCTGCTGCTGCTGCTTACTGAACTCCTTATTACACCATGTCAAAATAAAAAGAAGCTAGGCTAGACTATGATCTACGCATTACAAAAATCCTATCTACATCTTCAAACTTGCTCTTGTGGTTCTCGTTGCCTTGTTGACTTGTATTCTTCGGGTGAAATCCCTTTGTTGCCGACTTGAATTGTAATCTGAGATGTTTTCCCTTTCTCTAGGTGGATGCCTGACTGCTGAACTTGAATTATATTCCCATGCTCTCTAGGTGGGCGCCTGGCTGCTGAACTTGAATTGTATTCTCGTGCTCTCCAAGTGGGCACCTGATTGCTGAACTTGAATTGTATTCCTGGGCTCTCCAGGTGGGCGCCTGATTGCTGAACTCGAATTGTACTCTGAGATGCTTTCCCTTTCTCTAGGTGTATGCATGACTGCTGAACTTGAATTATATTCCCCTGCTCTCCAGGTGGGTGCCTCACTGCTGAACTTGAATTGTATTCTTGTGCTCTCCAGGTGGGCGCCTGATTGCTGAACTTGAATTGTATTCCCGTTCTCTCCAGGTGGGCACCTGATTGCTGAACTTGAAATGTATTCTCGTGCTCTCTAGGTGGGCACCTGATTGCTGAACTTGAATGTATTCTCGTGCTCTCCAGGTGGGTGCCTGACTGCTGAACCTGAATTGTATTCCCGTGCTCTCCAGGTGGGCGCCTGATTACTGAACTTGAAATGTATTCCCGTGCTCTCCAGGTGGGCGCCTAATTGCTAAACTTGAAGTGCTTCTCCCTGTTCTCCAAGTGGGTACCTGATTTCAACAAAAATAGACAAAACAAATAAAATTTTCTACCCCAGTTTGGTAGCTGGGCACATATGTTAGTGTTAAACTGAATCATATTACCAAATATTACTAAGAATGAAAGCTAGGTCCCACTATCCGGGGGGTCCTGACAACTCTTAATTAAACGATAATTTTAAATCTAAGTTATATCTTCTAAAGGTATGACTTCTACTAAATCTTGTTATCTAAGAGGGTCTTAAACTACTCCCCATTATCCAGGAGGGTCCTGAAAATCAAAAGTCAAGTTTTATCTTAAGAGTGACAGTTTTACGACTAAATTATATTACCCTATACCAGAACTTATGCTAAATCTTGTTATTTAGAGGAAATCTTAAAACTACATCCCATTATCCATGAGGGTCCTAAAAATCGAAATCAAGTCTTATCTTAAGCGTGACAATTTTACGGCTGAATTATACCACCCTACAACAAAACTTACGCCAAATCTTATTATCTAATGAAAATCTTAAAGCTAGGTCCCATTATTCAGGCGGGTCCTGAAAACTCTTAATTGTATCATATCTCAAACATGCAAACTTTGAAGCCTACTTATGTTCCTTTGGGGTACATTTATGTTAGATCTTGCTACTCATGATTGTTTTGAATAAACTAGGTCCCATTTTTCAGGAGGGTCCTGAGAACTTCAAATTAAATCCCATTATCCAGGCGAGTCCTGAGAGTTTACGGTCAAACCTGTCTGGTGCTTGCCTTTCCTTATGGAGGGTTTCTCCGAAACAATGAAACTTTCTGCCCCTATTTCAATCAAAGAAAATCTTGTTAGTTTAAAATGTGGTGGTTAGTTGATGGCATTCTTACGAAAGGTCTCTTCGCTGCCGTGTTTTGACTGGCTTCCCCGAATTAACCCTGGACCGCTTGGCTTTCTGACTGACTTTCAACCCACATGATCTTGGATGACCTGAGTGTTCTATACCTGAACCGTTGTTTTACACCTCTGACCCCTTTAACTGAACCTCTGCATCTCCCTTGAAATTACTAAATCATTCCGCTGATGGAACTTTCGCTGGCACTTTATATCCCACTTTACATCATGCTATCTATGGTATGTTCTGGCCACATTGTGCTTTGCAATTTTTGAAGTTGGTAGTGAGCTTTGAAATCCTTTCTTATTTACTTGACCAAGACTGACATTGAAACATCTTACAAAAAAGGAAAACCCAAAAGAACTGAAATGCGATGACCCTGAGAGTTAAGGATAAAGAAAATCCAAAACTGGATGACTTGCTAAAAAGTAAAAGGGAAGAGACTTATCTGAGTGGAACGGCTGGTACCAATGATCATGACATGCATTTCGGATTAATCGGCCCAGTATGTCCAACTAATTAACTTTTATTTTCCATATTTTGTTTCCTCTGAATTTCCATAACCTGATTTTTTTACCAAAACCTTGACCTTGATCGGCCCGCGGTGCCCTGAAGGGTTTTCACCAACAAGCCTTTCTCATTTGTTCATCTCTCAACTCACGTTTGACTTATGGTGCCCATGAGAGTTTTCACCAATAAAACTCTCTCATTTTTTATTTCTCTCAGCTCCCGTCGCCTTACGGTGCCCGTGAGGGTTTTCACCAATAAGACTCTCTCATTTTCAACATTTTTCTGCTTTGACCAGAGTGTTGCCCCTAATATGGATTACCTCTCCTTTATTGACTTGGCATTTCTCGAAAACTGATCGGAAGGTCATTCTTTGGACCGTAATGTGGGCTTTTGGATGGGGTTAGAAAGAAAGGGTATCAAAGGCTCAAAACAATTCAAATGGGTTCAAAATTACAACTTTTGGAATCACATTTCTTGCAACAACCACAACTTCTGCTCCAATTTCTTTGCTTGAGGACTGTTGGGATTTTATTTTGATGGGACCGAACCGTGAGGCTGCCTACGTATCCTTAAAAGGAATTAGGTCAAACGTAGTTCATGTCATAGAAACCGCTTTGCTGTTGTGATTTTCTCTTTCTTTTCTTTCCCTTTTTGCTTTCTTTTTCGCTTCTTGTTGTTTTGTTATCTTATTTTCTTCTTGTTTTTCTCTTTTTTCCTTTTTTTTCTCTTTTTTTCTTCTTTTTCTTTCTCTTTTCATTCTTTTCTTTTCTTCTTTTCCTTTATTTATCTTTCACGCTTGCATTTCTGATCTTTGCTACTGATTCCAAAAGAGGGGTATGAAAGGAAATAAATAAGGCTCAAGGGGATAACAAGGACAAAGTGTTTAGATAGCAGAACAAAATGCCTTCGTCATTCCAATCTTCAAAACATGCCATGTACAAACAAATACAATTTAAACAAAGAAATCATACATAATATTTCTTGACCGCATCGGAATTGATGGCCATTTCTACACATTTGCCTTCTATATCTATTAAATACAAAGCACCATTAGACAACACTCTTGTTACGACGAACGGCCCCTGCCCGTTTGGGGAGAACTTGCCTTTTGCTTCAGCTTGATGAGGAAGAATGCATTTCAATACTAACTGACCCACTTCAAACTTCTGTGGATGCACCTTCTTATCCTGGCCATGACACACTGCTGCTAATCTTTTCTCATCAATCAAACTCAGTTGCTCCATGTGGGTTTTGACCCATTCATCATCATCAATTCCGGCCTCAGCAATAATCCGAAGGAATGGGATTTCAACTTCCGTGGGTATCACTGCTTCCGTGCCATATACCAACAAATAAGGAGTTGCCCCTACTGAAGTACAAACAGTAGTGTGATAACCCAACAATGCAAAAGGCAGCTTCTCATGCTATTGCCTGGAACCTTCTACCATTTTTCGAAGTATCTTCTTTATGTTCTTGTTGGCTGCCTCGACTGCTCCATTTGCCTTGGGGCAATATGGGGTGGAATTGCGATGGGTAATCTTAAACTGGTGACACACCTCTTTCATCAAATGACTGTTGAGATTAGCACAGTTATCTGTGATGATCACCTTTGGGATCCCGAATCCACAAATGATATTTGAGTGCACAAAATTGACCACCGCTTTCTTGGTCACAGACTTGAACGTTTTAGCCTCAACCCACTTGGTGAAATAATCGATGACCACCAGAATGAACCTGTGCCTATTTGATGCTGCTGGCTCAACTGGTCCAATGACATCCATGCCCCATGCAAAAAGGTCATGGTGCAGACATTGTGTGCAATTCAGATGGTGGAGAATGAATCAAATCTCTGTGCACTTGGAACCGATGACACTTGTGCACGAAACAGATACAATCCCTCTCCATAGTGAGCCAATAATAACCTGCTCAGAGAATCTTCTTTGCCAGCACGTACCCACTCATATGCGGTCTACAGACTTTAGAATGTACTTCGTTCATGATAGTTGTGGCATGTCTAGCATCTATGCATCTCAACAGTCCAAGATCCGGAGTCCTTTTGTACAAAACCCCTCCATTGAAGAAAAATCCGCTTGCCAACCGTCGAATTATTCTATTTTGATCACCTGTGGCTTGTACTGGATACACCCCCATCCTGATATATTCTTTGATATCATGAAACCAAGGCTCACCATCAAGTTCTTCTTCCACCACATTACAGTAAGCATGTTGATCATGGACCTGAATATGCAAAGGGTCCACATAAGCCTTATCTGTATGATGTAACATTGATTCCAAGGTAGCCAAAGCATCAGCAACCTCATTATGGATCCTTGGAATATGCCTGAACTCTACTGATCGAAACTGTTGGCAAAGATCATGCAAACATTGTCGGTATGGTATGAGTTTTAAATCCCGTGTTTCCCATTCCCCTTGGATCTTGTGTACCAGAAGGTCCAAGTCTCCCAAGACCAAGACTTCCTGGACACCCATGTCTGCAGCCAACCTCAAACCCAAAATGCATGCCTCTTACTCAGCCATGTTGTTAGTATAGTAGAAACGAAGTTGAGCCGTAACAGGGTAGTGATGCTCTGTTTCAGAAATAAATACAGCCCATATCCCGACGCCTTTCATGTTAGCAGCTCCATCGAAGAAAAGTTTCCAACCTGGCTCTTCAACTGGTTCCAACTCATCAATTTGTATTTTCTCTTTATCAGGGAAGTAAGTCTTCAAAGGCTTATATTCTTCATCCATTGGGTTCTCAGTCAAATGATCGGCCAATGCCTGGGCTTTCATCGTGGTCCTAGTCACATAGACGATGTCAAATTCTGTAAGCAAGATCTGCCACTTTGCGAGCCTCCTTGTAGGCATAGGCTTCTGAAAGATATACTTTAACGGATCCAAACGAGAGATGAGGTAAGTAGTGTAAGATGACAAATAGTGCTTCAACTTCTGTGCTACCCAAGTTAGGGCGCAACACGTCCTCTCAAGGTGAGTGTACTTAACCTCGTAAGATGTGAACTTCTTGCTGAGATAATAGATGGCATGTTCATTCCTACCGGTGATGTCATGCTGACCCAGCACATAACCAAACGAATTGTCCAAAACCGTCAAATACAGAATCAAAGGTCTCCCTGGTTCTGGTGGGACCAACACAGGTGGGTTTGACAAGTACCCTTTTATCTTATCAAATGCTTCTTGACACTCATCTGTCCACTTGAATACAACATCCTTCTTCAACAGTTTGAAGATAGGCTCATAAGTTGTCGTAAGTTGAGCAATAAACCTACTGATGTAATTCAACCTCCCTAATAGACTCATCACCATAGTCTTGTTCCTCGGGAGTGGTAACTCTTGGATAGCTTTGATCTTTGACGGGTCTAATTCAGTACCTCGACGGCTGACTATGAATCCCAACAATTTTCCAGATGGCATACCAAATGCGCATTTTATAGGATTGAGCTTAAGATTGTACCTGCGGAGCCTTTGGAAGAACTTCCTTAGATCTTTGACGTGGTCAGATTATTTTTTGGACTTTATGATCACATCGTACACATAAACCTCGATCTCCCTGTGTGTCATGTTGTGAAATATGGTCGTCATCGCCCTCATGTAAGTTGCCCGAGCATTTTTCCAACTGAATGGCATAACCCGATAGTTGTACATACTCCATGGTGTAATGAATGCCATCTTTTATGCATCTTCCTCATCCATTAAGATCTGATGATAGCCCGCATAGCAATCCACAAAAGACCCAATCTCATGTTTGGCATAATTGTCAATCAGAATGTGGATATTTGGTAGTGGGAAGTTGTCCTTGGGACTTGCCTTGTTGAGATCACGGTAATCAACACACACCCTGGTCTTGTCATCCTTCTTTGGTACAGGTACTACATTGGCTAACCAAGTGGGATACCGAGTGACCCGAATGACCTTTGCCTCAAACTGCTTTGTGACCTCTTCTTTAATATTTACACTCATGTCTGTTTTAAAATTCCTCAACTTCTGCTTGACAAGAGGGAATGCAGGGTCAGTGGGCAATTTGTGAACCACCAAGTCAGTGCTTAAACCCGGCATGTCGTCATATGACCATGCAAAGACGTCTTTGTACTCAAGTAACACTTTAATTATCTCCTCCCTTAGTTGAGGTTCAAGATGGACACTTATCTTAGTTTCTCTGATATTATCTGGGTCCCCTAAATTGATTGCTTCTGTATCACTCAGGTTAGGCTTGGGTTTTTTCTTCAAAATGGCTTAATTCTTTACTAATCACTTCAAAGGCCTCATCCTCGTCATATTTCAATTCATCATCACACTCTATTTCTTAAATTACTATTTCAGAATTAGATTGGCTTTTAAGACTGGGCCGAAGATTCCTCATGCATGTCATGTTATTGAAACCAGCATAAAAAGAACTGTACAAGGAAGAAAAGAAAACAAAAATAAAACTGTCAAGAATGAGGAAAAAGGGAAATTGCATTTCATTGAAATTAAAAGATAACAAGGTTTATACATCCAAACGGACGGAACATAGAATCTGAATTACAACCCTGGAATAATCTAGATAAATTGAAAGAAAATCAAAGCAAACTACCAAAACTCCTTCCTGGTGGGGATAGGAGTAGCTTCCCAATTGTTAATCTTTTCACTGGGCTTAACAAATTGCACATCCGCCTTGCTAGAACCCTCTCCAGCTTCCACTATGTTCACATCATCGAATAACTTCTCGAACCTTTCAATCAACTCTTTATCAAGACCAACCATAGAACTGGGAACTGTTGTTATTGGGCGTTTCTTAGTGCCAGCCTTGACAAATGATCTAGAGAGCCGTGGGATGGGCTTTTAGCTCTTTTCATGTCCGCAACTGTAGGTTTGAACCCCAAACCAAATGTATCCAAGTTTCTGAGGAGAGACACCGGTTGTACGATACCTTGAAGAGATGTACCCAAACCCTTGCCTGGTACAAAACCATTTTTCAACATTTCAACGGCTATTATGACTGATGCAGCAGCTACCCTCGGAGTTGGAATGCACTTCCCTTCTGGAATTTTCTCTGCTGATACCGTGTCAAAAACCTGATAAACCCATGGCCCCTTATTGTCTTCAAACTCAATGAACGGCACAATGCCATCACTATGAGCTCACCGATTATCCTCGTCGTGCACAACGATTTCCTGTCTATCCTATTCAAATTTTACCATCTGATGTAGTGTAGATGGGACTGCTTTGGCAGCATGAATCCAGGGTCAACCCAACAGCAGATTGTAAGAAACAGCCACATTAAGCACCTGAAACTCCATGGTAAATTCAACTGGCCCTATTGTAAGCTCAAGCACTATGTCCCCGACTGAATCTTTCCCTCCACCGTTGAATCCCTGAACGCAGATACTGCTCTTGTGAATTCTTTCATCATCCACCTTCAACTTGTTCAGAGTGGATAGAGGGCAAATGTTCGCACTAGAACCATTGTCGACCAGTACCCGAGTAACCATGGAATCTTCGCATTTCACCATAAGATAGAGGGCTCTATTGTGCTCAGTACCCTCCACGGGCAACTCATCATCAGAAAAAGTGACTCTGTTTACCTCACATATCTTGTTAGCTATCTTTTCCAAGTGGTTTACTGAGATTTTGTTAGGAACGTGGGCCTCATTCAGGATTTTCATCAAAGCCCGACGGTGCTCGTCTGAATGGATCAATAATGACAATAGTGAAATCTGAGTCAGTGTCTTCCTCAACTGCTCCACAATGGAATAGTCCTGCACTTTCATCTTTCTCAAGAATTCCTCTGCTTCTTCCTCGGTCACAGCTTTCTTTACTAGCACCGAGTTATCTTTGGAGATCTTAGCTTTTCTCAACTCTTCGGGGGCAAAGCATCTCCCCGATCGCGTCAAACCATAGGTCTCACAAACTTTTTCTTTAACCTCTTTCCCCTTGTAAGTCACTGTCACTCGTTCATAATTCCACGAGACCGCGTTGTTGTTTACTATTGGTAATTGAGTTACCGGCTTGATAATGATAGGATCTGTGCGGGCACCCTCCACAATTACAATAGGCTTGTTTGCCACTCCTGGCACAGCCACTTTTGCTCTTTCTTGTTTTACTGCCACATCACTTGGGGTCCCCTTCTTGACTACTGCAGATGGTTCATTGTTTGCCCCGCTCAACCTGATCACTGATTTCTTACTTGTTGGCTTTTCAACCGGCCTGACTTCACTGGACCGAATCATCATGGCGGTCTGTGAAGGCTTCTTAGGCTCCCCTCCTCTATGCACTATCTCGATCATATTTGTCTCATGATGGGCTGGTAACTGATTCTAGTTGATATTGGGTGCCTCCGGAGCTTTTGATTAGTATTAATGAGCTCTTGAATAGCTGTTTTCAATTGCCAGCATTCTCTGTGTCATGCCCTGGAGCACCAGAACAATATTCGCAACTCACATAGTGATCAAGATTCCTCGGGGGAGGATTTGGCAGTTTTGGCTCGATCGAACTCAGCATACCCAATTGTCACAAACTATGGAACAAACTGGTATAGGATTCTCCCAATGGAGTGAAGGTTTTCTTCTTCTGCAACATCTCGTTCTTAAATGCTTGGTTGGGCCAAAAACTTAATACATGAGGGTTTCGGTAGGCTCTTAGGGGTGGATATGGATTTTGTGGAGCTGGGTATGTATTTTGTGGGACTGGTGCACGCCATTGTGCGTGGGCCGGAGGTTGGCTGTATGTTTGGGCATGGTGGACAGAAAAATGGGGGTGTGGTGGTGGTTAGTAGTGTTGTGGTGGGCTATATGGGGTATGAGGGTAGGTTTGGTGGTAGGGTCAAGGCTGGTTATAGTAGTGTGATGGGCCTCTAGGTCTGAACCAAGCTCCTGACTCGATTGTTGCGACATCCTCTTTCTTCTTCTTTCCAATTGCTCCCCAGTTCCACTTTGAATGGCCTGGGTGGTCGCCTTGATTGCTGAATAGCTCATGATTTTCTTTGTCTTGAGCCCTTCTTCTACCATACCGCCCATTTTTACCACTTTATTGAAGGACTTGCCTATAGCCGATACCAGATATCCGTAATAAGTAGGTTCTAAGGCCTGCAGAAAATAATCCACTATTTCACTTTCTTTCATTGGAGGGTCAACCCTAGCTGCCTGCTCTCTCCAATGAAAACCATATTCTCTGAAACTTGCATTGTGATTTTTCTCAAGTTTTGTCAAAGACAGACGATCCGGAATAATCTCGAGATTGTACTGGAAGTGACAAGCAAATGCCTGGGCTAGATCATCCCATGTGTACCATCTTCCGTGATCTTGCCGAGTATACCATTTCAGCACTGAACCACTCAGACTCTAACTGAAATACACCATTAACAGCTCGTCTTTCGTGCCAGCTCCACTCATTTTGCTACAAAAACCTCTCAAATGTGCCACTGGATCATCGTGCCCATCATACAAATCAAACTTGGGCATCTTAAACCCTGCCGACAATTGCACATCTGGAAACAGACATAGGTCTTTGTAGTCCACACTTACTTGACCTCCCAACCCCCGCATGTCTCTAAATGACTGTTCCAGGCTTTTAACTTTTCTGAACATCTCCTCTTGTTTGAGATTTTTAGATGGTTTTTCGGTTTCCGCAGGGAGGTCAAAATGAGGAGTGTAGGAATAGGGTTCTAGAACCTTGAAAGTGGGCTCTAGGAGGTAATACTGGTTGTCATGAGTCTGGTACTGGAGGATCGGTGTAATGCAGCGGGTGGGGGTGCCATAAAAACATGAGTGACTGGTGAAGGAGGGTACAAGACTTGTTTGGGTGGTGGAGCTTGTGATGTATGGGAAGTGGTGTCGTGGCATTGTTGGTAGAGGGAAAAGGACGGAGATGAGTTCACAGTGGGAGGTTCTTGGGGCTGAGCCAATGGCGGGATAAAAGCAGGGTTGGCGGGGTAAATTGGTAGTGGGTGACCTTTTACCCATACTTGGTACATTTTAGCCATCTGCTGCTTCAGCTTATACAACTCATCTTTCAGATTAACCTCTGATTCTTCCACCTCTTTTGACGGATCGACAATACTTTCCTCAAGTTCCTGGTTGGCCATGTTCAGCTTGTTTTTGGACCGGGTGTTGTAGGAGTGAGTTGCCAAAATGCCAATCAAACTAACCACCTTCCTGAACTGGAATTTCATCAATAACAAACTTGTTAGCGATTAGGACTTTAACAGATAGGCAACTGCACATTTGAGGAGTGAATGCACCTAAGCAGTTAACCGTTTATATTATGCATTTGATCGGTTGCTTGCGTCATCCCGGCTTTTCCTTATTTCCATTTGCAACTTCTCTTTTCTCTTTTCTCTCTTTGTTTTTCTCTTTTTCATTCTTTCCTTTCCTTGCTTGATCTCTCTTTATTTTTATTCTCTCATGTCTTCTTCTTGTTTTGCCATTGTTCCCTCCCCATGGTTTCTTATATTTCTCTCTTTTCTTTTCTTGTTTTTCCTCTCTTTTTTTCTTCTTTTCTCTTTTTTTCTTTTTTTCTTTTGGTTATGGTCGAATCCTATGGAGATTGCCTACGTATCATGACCCCGCATAAATCAGACCAAGCGTAGTTCTGGGGGATAAGTGTATAAATAATAAAACATTTTGGGATTTTCAAATTTTTCATAAAAAGAAAATGCTTTGATTACAACGACTCAAAAACTAACAGACTCGAAAAGGAAACTAGCAGACTCCAACGGCAAGATGAAAACACAGACTTGAAAACAAACTAACAGACTCCAACGGAAAGAAAATATAGACTCGAGTAAAAGTCATGAATACATTAATGCCTCAAATGCTCCTGGGGCCCGCGAGACATCATTCGGTCTCGCCACGGGCCTACGCACTAAATCCCCTTGGAGGTGGTAGAGATCTTCCATTATCTGGCGGACAAAGGTCATCACAGTGGCAAAGAACATGGATCTGGTCATATCCTCACAACTACTACACTTCATCGCGATGTAGTCGGCGATCCTTCTGACTCTCTCTCTTATGACACCTTTTTCTTGCAACAAATGCCCAATCTGCTGGGCCCTGGCTTCCAAAGTTTGTTCGGCTACATGATTCTGTTGTTGAAGTTGTTGCAAATCTCTTTCTAACTGTGCCATCGCTGTGTAACAGTGTTCCCTTTCTGCCTTAAAGTCTTTTGCCTGCTTGATCATTATGTTCTCAAAGATGGTAACCCTTTTCTTCAACCCCACAATCTCATTATCATATTTCTCTTTTAACTATTTAACCAAGCGCGCTCGTTTCTCCGCATTCTTAGCCAATTTTGTTTGAGCCCTTGCTAGTTCACCCTCGACCTTATTCAAATCAAAACTATACCCGCTCACCTTTTGCCTAAGATTATTTATAAGTTTTTCATCTTTTGTGCTTCTGGTGGGATTTTCTGCCGCTATTTTCATTTTCTGAATCTAGGCTCGAAGGGCCTCATTTTCTTTGGCTAGCTTTTTCTTTTTACCCTCATCCGCCGCGGCTTGCAAACCATTATCGAATTGGAGATCCCTGACTTGCTTTTTCAGCTTTCTTATTGTGGCCCTGTACTCATTCTCCTTGGCAAACCAAGCCCACTGTTCTTGCGACGCCTCAACGAATTCTCGAATGTGAGGCTTTTTGGCTGGTCTTTCAGGTTCAGCCCTTGTGGTGTTATTCTTTCTATACCAGGCAAGATAGGCGGGTGAGACCTCGCCTCTAGATAGGTCACGCACTCGAGTGTTCGCTGTCAAATAGTGGCACTCGTTCCAAATAGAACGAACTGTTTCTTCATGAAATTGGTCGTCGGAGCTAACCTCGACCGCATAAATACTAAGATATTCATCTGGGTGCATCACCTGACACCTTCCCAACTGTCTCATCACCCGGTATGGAGCGTAAGGTTGAATGCCTCGAAGATCCATTAGGACGAAGTAAGGACCTGTGGCGGGCATATATACAATTTCTTCAATAGGAAGCCAACCCAGTGTCCATTCTATTTGCCCTGCAGTGATGGAGCGAAGGTGGGATACCCAATTTCCAAACCCCTCTGGAAACTTTAACCCTAAAATCCTTGTGTCGAACTCTTCAATGCAACTTTTCTCTGCGGACCCATAACTCATATACTGAGGGCGGTGACACAGATGTTTGATCATCCACATTTGTAGTAGCAAATTGCATCCCTCGAAGAAATCTGCCCCAGCTTTACAAGCTGTGAGAGCTCGGTATATCTCAGATACTATCATAAGGGAAAGGGTGCTCTTAGCGTTGATAATCAAGACTTTGACGACTCCATCCACCCGCAGATCGATATTCCCATCTTTCCGGGGAAATACCACGAGGCCTAAGAAAGCTACCATGAAAGCGAAACGCCTATGCTCATCCCATTTTACTCGGTTCCCTTTGCTACAAACCCCGCTTTCCGGGGTTTTGAATCCTCCTACATGTCCGTACCTCTGGTATATAGCGTAGAGTGGAATAACCATCCTCCAACTCGGAGTACGAGACTCCCTTGCTTATTTTTAGCAAATCTATGAATTTGTGAGAGTTAACGGCTCTTGGAGCGATCAGATACTTATGCCTCAGATCTTTAGTACTTCCCATATAACCTGCTATCTCTTCTAAGGTAGGTGTGAGTTCAAAATCCGAGAACTGCAAGACATTGTGAGCTGGGTCCCAAAACGTAACCAATGCCTTTATGATGTCTCCTCTAGGCCTGATCTTCAACAACCCAGTGAGGCCTCCCAAATGTAGATTGACCTTATCTTGCTCTGATTTACCCAGATCCTCCCACCACATATGCAACTCCAAAGGGATCTTGTTCATGACTGTTATTGGCAAACTTTGACTCGTGCTCATTCTGCACATTTATTAGGGTGATTTTCATGAAAAGAAAATTATGACTCACTTTGACTCAAAAAAATGACCATTTCTTTTCAAAATTTTCACAAAAATATCCGGCTTTGCCAATACGGCCTTTCAGCACTTCGAAAATGAAGATTTTAAGGCTGTGTCGGCTAACCAGCCAAAACCTTTAAAAGTGACTAAAGGTGGTTGTTCTTGCAAAAATAGCCTTCAGCCGCCCTTTTGAGGGACATTCGGCTATTTTTGACAAGAATGGCATCACCTTACTTATTTGCAATAAACATAAATTTTTTGTTCTTTTTGGGCTATTTTTGCAAAAAAGGAAGTTGGACCCGATGGGGGTGCCTACGTATCTCACATCCGGTGAGAATCAAACTGGCATACTTCGGGAAATTTTGTCACGACCCAAACTGAAGGGCCATGACTAGCACCCGACCACACTTGCCGAGCACCAATGTACATTTCATCTAACCTTCATTATTATCTTTTAGGGCTGACGAGATCAATATAAATGGTAGACCTAGATCATGGACAACCAGCAATAAAATATGACGGCATGAACATACATAGCAGGGGATGACCAGACAATCAAGAAACTACATATAAGGTATGAGCTACCACGCTACTATGAAAGACTATACAACAAAAACTAGCCGACAAGGCATACCAAACTATACATGAGCCGACACTTGTCTATGAGCCTCTAAAAGAACATAAGTGTTGCAACATAGCTGGAACAGGGCCCCGACATACCCATAATGTCTATAACAAAAATTGCATACCAAGACCAAGGCAAGTCCGGAGAAGGGATCTCGCCAATCACCGCTGAACTGGACAGTCTACTGTGGTGGGGGAGCTGCACCTACCTGTCTATCAGGACCTGCAGCACGACATGCAGCGTCCACAAATAAAAGGACGTCAGTACGAATAAAGTACTGAGTATGTAAGGCAAGGAACCATAAATATGATCAGTAATGTAAGCAAGGATAGAGAATATACAACCTGTAACATCTTAGTACCTCTGAGGGCTACTTACATGAAATGCATGATACATATGTATAAATACATAAACCTTTAAAGCATTCGCCTCTGTGGGCATCATCATCATCATATCGTACCCGGCCATAATAGGCTCGGTAGAATCGTACCCGGCCACGTGGAGCTCGGTAAAACCCAACTGATCAGTGGTTGCACAATAGGTGCCGTACCCGGCCAACTATAGCGTGGCTCGGTAGAGTAAAATAGATACATATATATAATGCATGCTCGACTCATGGAATCACATTCTAAACCTTTCGGAGTGACGTAAGGTCGGTATCCTCTGTACACGTTATTAGGACTAACTCTTCACTATGAACCTTATAAGAATCAGGAAGTACCAACAACATTGATAACATAAGAATAAGAGAAGCAACATTAACATCAATCGTTCCATAAGAGGGAAAACAATGTAAGTACTGCTAGCTTCTAAGAGTAGAGTATCTTGGAAGCTCGTTCATTACATTATGTACAATCGGAGTCGTGCAAAAGAAGGAAAGGGATAGCCTCACATACCTTGTATATACTGCCCCAATCTCAAGCTATGCAATTGTCAAAACTCCTTAGTCTACAATAAGAGAAACGATACTATCGTTATCATTTAAGCGTCATAACTATTATGTATCGACCACAACCTATTTTACGATGAAACGGACAGCACCTCCCCTATATATATGACCTCACACCATTCAAAACAGTCACCAAACATCCCAAACAACATCAATAATAAACATATTGAGCCTCCCAAAATAGTCCACACACAGCCTAATCACTCCATACATACGACGACCACCGTAGTCGTGTCAAACAACCTGGAAATGTTACGAATAACTATCAGCCCATAACCCTACATATATATGGTGTTTCTCCACACCCTTCCTCCTCCAAAACTCCACAAGATAGTAGTAAAATACGCAGCCCAACAACAACGCAAAATAGTCCACAAAACAATAACATTACTACCAAGCCTTTCGATATATATTTCACAAGTTCTAGCTTCAATGGCTTAGCCGCAACTTGGATAATCTTAAATACATATAGAGTAAGAGGTTCCTTACCTTTATACAGAAATAACAACTCCAATTTGACCTTAAATTTCCATGAAATATCCCTCCAATGCTGCCACAACAACAAAAAAGCGAAACTAGCGATCAATTAGTGTTTTTCGGCACTAGAATCACTTTAGAAGGCTTGAAATCACCTAGGATTGATATTAAGAACATGAGGGAGTATTTACAGAACATAAACCCTTTAAAACAACCTCCCACACGAGCTGGAACGACACAAAAATGAGCAACAACAAGAAGAACAAGAGACTTACTAGCGCCACGGAATTCCCGACACTTGATTTGTGTTGTTTGCCCTTTTTTTGGGTCTTGAATCTTGAGAGAACCTTGAGAGGATGTTCCTATGGTTCTAAGGTCTGAAAATAGTGAGAAGAAATGACTTAAAATGGTTGGAGGCATCCTATATAGGTCCAAATATCTTAAACCGCCTTAGTGGGCCCCATAGAGAGGTGCTTGGCGCAGTCTCGCGAAAACGTAAATATCTCTCTACTCTGAGATCGTATCGATGAACGGTTTAATGCGTTGGAAACTAGACTCATAGATATTTAATTTGGTTGGTAGATCACCCCGTAATTCCTTGTAAATTATGAGAAAAGATTAGAAACATTTGACCTAATGTTTAAGTAAAATTATGAACCTAAGTTGCGACAACTTTTGTCGACTTTTGTTTCATAACTCGTTTGACTTCAAGACTTATGATACGGATATTATATGATTAAAATACCTTAATAAATGACCTCTTGAGTGTATTAAGCACCACTAGATTACCTGAAAATACGAGTTACAACATCCTTGATTCGTTTAACTTCTAATACTGGTTAATCACCCTTATACACTCTTGTATCACTTAAGACCAATAGGATTGACTTCTTATCATCTCAAAGATAATTCCTTCTTGGATTTATGTTAACTAATATATGGCATGAACTAACACATGTGGATATGGGTTGTAACACCCTCCCCCCTTAGGAACATTCGTCCTCGAATGTAAGGGTTTATGGGGAGTTTAAATCATCGTGGATTCCAATGGAAATTTCCGATCAATTTTCCCCTATAAAATGGTCACTAGCAAAACTTGCAAGTAATTAAGCCCAACATATGGCTTCACAAGGCTACACAAAGCATTATGCGTATTTACATTATCTACATATCACCATTTTGTATTAAGGAGGAGTATTCTCAAATTATTGCTTACCTCATAGAGCCGTTTCACCTTCCAATGTATCCTGTCTTCCACCAGCATCCTTGTTATCTTCATTCTGGAATAAGTAAGGGTATTTAGACTTCATCTCCTCTTCTGCTTCCCATGTCATTTCTTCCATATTTTTGTTCCTCCACAATACTTTGACGGAAGCTACATCTTTTGTTCTCAGCTTGCGGACTTGCCGATCTAATATCGCCACTGGCACTTCTTCATATGATAGGTCCTCTGTAACTTGTACATCTTTGATAGGGATGACTCGAGAAGGGTCTCCAATACATTTTCTCAACATAGATACATGGAATACCGGGTGGACAAATTCCAATTCGGATGGCAATTCTAACTCATAAGCAACCTGTCCAATTCGTCGAAGAATTTTATACGGCCCGATATACCTTGGACTCAGCTTACCTTTCTTCCCAAAACGCATAATACCCTTCATTGGTGAGATCCTCAGGAAAACCCAATCACCAACCTCAAACTCTAGATCACGACGTCGGACATCAGAATAAGATTTTTGCCTGCTTTGTGCCGTCCTCAATCGCTCCTGTATCACTTTCACCTTCTCAATAGCTTGGTGAATCAAATCTGGCCCATATAATTCTGTTTCACCGACTTCGAACCATCCAACTGGTGATCTACATCTCCTCCCGTATAGTGCCTCGTATGGGGCCATTTTAATACTGGAATGGTAGCTATTGTTATAGGCGAATTCTATGAGTGGAAGATGATCATCCCAATTCCCCTTAAAATCTAGAACACATGCTCGTAGCATATCTTCCAGTGTCTGAATGGTACGTTCAGCCTGTCCGTCAGTCTGCGGATGAAATGCAGTGCTGAGATTTACCTGTGTGCCTAAACCCTTCTGGAAAGACCTCCAAAAGTTAGCCGTAAATTGAGCTCCTCGGTCTGATATAATAGATATGGGCACACCATGAAGCCTAACAATCTCCTTGATATACAACTTCGCATAATCTTCAGCCGTGTAAGTTGTCTTCACTGGCAGAAAATGGGCACATTTTGTAAGTCGATCAATTATCACCCAGATGGAGTCAAACTTATGATAAGAGCGAGGTAATCCAATAATGAAGTCCATATTAATCACCTCCCACTTCCAGGTCGGAATCTCTATATTTTGAAGCAATCCACCGGGTTTCTGATGTTCTATCTTTACTTGTTGACAATTGGGACACTGGGCTACAAATTCTGCAATAGACTTCTTCATATTATCCCACCAATACTGCTCCTTGACATCATGATACATCTTTGTCGAGCCGGGATGGATGGAATATCGGGATTGATGAATCTCATTCATAATCTTCTCTCGCAACCCTGCCACATTAGGCACACACAATCGGCTCTGGTATCTCAGTGCCCCATCTTTTCCGATCCCAAAAGCCATACTTTTACACTGTTGAATGCTTTCTCTTAATCGTACTAAGATAGGATCTTCATATTGTCGTGCTTTTACCTCGGCTACCAAAGATGATTCTGATGTATTCTGTACAGTAACACCTCCGTCATCAGAGTCTAACAATCTGATTCTCATATTGGCTAGCTGATGAAGCTCTTTAATCAACCCCCATCTACCTGCCTCAATATGTACTAAGCTTCCCATTGATTTACGGCTGAGAGCGTCTGCCACAACATTGGCTTTACCGGGATGATACAATATCTCGACGTCGTAGTCTTTCAATAATTCAAGCCACCTACGCTGCCTCAAATTCAACTCTTTCTGCTTGAAGATGTATTGTAAACTCTTGTGATCTGTGTAGATGTCAACATGGACGCCGTATAAGTAGTGCCGCCATATCTTCAAAGCATATATTACTGCAGCCAATTCCAAATCATGGGTTGGATAATTCTTTTCATGTTTCTTCAATTGTCTTGATGCATAAGCAATCACATTCCCACGCTGCATCAATACGCACCCCAAACCTATACCTGAGGCATCACAATATACCACATAACCTTCTGTTCCTTCAGGAAGAGTGAGCACTGGTGCAGATGTCAATCGATTCTTCAGCTCCTGAAAACTACGTTCACAAGTGTCAGACCACTGGAATTTGGTAGCTTTTTGTGTTAACTTAGTCAATGGTGATGATATAGAGGAAAATCCTTCTACAAACCGCCTATAATATCCTGCTAGCCCTAGGAAGCTGCGGACTTCTGATGGTGTTGTAGGTCTCGGCCAATTCTTTACTGCATCGATCTTCTGAGTGTCGACACTAATACCCTCATCAGATATCACATGGCCAAGGAATGCTACTGAGTTCAGCCAGAATTCACATTTGGAGAGCTTAGCATATAACTTACGATCCTGAAGCGTCTGTAATACTATCCGCAAGTGGCCCGCATGTTCCGCCTCCGAACGAGAATACACTAGAATGTCATCAATGAATACAATCACGAACACATCAAGATAGGGCCTGAATATAGTATTCATGAGATCCATAAAAGCTGCTGGGGCATTTGTTAGCCCGAACGACATCACCAAGAACTCAAAGTGCCCATATCTTGTCCGGAAGGCCGTCTTTGGAATATCCTTCTCCCTAACCCTCACCTGATGATACCCTGAACGTAAATCAATCTTAGAGAAATACTTGGCACCCTGGAGTTGGTCAAACAGGTCATCAATTCTTGGAAGTGGATACTTGTTCTTTATAGTAGACTTATTCAACTGTCGATAGTCGATACACATCCGTAACGACCCGTCTTTCTTCCGCACGAATAGGACTGGTGCACCCCAAGGTGAAGTGCTAGGCCTAATAAAGCCCTTATCCAGCAAGTCCTTCAACTGCACCTTCAACTCTCGCAACTCTGCCGGGGCCATTCTGTATGGAGGAATAGAGATCGGTTGAGTGTCAGGCAACACATCAATGCTAAACTCAATCTCCCTTTCAGGAGGAAGGCCTGGGAGTTCATCTGGGAAAACATCTGGGAATTCGTTGACCACAGGGATTGATTGTAAAGTAGGCGGTTTCGCCTCCGCATCCCTAACGCGAACGAGATGATAAATGTAACCTTTTGAGATCATTTTCCTTGCCTTAAGATAGGAAATAAACCTACCTTTCGGTGTAGCAATGTTCCCTTTCCATTCAATGACGGGTTCACCCGGAAATTGGAACCTAACCATCTTCGTACGACAGTCAACATTTGCATAGCATGAGGCCAACCAGTCCATTCCCATTATCACATCAAAATCAACCATTTCTAACTCAAATAAATTTGCCGAGGTTTGACGACTACAAATCATCACAGTGCAACCTCTATATACCCTTCTAGCAATCACAGAATCTCCTATCGGAGTAGATACCGCGAGGGGTTTACTTATCAATTCAGGTTCAATGCCAAACTTATTAGCCACAAAGGGTGTAACATATGATAATGTAGATCCCGGATCAATCAACGCATATACATCATAAGAAAACACAGATATAATACCTGTAACAACATCTGGAGACGACTCGAGATCCTGTCGACCTACTAGAGCATAGGTTCGATTTTGAGCACCACTCGAACTCGGCACTGCACCTCTACCCCTACCACGACCTGTCGACTGCTGAAAACCCCGTGCTGGAGGTCGAACTGATGAGGAAGAACCAGACACAGATCCAGTCGGCTGAGCCATACCATCACCTCCTCTATTAGGACAATCCCGCATCATATGGCCAGGCTGCCCGCACGAATAGCATGCATCAGAACCTCGACGACACAGTCCAAAGTGGGCCTTGCCGCACTGATCACAATGTGGTGTTGGGGGTCTCATCTGACTAGTATCCCTGTGATGTTGCGAGCCAGATGCCCGCGAACTCTGACCTGGACCAGAATAGGATCGATCATATCGAGGCCTCTGAAACTGTGGAGGAGCACTAGCTACAGGTGGCGCCGAACTCCTCGAAAACTGTGGCCTGATGCGGCCTCTGAAGTCATCAGAATACCCTGCAAATCTCGCCCTCTTATGCTGGCCTCTATCCTGCTCCCTAACTGCCCTCTGCTGGCGCTTACGATCCTCTAGGGTCTGGGCATAAGCTTGAATACGGGAAATATCCATGCCCTCCACCAAGGAGGCTGTCGTACACTCATTTATCAGATGTGGTCCCAACCCATTCACGAACATATGCACCCTATCACTCATCTCGGCCACCATATGGGGAGCATACCTTGCCAAAGAATCAAACTGCATACTGTACTCTCGCACACTCATATTACCTTGTCTAAGGTTCAAGAACTTATCAGCTCTAGCTCGTCGTATCTCAACTGGCAAGTAGTGACGAAGAAAGGCCTCAGAAAATTCCTTCCACACAGCTGGAGGAGGGTTCGGACCCCTGGATCTCTCCCAACTATCATACCAGAGAACCGCTAAATCCCGTAGCCGATAAGAAGCCAACTCTACTGCCTCTGTATCACTAACATGCATAACCCGAAGTGTACGATGAACCTGGTCAATAAAAGTCTGTGGGTCCTCCTTGGGGTCTGATCCGGTAAACACTGGAGGGTCTAAATTAATAAAATCACGAACTCTTGTACTAACTGGTTTCTCAGCAGCACCTGTATTCTGCCTCTGAGCCTGAGCAGCTACCAAGCTAGTCAATAACTGCAAAGCACTCTGCATATCCTGGTCTGGAGTGCCAGACGGAGGAACTGGAGGCGCTGGGTGCCTTCTAATATCCTCTGGAGGAGATGGAGTAGATGAGGTATGAGAGGGCATCTCACTTTGAGCCTCACTTTGTCCTGCTCTGACTTGGGGCACCTGACTGGTACCCTCTCCCGCTGCTGTATCAAGCCGTCTACTAATCGTTTGCTTCCTAGTCGAAGGCATCACTGAAAAAAACAAGGTGAATATTAGAGACGAACACTTACGACTCAACTCTACGCACGATCTAGATTCAGGAAGAAGGTAACAACCCTAGATGTCATGTAGCCTCCTGATTATAAATGTGGCGCGCTACACATCCATAATCAAGACTCTACTAGACACGGCTCATAGACAACCCCTAGGACAGACTTGCTCTGATACCAAGTTTGTCACGACCCAAACTGAAGGGCCATGACTAGCACCCGACCACACTTGCCGAGCACCAACGTACATTTCATCTAACCTTCATTATTATCTTTTAGGGCTGACGAGATCAATATAAATGGTAGACCTAGATCATGGACAACCAGCAATAAAATATGACGGCATGAACATACATAGCAGGGGATGACCAGACAATCAAGAAACTACATATAAGGTATGAGCTACCACGCTACTATGAAAGACTATACAACAAAAACTAGCCGACAAGGCATACCAAACTATACATGAGCCGACACTTGTCTATGAGCCTCTAAAAGAACATAAGTGTTGCAACATAGCCGGAACAGGGCCCCGACATACCCATAATGTCTATAACAAAAATTGCATACCAAGACCAAGGCAAGTCCGGAGAAGGGATCTCGCCAATCACCGCTGAACTGGACAGTCTACTGTGGTGGGGGAGCTGCACCTACCTGTCTATCAGGACCTGCAGCACGACATGCAGCGTCCACAAATAAAAGGACGTCAGTACGAATAAAGTACTGAGTATGTAAGGCAAGGAACCATAAATACGATCAGTAATGTAAGCAAGGATAGAGAATATACAACCTGTAACATCTTAGTACCTCTGAGGGCTACTTACATGAAATGCATGATACATATGTATAAATACATAAACCTTTAAAGCATTCGCCTCTGTGGGCATCATCATCATCATATCGTACCCGGCCATAATAGGCTCGGTAAAAAAACGTACCCGGCCATCATAAGGCTCGGTAGAATCGTACCCGGCCACGTGGAGCTCGGTAAAACCCAACTGATCAGTGGTTGCACAATAGGTGCCGTACCCGGCCAACTATAGCGTGGCTCGGTAGAGTAAAATAGATACATATATATAATGCATGCTCGACTCATGGAATCACATTCTAAACCTTTCGGAGTGACGTAAGGTCGGTATCCTCTGTACACGTTATTAGGACTAACTCTTCACTATGAACCTTATAAGAATCAGGAAGTACCAACAACATTGATAACATAAGAATAAGAGAAGCAACATTAACATCAATCGTTCCATAAGAGGGAAAACAATGTAAGTACTGCTAGCTTCTAAGAGTAGAGTATCTTGGAAGCTCGTTCATTACATTATGTACAATCGGAGTCGTGCAAAAGAAGGAAAGGGATAGCCTCACATACCTTGTATATACTTCCCCAATCTCAAGCTATGCAATTGTCAAAACTCCTTAGTCTACAATAAGAGAAACGATACTATCGTTATCATTTAAGCGTCATAACTATTATGTATCGACCACAACCTATTTTACGATGAAACGGACAGCACCTCCCCTATATATATGACCTCACACCATTCAAAACAGTCACCAAACAGCCCAAACAACATCAATAATAAACATATTGAGCCTCCCAAAATAGTCCACACACAGCCTAATCACTCCATACATACGACGACCACCGTAGTCGTGTCAAACAACCTAGAAATGTTACGAATAACTATCAGCCCATAACCCTACATATATATGGTGTTTCTCCACACCCTTCCTCCTCCAAAACTCCACAAGATAGTAGTAAAATACGCAGCCCAACAACAACGCAAAATAGTCCACAAAACAATAACATTACTACCAAGCCTTTCGATATATATTTCACAAGTTCTAGCTTCAATGGCTTAGCCGCAACTTGGATAATCTTAAATACATATAGAGTAAGAGGTTCCTTACCTTTATACAGAAAGAACAACTCCAATTTGACCTTAAATTTCCATGAAATATCCCTCCAATGCTGCCACAACAACAAAAAAGCAAAACTAGCGATCAATTAGTGTTTTTCGGCACTAGAATCACTTTAGAAGGCTTGAAATCACCTAGGATTGATATTAAGAACATGAGGGAGTATTTACAGAACATAAACCCTTTAAAACAACCTCCCACATGAGCTGGAACGACACAAAAATGAGCAACAACAAGAAGAACAAGAGACTTACTAGCGCCACGGAATTCCCGACACTTGATTTGTGTTGTTTGCCCTTTTTGGGTCTTGAATCTTGAGAGAACCTTGAGAGGATGTTCCTAGGGTTATAATGTCTGAAAATAGTGAGAAGAAATGACTTAAAACGGGTTGGAGGCATCCTATATAGGTCCAAATATCTTAAATCGCCTTAGTGGGCCCCATAGAGAGGTGCTTGGCGCAGTCTCGCGAAAACATAAATATCTCTCTACTCCGAGATCGTATCGATGAACGGTTTAATGAGTTGGAAACTAGACTCATAGATCTTTAATTTTTTTGGTAGATCACCCCGTAATTCCTTGTAAATTATGAGAAAAGATTAGAAACATTTGACCTAATGTTTAAGTTAAATTATGAACCTAAGTTGCGACAACTTTTGTCGACTTTTGTTTCATAACTCGTTTGACTTCAAGACTTATGATGCAGATATTATATGATTAAAATACCTTAATAAATGAACTTTTGAGTGTATTAAGCACCGCTAGATTACCTGAAAATACGAGTTACAATATCCTTGATTCGTTTAACTTCTAATACTAGTTAATCACCCTTATACACTCTTGTATCACTTAAGACCAATAAGATTGACTTCTTATCATCTCAAAGATAATTCCTTATTGGATTTATGTTAACTAATATATGGCATGAACTAACACATGTGGATATAGGTTGTAACAAATTTTGACAAAACAAAAACCAACTTTTCTTTTTTTTTTCAAAACAAAACAAAAATTTCTCTCTTTTTTTTCAAAATTTTGGCAGAGTTTCAGTATATTTTGGGACATCGGTTTTTCAAAAACAAGCAATTATCTCTCTTATCCCTCACATTGACTTTCCTTCTCTCAACATTTTCCCTATAAGCTGGTCAACATGCAAATCCAAAGCAAATAAATGCACAAGTAGCAAGTAGGATGCATCAGGATGGTCTTTTCATTTCAGGTACACATGTCCTAGACAGACCCAACCCCTGTGTTGAGTCTCCAAAGTCGAATGCACATGATGTAGATAAGCGTTCCTACTAGGGATCCGGCATGAGGCTGAGTTATTCTAGGTTTAAAACCTGGGTGTATTGTTCTAGACCTGGCTTACACGAGCGGACAACTTGAGCCGAGTGGGGCTGCGTATCGGTAACCAAAAGATCATCTGGCTTTGCAACTTATTCGAACCTCATTCTATTTGGGATATGACACTAATAGAACGAATTCACGACCAGCGTGCACTCCTCGGGAGAGAGAAGATAGGGGTTTCGTAGCAGTTTATATATAGTTCACAGAATATCAACATGTGAATAAAACCAGATAATAAATAAAGCCCAATATAACAATTCCTCTAAGCTCGAATTTTGAACCCTGAACCAAAGATTCTAGGTTCGATCCCCAGCAGAGTCGCCAGAGCTGTCACACCTCCTTTTTCCTACAACCTGTAAAGGGTATAAAAGAGTTTCTTCCAATTTAAGTGACAATCGAAACTGGATTATTTTATTTAAAATTCAGAGTCGCCACTTGGGATAATTTTTGGTGTCCTAAGTCACCGGTTTAAATCCCGAATCGAGGAAAAGATTGACTCTGTTTTACAGTCCGCGAATACAGAAATCCGGGTAAGGAATTTTGATAACCCGGGAGAAGGTGTTAGGCATTCCCGGGTTCTGTGGTTCTAGCACGGTCGCTCAACTGTTATAATTGGCCTATTTACTTGATTTTAGTACATGTTTTAACCTATGGTGTAATTTTAACTTTATAGCCGCTTTTATTATATTATATTTTTAAGAAGATTTCAACGTCATATAAAACACATTTTGAACCACGTCACATAAATACACCCGCGGTCCGCAACACATTTTATCTAACGTTGTTGAGTTTTGGATTTGGGTCACATAAATGCGCACCTGAATTTAGGAAGGTAAATTATTAAAATAATGCGCCTAAAGCAACTACGCATTTGCAACTTTGCGAGGGCCACGAAAAATTCGCTAAATGGCACGCCTCAATTTCTAAGGATTGAAATATTAATTAAGCGAGGGCCATGCATTTTGTGATTTTATTCGGCACAGCACACTTTGAACTAGTTCTAAGAATTAAATATATAAAAACTAAGGGGATTTTTGATTTACTTTGGGCAAATATTTAACCAAAATTATAATAACTAATGAACCAATAAAAGGGCCCATGCCGGCTATAGGCCCAACGGCCAGCCGACCATTTGTTTAACAAGTAGGAGGATACGAATAGGCCCAAACATGAAGCCCAACTCTGCAGGCATACCTGTCACACCTCCTCTTTTCGCCCCCGCGAGGGGTGAAGGGAGTTTTTCCAATTAAAGGACAATCGAAACGGGATTTAACCGCTACTGCTCTTGTTTCTGCTTCATCTTCCTCATCATGATGCTCATCGCCATCACTGTTTCCACCATGGTTAATGTCCGCTCACACAGCTGCTACTGTTGCTAAGCAGCTGCTATTGCTTCAGTTTTCTTTGTCACGTCCAGCTGCTACGAGCAGCCATGGCTGCTCCAAATAACGTTGATGCATCTCCATTCGCAGCTTGTTTCAGCTGCGTCCAGCTGCTGATTTTGGTTCGTTGTCCGTCGACCTCCCCTACTGCTTCATGAAGCTTCTTCTTCCTCACTCGACGCACTGCTGCTGCTTCTCGTCGCAGCAGTTGCTTATGCTTCACGTTGCTTCATCTTCTTCGAATCGTCAAAGTTCGAAGGTCTTTCGTTAAGTCGAGGCCCGGACAGATTTGTTTACAATCGTTGTTCGTCGTTTCATTTCCAGTTAGTTGGTTTTTGAATCTCATTTATCGTCCATATTTTTGTTTGGTATTTTTCGGATCCAAAATCGATAAATGATTCAATTCTTGTTTGGTTTGTTCGTCGTTGAAATAAAAACAAACTTAGTTACTATCAATTGTATAATTAAATCCTACATGCGAAATGTGACATATTTTTGTATTTTTAATAATTTAACAAATAAACATGCACGGACAAACATACAAATAGTTACACAAAATATCACAAAATATCACAAAAATTGCACACCAAGAAAAATTATTTTATTTTTGAATTTTTTGGGAGTAATACTCATATAGGGCAAAAATCACGTGCTTACAATACCATATCCACAAAACTGGGACTCAAGATCGAGTCCCTCCACTAGCACGAAATAGCATACATTCGAATTTGGGAATTGAACGCTGACCCCATGTCGATTCTAATCAAAGTGAAGCAAGCAAGGTTCGTTTTAAAGCACTATTAAACCATAACACCACTTAAACAATTGCTCAAATTCAACTATATGCCAATCAACTAAAACCCGTGAAACATGCGAATAAACTACCATTTAGCTTCCAGATTTTAATTGTTCCAACATGGAATGACAGTTAAACATTCTGAAAACTCAAAATTAAGCAATCGTTTGGTAATCATGCTTAACTCAGTTTTTAAACTAGTTTTAGAAGACAATTCCGAGCTATTTAAAACCTTACTCAATATGTGTGATTGGCAGATGAACATCCTACGAAAGTAAACCAATAAACACTAGGAATCTGAACCTTATCCTCAAAACTAAGTATATTCACCAAAGCATAACACAAGCATTCAGCATGATTTCGCAAACCATTATTCATTACTTTAACAAACTCAAATGGAAATCACTGCTAAAGCAGAACTAATCTTCAGCAAAACCCAAACAAAAGTTTAGAACTCGAAAGCAAATAAATTGAACCTTTCATTGCCATGTCTTTAACAGTCCCTTTACCCAACATCTAATTTGAGTTCATTCAGATCAAAGGGCTAGAACCTATAGTCTATCTAAAATCATGAACCAAGCTTAAAACTAAACAGAAAAGATCAAATATAACAAGAAGACTAAACTAATTATAGAAGTCTGATTTGATTTTCAGTAATGTAAGTCACTACATTCACACAGCTTGTAACTCAATCACATAAACTCTTGTTCTTCCAACTCACATGTCAAGGAGAGGGGAGATACCTAGAAATTGAAAGAGAAACAAAGAGCGAAGAATCAGCCAGAGGCAGCAGAAAATAGCCCAGATTCAGCAACACAATAATACTCCAAAAACCAGCTTAAAATCAGCTTTTTTTAAATACCAGAGTTCAAAATCATTTTTTCTACTCAAATGCAAGAATCTGGAGTTTTCATGAATTCTAACTAGTGGGGAAAATCAGAAAATCCAGAAATCAAGCTAACTTTCAGCAGTTTTTAGACCCAAGAAATGCAGGAATTCAGTACTCTTTTCAAGGATTCGTCGTTCAGTTTTTCAAGGGGTTTTTTTATCTCCCTCTCTAACTTGAATAGCAAGTCTTGGTGCCTTTATAGGTAAGGCATTAGGGCAGCCTCAAAGAATTCAAATTTTGCAATTAGACCCTTTTTACATTTTCAATATAGCTTAGATATCCCTAGGCAATTATCAGATTTTTCCCTTCAGTCCCTATCCCAGCTTCTAGGAAGCTTCCATTTAAGTTATACAAAGATTTCCTTAAGCGGACTACCCAAATTACCCCCTCCCCCCCCCTCCCATACCCCTATTTTTACTTTAGTCTAACAGCCTAAAATGGGTCCAGTTGGACCCAAAGGCTAAAAACAAGTTAATTCTGGCAAGACCTGGGCTGAACCCTTTCCTTAGGCCCAGGTCCAACCCTACTAGTCATGAGAAACAAGAAAACAAGAGAAACAATTTTGACTCCCAAACAAAAATGTGAACAAAACTCAACACGACCCAAAAATAAAACAAACGAAATTTAAACCAACACTAATTTACCCGCTAATGCAGAACTAATCTAAATTATCACATTACTTTAATTAAGTTAAATCAAAAGGCTAAATTAAAACCGTGAATCAATCCATTTAACAAAAGGGGAACAAACAAAACACAATCAGCGACTAAACCTAGAACAGAATAACTGAAAGAGAACAGATGGACGAGGTTTTGGCTTGGCCCTAAATTTGGTCGACTTTCGACTAAATTAACCCAGGAGAAGAAGAAAAGAGAAAGAAAGAAAGCAAAAGGAAAGAATAAACTTACCGACTTGGCTCGAACTCGACTGACCTTGATTCGATCTCCAAATGGCGTCACTCGCTTGTTCTTTGCCAAGAACAAACAACCAACATCATTTTGAGAGCAAATCGACTTTGAACACTGAGGAAACGTTGGAGGAAGATCCTTTCCTGCATAACTCCGACTTGGCTTCTAAAGCTCGAACCCTAATTTTGAGATTCGACGAGTTTTGGCCTTATTCGAAGGGTGCAAAGTGGGGGTTTGGAAAGAGAGGAGTGAAGGGGTCATGGGGTGTTATTTTGATGGTGGTTGGAGGTGGCGCTGCCACCCTAAAGCGATGGAGAGATCAGAGGCAGTGCTAGGGTTCTTTGAGATGAGGAAGACGAAGTGAGAAAGGAAATTTGAGAACTAACCTGGTCTCTGAGGATTTCGGACATTTTTATGTGTTTGGGGAAGGGCCTTGATGGTTGTTCGATAGAAGGAAATGGAAGGCTTAGATTGAGCTAGAGTTGGGAACTCCAAACGACGTCATTTGGATTATTGATGGGGCAGACCATGTGAGGGAACGGGCTTGGGCCTGTTCGGTCGGGTTTGGTCAGGTAAAAAAGGAATTTGGTTTGGGCTTGGGGAATTTCGAGTTTTTGGCCCAAAAATCCAAATCCTTTCAATTCTTTACTTTTTTTTCAATTCATTTTTCTTCAAAATTCTTTTCTCTTTTTTTTCTCTCTTTTTTTTCAAAATTAAAATTAAAACCTAAAGTAAATCCTAAAACTAAATTGACCTATCAAAAACACTAATCAAACCTAAATACTAATTATCATAACTAATTAAAAATCAAATTTAAGGAAAATCTACCAAAATTCAAAACTAAAATTAAAAGTGCAAAAATAAATTATTTTTTGTGACTTTTCCATTTCTTAAAACAACTAATTTGCTAATTAATCTAAAAAAATTAAAATCCAAAATGTAAATACAACATATTTTTGGTATTTTTCATTATTTAAACAAAATTAACATGTGCAGGCAAATGCAAGCAATTAACGAAAAATGCTACAAAAATCTACGAAATTGCAAATAATAGGAAAAATTATTTTGTTTTGAATTTATGGGAGTAAAAATGCTCAGTCTTTATTAAAAAGGCTCACACATGTTGTATTTACTAAGATTTCATGATGTGGATTTATGTGTTTCTTACTGCTCAGTCTTTATTTACATTTATTACTTACTGAGTTGGCGTACTCACATTACTCCCTGCACCTTGTGTGCAGATCCAGGGGTTGCGGGGCGTTATAGCGAGCGCTGATTCCTCCATCCGTCGCGGATATTCGGACTTGGCAAGGTAGCTGCATGGTGATCACAGCCTTGCTCTTCTTCCTCTTATCTTCCTTAGACTATATTAGTGTTTTCCAGACTGTAGTAGTCTTAGTTGTTTACGGATAGTCTTTAGTAGATGTTCGTGACTTGTGACACCCCGATGTCGGACTTTTGTTTCTTTCTGCACTTTGTTATTTAGACTTATGCTATGAAGTTTTTATTAATAAATAGCTTAAAACATCTTTATTATGAAATGTCGAATTAGTTTGGGAAATGTGTCGGCTGGCCTAGTTCCATGATAGGCGACATCACGTCCGAGTTGGTTTTGGGGTCGTGACAAGTGGACATGGCCCCCGGACAGCTGGAAATTCATCAGGACCATTTAAAATGACCTAAGGAACATTTTTCACCGCGCTGCCATGACCGTTCCTTTTTTAGGTGTTTTAGGGCCATAAAACGAGAATTCATCCCGATTCACATATTTTTGTATGTTATAGCTCATGCCTACCTTGTGGGCTTGGGCCCCTAGACTCGGATCGCCTCAAATAAATCTGGACTATCGCAAATTACCTAAGGAATATTGGTCACCACCCTGCCATGACCGTTCCTCATTTTTTGGTGTTAAAGGGCCTTAAAATGAGAACTCGGCCCGATTCCCATATTTTCGCATGCAATAGCTCATGCCTTCTGCGTGGGCCCAGACTTTCAGACCGCCTAAAATTTATCCGGACCATCGAAAACGACCTAAGGAACATTTTTCACTGCCCTGCCATGACCGTTCCTCGTTTTTTGGCATTTTAGGGCCATAAAATGAGAATTTGGCTCAATTCCCATATTTTCGTGTGTTATAGCCCATGCCTTCCGCGTGGGCCTAGGTCCACGGACCCGTATCACCTAAAAAAATTCATACTGTTCAAAACGACCTAAGGAACATCGGTCACTGCCTCGCCTTGACCGTTCCTCGTATTTTGGCATTTTATGGCCAAAAAATGAGAATTCGGCCCGAATCCCATATTTTCGTGCGCTATAACCCACGCCTTCCGCGTAGGCCCGGGACCTGGACCGCCAAAAATTTATCCGAATTATTGAAAATGACCTACACATTATTGGTCACCTCCCCACCATGACAGTTCCTCATTTTTTGGCGTTTTAAGGCCATAAAAACGAGAATTCAACATGATTCCCATATTTTTGTGTGCTATAGCTCATGCCTTCCGCGTGGGCTTGGCCTCCGACCCGAACCACCTAAAATTTATCCAGATAATCAAAAATGACCTAAGGAACATTGGTCACTGCCCTCCATGACCGTTCCTTATTTTTTGGCGTTTTAGGGTCATAAAACGAGAATTCGGCCCGATTCTCATATTTTCGTGTGTTATAGACCACGCCTTCCGTGTGTGCCTGGGACCCCAAATCCGGATCGCCTAAAATTTATCCAGACTATCGAAATTGACCTAAGTAACATTGGACATTGCCCCTCCGTGACCTTTCCTCATTTTTTGGCATTTTAGGGCTACAAAATGAGAATTCGGCCCGAATCCCATATTTTCGTGTGCTATAGCCCACGCTTTCCGCGTGGGCCCGGGCACTGGACCTGGATCGCTGAAAATTGTCCAGACCATCGAAAATGACCTAAGGAACACTAGTCAATGCCTCGCCATGACTGTTACTCATTGTTTGGTGTTTTAGGGCCATAAAACAAAAATTCGGCCCAAATCCCATATTTTCATGTGTTATAGTCCACGCCTTCCGCATGGGCCCCTGCCCCTGGACCCATACCGCCTAAAATTTATTAAGACTACCAAAAAGGACTTAATAAACATTGGTCACTGCCCCACCATTACTGTTCCACGTGTTTTGGCATTTTAGGATCATAAAACGAGAATTCGGCCTGATTTCCATATTTTCGTGTGCTATAACCCACACCTTCGGCGTGTGCCGGGGCCCTCGGACCCAGACCACCTAAAATTTATCTGGACCATCGAAAATGACCAAAGGAACATTGGTGATCGTCGCGCCAATATCGTTCCCCAGTTTTCAGTGTTTTAGGGCCATAAAACAAAAATTCGGCCAGATTCTCATATTTTCGTGTGTTATAGCCCACGCTTTTCGCGTGAGCTCAACCCCCCGACCCGGACTGCCTAAAATTTATCCAGACCATAAAAAACAACCAAATGAACATTGGGAATGCCCCTTCATGATCGTTCCTCATTTTTTGGCATTTTAGGGCCACAAAACGAGAATTCAGCCCAATTTTCATATTTTTGCGTGCAATAGCCCACGCCTTCCGCGTGGCCCCGGACCCCCAAACCGCCTAACATTTAACTATACCATCGAAAACAAACTAAGAAACATCAGTCACCACCCCGCCATGACTTTTCCTCATTTTTTGGCATTTTAGGGCCATAAAACGAGAATTGTCTGATTTTCATATTTTCGCATGCAATTGCCCATGCCTTCTGCATGGGCCCGGGCCCTCGAACCGCTTAAAATATATCTGGACGGTCAAAAATTACCTAAGGAATATAGTTCAATGCCCCGCCATCATCGATCCTTGTTTTTTGGCGTTTTAGCTCCATAAAATGAGAATTTGACCTGATTCCCATATTTTCATGTGCTATAGCGCACGCCTTCGTGTGGTCCCATGCACCCAAACCCGAACCACTGAAAATTTATCCAGACCATTGAAAACAACCTAAGAAACATTAGTCACTGCCCCACCATGACCGTTCCTTATTTTTGGCATTTTAGGGCTATAAAACGAGAATTCGGCCTGATTCTCATATTTTCGTGTGTTGTAGCCCACGCCTTCCTGTTGGGATCGGCCCGCAGACCGCCTAAAATTTATTTGGACCATAAAAAATGACCAAATGAACAATGGTCACCTCCCCTCCATGACTGTTCCTCATTCTTAGCGTTTTTAGGGTCATAAAATGAGAATTTGGCCTGATTCTCATATTTTGGGTTGTTATAGCTCACGCCTTCAGCGGGGGCTCAGGCCCCCGGAACCGAACCGCCTAAAACTTATCCAGACCATCGAAAACGACCAAAGGAACATAGGTCACCGCCCCACCATGGTCTTTCCTCCTTTTTAGTGGTTCAGGGCCATAAATGAGAATTCGGCCTGATTCTCATATTTTCATGTGCTATAGCCCACACCTTCTGTGTGGGTCTAGGTCCCCAGACCCGGACATCCTAAAAATTTTCCGGACCATCAAAAACAACCTAAAGAATGTTGTTCCCCGCCATGACCATTCCTCATTTTTAGGCGTTTTAGGCCATAAAACGAGAATTTGGCCAGATTCCCATTTTTCGTATGTTATATAGCCCACACCTTCCACGTCGGACCAGGCCCCCAGACCCGACCGCCTAAAATTTATCTGGACCATCGGAAAAGACCCAAGGAACTATTCTTCCAAACATACCGCAATCAAAATCGATAGTATTCATTCTAGGTCGAATGACCTTATCTCATCAAACACAACTATTCTATTGACATACCACGCCAATACAACCTAAAGTCACAATCGTGCAATCTTTGCACTACTAAGCAACAATTCAAATGTACTTAAACATGGAAAATGACTCAAATGAGAGAATAGTCCTGCAAGGTCAACAAGTGCCACCATAAACGTAGTGCTAAGAACCCATCACACACACTAAAACCAAAACATACGAATCTATCACAAAGGATCAAATCCTGACTTAACTCCGCTGCAATGCGTGGCCCCATCCAAACACCGGTCCTATGAAATACCTCAAGCCACAATGCTCAAAATCAATTACCACACGCAATTCGATATTATGTACACAAAGTGCATGACCATAACCATGGAGAAGCGTGTAACACAATATACCACAGCCTGAAAAGACCATAACCAAGGTGCAATCAATGTTTCAACACTCTAATAACCATTTTGCTCGAATTTTGCTACAAGGCCCAAACAAAACTGCATCGCATGTGTATATAACCAACAATTCACAACCCCTCGTAGCATAGAAGAGTAACACATAGAACATCTCAGAACATGAATAAGCTCAACTCTAACCGAATGGAACACCCATCAAGACTAACAGTTCTGAGTCAACAAATCCGACCTGATGTAGAATATACATCCTCATGGGCCTACCAATGGGACCCCAAACGAACTTCAATCATCCCTAAATGGATAAATGGCCCTCCAAAAATCCACAATAAACTAACCATAGCAAGTACTACCCTCTAGATAACTTTGACCACACCTTCACAGTCCATGACTCCCAATCTTCAAATCCATAGAACACACGAATCACTATAGCTGGTCCAAACTCTTACCACTCGAATTACTATCACATCTCCCATACACAATCATCCAAGAGAAATACTTCTGTAATTCTTCCATTCCACATAGAAAAATCTGGACATCATTAATCGATCAATCAGGCGAGAACCGCAATACCAATGAAGTATCTGTAAGTCAAAACATAGTGTGCCTTCTAAAATGCGAACGCTTCTCACGCAATACCAAGTAGTAATCGCATTCATATAATCGTCTGAAACCATTCATGTTGTCTAAGAATTCATTACCTTTCTTTCAAAACTGAACTGTGACCTTGCAAACCTCAATCCCACATAACATATTGCATCTATCATGCAATCATATGAAAACACGAGAATATCATAATCAACTCTAAGTCACCAGTAGAATACACACTCGATCAGTTAGAAACCTTTTATTTGATCCTATCTAGGAGAAAATCACAATACGCAACATGCTCTTCACGCCGGTAGAAAATATCCATCTCAAACCATGGTAGGAACTATCGAGAACTCTTCGAAACCCATTTGCACATAACCAAGCCATCAGAACTGAATCTCTATGGATCAACCAAGCCACGTAGGTCGCCAAACCCAACAGTATCGCCACAAAACACTTGTAGAGACTCACCACATCATAAGTACCCAAAGAACCGATCATATCCATCACTGTGCTGATCCAACCTACTCCTAAGCTATCTTATTTCTTTGAGTTCCTTTCGAATTACCCTCAATTTGACACTTCTCCTTGCCAGAACACCATGATCTTTACCCAAAGCCCGCCGCAAGAGATTCTAGCACAAAACCACACCGCTCTAAAGCCCATAAGCCAATGTATTCCTTCTTAAGCACCCAAAAAGTACCAAGACCAAGACACCCACTATGAAATGACATTTTGTGAACCTAAAGCCGTTAACTTCACCTTCTTAACATTGAAATGTATAATCCATAATGATGTATAAATACTGCGAGTCTCGATACCATCTAATGTAAATCTTAGATTCTAGCCATATACCAATCCTGAAAATTCCCAATTGCCACATATAAATATTGAATCCATTAGAACCCTTTCGAGAGTCATCTATTCTGCTCAAATATCAATTGCATCGCCCAAACAGGTCAGACGACCTATGCTTAATTAGAACAACAACACCCCCAAAGAAGTAATCATGCCTTAACGCAACCAAGCAAAATCCCTACTCCGTGTGCACTACATCTGTCACGAATAACAACTCAAATCATTCCATGATTTTCATGTACCCATAAAGTGTAATACAACCTGCATACATAAATTCTCTTACTTGAGTCATCCCCGAACTCAACCTCTGCAACTAATAACTGATTCACAAGTATACCTCATACAGAAACCAACACAACACATAACCGTGCAATCAACTCGTCGATAGCAGACTCCCCCACTTGGCTTAAAGCCATATATCCAAAACACTCGCTAACTCACAATGTTCATACTGTATTACAACCATAATACCGTAGTGATATTCAACTAAATCCTTCATAAACTCACGTAACACAAACCACATAATACCTCAAATCATCTTCTAAGCTCGCATTCGTTATCGTGACGGCCAAGCAACTAATACAACTGATCCAAACTCAAATCGCACAAATATAACCCACTGGTAGAAAAGAAACCCTCCACACAACATCATAAGGATCACATATCCGTAGATCACCCTGCAGGTGATAACCCACCTGCTTAGCCTCAAATTGACATCTCTCTATACCCTTTCGTAGCCACAACTACTATGTAATCACTTAATCTTCCTGAGTTTGAACTCATGAACAAGACATGAGAATCTAATTCATTCCATAATTAAGACACATGAAAGATCCTTCAATACACACATAACTCGAGTCTATATGTCAAATCAAGACAGAAATCATGCACCCAATAGTCCTTTTTACATCTCAAGCAAGCTCTTCTTGTCACATTCAAACCATCTGAACACTTCCCGCAGTCACTTCCTACTCATCATATAGCCATCCAACCACACATCGATCCACACATTCCACTCATAGGGACACTACCGGACTTATAAGTTCAAAAGCGTGTGCTCACACAACCAAAATCCATGTGCTCAAACTATAGTCAAAACCCAACCTCAAGTCCTCCAGACTGACCCATCATCAGCACACAGAAATCACATATCGCACCTCATCTATGGAATCACAGGTCGTCGATGCACAACTGATACCGAGCGCTCACATGAGCATATGAATGTGTGAAAGGAGTTCAAAGAGTTACGCTTCAAGTCGAATCAATATCGTTAAGGAAAGAAATATCGAAAGTATATCCTAAATGCCTTGTAGCCTCTCGAAGATAGGTATGGACGTCATCATACCGTTCTACAAGACTCTACTAGACATTTGCTCATGATGCGTATAACCTATGAACCTAGAGCTCTGATACCAAATTGTCACGACCCAAAATCCAACTAGACGTGATGGCACCTAATCCAACCCGCTAGGTAAGCCAATTAAAAATTATCCAATTTAATGAGATTGATTAAGAGAAGAAATGATAATACAATTTTTTTTATACAAGAATTTCCTAAGGACTGATAGTACAAATCATGAGCTTTCTGAGATTTAGATTTTTACAAGACTGAATTGAAATAACTACAACATCTATTTGAAATGTAAATGAACAGAATACGAATCTAATGCTACCAAGGATAAGTGATAGCCATAACTGGAACGCAGGTACATCTTCAGATCCAGCTTCTGTCGTACGCAGCAACATCAGCATCCAACATCTACACGCAAGGTGCATAAGTGTAGTATGAGTACAAATGACCCATGTACTTAATAAGTAACCAACCTAACCTAAGCTTGAAAGTAGTGATGAGTTGGGACAATGATCACCGTCTAACTCCAATAAATATCAACATTTTATAACAACATAATAAAAATGGTACAAGAAGTAATTCAGAGGTACAATGCTCAACTCATTCACAGTTACGACAAAATAGGCATGTTTTTCAAAGATGTCAGTGAAACTCGGTTCTTTTCTGTTACGCCCCGCAATATTACGCCGATATCACGTTCTGCAGCATTATATTATGATGATGTCGTGCCTTGCAGTATTACATTACGGTAATGTCACGCTCGCAGTATTAAGTTACGACGATGTTCCACCCTGAAGTATTGTACGTGGGATTTGTCGTAAGGTAATTGATATCAGTCCAAGTAAAAGATTATTTGGAGGTTATAAGAATTATGTTATTCCACAAGTGATTAGTAAATTTGTAAAGATGAGAGGGGAAGCAAGTCGAAGAAAATGAATTTCGTTGAAAGTGGCTAATTTGGAATAAAATACGGATCGAGCGATAACACCCGATAACTATGAACTAGTACCATGCATGGTACCGTATGACCACGATAGTATAATATATAAAGTAGGTATGAAGTATTTTAAAAATAAATAGAATTTTAAGTAATTTGTGGTAAAATTTAAATTATACGGCAATTGATTAATTACCGGATAACAAAACATTACCCGATTAACTAATAAGTGGATAAAACTTAACTAATTATACTCAAAAAAATATGTGAAAACACATGAAGTGACTAAGCATTAAAATAACCTAGGTGGCAACTTAGGAAATGATAATGCATGTACAAGTCTTAGAATTTATAATGATCACGTCTTTAGCTTCCATTCATATTTTGACTTAAAATTAAGTCTTAAGAACATCCAACCAAGAACAGAACATGGATCTTGCTTTCCAAAAATTCAATACGTTGGATATGAATGATATCTTTCCAATTCATTCCCATTTGAAGACTTTGCTTTTTGCATTTAAAATCTTAAGAGCAGAACATTGCTCATGCTATTTGAATTTCAAAATTCAAAATGTTGGTCCCTCTTTCTGTCATCAATCTATGAGATTTGGGTTTTCACTCCTTTGTAAAATAATCACAACATCAATCTATCTTTGGCTTAGAGCCGAAAACGTTGCGGTAGAAGCAAGTAATTTTGTTCAGGTGTCAAATAATTCAAGGAATAGGTATTCTAAGGCTATCCCTTCTTTCTTTTGGCATGATCCATACGATACGAACGAAATGTGCAAATGCACAAATTTCATGAATGACTCTATTCATAAAAGTATTAGATATATCTATGTTCTTGAATTTTCGTGTGTCATAATATTTTATCATCTGTTCATGGGTCTCAGAAAAAATACGAAAGTTGAAAAGAGTTTACTTTATGATATTACTCAAAGGCAAAATGGTCTTATAAAGCTCCGAAAGATTTTATTAACATACTTTTCATGCATTGCATTCATGTGCATTGACCCATGGCCAGATGGTTTTATATACACGTATATATGTATGTATATATATGTATATGGGATATGGGAAAGGTTATGGCATTATATACGCACCACCACTTAATCAGTTGGTATATGATGATGATGATGTTGCCCATAGTGGCTGAAATATGACTCATACAGCATTATATATGCATATATATGTATGTGTGTGTGTGTGTGTGTATATATATATATATATATATATATGTGTGTGTGTGTGTGTGTGTAAATGGGATATGGGAATGATTATGGTGTTATATACGCACCACCACCTGATCAACTGGTATACGATGATGATTTTACCCACAGTGGCTGGTTGATATGATGGGATGCCCTCAGAGGCTGATGATGTTATGAAACATATACCTATGCACGACATGACATTCATACGCATATGCATGACGCTAAAAGTAATTTATGATTTACAAAGTTATTCAGACTTACAGCTATGTCTTCCATGTCTCTTATGTATTTATTTATGTGCCTTACATACTCGGTACATTATTCGTACTGACACCCCTTTTGCCTGGGGACACTGCGTTTTATGCCTGCAGGTCCCGATAGACAGGTTGAGAGCCCTCTAAATAGGCTATTAGCTCAGCGGAAGATGTTGGTGTGCTCCATTTGCTTCGGAGTTACTCGTTTGGTTAGTATGATTTAGACGTGTATTGTTTGGTATGGGGGGACTCTGTCCCAACCTTTATGACATTTATGTATTCTTAGAGGCTTGTAGACATATGTCGTGTACATAAATGATTGTACAGCCTTGTCAGCCTATGTTTTGAGTTTATCTCTACTTATCGTCGCCTTACAGTGCCCGTGAGGGTTTTCACTAGTAAGACTCTCTCATTTTTCTTTTCTTTTTCTTTCTTTTTTGCTTTCTTGTGTGAGCAACTTGACAGTGATCTATGTCGCGTGACAACCGTTGCTCATTGCATGCTTCTCTTGGCATTCTTGAAGGCGCATCGGGAGGTCTTTATTTGGAAGCTTTTTGGATATGGTTGGAAAGAAGGGTCGGTATGCCGACTCAAAGTTGACTCAAAATGAGGGGTTGTAGACTTACAACTCTTGGAATCAACTCTTTCGAAAGTGAAATAAAACCTCTGCCCCGGCTTCAGTTATTGGGGATATTTGGAATTTTTTTTCTTTTTTTTTTCTTTTTCTTTTTCTTTGAATTCTTATTTGGTTGGATCGAACCGTGAGGCTGCCTATGTATCCTTTTTTTAAGGAATCAGGTCGAACGTAGTTCAAACATCTGACCTAACTAATTTTTCATTTTTCTTTCTGTTTTTTTTTTATTTTCTTTTTTTCTATCTTTTTTTCTTTTTGTTTTCAAAACAAGTTGTCCTAGCTTCTATTTTTTAGGGCATGGACCTTTGACAATTCTTTTCTTCTTCGTTTTTTCACTTGAACTTTCTAAGAATTGCCCCAGTTTGCACTCTTGGGACATATACTCTCTCTCTCTTTCTTTTTCTTTTTCTTTTCTTTTTTTTTGTATATATTTTTTTGACTCTTGACTCTAAACTTGATTCCAAAAGAGGGTAGTCAAAGAAAATAGCACAAGCTCAAAAGGGGTAGCGAAGGATATAAAGTGTTTGGATAGCAGAAAGAGGGCCTCTCAGCCTCGAGAACGCCAAACATAGTATCTTTCGCGATCACAGCATAGACGAACATGTTTGTCCTCTTGGTGTGTCGTGGTCATAAGACACTTTCCGTCCCGTAATGTCAAAATTTCTAACAAACTTCAATTGATTAAACATCCTCAAGCCCGATCTTCACAATGATTTGAAGGTGAATTTTACTCGACCTTAGTTCCAAAGTATTCCAACTCTTTATTCATCGTCAAAAGTATTTTTTTAGTTATTGAATTCCAGATTAAATCAGTTCCTAAGATCTGGCCAAAATTTCCGCATACATGTCATGTCATTAGAACTAACAAGAAATGAACTAGGAACAAAATGACACAAAAGGACAAACTGTATTTTATTGAGTAAAGGATGAAAGGGTTTTACAACTAAACAAGCAACCTAAAATACGAGTTACAACCCTAAAATAATTCGAATAATGAAAATAGCAACAGAACAGACAGACAAGACTCACACAAACAGAATGGAGGGATAGAAGGGTTTGACTCAATAAAATAAATAAAATCTGGATCACAACCCTGACTCAATAAAACAAATAAAATCTGGATCACAACCCTGAAATAACTCAAATAATAGAAAAAACATCAAAACAAGGTACCAAGATTCCTTCCTAGTAAGGAGGGAATGACTTTCCAATTGCTAGGCTTGGCATTTAGCCACAAATGTGCTCATCAGAATCAGCAGAGCCTTCTCCAATTTCAAAATCATTAACTTTTGTTAGCAAATTCCCGAGAGGATTCTCATACTCCCTGTCACCACGCATCATCCCCACAAAGTGTGCATCATCATGTGCAGGTAAAGGATTCTGCGCGATATTTTGGATGTCACTGCCTTGGATCACAATCAGGTTTTCCTGGATCATCCTTTCTATTTCTCTTTTCAAATCCTGACAGCTTTCAACATTGTGCCCCTGGGCATTGGAATGGTGTTCACACCTTTTATAAGGGTCAAATCTTCTCGCACGTAGGTCCACATGATTTGGAGAAATATGTGCAATCATGTCATAATGCTTTAACATATCAAATAAGCTTGCATAGGACTCTCCTATTGGTGTAAAATTATCTTTCAACCTTTGTTCCCCTTTATACCTCTGGCTTGGATGTGGGTTATAGGGCACCTAAAAATTTTGTGGAGGCTGTTGGAGATTTCGTGATGCTCGTGCTCACCTTCTGGGGTGTTTTGGTGGCTGGACAACATACTGAGGTGGAGCGACAGAGTATTGAGGGTTCTGAGGTAGATAATACTGCTCAGGGGAGTCATGGAAAACTTGAGGAGGCTGCTCATACCTTCGAGATGTTCTTCTGGGACCTCTTCTCGACCCTAATATCATCATGATTTCTTCAACCTTCTCATTTGTGTTGCTAAAATTATCAGACTCAACCCGAACAGCCTGAGTTGCGGCTTTAAAAACTGCTTGACTTATAATTTTGCCTGTCTTAAGACCATTCTCTACCATTTCTCCCATTTGGATTGCTTCCGAGAAGGATTTGCCAACTGCGGACATCATGTTTTGAAAGTAATCTGGTTCTTGCACTTGAAGGAAGACAGTGATTAACTCGTGGTCATCCATGGGTGGCTTAACTCGAGCTGCTTGCTATCTCCATTTAATGGCATATTCCCTGAAACTTTCACTTAGTTTCTTCTTCAGGTTTGAAAGGGAAATGCGGTCTGGGGCAATGTCGATGTTGTATTGGAACTGATTGACAAAGGCCTGTGCCATGTCATTCCAGACGTACCAGCGAGATGTGTCTTGATCCAAAAACCATTCGGAGGCTATTCCCGTAAGGCTTTCCCCAAAATAAGCCATCAACAATTCTTCATTTCTTCCCACACCTCTCAGTTGATTGCAATACCTTTTCAGGTGGGCTATGGGATCTCCATGCCCATCATACTTTTCAAATTTGGGAGTCTTGAAACCAGGCGGCAAGTGGACATCGGGGAACATACATAGATCTTTGAAGGCAACACTCTTTTGACCGGCCAACCCTTGTATGTTTTTAAACCGTTGTTCTAAGCTTTTCACTCTTTGGGTCATTTCTTCCTGTACCATCTTTCGGGCAGGCTTCTCAATGTTTGCAGGAAGATCAAATGAGTACGAGTGGTACTCAGGAGAGTGGTACTACTCTTGCTGTGTAGCAAATTGTGACTCATGACGAGGTTGTCCTTGACCACTGGCCCATGCTTGACACATTTTGGTCATTTGCTGTTTCAGTATTCTATTTTTCTCAAACACCGTAGACTCTTGTTGAACCCTCTGGCCCTGAGTCTCTTGAGCACTTGTAACAGCTTCGATGTCAGTTATCATTTTTCCTTGGATCTTGTGTTTATAGCTTACCACAAACCGACCACTTCAACTTTCTTCACAATTCAAAACAAAACAGGTTAGAATGGACTCAGTCGGTCCTTACTATTATCAGTATTTTTTTATTTCTTCATTTTTCAATTCTTTTTAATGGTGATCGAACCTGATGGGGGTTGCCTACGTATCATGTGGGAACATGAATCAGATCTTGCGTAATTCGGGAAGATCATGAATAAAGTAAATAAACTAACTCTTTTTTTTATTTTGAAATTCGTTTTTCTTTTTCGAAAGAAATACTTACAAAGAAGAAAGAAAATATTTTTGGATTTCAAAATTTCTTTTTTTAAGGATTTTTGAAAAGAAAGACTTCTAAAGAAAAAGAAAAAAAAATATTTTCTTGAATTTTAACTTCTTTTCTTTTCTTTTTTTCTGAAAATTTCGAAAGAAAAACTTCTAAAGAAGAAAGGAAATATTTTTTGGAATTTTATTTTGAATTTATGAAAGAAATACTACAAAAGAAAAGAGAACTTTTTTTTTGAATTTGCAAACAAATATTTTTGGATTTTGAGAGAGATTAGAAGAAAATATTTTTGTATTTATTTTTTTTAAAAAAAAAAAATTGGGGTCTAAAAGAAAGACTTTCTAAAGAAAGAAGTAAATAAAAATATTTTTTGGATTTTTTTTTAAAAAATGGTGTCTTAAAAAAAAGACTTTTCTAGAGAGGAAGTAAAGGAAAATATTTTTGAATATTTTGAAAATTATGGGCCGGAACCGATGAGGTTTGCCTACGTATCTCACATCCGGTGAGAATCAGACTCGCGTAGTTCGCCCAGTTTTGACAGAACAGGAAAACATGACACTTGAAAATTTTGGCTCATTTTGAAATGACTTTTTTTTTCAGAATTTTGGCAGATTTTCAGAATTTTCTAAATATCTACCTCTCACTTTTTGTTTCTTTGTTCTTCTTTCTCCTTTTTTTTTTTGATTTTCTTTTTTCTCTTTTTTTTCATTTTCTTTCCCTATTCTAGAAGCCAATCAACATGCAAGCTGAAACAGATAGATACGTAAGTAGCACGTAAGATGCATCAAGATGGTCTTTTATTTTTGGGTACACCTGTCCTAGACGGACCCAACCCCTGTGTTGAGTCCCCAAAGTCAGATGCACATGATGCAAACAAATGTTCCTACTAGGGATCCGGCATGAGGCTATTTTATTCTAGGTTTAAAAACCTGGGTGTATTGTTCTAGACCTGGCTTACCCGAGCGGACAGCTCGAGCTAGGGGGGCAGCGTACTGGGAATACAGAAGCTTCACCGGCTTTGCAACTTGTCTGAACCTCGTTCTAAAATTGGGATATGACTCTAATAGAACAGAAGTCACACGAAGTGCACACTTCCCAGATGATTTAGAAGACTGAGAGAGAAGAGGGTTTCATAACAATTTATATACAGTTCAAACAATATTAAAGCAGTAAAAGCGGCATTTAGCACATTAGGCTCAAACATATAAAAAATCAGATAATAAATAAAAGCCAAGTATAACAGTTATTCTAAGCTCGAATTCTTGAACCCTGAACCAGAGATTCTGGGTTCGTTCCCCAGCAGAGTCGCCAGAGCTGTCACACCTCCTTACACCTCCTTTTTACACCCGAGAGGGGATATAAGGGAGTTTTTCCAATTAAAGTGACAATAACCGAAACAGGATTATTTATTCAAATTCAGAGTCGCCACTTGGGATAATTTATGGTGTCCCAAGTCATCGGTTTAAAATCCCGAATCGAGGAACTTGAATTTATTTATGGTCCGCGAACACAAAAATCCGGGAAAAGAATTTTGTTAACCCGGGAGAAGGTGTTAGGCCTTCCCGGGTTCCGTAGTTCTAGCACGGTCGTTTAACTCTTAATATTTGCTTGTTATCTGATTTATTACACATTTAAAACCTATTGCGCATTTTTAACTCTTTTAGCCGCTTTTAATATTTCGGGAAAATTCAAGGTTATTTAAAACACGCCCTGAACCACACCACATGAAATGCACTCGCGGTCCACGACACATTTTATTTAACGTTGTTGAGATTTAGATTTGGGTCACATGAAATGCACACCCGAGAATTTTAGAAATTAAGTGTCACAACCACGTAACGGGAACCGTACCCGTAGCTATGACAATTTAATTACACGCCCAAAGCAAACTAGGATGTTCATTTAGAAATTCCATTCTTTTCACCATGAATAAAAAGCTGCTGAATGAAGTCAATTTGGATCAGCAAAAGCAATTATCACTACTAAGTTTTGTTGCCTATTCCCACGGATTTGTATCAACATAATCCGGAAGATCTTAGCCTACACATACATAAATATGTATATAGAATTATAGATATGCTCGCGTGCATTTGTATGCATAAAACTCGACCTCTTCTATACAAAGAAATTTCATTCTTCACAAAGCATATATATATATATATATACACGCACATATATATAACCAATCCAACGAAAGTTAAACCAAAAATATAAATATATTTAATTCTCCTATTGTCAGATTACTAACACTAAAGTCTTGAAACCTATATCTCTTAAAAACCGCATCGCAAATGAAGTCTCAATTTAGCTATTTAAAATTTATCCAACAGAAACATAACTAAATAACACAAGCAATGGTCAAGAAGCAAAATCACCTCAATTAAAAGACAAGGGAAAAGAGATGAGGTATGAACTAGGCCTTTTATTGATGAATTCAAAACTGCAGCTCGAAAAAAAAAAACGGAAAATGACTAATCGGAACAGTATACCGGGACTCGAACGAACCAAAATCTTCGCTGGCGAGAGCCTCGACGGACCTCTCGAACCGCAAACAGACTATTCGAACTTCAAGCAAATTTACTTCAATATATTGACAAACAAAGACCTCCAAGCAAACTAAATAATATAGCAGCGAATGTCGAGCCTCCACGACGAACCAGATCTGCAAACAAAAAACCTTGAATCGTACACCTCATTTAAACTCGAATGGGACTGGTTTGAGATCGGGTTTGACGTTGGTTTTGGGTTGGGATTTTAGGTGTTTTGATGGTTGAAGCAGTGAAGGTTAGGTTGGTTGCTGGTTGTTGTATCTTGGTTGAGGAAGATGATGAAGCTTGGCAGCTATGGAGGATGGTTGGCGAAGGGGTGTTTGACGTTGTGGTGCTAGGGTTTTGGGGTCTCTAATGGCTGAAGGAGGAAGATGATATCTGATGGGGGGGTCGTGAGTAGCGACTGGTTTTTTGAAGAGATCCGGGGTCCCTGATGGCTTTCTTTCAACGAAGAAGAAAGAGCTCATGGAGTGTAACAGCGCAGCTTTTCTTCTTTTTGTCTTTTTTTTTTCTTTTTTTTTTTATTAGGCTTACCCCTATTATATAGGTCTAGGTCTAAAGGTGTATTTTTGTATATTTTGCAAATTAGCCCCTAGGTCTTTTGTGTATTAGGTCCCTAGGTTTTTTAAGAAAGGGGTTGAGGGTATTGGGCTCAGGGAATGAGCTTGGGAATTATGGGCTAGGTCCGAAAAATTATGCCTAAAAATGGGTCGTTTGAGCCCGAATTTTATTCTTTCCTCACGAACGAGACTAAATACGATCTTATTTATTAATTAATCCTACGTAAGCAAAGTACCTATTAAAATAAGACTGACCGTAAAAAAAATTATTTTTGGTATTTTCAAGATTTAAAATGACTACAAAACATTAATGAACTTATTTTTTTTGTGATTTTTGTTTTCTTGTAATAAAATAAAGTAAAAGAGTAAAAATGAGTTGAAATAGCTATATAGGCCTAAATTAAATATTTACGTGCTAAATATAAAAAATCTTGGGGAGGGTCAAAAATCACATGTCTACACAAGCCAAATACAATACCGAGCAAGCCAAACGATACTCCAAAAATGCCATCCCGCATATACCGGCCTCCAAACGGCTCGAAACTAGCCAAAAGCAACTCAAATACATTAAATAAACCTAAGGAAGCAATTCCAAATGATAAAGGTCGAATCTTTAATCAAAAGCCCAAAGTCAACCAAAAGGTCAAACTCGGGCTCGCGTCTAGGAACCCAATGAAACTCACAAAATTAGATAACCCATTTAATTACGAGTCCAACCATACTAGTTTCACTCAAATCCAACTTCAAATTAATATTCAATGCTCAAAAATCCACTCTATGAAACTTTAGACAAAAACCTCCAATTTCTCTCTTGAAACCCTCAATCAAATGCCAAAAACGAAGATAGATTCATGATGTAAAACCAAAAATGAGTAGAGAACACTTACCCCAATCCACATGGTGAAAATCACTTCAAAAATCATTTCAATCCGAGCTCCATAGCTCCAAATATGCAAAAATGGTCGAACCTCCAAAATAGAGTACTTTATAATCACTGGGCGAATTAGTGGATCGCCATCGCGGTCTCGAAGAAGAAAGATGAACTGTCCCAGAAATTCCTCTATGTGATCGCCACAAAAGCCACGCGAACACGGTACACAAGGCTCACAAACTACGCGATCGCTGAAACAAGACCGCGAACGCGAAGAGGAACCAGCCTATACCCAGCTTAGCCCAAATCACTATGCGAACACGTGTACACGTGCGCGAACGCATTGCTCAAACTGCAGTAACCTTCGCGAACGCGTCTGAGGACTCGCGAACGCGATGAACAACTTTTCCCTAGTGATCAGCAACTCTATGTGATCATGATTAACTCTACGCTATCGCGAACAAGGAAACCAGATGCTTAGCAGAACCAACAATGCCAAAATTAAGGAAAACGATCCGAATTCGATCCAAAACACACCCGAGCCCCTCGGGACCACGTCCGAACATCCCAAAAAGTCCCATATCATAATGCACATTTACTCGATGCCTCAAATCACACATATCAATATCAAAACGAAGAATCGCACCTCGAATCAAACGTAATGAACTTTAAATCTTTCAACTTTCAAAACTTGTGCCGAAACATATCAAATCAACCCGGATTGAGCCCAAATTTTGCACACAAGTCTCTAATGACATAATGAAGCTATTCCAATTCCCGGAACCATAATCCGAATCCGATATCCTCAAATTCAACTTTCGGTCAAACTTATGAACTTTCCAAACTTTCAAAGTTCCAACTTTCGCCAATTTGTGCCTAAACCTTTAGAAACATCCAAATGCAAACCCGGATATACGCCCGAGTCCAAAATCACCATCCGGACTTAACGGGATCATCAAAACTCCAATCCGAGGCCAAATACTAAAAAGTCAAACTTGGTCAACTCTTCTAACTTTAAGCTTCAATCATGAAATTCATTCTTCCAAATCGATTCCGAATAACCTGAAAAACCAAAACCAACAATACACACAAGTCGTAATACATCATACGGAGCTACTCATGCCCTCAAACCACGAGCGAAGTTCAAATGCTCGAAACGATCGATCGGATCGTTACAAAATGTCTCAAGTTGTATGACAATTCTCTATAGAAGTTTGTTATTTCTTTTAGAATTTAACTTAGACATGATAAAATATAAAATTCTCAACACTATGGGTGTATTTGGTATGAAGGAAAATATTTTTCGGAAAATATTTTCAATTTTCTTAGGTTTGGTTGGCTTAAATATTTTGAAAAATATTTTTCTTGTGAACTCATTTTCCTCCAATTGGATGAAAATATTTTTCGTATCAAGAGAAGGGAAAACATTTTCCAAAACTCCTTCTCAACTTTCCCTACCCTCACCAACCCACTCCATCCCCTCTCTCCAAAAAAGGTTCTTTTTTTTTCCAAATTTCAGTTTTTGCATTATCACCCACCCTACTACCCCTCCACCCCACCCCCTCTCCCGCAAAAAAAATATTTTTTTAATTGCAATTTTAAATTTCTATTTTTTTCATTTTTACGCCCTTCCCCCTCCCCCCGCACACAAAAAAAATTACTTTTTCCTTTTTGTAATTTCAAATTCTGGTTTTTTTTTTCATTTTTCTTTCCCCGCCACCCCGGAAAAAATATTTGTAATATATTTTTCAGTTTTAGTTTTTTTTATTTATCGGTTTAAAGGTTCAAAATTTTACAAGTTCCAAAGTTATGAGTTCGGAGGTTTATATGTTTGGAAGTTTACGGGTTAGAAATTACGCGGTTTCGAAAGTTTAGCGGTTCGGAAGTTTATGAAATATGTGGGTTTGGAAGGTTGTTGGTTTGAAAGTTTATAGCTTCATATTTATTATATCTAAATTATTTATGAATATTCTTGAGAAGTCATTTTCCTTAATTTGCGTACCAAACACCGAAAAATAAATAAGATTACTACTTATTTTTCAAAAAAATATTTTCTTGGAAAACATTTTCCGTTATACCAAACACACCCTATATGTCAAAATATTCTCCATCGGGTCGCAAATTAGTGACTAGTCAGCTTCAATATACGATAACGTGCTACTTCATTTATTATTTTTATCAAGTATCAATTGGTTTGATCACAAATATCTATTTATAATTATCATATAATATGAAGTTATTGGTATATATTTAGAGCTTAAAAACTGGCGTTAGAAAGGTGGGTTGTCAAATAAGATAGGATCCACTTCTAGCATTCCTATTCTAGCATTTGGCTTATTAGATTGTACCCAAAAAAAAAAAAAAAAAAAAATTGAGCTTCTTAGATGATTCAAATCGTGATAAAACAAACGTACAAAAACTAAAAGGAAGAGGACTAACAGTGTGTTTGGTGCGAAAAAATATTTTCTATGATAAAATTTTCCTAGAAAATATCACTTATTTTCTCTTGTTTAATTGGTGAACAAAAAAAAAATCGAAAAATATTTTTTAGTAATTGGTTAAAGAGTAAAAAATATTTTGTAGGAAAATAATTTTTATGATACTCTCCTCATCTCACTTCCCCCAAATTCCCATGTTTACTGTGCCCTCTCCCACCACACACACATACCCCAAATACCCAAGATTTTCAGGACTCTATTTTCTTCAAAAATTTAATTATTCTATTTAAAATTCATCTAAACCCAAATAAATTAATGTGCTTCTTTGCTTCTTCACGCAAGATAACGTAACGTTGAAATTTGTGCTCCATGCATAACTAAAAAGAAAATACTCTTTTTTGGTTGAAAATGAAAGTATTCTTTCTACAACATGAAAAGAAAGTACTTATTTTGTTGAAATGAAAGAAAATACTTTTTCTACATCATGAAAGAAAATACTCATTTTGTTAAAAAGAAAGAAAATACTTTTTCTACATCATTTTATTGAAATAAAAAATATTTTTTACATCATGAAAAGAAAATATTTTTTGTTAAAATGAAAGAAAATAACTTTTTTACATCATGAAAAGAAAATATTTATTTTGTTGAAATGAAAAAGAAAGTACTCTATCTACAACATGAAAAGAAAGTACTCTTAATGATATTTCTATTTAGGGTGGGGCTGGAGAGTGAGGGGTAGTGGGTGGGATGGTGGATGTAGGGGTGGGTGGGGTATAAAGGTGAGGTTGGTAGGGATGGGAATAAGGTTGGCAAGGTTGAAAAAAAAGTTTTAGAAATATTTTCATTTTCTCTGGATAAGGAAAATATTTTTTTTTTCAGTCGGAAGAAAATGAGTTCATAAAAAAAATCCAAAATATTTAATGCAACCAAGCGTGAAAAAATTAAAAAATATTTTTCGAAAAATATTTTTCTCGCACCAAACACACCCTGGATGTTGAATTTGTTAGGAATAAATTGAATTACATATGAATATCTATTTAGTTTTATAACTTATCGAAGAAATTGTAGCTTATAAATAATGTACAAAGAGTTTTGTTTGCAAGCAGCTGACGAGTAGCTTTGCAAGTAACTTTGCAAGCAGCGTCAACTTGACTTGGCAGTAGCTTACAAACAACTATGTTCTTCGATAAATACAACATTAAACATTCTATACATTAACTTAAAGTGAAATAGTATATTGTTTTCTCTGCTTCAGTTGTTTTGTTATTTATTTTATAAGGAATTTATTTGTTTCTTTTATCGAGATTAAACCTAAAGAAAAAAGAAAAGAAAAGAAAAGGTGAAGACAGAATCCTGGTGCAGGAGGATGTCGATCGGGTACATTACCGAAGTGGAGTGGAATATTACAGTTATCGCACTTTTTACTTTTTCTCACTAAAGATCAGAAAGTGACACGTAGTATTCCAAAAACTCCCATGCAACATAACACGTATTCATCTTTTATCCAGCAACATCCCCTAACGTGGGCATTCAAATTCAACTTCCTCAAAACTCTGTCCTCCTCAACCCCGCAATTCCCTCTTAATTTCCACCGCACTATATATATCTTTACTCTCATCCATTAGCATAGGGAACGAAAATGATGAATATTTTCGCTATTTTTCTTGTATTAACCACACTTCTAACAGCAGGGGTCTTTTCCCCAATCCTAGAAAAGAAAGAAGAAGTTATAGTCAAAGAAGGTCATAGAGTTGTAGTTGTTGAATATGAGCCAAACGATGGAAATACCAAGGTCTCGATTTCCCCACAAGAAACGGACCAAAAAGCAACAGTAGGGGTTGTTTCAGGTCTCAAAGATAGAATATCAGATACAGCAGGGACAGTTAAAGACAAAATCAAAGAAGCTGCATCCTTTGTAGAAGGAGGAGGAAAAGAAAATGGTGGGATTCATAAACCAACTGCTAGAGAACTTGTTTGTGATGCTTTTGGAAAGTGCAAACATAGGATAGCAAGTGCACTTGGTGGGACCAAAGACACTCTTTCTGGAAAGATGCATGAAATTGAAGAAGATGCTAAAGAGACTGTTGAAAGTGCTTACGAGAAAGTGAAAGATACGGTTGTTGGAAAAGCGCATGAGGCTTCAGAAAAGGCAAGTGAAGTGAAAGAAAAAGCCAAAGATTCTGTTAAGGAGATAGTGGAAGAAGTAAAAGAAGGTGCTAAAGAGACTGCTGAGAAAGTGAGAGGAAAAGCTAAAGACGTGGCCGATATAACAGAGACACTAAAGGGTGATGTGAAGAGAAATGCTTCAGAAGATCTTTATTACATAGAAGAAAAAGCGAAAGCAGCAAAAGATGCAGTGAAAGAAGATGCAAAGAGGCTTAAAGTGGAAGGCAAAAGGGATTATCAAGTAATTCGGAGGTTCTTTCTTGATGCGTCGGCATACATCTTCTCAACCAAGAATTTTAGATCTTTAATGGGAATGATTCATTTCCTTGGCTTTGCATTATCTTATGGGGTGTGTATTTGGGTGACATTTATCTCGAGTAATATTTTGGCAGGAGCAATGCCAAAGCAGCAATTTGCAATGGTACAGAGCAAGATTTACCCTCTTTACTTCAAGACTATGGCTTATGGCGTCGCCACAGCGTTTTTCGGCCATTTCATGAGCCAGAGGCATCGATATTATTATGCGAACAGGGCTGAAACAATCCAGGGTTTCCTTTTTTTTGCAACAATATGCATGACTTTGATCAACTTGTTCGTCTTGGAGCCTCGAGCCTCTAAGGTATGCGGTTATTTTCTCTGTTTTTTTTGCCTATGTGAATTGAACTCACCTAGCCTAATTAGCTTCCTCAATCCAGACAAAGAATAGTAAGTTCTATGCACCTAAAGTATGAAAGATACTCCAACGCTAAAAATCAAAAGGTCACTTGTTATGGCCCGCAACAAGGGAAAAAGTTAATTTAAATTTAAAAATTTATACTTTGATAATCCACTTGATCTCGTGAAGAATGACACATTTCTATAATTAAAATATTTTAACTTTAAATTTTTCATATAATGACAAAGTTTTTACCCCTTACGCACGAAAACGGAGAGTGTACTAGATAGGTTTAGGTTCTTTTGTGATGCGGTATTACAATTTTGCAGGTGATGAGGGAGAGAATAAAGCTGGAAAAAGAGGAAGGAAAAGGAGAGGATATATTTAGCGTAGAACCAAGCACGTCAGGTGTGGACGCTCTGATAGATCCAACAGGAATAAAAACAGGCAAACAAGCAACCAGTAGTGAAGGACCGGCAGAAACACGCCGAGAGTTGTCTGAGGAAGCAGTAAAAATGAAACCTCAAGTTGAGAGATTGAGTCAGAAACTAAAGAAGCTGAATTTCGTCTCATCTTTTTTCAATGTACTCACACTAATGGCTCTTAGTTATCACCTTGTTTACCTAAGCCAATTAGTGCATGCCAACAGTTATTAAACACAGCAAACCTCGGACAGAAGCTCTCAGCAACTAGCCAAACTACTAGTGTCCTTTTTAATATGGTGAATTTCTGATTTTTTAATTGCATGTATTAAAAGGATAGTTCTTGTGATATGATTTTTTTTTCCGTCCTTTTTTATGAGTTATTCTTGTACTTCATTAATGTAGAATCTGAATTCGGACCGTCTGTTATGAACATATTATATTATGGATATTTATTTAGTGTTTTGTTGTAAATAAGCTTCCTGAAAGAAGTTTAGGCATACGAGACTCCGCCGTAAATATGTTTATTTATTTAGTACTCTATTGGAAATAAGCCTGCTGAATTATTTTCGGTAGAAGATTATCTATATCGGGTATAATAAGCTTGTCCTTTCGATATTCGGTTATGGATAAACATTATTCCGGTAGAAAATTATTCATATCGGGTACAATGAGTTTATTCTTTTAGTATTTCGTTATGGATAAGCATTACTCTTAGTAGAAGATTATGTAGTTTACACAGCATGCAAACAGCTTATACAATAGCTTCCTTTCTTCTATAAATAGAGGAAATTTCAGTTCAGTATGAACATAAGTTTGAATTCGACTCTTACTGCTGCTTTATCTCAAGAAGATAAAGAAGTCTTAGCTTATCTCATTTCTTGTTCTCCCGGCTTCGGCAATTTTTCCGGCGCGACTTTTCCACCAATCGGCGAAACACCCACAAATTAAAAACACCCAACTCAAATATTGAAACATCTTTCGGTGGTGGTGCAAAAGTTGCCGCCGTGAGAGGTGGTGTTGGCGGCGGTGCTGACCATCCAGCTTCTTTTAACTGCGACTGTTTTAGCTGTTACATGAGTTATTGGGTGAAATGAGATTTTTCACCTAACCGTCAACTTATTCATGAGATTCTTGATGCTTATGAAAAAGGTTCTGTTATAAAGTTTGTGAGTTTTATTGGAGAAAAGATTTGGAGTGTTTGGACCTGAAAAAATATTTTTATGAAAAAGTGTTCGACGTTCTTCCAACGTGGTTAGATCTTATTCATTCCGAGCATCAAAAGACAGAGGGTGGCAAAATTTATGTAAAGTAATTTGAGCATTTTGCTTATACTTAGTTTAATACCTTTATCATCGCTTGCTTAGTTATATGCTACGTATATAGTACCTATTTTGGTATTTATTTTTATTCGTATTATCTTAATAAAGAGTTACAAAGTGGATAACATTGTTAGATCCACTTAAACTCCAGTAGAGTTTGCAAGAAATATACAACCACCAGAAGTGTGTATATTTTGTATATCTTAGTGTAACTAAATTTTGCTAACCACCAGAAGTGGTATATGCATATGACCACCAGACGTGATAATTTAGGCTTTCTATGGTTGTAATTGAAAACAGGCCAGAGAAATATTCTCTATATTATATGCATGCCTCGATTTGCTCCTGAAGTAGTAAATATTTAAAAAGAGATTGAAGCTAGGGGCGAATATGCAGCTTTAATTAAGTGGCATGTGAACCCAGGGTCCGTCCGTCAAACTAGATTTTTTATGTATGTATTTTCTAGAATTAGTCTAATATTATGTATTGGCACCCATGCTCTATAAAGATTGAATGGCACACTTGGTTATTAATTTACCCCAAAAAAAGGATCAATTCTCACTTAATATTTTTTTAGTAGTGCACTCATGCTCTAAAATTTCTAGATTCGCCTCTGGTTGAAGCATCACAATTTGATGTGATTGATGCGCGTTCAGATAATTAAGTTCCCTTCCCTGAAGGATGAGAATTTTTGATAAATATTAATCCATTCCCTGAAGTAAATGTGATAATATTAATAAAATATGAACACGCTCTTGATGTAAATATATTACAATTCACCTCCAGAAGAGGTAATATGATTGAGAGAATATATATACTCAATATTTTGTATTTTAAATTTGTTGCTGAAGTAGTAAAACAATTGAAATTTTCTCCTGAAGTAGGAAAATATTATGAAATTGTGTTTTTCTGTGCTTAAATAAAATAATAAACTGTTCAAAGTTATTTTTGAAGCACATTTTTGTTTCCTGGAGTGAATTAAGAAATGTCACAACTCAGCTCCTGCAGAGATAGAATAACAGAGGGTACAAATATTATTTTTGTGGCATAAAGATCATTACCGTACGTACTTGTTGTGCGTAAAACATCTTGGATAATTTTATTAAGTATCATTCTAAGGCAAAAGCATTCTTGTAGAATGCTTTCTACTACAACCACATTAATATGTTATGGTTAGTTATCGAGTTCCACGAAGGAAATAACAACTCATGTATCTTTCCCCGAAGGATGTAATGACTATGTGGTTGCAGATTTGATATAAATATTCGGATGTTAATGGTGTTTCTCCCTGAGAAAGATATTTGTCACAAAGTTGGTGGTAGAAATACTGAAATTCTTAATCTTTTACATTTATAAATTTAGCATTGTCTTTCTATTATTTATTTTTTTATAATTATCTCTCATGATACCAGAAGTGTCTGAGCAATATTTGGTAGTACAAAATTTATCAAAAGCTCCTGAAGAGCTAACTGTTTGTCTAGAAGACACATGATACCGGTAGTGTCCGATAAATATTAGATTGTGGATAATAAATGAAGGCTCTCGAAGAGCTTATATACAAATATGTCATTTATATTATATGATTGTCGTCAAAACATATGTTGTAGTAAACCTGAAGTTTACTAATAAAAATGGCTATCATATTGAGACTACAAATGATTGGAAGATTGATAATTTCATGTTTCCACAATCATAAGGGGTAAAATAATATGTATGTGAGAAGTTACCCGTCTTATTCTTTAATTTGTACTATATCATGTATCAAAGTAAACCAGAAGTTTACTAAAGCAAAAGTTTATATCATAGTAAACCAGAAGTTTACTAAGAGATAACACATGTCATGATAAACTTGAAGTTTTCATTTGTCATTTTTAAATGAGCTATTTGAGAATTCAGATAAGCATATAGTGAAGAACTAGAAGATTCTTCAGAAATTCTCATGTGTTGCTTGTTCTCATAATGAATTGATTATATCAGCTAAAGTTGGGACTAAGACCCCTATTCTGAAATATATAAAAGGTGAATATGGGCTCGTTCACCTATCATGTGAACCACTTATAGATACATATATGAGATGGTTACATGTGTAATTATTGTCAACCTGCAGTTTGGCATTTGGAATTGCTTTTATCGATTAAGAGCATAATTTTCAGATTATGAAATCAAGACAGTTCATCTTGATAATACTGGTTTATATCCAAGCTGGTTTAGCATTGAATACCTTCTATTAATGGCTAAACCATTGCTTATGAGAACAAAGCTTCATGTGTTGTTCTAAGATTTTCTAAATTGCATATAGCAGCACTTGTATGCTTCAGACCAACAATATATGATAAGTCATTCCCTCATAATTGGTTTAGGATCAGAAACCAAATATTTTTACTATCTAATAACTTTGTGTGGTATACGATTAATTTCTTTACCACAATGCACAAAGATAGGTTTCCCAAAGAAGATTTCGAGATATATGTTAGTTTTTCTAACATTTGGGGAATGGAATAAACAGCTGAAAAATATGCTATATGAATCGAATTATCATTAATATGATCCTCACTTAAAAGATAAGTCAAGTCAAATGCCAGAAGCATTTGCTGATCCAAAATTAAATATCATATTTCAGCTACAAATGCTCCTATTAAAATTAAAATCACTGAACGATAAAGTTACTACACGCATGAAGCGTAGTAAATCAATCGGTTCGAAAGAAAACAATCCTTGAAAAATAATAGGAGAAAATGATCAAAATGATCATAATGAGGAGGAAATGAGCTCTAGAAGAGCCCACGACATAACTGTCGCACCTCCTTTTTCCGCTCCCGTGAGGGGCGTAGCGAGTTTTCTCCAATTAAAGGACAGTCGAAACGGGATTTGTTTATTTGTTTCAGAGTCGCCACTTGGGAATTTTAAGGCGTCCCAAGTCACCAATTTTAATCCCGAATCGAGGAAAAGAATGAGTCTGTATTATAGTCTGCGAACCAGAAATCCGGATAAGGAATTCTGTTAACCCGGGAGAAGGTGTTAGGCATTCCCGAATTCCGTGGTTCTAGCACGGTCGCTCAACTGTTGTGTTTGGCTTGATTATTTTGATTTGTTAAATACATTTTTATTGCATGATTTTATTGTTACCGCTTCTATTTAGATTTAAAGACCCTTCTTTGAATCGAATCACGCGTACGTATATTCGTGTTATAAATTATATTTTTTAAAACATGCGGAGTTGTGTCACGCGCACGTGTACACAATGATATTGATAATATAATTATTATTATTTTCGATTTTTTTTTTATTATTATAAAAATAGACTTAAGTTCGAAATTGTGCTTAAATAAAATTAAGAACGTCTGTCGCTCTTGTATGATTAAATAGTGAACTGCACATCTCGGGTTATATGAAATTAATATTGATGATCTCCGAAGAACCCTTTTTTATTAAAAATTTGCTCGAAGTTGCGCGAACGCATAATCCGAATCGCCTTTAGAAGTATAATCAAGTCACGCGAACGCATCCTTAATTATGCAAATATTCTTGACAGTAATATAAATTCTCTACAAATGTTTATTGCATCCATCTATTTTTAAATGTAAGAGTCATGAGAAATCACTATTTGAGATGCCTCTAAATTCCTTGAAAAGAATTCACAATTCATTAAGTGTTGACCGCAAATTATATTTTTACGTGTGAATTATATTCCTCAAAAATCATGAGTTTAAAGAGTAAAATAAAAATAAAATAAAAATAAACAACGTGTGATTAATACTACCATTTTTATGGTAAATACAATATTTATCTACCCAAAAAGCGAATTGCGTATAAAACTTAGGAAAACAATTGATTTAATAAATGAAGTAATATTTTTTGAAGAATTTTCATTGTTATATTTGGAGCAAACGCTATTTACACATTTTTTGACTTAAAATGTTACAATCTATAAATCTCATCCTTCTTTTACACCACTTGTTTTTAGTCCGAGGTTATAATTGTTTGGTTAATTTTGCTTACGAAGATTGGGTTTGAGATAAATAAACCAATTCTTATATTCTGCCTATGCGAATATTTGCAAACACTAACTCTATATTTTGTAAAAAATCATTGACATTATTTCATATATTAAAAGAAATGAGTTGATCGCGTTCCTAAAATAACTAAGCCATTTGTTATTAAGAAAGAGAACTAATCTACCAATTGATTTAATACTATATTAACCAACTAAAACAAAACTGAAACTTAAACTAATAAAATTTAAATGAGTAGAAGACATCCTTATAATTCCAAACTTCATTTACTTGCCATGTTGAAGCTCTTCACAACATGAGTTTTAAAGATATGTACCTGATATTTGGAAGCAAAAGAAAATGAAGATGAAAATCAGCAACAGTAATAACAGTGTAACAGCAACAACTGCCCAGCAACAGTAACAACCCAGTAACAGACCGGTGGAGTAGTAATCCCAAAAAACAAAAGCTTTAAGCTTTGAATGAAACAACAACCATTGATACTAATTTCAAACAAAGAAAAAAAAACAGAAGATTTTTTAGTTTTTATTTTTATTTTGAAAGCTTAAATATTTTTCGGAATTTTTCTTTCTCTTAAATGTTCAGCCTTTTTTTTCTCTCTATCTGTATCTGTGTATTTTTCTCTATCTCTATTCTCTCTTTATTGTCTATGTCTTGTGTTCAAGACTTCTTCTTATAACACATCCCATAAACCTTTCAATTAATTAAAATCCATACTTTTTCTCTACCCAACCCATTATCTTTTCACTCATCCCCATTACATTAAATAAACATATCACACCACCCCATTATATTTTGTCCCCCATGCTTCATTTAAAATAATGCAAGATTCCCCCTTTAAATTAAATCTTGTCCCCCCTTTATATTAAACAACTATATCACAACCCACCCCATTTCATTTTGTCCCCCATGCTTCAAATAAACAATTACAAAATGTACAATTCCTAAACTACCCCCTCCGACCTTACTGAAATTACCAAACTACCCCTGAACGTACTACAAATTTACCAAACTACCCATCAGCTATAACACATCAATTAATCAAACTTAACCAAAATATAGACAATATGATCAATTTCTAACAATGTTCAAACAACAATATGAACACGGATGAACATCATAACAACAATATCACATGAACACAATTTTAACAACATTTCAACAACAAATCACATGAACACAAATTGAACAACAAAGAACAACTAAAATTTGATTGAACAATATTTTAGCAACAAACAATCCTATTTTCGGATTCAACAACTACAACAAACAAGTATATTTAGATTTCTAACTTCAATCATATTGAACTTAAAATCAATTCTAACAACATTACAACCAACAATTCCTATATTAAACTTTATGAGACAAATTCAAGAAATAATCACAAATGGTAAACAAGAAATCAAACTATACAAAATTCGGATTCAAGATCATCCAAACAAAGTATGAACATGAATGAATCTATTTTAACACAACAAACATGACGGATTAAACGATTAAATCAATATATTCCTTTAACACAACTAAATTCTTTTTAGACAAATAACAAGATCGACGAATAAACAATTATGAACTTAAGCTTGAACTTAACAATATTAACAATTTCTAACAATACATAAACACATGAAACAAATTGAAGAAATAGTTAATTAAATTTCAATTTGAATCTAACAAACATCAAACTAACAAATATTCACTTAAACAATAATACAAACATGACATGAATATGAAAACAACTAATTAAACTTCTATTTTGAAATCTGAAAATTAATTTAACAAACAACACATGAACATGAACTAAAAATTAATTCAAACGATAAACAAAACAAATATTTGCCGATTTTAGATTCGAAAATATCAAAACAAAATACGGACAAAATAAATCTCAAAAATCTACTAACCGGACTGACATGAAATATGTATGGACTAACTCGACGAACCTCGACCAAGGCTCGAACAAACGGCGACGAACACGTCGAAACAGTAGCAGAAGTGAGGCGATGCAACGGCAGCCCTTTTATTTTCCGTTTGGACGTAGCAGCAGCCGCATACCTGAGCTGGAAACAAGTGGTCGCAGGAAGGAGTGGTTGTTCGAATGGGGGAGATGAAGCAAAAGGCAGAAACGAGCAGCAGCTGCGGAAGAAAGTTGGAGCAGTAGTGGCGTCAACCACGGCAGCGGCACGACGGAGGATGACGAAGTAGCTGCGGCACAGTAGCAGCTGAAGACGTGAGCAGTAGCAGTAGTGTCGACGCGGCTGAAGCGAGCTTCTCGTTGGGTTGTTCATGGTTTTTTTTTTCGTTCATGGGAGGGCAGCTTGGAGGTGTTGGTGCGTGTGTGTGTGAGTGTGACGTTGGGCAGCCATGGTTGAGCTTTGAGGGGGAAGCCATGGATGACCTTGGAGAAGCTTGAGGAAGAAGAAAAAGATAGGAGGGGGGCGGATGACTTCCTAGTCTTTTTAGGGTTTTTTTCTCCTTTTTTCTTTTGTTTTGTGTTGTTTGTAAGATAGTAGGGGTGTTGGGTTATGGACTGGGTCGACCCAGTTCAAAATGGACTGGGTCGTAGGGAAGATTGAGCCATTTTTTGGGCCTATAGCTTGAAATTGAAGAAGAGGCCCAATTCCGACTTTCTTTATATTTTCGTTCTCTTTTCTTCTTTTATTTCTCTAAAACTAAATTATAAAAATACTTAAACTATTATTAAGAACTAAATTAAGTTATAAAAGCACAAATTAACTCTCAATAACAATTAACGCACAATTAAGTATTAATTAAGCATAAAATTGTATATTTGGACATTAAATGCTAAAAATGCAAACGATGCCTATTTTTGTAAGTTTTTAATTTTTGTAAAACAAATTCAATTACTAACAATTGTAGAATTAAATCTTACATGCAAAATGCGACATTATTTTTGTATTTTTTATTAATTTAGCAAATAAACATGCACAGACAAATGCAAATAATTATTCAAAATATCACAAAATTGCACACCAAAGAAAAATCATTTTATTTTTGAATTTTTTGGGAGTAATTCTCATATAGGGCAAAAATCACGTGCTTACAGCTGCCCCTCTTTGCCCGAAGACACGAAGGGTTTTCGTGCAAAGATAAAGCGAGCGATTTTTGCCCATCCGAGTACTCCGTTGAAGCATTTTTTGAAAAAGATTTGACCGAACCTTTGCTTCAAAGGTTTCCTACATATCCTGGGCTAAACAGGAATCAGGTCAATGTAGTTCGGGAATTTTTGGTAGCTGGGACTACCGTGGGACTGCATTGTTACTGTTCTTGCATGCTATTACTACTGCTTACCGATTTCCTTGTTACACCGTGCTTAAAAAGAACAAGAAGCTAGGCTAGAGTACAATTTGTTTTTGTTGCCTTGCTTCCTTGTCTGCTTGCATTTCTTTCGGTGCTTTACTTCTTTTGACACATGTACTTGAGTTTGTACTGTGACCTCTTGTTGCAACCTTCTGTTTCCCGGTGCCGGGGAATTTTATTGTTTCCTGCTGGGGATTCCTATTGTAACCCTCTGTTTTATTGTCCTCTGACTTGATCTTGAAATGTATGCCTCTGTTATCTGGGCGGGCTCCCAACTTCAATACTTGAAAATTAAAGACTTGAAATGTATGCCTCTGTTATCTGGGCGGGCTCCCAACTTCAATGCTTGAAATGTAAAGACTGAAATGTATGCCTCTGTTGTCTGGGCGGGCTCCCAACTTCGACGCTTGAAATATAAAGACTGAAATGTATGCCTCTGTTATCTGGGCGGGCTCCCAACTTCAATGCTTGAAATGTAAAGACTGAATGTATGCCTCTGTTCTATGGGCGGGCTCCCAACTTCAACAACTGAAATGTAAAGACTGAAATGTATGCCTTTCTTTAGGTTGGCAAGATTTCAACAACTTTTAAAAACGCCTTTCCTCTCTTCAGGCGGGCTCCTGACTTCAACAACAACTTTGAAAATAATCGCCATTCCTCTCTTCAGGCGGGCTCCTGACTTCAACCAATACATCGCCATTCCTTTCTTTAGGTTGGCAAGATTTCAACAACTTTTAAAAACGCCTTTCCTCTCTTCAGGCGGGCTCCTGACTTCAACAACAACTTTGAAAATAATCGCCATTCCTCTCTTCAGGCGGGCTCCTGACTTCAACCAATACATCGCCATTCCTTTCTTTAGGTTGGCAAGATTTCAACAACTTTTAAAAATGCCTTTCCTCTCTTCAGGCGGTTCATCCGACTAAGATTTTATCTTGGGAGAAAAATTTCATCAGACCAAGATTTTGACTCTAGGAGATAAATCGTCAGACTAGGTCCATTTGTTGTGATCTTAGGAGAAAGATTCATCCGACTAAGATTTTATCTTGGGAGAAAAATTTCATCAGACCAAGATTTTGACTCTAGGAGATAAATCGTCAGACTAGGTCCATTTGTTGTGATCTTAGGAGAAAGATTCATCCGACTAAGATTTTATCTTGGGAGAACAATTTCATCAGACCAAGATTTTGACTCTAGGAGATAAATCGTCAGACTAGGTCCATTTGTTGTGATCTTAGGAGAAAGATTCATCCGACTAAGATTTTATCTTGGGAGAACAATTTCATCAGACCAAGATTTTGACTCTAGGAGATAAATCGTCAGACTAGGTCCATTTTGTTGTGATCTTAGGAGAAAGATTCATCCGACTAAGATTTTATCTTGGGAGAAAAATTTCATCAGACCAAGATTTTGACTCTAGGAGATAAATCGTCAGACTAGGTCCATTTGTTGTGATCTTAGGAGAAAGATTCATCCGACTAAGATTTTATCTTGGGAGAACAATTTCATCAGACCAAGATTTTGACTCTAGGAGATAAATCGTCAGACTAGGTCCATTTTGTTGTGATCTTAGGAGAAAGATTCATCCGACTAAGATTTTATCTTGGGAGAACAATTTCATCAGACCAAGATTTTGACTCTAGGAGATAAATCGTCAGACTAGGTCCATTTTGTTGTGATCTTAGGAGAAAGATTCATCCGACTAAGATTTTATCTTGGGAGAAAAATTTCATCAGACCAAGATTTTGACTCTAGGAGATAAATCGTCAGACTAGGTCCATTTGTTGTGATCTTAGGAGAAAGATTCATCCGACTAAGATTTTATCTTGGGAGAACAATTTCATCAGACCAAGATTTTGACTCTAGGAGATAAATCGTCAGACTAGGTCCATTTGTTGTGATCTTAGGAGAAAGATTCATCCGACTAAGATTTTATCTTGGGAGAAAAATTTCATCAGACCAAGATTTTGACTCTAGGAGATAAATCGTCAGACTAGGTCCATTTTGTTGTGATCTTAGGAGAAAGATTCATCCGACTAAGATTTTATCTTGGGAGAAAAATTTCATCAGACCAAGATTTTGACTCTAGGAGATAAATCGTCAGACTAGGTCCATTTTGTTGTGATCTTAGGAGAAAGATTCATCCGACTAAGATTTGATATCTTATCTTGGGAGAAAAATTTCATCGGACCAAGATTGTATCGGGAGGTAAATTCATCAGACTAGGACTTTTTATCCTAGGAGAAAAATGTAAAGATCAATGATTTGAGAAACTTACCTTCGTAATTTCTTCTTTTCTTTTCTCCTTCCTTCGCGCTGCTTTGTTCTTGCTTGCTGGGGATAATACCACTGTGGGAGTCTCCTTTCTTCCCCTCCTTCAAATTTGTTTTTTTTTTCAACACTGCTGGGGATAAAAGTGTTATCTTCTTGGGATAACGTTGTTGAGGATAACGCTGCTGGGGAATTTTATCCCTTCAAATCGATGCTTCATTCTTTTGGAAGCTGCTGGGGATGATAATGGCTCTTTGCTTTTCTGAGCACAAGTGTCATCCCTTTATTCTGTCTGCTGGGGATAACTTCCTCCATTGGAAACTTATTATGTTGGGGGCAACCCTGGTTCAAAGACCACTTCCTTGGTGCTATTTTTATTCTTCCCCAAATGGGTACCTGATTTTCCAGAAAATTTTCTAACTGAAAAGAAAATTTTCTGCCCCAGTTTGACAATCTTTCTTGTGGCATGCATTTCCGACATCAATGTCATTTCCTTTACCTGTTTTAACTCAAACAAAATTTGTTAGCTTAAAGCGTGGTAGTTGGTTGTGATACTCCACTGGGATGGCTTTTCCCTTTCTCCTTCCTTGCTCTGTATTCCACAAGGGACGATATTATTTGCTGGGGATAATCCTTTTCTGCTGGGGATATCCCTCTTCTTTCGTGGCATGGCCCGGAGACTTGCATTTTCCCGACCTTTTAGTCTCGCATGAATTTTCCAAGTCATGCTTATTGCTCTCCTTGTTTGTCCATGGGCCTTGGCCTTGAGGTTTTAATAACCTTTGATTTCGGCAAGGATATTCCTCTTGACACTCGTCGATCCTTTTGTTAATTCCCTTTTGCTGGGGATATCTTTTTTGACATTGGCCTCGCGCTTGTTCCTTCCTGACTATATCACTTGGATGTATTAGTCAGATCTTATCTTGGAAAGCTGATGGCCTATTTTGAAGTCATTTCCCACTGGTTCTGACCAAACAGACTCTACTGGGGAAATTTCTATGAAAGGAAAAGATAAAAGGGAACAGAATAAAAGACAACGGGAAAAGATGACTCTTTGACAAAAGAAACTATAAATAAAAACCTATCAAACGCAAATACCGACTCTAATGGTCATGACATGCACATGTGGCCTATCCTCTGTCGTCAATCGTCTTTCAAGATCTTCCCTTGACTATCCTCCATCTGATTCCCAATCTTATTCGACTTGTAGTGCCCAAAATGTTTTCACCATCAAGTCTCTCTCATTTTGGTTTTTTTCTCTCAGCTTTCATCGCCTTATGGTGTCCGTGAAGATTTTCACCGATAAGACTCTCTCATTTATATCACTTTCCAGCTGGGGATTTGGATTGTTGCCGGTATGACTCTCTCTGCTCGAGATTAGAGTTCTTTCTGCTGTGGAACAGAATGTTATGTTCGCCGGTAAGACTCTCATTTGTCTGACTTGGCATCTTTTGCAGAATGGTCAGAAGGTCTTTCTTTGGACCGTAATGTGGGTTTTTGGACAGGCTAGAAAGAAAGGGTATTAAAGGCTCAAACAACAAATCAATTTGGGGTTCAAAATTACAACCTTCGGAACCAATTTTGCTTACCACAAGCGCAACCCTTGCCCCAGTTTCTTGCTTGGGGATATTTTAATTGATTTTTTATTTTATTTTTCAAAACTATGACCGAGCCGTGAAGCGCCTACGTATCCTCTTTGAGGAATCAGGTCAAACGTAGTTCCCAATTCCTCTTTTTTCATTTGACTTTCTTTTGTTTTTTTTTTCATTTTTCTTTTTCGTTTTTTTTTTGATTTTTTCTTTACCTTCCAGGCTCGTATTTCCTAGTCATTGCTATTGATTCCGAACGAGGGGTATGAAAGAAAATAAATAAGGCTCAAAAGGGGTAACGAAGGATAAAGTGTTTAGGTAGCAGAACAAAATGCCTTCGTCATTCCAGTCTTCAAAACATGCCAAGTGCAAACAACACAATTGAACATAGATTTATAGTCTCTTCCGATGGTGCTGGACTTGACAATTATGTTAAACACTTGCTTTTTCATTTGTCATTTCTAAAGCACTGCTGGGCGACACTCTCACTCTCATGAACGACCCTCATGCCAATTTGGCGAATCTTGCATTTAACGGTTTTCTTTATGTTTTACTTGCCCCAGTTCCACATGACTCGGGCTTCAAATAATCTCAAACCGTTCTTATTTCCTTTAAATGCTTTGATCACCTTCCCAGGGTTTTATGATTAACTTTATAGACTAGGCCCAAACTGTGTGCGCATGTCATGTCCCTAGAATCGGCATTGAACGAAAATGACAAAAGGACTAAATAAAAAGATGACTGGAAATAATAAAAGACCGGCTTTTGTATTAAACTTCCGGCGAAATGGTTAGAAAAACAAACAAAACAACCAGAATAAAATCTTAACACAACATCAACGAGACTTAAACAAACTGATACGACAAAAATGGAAAGATAAGAAGGTTTGACACAAGACAATATTCGGATTACAACCCTAAGAATAATCCGGATAACAGAAATGACAACAAAATAAACCACCAACAGCTTCTCTCTTGCTAACCAAGGAACGGAGCGTCCTCCCATTTTATCAAAATTGGCATCTTAGCCACTAAGCTTTGCATTAGTATTGCCAAGACCATTATCAGCTTCCATATCATCAACCTCCGTCAACAAGTTCTCGATAGGGTTCGAGTGCTCCATGTTACTGTTATCGATCACAATCCGCCCTTCTTGGATCATTTTCTCTACTTCCCTTTTCAAATTACGACAACTCTCAATGTTGTGCCCTATGACATTGGAGTGGTACGCGCATTGCGCTGCCGGATCAAAGTTTCTTGCATGTGGATCTGGAGTATATGCGGGGAGCGGCTCAATCAAGCCAGCATGCTTTAGCCTTTCAAACAGACTTGCATAAGATACTCCGATAGGGGTGAGAGCCTTTCCTCGTTTGAGCAACCTTTCGTTCCTAAATGCTTGATTGGGCCGGAAACCTGATCCAGGGGGCTTCCGGTAGGCTTGTGAGGGTGGATAGGCCTTCTGTGGAGCTGGGTATTTGGAAAGTGAAGCCCATCTTTGGGAATCTCATGGAGAGAAGTGGCATTGGGGAGGGGAGTAGCGTGGACGAGTGATGGAACTACTCGGGTAGCTAGGAAAGTTGTCATAAGTGGGTTGGGATGGAGAGTATGGGGGGTGGGTAATGCCAGAGTTTGAAAAGCTTGGCGGTGGTGGGGTTGGTGCTTTCCCAGTTATCCATGCCTAATACATGTCTGCCACATGTTGTCTAAGCATTTTCACTTCTTCTACCAACCCGTTGTTCTGTTCGACCAATTGTTGTCGGTCATCAGTACCGACCCATCCTGTTCTGAGGTTCTGTGTCATTTGCTTTGCAGGGAGGAGTTACCACAACCAACCACTTTTCTATATATGAACACAGCAAAGGGAAGCCATCACGTTAGTGTCAGGGCATTTGACAGATAATCATATATTAGAGATGCAATGCACCTAAGCAGTTAAACCGTTCTATCAGAGATGCGATGCACTTGCGCTTTCCTTTATTTTTCTTTCTTCCTTTTTTTTTCTTTTTCAGTGGTGGTCGAATCTTATGGAGATTGCCTACGTATCATGACCCCGCATGAATCAGACCTTGCGTAGTTCGGACCAATAAAAGATAAGCAATACTAATCATTTTTTTTTCAATTTTCATATTGGGTTTCAAAGGTTTAAAAATGACCTACAAACTTGAAAATCAAACGACCCACATATTATAATCAAAAGTTTTACAAACTCCAAAACAAACGGCCAGCTTCCTTTCTCCGTTTGACAAATGCAACCAAACGGTTATTTTTGCAAATGTGGCCCCGTCCAAATTTTGAGGCCGGAGAGGATTATTTTATGACACTTTACACACTTGTCCGTTCTTTTACGAAAATAGCCTTTCGACAACTGAAAGATACTCTGAGGCTATTTCGGCAAGAACGGTTTAAGACGCGGCCGAAGCTGGCTCGGCTTATTATGACAAAATTCAAACGGTATTCACCTGACCGCCGACTATTTTTTTTTATTTTTTTTTCAAATTACAATAAAAACCTGGTGTTGCAAACACGGCCCTTCAGCGCCTCGGGGACGAAGATTTTTAAGGCTGTGTGGGTCAACTAGACCAAAATCCTAAACATGACCCAAAAGGTGGTTGTTTATGCAAAGTCGGCCTTCTGGCGTCCCATTCGGGAACATTCGGCTATGTCTTGATAAAACAACGTCACCCGACTTCTTTATGACTCTTAAAATTTGACATATTTTTTTTGGCTATTTTGTTTTAGCAAAAAGTGGAGGCTGGACACTGCCCGACTTATTTATGAAAAAAAAATTAAAATTTTGACATGTTTTTTATTTATTTATTGGTTTTTGGCTATTTTAGCAAAAATGGGAGTTGGACCCGATGAGGGTTGCCTACGTATCTCACATCCGGTGAGAATCAAACCCGCGTAGTTCGGGCGGGTCATGAATAAAGTAAGTAAACTAATTTTAAATTATTATTATTTTTGAATTTGTAAAAGAACTGTTTTAAAAGAAGAAAGGAAGTATATATATATATATATTTTTTGGATTTTTGATTGATTTTCTTTTTGAAAGAAAGACTTCTAAGAATTCCTTTTCTTTTGATTCGAACTTTAAGAATTTCAAAAGTAAAATGAAGATATTTTTTTTTGTTTGAATTTTCATTTGTTTTCTCTTATTCTAAAGAAGAAAGAAAATATATATATATTTTTTTTTGGAATTTTACCTTTAATAAAAGAAATGCTTTCTAAAAAAATATTTCTTGAATTTTGAATTTTCTTTTCAATTTTTAAAGAAGAAGGAAAATATTTTCGAATTTGTTTTATTTTATAATATATATATTTTTTTAATAATTAAAAAGACTTTCTAAAGAAGTCAATAATGGAAAATATTTTTGGATTTTTTTTGTTTTGAAAATTGGGAGTCTAAAAAAAACTTTTTCAGACTTTTTGGGCAGGACAAATATTTTTGCAACAAATAAAGATATATATACATTTTTTGGAAATAAAGAAAAACTTTTTGGATTTATATATATATATATATATTTGCAACAAATAATAAAACCACTTTCAACGCGACTCTTTTTATTTTATTATTTTGAATTTTTCAGAAACGAATAAAAAAAACTATTTTAAAAGTAAGACTCTTTTTCATTGTCATTTTCAGGGGAAGACAAACTATTTTCCTTTATATATATATATATATATTTATTTATTTTTTTATTTTTTTGAAAAATAAGACAGAACAACGATTTTTTTTTCTTTCTATTTTTTCTTTGGTTTTAATAAAACAAACTAATAAAATATTTTTTTTTATTTTCTCAAAATTTCGGCAGAGTTTTGACAGTATTTGGGCATTGGTTTTTTTTTTTTCAAAAATAAACAGTCAATTCCCTAACCGCTATTTCTTTTTTTCAATTTTAAAATATTATTCATGATATTCAAAAGTCAGTCAACACACAAATCCGGATCAAATAAATGCGCAAGTAGCAGCAAGTAAGATGCATCAGGATGGTCATTTTTTTGGTACACCTGTCCTAGACAGACCCAACCCCTGTGTTGAGTCTCCAAAGTCAAATGCACGTGATGCAAACAATCGCTCCTACTAGGGATCCGGCATGAAGCTGAGTTATTCTAAGTGAAAAAACCTGAGGCATATTGATCTAGCCCTGGCTTACCCAAACGGACAGTTTGAGCCGAAGCGGGGGCAACGTACCGGGAGCACGAAAGTCTACCCGGCCTAGTTACTTGTCCCAACTTCGTCTTATTTGGTATGACTTTAACAGAAAGGTGGGCCACGCGCACGTGTGCACCATAAATTTAGAAGACTCAGAAAGAAGGGGGTTTCGTAGCAGTTGTATATATTCATAATTCAAATAATATTAAAGCGGTAAAAGTGTCATTTAGCACATTGGGCATATATCATGTAAAAAAAATCAGATAATAAATAAAGCCAACTATAACAATTATTTTAAGCTCGAATTCTTGAACCCTGAACCAGTGGTTCTGGGTTTTGTTCCCCAGCAGAGTCGCCAGAGCTGTCGCACCTCCTTTTTCCGCCCCCGTGAGGGGCGTAGGGAGTTTTCTCCAATTAAAGGACAGTCGAAACGGGATTTGTTTATTTGTTTCAGAGTCGCCACTTGGGAATTTTAAGGCGTCCCAAGTCACCAATTTTAATCCCGAATCGAGGAAAAGAATGACTCTGTATTATAGTCTGCGAACCAGAAATCCGGATAAGGAATTCTGTTAACCCGGGAGAAGGTGTTAGGCATTCCCGAATTCCGTGGTTCTAGCACGGTCGCTCAACTATTGTGTTTGGCTTGATTATTTTGATTTGTTAAATACATTTTTATTGCATGATTTTATTGTTACCGCTTCTATTTAGATTTAAAGACCTTTCTTTGAATCGAATCATGCGTACGTATATTCGTGTTATAAATTATATTTTTTTAAAACATGCGGAGTTGTGTCACGCGCACGTGTACACAATGATATTGATAATATAATTATTATTTTTTTTCGATTTTTTTTTATTATTATAAAAATAGACTTAAGTTCGAAATTGTGCTTAAATAAAATTAAGAACGTCTGTCGCTCTTGTATGATTAAATAGTGAACTGCACATCTCGGGTTATATGAAATTAATATTGATGATCTCCGAAGAACCCCTTTTTATTAAAAATTTGCTCGAAGTTGCGCGAACGCATAATCCGAATCGCCTTTAGAAGTATAATCAAGTCACGCGAACGCATCCTTAATTATGCAAATATTCTTGACAGTAATATAAATTCTCTACAAATGTTTATTGCATCCATCTATTTTTAAATGTAAGAGTCATGAGAAATCACTATTTGAGATGCCTCTAAATTCCTTGAAAAGAATTCACAATTCATTAAGTGTTGACCGCAAATTATATTTTTACGTGTGAATTATATTCCTCAAAAACCATGAGTTTAAAGAGTAAAATAAAAATAAAATAAAAATAAACAACGTGTGATAAATACTACCATTTTTATGGTAAATACAATATTTATCTACCCCAAAAGCGAATTGCGTATAAAACATAGGAAAACAATTGATTTAATAAATGAAGTAATATTTTTTTGAAGAATTTTCATTGTTATATTTGGAGCAAACGCTATTTACACATTTTTTGACTTAAAATGTTACAATCTATAAATCCCATCCTTCTTTTACACCACTTGTTTTTAGTCCGAGGTTATAATTGTTTGGTTAATTTTGCTTACGAAGATTGGGTTTGAGATAAATAAACCAATTCTTATATTCTGCCTATGCGAATATTTGCAAACACTAACTCTATATTTTGTAAAAAATCATTGACATTATTTCATATATTAAAAGAAATGAGTTGATCGCGTTCCTAAAATAACTAAGCCATTTGTTATTAAGAAAGAGAACTAATCTACCAATTGATTTAATACTATATTAACCAACTAAAACAAAACTGAAACTTAAACTAATAAAATTTAAATGAGTAGAAGACATCCTTATAATTCCAAACTTCATTTACTTGCCATGTTGAAGCTCTTCACAACATGAGTTTTAAAGATATGTACCTGATATTTGGAAGCAAAAGAAAATGAAGATGAAAATCAGCAACAGTAATAACAGTGTAACAGCAACAACTGCCCAGCAACAGTAACAACCCAGTAACAGACCGGTGGAGTAGTAATCCCAAAAAACAAAAGCTTTAAGCTTTGAATGAAACAACAACCATTGATACTAATTTCAAACAAAGAAAAAAAAACAGAAGATTTTTTAGTTTTTATTTTTATTTTGAAAGCTTAAATATTTTTCGGAATTTTTCTTTCTCTTAAATGTTCAGCCTTTTTTTTTCTCTCTATCTGTATCTGTGTATTTTTCTCTATCTCTATTCTCTCTTTATTGTCTATGTCTTGTGTTCAAGACTTCTTCTTATAACTCATCCCATAAACCTTTCAATTAATTAAAATCCATACTTTTTCTCTACCCAACCCATTATCTTTCCACTCATCCCCATTACATTAAATAAACATATCACACCACCCCATTATATTTTGTCCCCCATGCTTCATTTAAAATAATGCAAGATTCCCCCTTTAAATTAAATCTTGTCCCCCCTTTATATTAAACAACTATATCACAACCCACCCCATTTCATTTTGTCCCCCATGCTTCAAATAAACAATTTCAAAATGTACAATTCCTAAACTACCCCCTCCGACCTTACTGAAATTACCAAACTACCCCTGAACGTACTACAAATTTACCAAACTACCCATCAGCTATAACACATCAATTAATCAAACTTAACCAAAATATAGACAATATGATCAATTTCTAACAATGTTCAAACAACAATATGAACACGGATGAACATCATAACAACAATATCACATGAACACAATTTTAACAACATTTCAACAACAAATCACATGAACACAAATTGAACAACAAAGAACAACTAAAATTTGATTGAACAATATTTTAGCAACAAACAATCCTATTTTCGGATTCAACAACTACAACAAACAAGTATATTTAGATTTCTAACTTCAATCATATTGAACTTAAAATCAATTCTAACAACATTACAACCAACAATTCCTATATTAAACTTTATGAGACAAATTCAAGAAATAATCACAAATGGTAAACAAGAAATCAAACTATACAAAATTCGGATTCAAGATCATCCAAACAAAGTATGAACATGAATGAATCTATTTTAACACAACAAACATGACGGATTAAACGATTAAATCAATATATTCCTTTAACACAACTAAATTCTTTTTAGACAAATAACAAGATCGATGAATAAACAATTATGAACTTAAGCTTGAACTTAACAATATTAACAATTTCTAACAATACATAAACACATGAAACAAATTGAAGAAATAGTTAATTAAATTTCAATTTGAATCTAACAAACATCAAACTAACAAATATTCACTTAAACAATAATACAAACATGACATGAATATGAAAACAACTAATTAAACTTCTATTTTGAAATCTGAAAATTAATTTAACAAACAACACATGAACATGAACTAAAAATTAATTCAAACGATAAACAAAACAAATATTTGCCGATTTTAGATTCGAAAATATCAAAACAAAATACGGACAAAATAAAACTCAAAAATCTACTAACCGGACTGACATGAAATATGTATGGACTAACTCGACGAACCTCGACCAAGGCTCGAACAAACGGCGACGAACACGTCGAAACAGTAGCAGAAGTGAGGCGATGCAACGGCAGCCCTTTTATTTTCCGTTTGGACGTAGCAGCAGCCGCATACCTGAGCTGGAAACAAGTGGTCGCAGGAAGGAGTGGTTGTTCGAATGGGGGAGATGAAGCAAAAGGCAGAAACGGGCAGCAGCTGCGGAAGAAAGTTGGAGCGGTAGTGGCGTCAACCACGGCAGCGGCACGACGGAGGATGACGAAGTAGCTGCGGCACAGTAGCAGCTGAAGACGTGAGCAGCAACAGTAGTGTCGACGCGGCTGAAGCGAGCTTCTCGTTGGGTTGTTCATGTTTTTTTTTTTCGTTCATGGGAGGGCAGCTTGGAGGTGTTGGTGCGTGTGTGTGTGAGTGTGACGTTGGGAAGCCATGGTTGAGCTTTGAGGGGGAAGCCATGGATGACCTTGGAAAAGCTTGAGGAAGAAGAAGAAGATAGGAGGGGGGGGGGCGGATGACTTCCTAGTCTTTTTAGGGTTTTTTCTCCTTTTTTCTTTTGTTTTGTGTTGTTTGTAAGATAGTAGGGGTGTTGGGTTATGGACTGGGTCGACCCAGTTCAAAATGGACTGGTTCGTAGGGAAGATTGGACCATTTTTTGGGCCTATAGCTTGAAATTGAAGAAGAGGCCCAATTCCGACTTTCTTTATATTTTCGTTCTCTTTTCTTCTTTTATTTCTCTAAAACTAAATTATAAAAATACTTAAACTATTATTAAGAACTAAATTAAGTTATAAAAGCACAAATTAACTCCCAATAACAATTAACGCACAATTAAGTATTAATTAAGCATAAAATTGTATATTTGGACATTAAATGCTAAAAATGCAAACGATGCCTATTTTTGTAAGTTTTTAATTTTTGTAAAACAAATTCAATTACTAACAATTGTAGAATTAAATCTTACATGCAAAATACGACATATTTTTGTATTTTTTATTAATTTAGCAAATAAACATGCACAGACAAATGCAAATAATTATTCAAAATATCACAAAATTGCACACCAAAGAAAAATCATTTTATTTTTGAATTTTTTGGGAGTAATTCTCATATAGGACAAAAATCACGTGCTTACAATAACATTTCATGAAACTCCAGAAAAAGTTCAGGTACCTAAAAATAAAGGAAGTTATGAGATCTTAACAAGTTATGCTGCTTAGGAACCGATACAAAATAATCGTCGACGATATATTTGGTACAATATAGTGCACAATATTGTAAAAGATTATGAGGATCAGACTTGTATTCCATGTGTCATGCCATTTAAATGCAAGGCATATCCTATATGACTCATTTGATTAAGTCTATATGAAGATCCGTGAAGGATTTAAAATGCCTGAATCATATAATTCAAAGTCTTGAAAAGTGTACTCGATCAAATTAAAAAGATCTTTGTATGGTTTAAAGCAATCTGGGCGTATATGCTATAATCACCTCGATGAAAATTTGCTGAAAGAAGGTTAGATAAATGATATTATTTGTATATATATTTTTTATAAAGAAAATATCATCAGAATTTGTTATACTTATTATTTATGTTGATGGCATAAATCTTATTGGAACTCCAAAAAATCTCCAAAGGGGCTTAAAATGCTTTTACATGGACAAAGTACCCATTAAGTACACCAATAGATATTCAATCACTTGAAGCTAATAAGGATCTGTTTCGACCTCCAGAAAAGAATGAAGAACTTCTTGGTCCTGAAATACTCTATCTCAGTACAGTTGGTGCACTTATTTATCTTGCTAATGCTAACAAAGGTGGTGTAGATCGTTATGGAGATGTAGGTTATTTATCTGATTCCCATAAAGCTCGATCTCGAACCGGCAAGTAGGGAGTGCATATGATTGAGATCGGTGATTTATTCGAGAAACATGTGGGTTGGAATGTGATAAAAGACCCACAATATTATACGGAGACAATGTTGCATGCATAGCCCAATTAAAGGGAGGATTTATAAAAGGAGATAGAATGAAGAATATTTCACTAGAATCATTCTACACACATGATCTTCAAAAAAACTATGACATTGATGTGCATCAAATTGGTTCAAGTGACAATCCAGCAGATTGTCTTTACCAACTTCAACTTTTGAGAATATGGTATACAAGATTGGAATGCAGAGACTCAAATATTTGAAATAAGGTTTTCTTCAGGGGAGTAAAATGCGCGCTGTACTCTTTTTCCCTTACTAAGATTTTTCCCACAGGGTTTTCCTTATAAGGTTTTTAATGAGGCAGCCAGCAATGCGTATTACTAAATATGTGTACTCTTTTTCCTTCACTGAATTTTTTTCCACAGGGTTTTTTCTCTAGTAAGGTTTTAATGAGGCACATTATCTTTTAATGAACATCCAAGGGGGAGTGTTATGAATATATTATATTATGGATGTTCATTTAGTACTTCATTGTAAATAAGCTTCCTGAAGAAGCTTATCCATATAGAACTCCGCCGTAAATATGTTTATCTATTTAGTACTCTATTGGAAATAAAGCCTCCTGAAAAAGCTTATCACTTCGGTACCTGATTATAGATAAATATTACCCTCGGTAGAAGATTATCCATACTGGGTATAATAAGTTTATCCTTTCGATACTCAGTGATGGATAAACATTACCCCCGATAGAAGATTATCCATACTGGATACAATGAACTTATCCTTTCAGTACTCCGTTATGAATAAACATTACTCTTAGTAGAAGATTATCCATATCTGGTATAATAGCAGCTTACACAGCAACTTGCAGTAGCAGGTTACACAGCAGTTTCCTTTCTTCTATAAATAGAGGAGATTTCAGTTCATTATGGACATCAGTTTGAATTCGAATAATATATCAGTTTCTCTCTGTACTTGTCTTTACTTTATAGTCTTTATTTTATAACACTATCAGTATTGTTGTGAATTTGTAATTTGAAATATTATTTTCATTAGTTTTTTACACTACAAGAATTTTGACTTTTAACGAGGTTAAAGAACAATTTACTCTATTGACGTAATATTCATTCATAGTGGCCAGTTTTTTTTTTCGGTCGTTAAAGTTAATTTTTAGTTTAATATTAACAAAGAGATAATATTAGGTCCTTAAAAGTCATAAATCCGGTCGTTAATAATAAATAAATAAATAATAACGCTCATTTCCTATCTTTTTGCCCAACTCACAATCAGCCCACTCACGTCACTTTTCCCTCTTTTTTTTGCCCCACCCATAATTATCCCAACCCACTTTTCTTTCTATTTTATCATAGATCAATTACAATTGAACTCTGTAAAGCATCAGGGCTTGTGTTCCTCTCTACAATCTAGGTTTTCATTCTTCTTCTTCTCAAGTAAGCTCTAATCTTGCAGTACTATTGTGAAATTGAACACTTTTTTATATTCCAATTATCTCTTTGTTTTTCAGGTATTGATATTTTTTTTGTACTTACATGTACTACAATTTTATAGAAACCAATCTCTCGTTATTCCTTATATTCATAGTAATGAGATTTTCTATCAATTCATATTTCCCGAGAAGCCTGGAGCTTTAAGGAAGTTCTTAGATGCTTTCTGCCCTCGTTGGAATATAAGTTTGTTCCATTATCATGAACAGGTAATTACTAGTCATAACATTCATTTTTTAGTTTTAGCATTGATGGAATATATACCACAGCGGAAGCAATAACAGAATCTTATTCACGTGTAATCTAAACAACTAGCATGTATGGAGATTTTAGGATTACCTCTTGAAGCGTAAACACAACAAATCTAGGTCGTTCTCCAGTTCCTCAGTTGAAAACACACTAGCAGATTTCCACAGTCTTCTACTGTGTTACCCAAACAATAACCAAAAAAAAGAATTTTGGGTGGGCAAAATTCTAGTAGAAACCGCAGTCAGAATCATGTCAAAAACGTCCAGCCCTTATATCCATATATATAGCTGTGTTTTTTAGGTCAAAACCGTTTTCAAAACCTGTTAGGTTTCCTTCTCCCACTAAGGGACGATTTCCACATTTTCTTTCCCACTAAGTAACAGTTTCCACTATTTTCTATTATTTAGGCACAGTAGGGACCACAGAATTTAATTAACAAGGCTTCCTATTATGATATTAATTTCGAAATTCTGAAACTAATTTCCATCATAATAAATTACGAATTATTCCACTAAAAATTCGTAATTGCACTCCTTAGTTCAATTTCGAAATTCTTCCATAAAACCTTATTTAACTCCCCATGTTAAGATTCAGATACTAATCAATCAAATTAAATTACTGACTATTTAATTTATTGATTACTTCCTTTAGACTTACACTTAACTTATTTCATGTGTCGGATACAAAATCCACCGGCCGGGTTTACACATGAAAACTTATAAGCTTTCATAAAGGAGTATCATCAATCTCAAAATTGAGACATGGATTCCATCAACTAATTATTACTTCGCCAATGTATATCATTGTCATCCAATTTACCAGGCTTATTGACTCGCGAAAGAATCTCGCCTTTTAATAAATCAAAACAACAAGTGACATACACAGCTAATAATAATTATATCAGGATTAAGAGTATAAGTACATTAAATGGACTAGAGAAATTATTTTATAAAGTCAGTATAAAATACTCATCTCTACTTGATCCGTTCAATACATACAAAATGTACTAGCACAAGAAGTTGGAATTAAACCATTCCCATAATCAAGATAAATTATACTTAATCTTGTGCTACAATCATTCCGATGATTTGTCCAATTCCATCATTAGATTGTGAACATTAACTTTTATGTCTTACAAGAACCGATGATTTAATCTTCCGTGTATAAGCTAAACTCTATACACTAAATCATCTACTATGTAAGCAATGGACGCACAAACCAACACATGATCTATTTAAAATGAAACTTTATTGAATTTAAACAAGTAAATAAATAATTGTTCATAAAGAATACTATAACAATACGCATGGCTTATAGTATATTCTAACAATCTCCCACTTAGACTAATAACCATGCGTCTACAATTTTGACACCCATTCCTTCTACATGCTTATCAAAAGTCTTCTGTGGTAAGCTCTTAGTAAACGGATCTGCCAAGTTGTTCTCTGACGCAATCTTGGTGACCACTACATCCCCTCTCTGCACTATATCACGAATTAAATGATATTTACGCTCAATGTGCTTTGCCCTCTTATGGCTTCGTGGCTCCTTTGAATTTGCAACCGCACCACTATTATCACAGTAAAGCGTAATTGGTGCTTGAATCGAAGGAACCACACCCAACTCTCTCAGGAAGTTACCGAGCCAAACTGCCTCTTTGGCTGCCTCAGAGGCTGCCACATATTCGGCTTCCATGGTGGAATCAGCAACACAAGTTTGCTTGATACTCCTCCAACTTATGGCTCCACCTCCAAGAGTAAACACATTACCTGAGGTAGACTTTCTAGAATCTCTGTCTGATTGGAAATCCGAATCAGTATACCCAATAGGTACCAGGTCATCCGATTGGTAGATCAACATGTAATCCCTAGTCCTTTTCAGGTACTTGATTATATGTTTAACCGCCGTCCAATGCTCTTTCCCAGGATTAGACTGAAATCTGCTAACAACGCCAACGGCAAAGCAGATATCAGGCCTAGTGCATAACATAGCATACATGAGGCTCCCCACAGCTGATGCATAAGGGACCGCCTTCATCTTTTCTATCTCTTCATCAGTCTTAGGAGACTGATCTTTAGATAGAGAAATTCCATGTCTGAAAGGAAGGAATCCTTTCTTGGAATCATGCATGCTAAACCTGGAGAGTATTGTATCAATATAAAGACCTTGGGACAAGCCTAATATCCTTTTCTTGCGATCTCGCAAGAGTTTGATCCCAAGGATATGAGCCGCTTCTCCCAAATCTTTCATATCAAAATGTGTGGACAACCACTGCTTAACTGAATTCAACATGCCCACATTATTTCCTATGAGCAGTATGTCATCTACATATAAGATCAAAAATGCCACTTTGTCCCCATCCCACTTTTTGTATACACAAGATTCGTTAAGACACTGATCAAAACCAAAAGTTTTAATCGCCTTATCAAAACAAGTGTTCCATGCCCTAGATGCCTGTTTTAGTCCATAAATGGACCTTTTAAGCTTACACAACATGTGCTCTTTGCCACTTTCCATAAAACCGTCTGGTTGCATCATATAGATGCACTCATCAAGACTTCCATTAAGGAAAGCTGTCTTGACATCCATTTGCCAAATCTCATAATCATAATGAGCAGCAATGGATAAGAGAATCCTTATAGACTTAAGCATGGCTACCGGCGAGAAGGTTTCCTCATAGTCAATCCCTTCTTTCTGAGTAAACCCTTTCGCTACAAGCCTTGCTTTAAAAGTTTGTACTTTTCCGTCTACACCTCTCTTTTTCTTATAGATCCATTTGCATCCAATGGGTTTAACCCCATCAGTTGGTTCTACAAGATCCCAAACCTGATTAGAGTACATAGACTCCATCTCTGATTTCATAGCAGCAACCCACTTATCGGCATCCTTATCATGTAGTGCTTGGTCGTAATTGACAGGTTCGGAGGTAGGCTCCTCAGGGATCCTATCATATGATTCTCCCAAGAGCGTGTAACGAACTGGCTGTCTTATTTCTCTCCCACTACGACTACGCACTACATCAGTTGCAACTACATCACGTTGATTTTGTGGTTGAACCACAACATCATCAGGAACCTGAGTCTCCATGCTATCCACAGGGATATCAACGACTTCTTCCTGTTGTGCAGTCTGCTCAACATGACTCCCACTACTTTGTGGTAGTATGACTGCGGGCACTTGTTCTTGTGGTACATTAAGTCTATTGACATTTCTCCCACTACTAAAGTGCAATGGTATGTCAAAATCGACTTCCGGGGTTTGGATATGGTCGTTTTGATTTTCAGATGACTGAGTTTCCATTCCTTTGTTGAGTTCCTGTAAAACGAGTTTACTTCTAGGAACATGGTTCATCAAATAGTCCTCTTCTAGAAACTTGGCATTTGTGCTAACAATTACCTTTTTCTCTTTAGGACAATAGAATAAACCACCTTTCGTCCCTTTTGGATAACCTATAAACACGCATACATCCGTTCTTGCCTCCAATTTATCCGTTTTCCCCTTTAGCACATGTGCCGGACAACCCCAAACTCGAATATGCCGCAGACTAGGCTTGCGCCCAGTCCACAATTCTGTAGGGGTCAAGGGTACTGACTTTGAAGGAACTAAGTTCAGAACATAATTCGCCGTTTCTAAGGCATGTCCCCAAAAAGACGAAGGCAAATCGGAATAACTCATCATCTAACCATTTCCATAAGAGTCCTATTTCTTCTTTCAGCTACACCATTTTGTTGTGGAGTTCCAGGTGCAGATAATTGAGATGTAATTCCACATTTTGATAAATAACCAATAAAGTCTGTAGAGAGGTACTCCCCACCACGATCAGATCGTAGTGTCTTGATATGTTTATTATGTCGCTTTTCAGTCTCAGTCTTGAATTCTTTGAACTTTTCAAAACATTCAGACTTTCAACGCAACAAATAAATATATCCATATTTTGAGTAATCATCTGTGAAAGTCACAAAATACTCAAAACCACCTCTTGCTTGGACATTCATTGGACCACACAAATCAGAATGAATTAATTCTAATTTATCACTTGCCCGATTTCCTTTTGAGGGGAAATTTCGTTTTGTCATTTTCCCTTCTAAACAAGATTCACAAGTTGGTAGTGCCTCCACTTTCAATGAACTTAAAGGTCCATCCTTGACCAACCTGGAAATTCTGTTCAGATTTATATGACCCAAACGCAAGTGCCATAAATATGTTTCACTCAATTCAGAAGAACGTTTTCTCTTGCTTGGTAAATCAACATTATTCAGTTCTTTAGGTGGTAACGGTTTAGGAATAGAGTCAACAACAAAAAGACCATTAATCAATGTAGCCGAAGAGAGATAACGCTTATTATGAGTAATAACACATTTATCAACGTCATGACAATTAAAATCATAACCATCTCTCATAGCGCTAGAAACCGAAATTAAATTCCTTCTAACGGAAGGTACATATAATGTGTCTTTTAAAGCTAAAACTCTACCACTACCAAACGAAATACTAATATTTCCTAATGCTAAAGCTGGGGCTGCTGAACCGTCTGCTTGATAAACATTGATTTCTCCTTTACTTAGCCGCCGCGTTACCTGAAACCCCTGCAAATAAGTGCAGATATGATTAGTGGCTCCCGAATCTACACACCATGACATGGTAGAAACAGCCGCTAAAAATGTTTCAACGACAAGTAGATGTAAATCACCTGGTTTATTTTTCAGCTTGGCCAGATAAGTTGGACACTGCTTCTTATGATGCCCGGGCTGCTTGCAGTGATAACACTTGCCCTTAGCCTTTTTCACACCAGCAGTCGCGCCACCAACAGAGGGTTTTTGAGCATTTTTCTTTTTCTGCCCGCCTCTCGGCTTAGAAGAAGAACCTGCCTCAAAATTCAATGCCACGGGAGGAGCTTGGGACTTGATAATAGTCTCTGCCGACTGCAGCTCATTCAACAATTTCGCAAGGGACAAATCCATTTTGTTCATGTTATAATTCAGGCGAAATTGCTGAAAACTGTCAGGCAAAGTCTGCAGGATCATTTCAACCTGCGTGTCCTTATCAATGTTAGCTCCAAGGACCTCCAGTTCATTCAGAAGACTCATCATCTTCAGAACATGGTCCCTGACCGATGAACCTTCAACCATTTTGGTATTCAGAAGGGCTTTCATGGCAGTCTTGCTTAGCCGCACGATTCTGATCTCCGAACATTTCTTTGAGATTTTCCAGAATGTCATAAGCAGACTCCATCGACTGATGCTGATGTTGCAGAACATTCGACATGGATGCCAAAATGTAACATCGCGCCATCTCATCAGCCTTAATCCATTTCTGGTAAGCCTTCTGTTCATCATCTGTGGCATCATCTCCAGGTTTTTCTGGACACACCTCATCGAGCACAAATTTGTACTCTTCAGCAATTAGAACAATATCCAAATTTCGTTTCCAATCAACATAATTTGGACCCTCAAGTTTGTTTTGGGTAAGAATGGCAGTAAGGGGATTAAAAGCAGTCATTGTTAATCTGGGAGACATTAAATATTTAAATAGATCAAATCAGTTTGTATTATGAACATTAAAATTCAAAACACATTATATATATACAATCTATGCACCTTGAACAACAAATTTCGATGGGAAAGAAGCTATTCTTGCAATATACATATATAATGACAGATTTTCACTCCATAAACTTAAACATGTCATACTCAGATGGAGAGTAAACTGTTAATTTAAGCCAAGTGAATATCAACATTCAACATATATTAGTCCCATTGAACCAACATGCATACTCAGATGGAGAGTAAATACAAATAATCAATGACTAGTATAACATAGTGATTATTCATAATATTTTTATCCGATATGGAAGAAGACCTATGTCAACGTGTAAAAACATTATATCACTGATTTTTTAAGCCCGGGGACCAAGGGAATTGATCCCCACAATTTCTGGAATTAAAAACAACTAAAAAAATTTCAAAATTTTAGAAAAACAGCAAAAACACCATCTAAACGACCCCGAACGCCCAAAAAACGACTTCAATCATGAATCAATGAGTATTGCTCACTGGGCCGTTTCTCATGGACCTGCCAAGTTTCAGGTCAATCGGAGTCCGTCAACTTTTTGACCTCCGATTTTCTGCCCTAATTCAGCAGAACGTGTTTTTCCGTTTTACATGATAAAATTCAATTTTCAGATTATTGTAACTCAACATCACCAATATTAAAAAGATACATCAAGTTTCCAGAATAATCAACACAACCCATAACAGATAATCACACCAGAAAAAAAAACAGTGCAGGTTTTCAGAAAAACAAACTTTGCATGTAATTCAAAACTTGCATATAGAACATGAAATTAATCCTTATGGTTTATCCTAATTATTTAATTAGACGTGAGTAAGCTCTGATACCAATTGATGGAATATATACCACAGCGGAAGCAATAACAGAATCTTATTCACGTGTAATCTAAACAACTAGCATGTATGGAGATTTTAGGATTACCTCTTGAAGCGTAAACACAACAAATCTAGGTCGTTCTCCAGTTCCTCAGTTGAAAACACACTAGCAGATTTCCACAGTCTTCTACTGTGTTACCCAAACAATAACCAAAAAAAAGAATTTTGGGTGGGCAAAATTCTAGTAGAAACCGCAGTCAGAATCATGTCAAAAACGTCCAGCCCTTATATCCATATATATAGCTGCGTTTTTTAGGTCAAAACCGTTTTCAAAACCTGTTAGGTTTCCTTCTCCCACTAAGGGACGGTTTCCACGTTTTCTTTCCCACTAAGTAACAGTTTCCACTATTTTCTATTATTTAGGCACAGTAGGGACCACAAAATTTAATTAACAAGGCTTCCTATTATGATATTAATTTCGAAATTCTGAAACTAATTTCCATCATAATAAATTACGAATTATTCCACTAAAAATTCGTAATTGCACTCCTTAGTTCAATTTCGAAATTCTTCCATAAAACCTTATTTAACTCCCCATGTTAAGATTCAGATACTAATCAATCAAATTAAATTACTGACTATTTAATTTATTGATTACTTCCTTTAGACTTACACTTAACTTATTTCATGTGTCGGATACAAAATCCACCGGCCGGGTTTACACATGAAAACTTATAAGCTTTCATAAAGGAGTATCATCAATCTCAAAATTGAGACATGGATTCCATCAACTAATTATTACTTCGCCAATGTATATCATTGTCATCCAATTTACCAGGCTTATTGACTCGCGAAAGAATCTCGCCTTTTAATAAATCAAAACAACAAGTGACATACACAGCTAATAATAATTATATCAGGATTAAGAGTATAAGTACATTAAATGGACTAGAGAAATTATTTTATAAAGTCAGTATAAAATACTCATCTCTACTTGATCCGTTCAATACATACAAAATGTACTAGCACAAGAAGTTGGAATTAAACCATTCCCATAATCAAGATAAATTATACTTAATCTTGTGCTACAATCATTCCGATGATTTGTCCAATTCCATCATTAGATTGTGAACATTAACTTTTATGTCTTACAAGAACCGATGATTTAATCTTCCGTGTATAAGCTAAACTCTATACACTAAATCATCTACTATGTAAGCAATGGACGCACAAACCAACACATGATCTATTTAAAATGAAACTTTATTGAATTTAAACAAGTAAATAAATAATTGTTCATAAAGAATACTATAACAATACGCATGGCTTATAGTATATTCTAACAATCTCCCACTTAGACTAATAACCATGCGTCTACAATTTTGACACCCATTCCTTCTACATGCTTATCAAAAGTCTTCTGTGGTAAGCTCTTAGTAAACGGATCTGCCAAGTTGTTCTCTGACGCAATCTTGGTGACCACTACATCCCCTCTCTGCACTATATCACGAATTAAATGATATTTACGCTCAATGTGCTTTTGAAATATTTAGAATTTACATGTCAATAAGAGTTGTTTGTGCATATTGGTTGAATAATGGTAATGTCTGTCTCTCTACTTTTATGAGTAATAAACACTGTTGGCTTTTGTAGTCTGTGTGTGAAATTCTGGAGGTTGTCAACTTTGTAGTAAGTAGTAATCATTTTTCCATTTGACATTATCTATAATACAAAAAAATGATTTTACTCTATGCATACATTTTGCTGACTCTTGTTAGTTCTGTTTTTAATTGTTTTGAAAAGCAGGGGCTAATACACCCTTTACTTGTTTCAATTCTACATCCAAAGTCGTAGTAAGGTTTCATGAAGAATAGCCATTTCCTCTAGCAATTCATCAATTCATGTGGTAGGTAGTAGTCTAAACATATATAATGTGTCCTACAACAGTGGAAGAGAAAGGGAACATGGCTAAAGTTCCTTATTCTTCAGCAGTCGGAAGCTTGATGTATGCAATGGTATGTACTAGACCTGATATTGCTCACGCAGTTGGTGTTGTCAGCAGGTTTCTTGAAAATCCTGGAAAGGAACATTGGGAAGCAGTCAAGTGGATACTCAGGTACCTGAGAGGTACCACGGGAGATTGTTTGTGCTTTGGAGGATCTGATCCAATCTTGAAGGGCTATACAGATGCTGATATGGCAGGTGACATTGACAACAGAAAATCTACTACTGGATATTTATTTACATTTTCAGGGGGAGCTATATCATGGCAGTCTAAGTTGCAGAAGTGCGTTGCACTTTCAACAACTGAAGCAGAGTACATTGCCGCTACAGAAACTGGCAAGGAGATGATATGGCTCAAGCGATTCCTTCAAGAGCTTGGATTGCATCAGAAGGAGTATGTCGTCTATTGTGACAGTCAAAGTGCAATAGACCTTAGCAAGAACTCTATGTACCATGCAAGGACCAAACACATTGATGTGAGATATCATTGGATTCGAGAAATGGTAGATGATGAATCTCTAAAAGTCTTGAAGATTTCTACAAGTGAGAATCCCGCAGATATGCTGACCAAGGTGGTACCAAGGAACAAGTTCGAGCTATGCAAAGAACTTGTCGGCATGCACTCAAACTAGAAGACAGTGCTACCTCCTCTAGATGAATGAGACTGGAGGGGGAGATTGATGATGTCCATCTCATTGAAGAAGTATTAGGCATGTGCCTAATAAGAGTTTTCTTTGGTTTGGTAGCCAACCTTGTTGACTTGGTTTGGTTGGTAGCCAACCTTGTTGAATTTCTTTGGTTTGGTAGCCAACTTTGTTGAATTGTGAAAAGTGTGTGTAAATTGTCAAATATGGTAGGCTTTAGAGAGTGAAACTTTGGCTATAAAAGGAGAGCTTCAACTCTCATTTCTTCACACCAACAAAGAGAGAAAGAAAGAGTGAGGTTTCACAGACAAGGTATAAGAAAATAGTCTGTGAAGAAAATAGAGAGTGAGCGATATTGTAGTGAGGTGGGAATATCAAAAGAGGGTTATTTCTTTTGAGTGTTGTAGTGGTCTTTGGAGTATTTACCTCCGACCTACAAAGTGTAAAATTCCTTACTATAGTGATATCAGTTGCTCCTCTCGGGGTCGTGGTTTTTTTCCCTTATTCAGAAGGGTTTTCCACGTAAAAATTTTGGTGTCATTGTTACTCTTTTATTCTTGTTAATTACCGTATCTCGGTGCTACATTATTATTCCGCTTTATTACCGTGAATATTATTTTGGTAAGGGGTTTATTCCCAACAACTGGTATCAGAGCACAGGTTCTGCTCATTCACTGAAATACTATTCACTGTCGGTAGTACTATACTTGGTGAAAAATAAAAATGTCCGGAGTAAAGTACGAGGTAGCAAAATTCAACGGAGATAACGGTTTCTCAACATGGCAAAGAAGGATGAGAGATCTGCTCATCCAACAAGGATTACACAAGGTTCTAGATGTTGATTCCAAAAAGCCTGATACCATGAAAGCTGAGGATTGGGCTGACTTGGATGAAAGAGCTGCTAGTGCAATCAGGTTGCACTTATCAGATGATGTGGTAAATAACATCATTGATGAAGACACTGCACGTGGAATTTGGACAAGGTTGGAAAGCCTATACATGTCCAAAACGCTGACAAATAAATTGTACCTGAAGAAGCAGTTATACGCCCTACACATGAGTGAAGGTACGAATTTTTTGTCACATTTAAATGTGTTTAACGGACTAATCACACAGCTTGCCAACCTCGGAGTGAAAATCGAGGAAGAAGATAAAGCCATCTTGCTATTGAACTCGTTGCCATCTTCGTACGATAATTTGGCAACAACCATCCTGCACGGTAAGACTACTATTGAGTTGAAAGATGTCACATCGGCTCTTCTACTCAATGAGAAGATGAGAAAGAAGCCTGAAAATCAAGGACAGGCTCTCATCACAGAAGGTAGAGGCAGGAGTTATCAAAGGAGTTCGAACAACTATGGTAGATCCGGAGCTCGTGGGAAGTCAAAGAACCGATCCAAATCAAGAGTCAGAAATTGCTACAACTGTAATCAACCAGGTCACTTCAAAAGAGATTGCCCAAATCCAAGGAAGGGCAAAGGTGAAACCAGTGGCCAGAAGAATGACGACAACACAGCCGCCATGGTGCAAAATAATGATAATGTTGTCCTCTTTATAAATGAGGAAGAGGAATGCATGCACCTGTCAGGTCCAGAGTCGGAATGGGTGGTTGACACAGCGGCATCTCACCATGCCACACCGGTAAGAGATCTTTTTTGCAGATATGTAGCAGGTGATTTCGGCACAGTGAAAATGGGTAACACAAGTTACTCAAAGATTGCGGGGATTGGTGACATTTGTATCAAGACAAATGTCGGATGCACATTGGTTCTAAAGGATGTGCGGCATGTACCTGATTTGCGGATGAACTTGATCTCGGGAATTGCTTTAGACCGAGATGGATACGAGAGTTATTTTGCAAATCAAAAGTGGAGACTCACTAAGGGATCATTGGTGATTGCAAAGGGAGTTGCTCGTGGCACGTTGTACAGGACAAATGCAGAAATATGCCAAGGTGAATTGAACGCGGCACAAGATGAGATTTCTGTAGATTTATGGCACAAAAGAATGGGTCATATGAGCGAGAAGGGATTGAAGATTCTTGCCAAGAAATCACTCATTTCTTATGCCAAAGGTACAACTGTAAAACCTTGTGACTACTGTTTATTTGGTAAGCAGCATAGAGTCTCATTTCAGACATCGTCTGAAAGAAAATTGAATATACTTGATTTAGTATATTCTGATGTTTGCGGCCCAATGGAAATTGAATCAATGGGCGGTAACAAATATTTTGTTACTTTTATTGATGATGCTTCACGAAAATTATGGGTTTATATTTTGAAAACCAAAGATCAGGTGTTTCAAGTTTTCCAGAAATTTCATGCTCTAGTAGAAAGGGAGACGGGTCGAAAGCTAAAGCGCCTCCGAAGTGACAATGGAGGTGAGTACACTTCAAGGGAATTTGAAGAGTATTGTTCAAGTCATGGGATCAGACATGAAAAGACAGTTCCTGGAACCCCACAACACAATGGTGTAGCCGAGAGGATGAACCGCACCATTGTGGAGAAGGTGAGAAGCATGCTCAGAATGGCTAAACTGCCTAAGTCATTCTGGGGTGAAGCAGTTCAGACAGCCTGTTACCTGATCAATAGGAGTCCATCAGTTCCGTTGGCGTTTGAAATCCCAGAGAGAGTTTGGACCAACAAGGAGGTGTCCTACTCGCATCTGAAGGTGTTCGGTTGCAGAGCTTTTGCACATGTACCAAAAGAGCAGAGAACAAAGCTGGATGATAAATCTGTTCCCTGCATATTTATCGGATATGGAGATGAAGAGTTCGGGTACAGACTGTGGGATCCTGTAAAGAAGAAGGTCAACAGAAGCAGAGATGTAGTCTTCCGAGAAAGTGAAGTTGGAACTGCTGCTGATATGTTAGAAAAGGCGAAAAATGGTATAATTCCTAACTTTGTTACTATTCCTTCTACTTCTAACAATCCCACAAGTGCAGAAAGTACAACCGACGAGGTTGCCGAGCAGGTGGAGCAACCTGGTGAGGTTATTGAGCAGGGGGAGCAACTTGATGAAGGTGTCGAGGAAGTGGAGCACCCCACTCAGGGAGAAGAACAACCTCAACCTCTGAGGAGATCAGAGAGGCCAAGGGTAGAGTCACGCAGGTACCCTTCCACAGAGTATGTCCTCATCAGTGATGAGGGGGAGCCAGAAAGTCTTAAGGAGGTGTTGTCCCATCCAGAAAAGAACCAGTGGATGAAAGCTATGCAAGAAGAGATGGAATCTCTCCAGAAAAATGGCACATACAAGTTGGTTGAACTTCCAAAGGGTAAAAGACCACTCAAATGCAAATGGGTCTTTAAACTCAAGAAAGATGGAAATGGCAAGCTGGTCAGATACAAAGCTCGATTGGTGGTTAAAGGCTTCGAACAAAAGAAAGGTATTGATTTTGACGAAATTTTCTCACCTGTTGTCAAAATGACTTCTATTCGAACAATTTTGAGCTTAGCAGCTAGCCTAGATCTTGAAGTGGAGCAGTTAGATGTGAAAACTGCATTTCTTCATGGAGATTTGGAAGAGGAGATTTATATGGAGCAGCCAGAAGGATTTGAAGTAGCTGGAAAGAAACACATGGTGTGCAAATTGAATAAGAGTCTTTATGGATTGAAGCAGGCACCAAGGCAGTGGTACATGAAGTTTGACTCATTCATGAAAAGTCAAACATACCTAAAGACCTATTCTGATCCATGTGTATACTTCAAAAGATTTTCTGAGAATAACTTTATTATATTGTTGTTGTATGTGGATGACATGTTAATTGTAGGAAAAGACAAGGGGTTGATAGCAAAGTTGAAAGGAGATCTGTCCAAGTCATTTGATATGAAGGACTTGGGCCCAGCACAACAAATTCTAGGGATGAAGATAGTTCGAGAGAGAACAAGTAGAAAGTTGTGGCTATCTCAGGAGAAGTACATTGAACGTGTACTAGAACGCTTCAACATGAAGAATGCTAAGCCAGTCAGCACACCTCTTGCTGGTCATCTAAAGTTGAGTAAGAAGATGTGTCCTACAACAGTGGAGGAGAAAGGAAACATGGCTAAAGTTCCTTATTCTTCAGCAGTCGGAAGCTTAATGTATGCAATGGTATGTACTAGACCTGATATTGCTCACGCAGTTGGTGTTGTCAGTAGGTTTCTTGAAAATCCTGGAAAGGAACATTGGGAAGCAGTCAAGTGGATACTCAGGTACCTGAGAGGTACCACGGGAGATTGTTTGTGCTTTGGAGGATCTGATCCAATCTTGAAGGGCTATACAGATGCTGATATGGCGGGTGACATTGACAACAGAAAATCCACTACTGGATATTTGTTTACATTTTCAGGGGGAGCTATATCATGGCAGTCTAAGTTGCAGAAGTGCGTTGCACTTTCAACAACTGAAGCAGAGTACATTGCCGCTACAGAAACTGGCAAGGAGATGGTATGGCTCAAACGATTCCTTCAAGAGCTTGGATTGCATCAGAAGGAGTATGTCGTCTATTGTGACAGTCAAAGTGCAATAGACCTTAGCAAGAACTCTATGTACCATGCAAGGACCAAACACATTGATGTGAGATATCATTGGATTCGAGAAATGGTAGATGATGAATCTCTAAAAGTCTTGAAGATTTCTACAAATGAGAATCCCGCAGATATGCTGACCAAGGTGGTACCAAGGAACAAGTTCGAGCTATGCAAAGAACTTGTCGGCATGCATTCAAACTAGAAGACAGTGCTACCTCCTCTGGATGAATGAGACTGGAGGGGGAGATTGATGATGTCCATCTCATTGAAGAAGTATTAGGCATGTGCCTAATAAGAGTTTTCTTTGGTTTGGTAGCCAACCTTGTTGACTTGGTTTGGTTGGTAGCCAACCTTGTTGAATTTCTTTGGTTTGGTAGCCAACTTTGTTGAATTGTGAAAAGTGTGTGTAAATTGTCAAATATGGTAGGCTTTAGAGAGTGAAACTTTGGCTATAAAAGGAGAGCTTCAACTCTCATTTCTTCACACCAACAAAGAGAGAAAGAAAGAGTGAGGTTTCACAGACAAGGTATAAGAAAATAGTCTGTGAAGAAAATAGAGAGTGAGCGATATTGTAGTGAGGTGGGAATATCAAAAGAGGGTTATTTCTTTTGAGTGTTGTAGTGGTCTTTGGAGTATTTACCTCCGACCTACAAAGTGTAAAATTCCTTACTATAGTGATATCAGTTGCTCCTCTCGGGGTCGTGGTTTTTTTCCCTTATTCAGAAGGGTTTTCCACGTAAAAATTTTGGTGTCATTGTTACTCTTTTATTCTTGTTAATTACCGTATCTCGGTGCTACATTATTATTCCGCTTTATTACCGTGAATATTATTTTGGTAAGGGGTTTATTCCCAACAACTGGTATCAGAGCACAGGTTCTGCTCGTTCACTGAAATACTATTCACTGTCGGTAGTACTATACTTGGTGAAAAATAAAAATGTCCGGAGTAAAGTACGAGGTAGCAAAATTCAACGGAGATAACGGTTTCTCAACATGGCAAAGAAGGATGAGAGATCTGCTCATCCAACAAGGATTACACAAGGTTCTAGATGTTGATTCCAAAAAGCCTGATACCATGAAAGCTGAGGATTGGGCTGACTTGGATGAAAGAGCTGCTAGTGCAATTAGGTTGCACTTATCAGATGATGTGGTAAATAACATCATTGATGAAGACACTGCACGAGGAATTTGGACAAGGTTGGATTGTCTCATTTAATATAGTGGCGCTATCTGTTCTGGTTATTACTCACTTCCATGGAAAACGATATTTTTATTTGATACACAGTTAAATTTTTATTTTCTAGTTTATAAGATAAATTTCATATTTAATGATACTTGTGAAATATTGTAGGACATCAACGTGATCATGTCTTGAAACATAGTTGAAAGTTATGGAACAATTGGAGAGGATCGATGCACAAGAATATTAAGTCTAAGCCATTTCGTTATGCTCTAAAAGATGTGCCAAATGGGGTAGACAAGAGAGATTTGGAATGTCTGGTCAAGGAGCATTTTTTTACTGAAAATTTAAGGTATGATTTCATAGCTATTTATTAACACTGTTGCTTGGTAAATTCTGCAACAATAGCATCTAGAGGGCCCAAATACTTTGAACCTACATAAAATATCATCAGTAGGTAATATGTAAGCTAACATTCTTACATAAAAAAGCAAACTTTTAAAGGGAGTTTAGGATGCCAACTTTTCATAGTTGTGAGAGTAACTGATTTGAACTTCCTTAAAGTTCTCCTAGCAGATTTACAAGAGAATTTTTCACTTTGATATGGAGTCCAAACCAGAAAGACCTCTTGTCCTTCATAAATTTGTATGCTGGTTATGTAGTATTTTATTAATGAAATTCAGCATACACTACAGATTGAATAGAACATGCTCTTATAAAATATCTGAAACATGATGATACAACCAACACTTATACAACATTGTGCTGGCAAGCTTACAGTTTATGGTTTAAGTTCTCATAAATGGACTAATGGAGTTATACTTTCATCTTCTTTCCTATAAAACATATCCTGCACAATGTCATAGGAATTTTCAATCCTTTGAGCAAGAGAGCACCAACAACAAAAAGTCAAAGTGTACAATTAGTCGCGACAAGTATTAAACAGAGGCAAATTATATCATTTTCTTTTCTCAATTGAATCTTCCATTTTGTGAGTTTATATAATGCGTTGATTTACCAGATGTTGTCTTATTGTTACCTTGCTTTCATTTTACTGTATGAATTTGGTGTGATTGCTATATGAAAACGGACAACAATTTGTTGTTGCTGCTCGTTAAATGCACTTGCTGCTGCATTATTTATGGAAATTTGTCATGCAAATCTGTTATGTAAATTGATAAACTGAAACCGTGCCGAACCAAATAAGACATACTGAACGTACTGAGCTACTTTGTTACGGTATTTGGTATACACAAATATTAAATCGAACACCGAAATACCGAACATAAGTTCTTAAATACCAAAATGAAGTACCGAACTCCCACCCTTAATGGGATTTGCTTCCCAAAAGTCGCACTCATTGTGCAGATTGGGTGATGTAGAACTATCATTTAGTCGTCTTATGATCATCATCTACAGATATAGAAAATTTAATGTGTTGTATTCTTGCTACTATACTATCTACCGTTATGTCATATGATCTTTGTATTTTTTCACTTTCTCATTTATAGCCATCAGTGTAGCCTTTAATGGATCTGATTTTTCTTCTTTAGTTTTTCTTTATTACTAAACTGACATAAATTTGTTATTTTAACAGATCAAAAATTTGAAGTCCGAAGAACCTATCCTTGAAGAAAGTGTAGAGCAAGTTGAAGTACAAGAGGTTTTTGGTTCGTCCGTGATTTTTTAAAGACACTGTCGTATGTACATATATATGCTGCAATTTTACTTTTTCTCTTTTTTAGGAATTGTTAAACATGATGTTTAACTCATCTCACTTTATGCTTCCGGTTGTCTCTTGGCTGGGTTTGCATTATTTTTATTTTTCATTGTTTTAGTAAGATGGTTTTCATACAATTTGGATTGGTTCTGGTAAATATAATACTTTAGTCTTTTGTATTAACAAGATATCAAGTATTTTGTTTATTTTCCAATGTTGTTGAGCATGCATGAAAGCATATAAATAATCATTACTATTCATGTAATTTGAATTTCTTAATTATATTTATTACATTTTTATATTAGTGAAGAAAAATGTGGTCATTAAAACTCTTTCACAGGTTTCTCAAACAGATCAATGACTATTAACGAAGAGAATTTTGGTTTCTTAAACAGATAAATGACTATTAACGAAGAGAATTTTGGTTGTTAAAAGTAATTATATAATTAACGAAGGAAATATCGGTCGCTAAAAGCATTTGACTTGACATAATACATTGTTGTCATTAAAGACTTTTAATGACCGAATAACAAATTAGGAGGGGAAAATCCTGTCGTGAAAAAGTATGAATAATGACCGGAATTATGTCGTCGCTAAAGAAATCCGGTCTTGAATTAATTGAGTAAGATACATGGCACAAATCAGTAAGTGTTTGGAATTTGAGCAGATACGATGCTCAATAAACTTACGGAATTTGTGCCAACTTATAACGACTGGAATTTTTGAATTGTTTGGGTTTTGTATTATTTTTTGTTGTAACATTTATTCAACTTTAGAATTACCTCTAATCCGTCTATTTAACCGTTGTAACATCATCTGGTTTCTCACATTACGCAACTACACAAATATTTTTTACAATTATTTTTAACAATAGAAGAACTTTATATAATAATATGTTAAAAGAAAAATATGAAGAGATTCTTTTTATCATGTTTCTACCTATTGTATTTGAGTGAAAGAAATAGTGTAACAGACGGATGCCGTTAGTACTAGGTTCTTTTGCAATTTTTTTTTGTTTGAAAGTGCATTACCATTTTTAATTATTTTATTAACTTATTGAATCTCAACATTAAATTAATTGAGTAGATACACGGCACAAATCCGTAAGTGTATTGAGCAATAATGAACTTTACTGGAGGGGATCTCCACCCAAAGTGATGACTACATTAAAAGAAAGTCAAATGAGAATTAGGGAGAAGGACATCCTTGATTTTAAATAAAGTAACTTGCTTATTAATGTCACACCTCCTTTTTGCGCGCCTACCCCGAAGGGTAAATGCGTGAGGGAGTTTTTCCAATTTAAGTGACAATATTCGAAATGGGATTATTTATTTAATTCAGAGTCGCCACTTGGGAAAGGTTTGGCTTTTGATATCTCAAGTCATCGGTTTATCTTGAATCCCAAATCGAGGAAAATATTCGACTTTCCAAATGAAGTCTGCGAACCAGAAATTCTAAGTAAGGAATTCTGTTGACCCGAGGGAAGGTGTTAGGCACCCTCGAATCCCGTGGTTCTAGCACGGTCGCTTAAATTGTTATAATGGCTAAATATCTGATTTAATACATGTTATTACTTATGTGCTTTTATTAAGTTTAAGCCGCTTTTATTATTATTATTTCAATAGAATTGCAACGTTGTGAAAATGCATCTCGAACCACGTCACAATCAATGCACCCGTGGTTGTTAATACATTCCGACTCCGTTGAGATTTGAATTTGGGTCACATAAATGCGCACCCGAATTTAAGAATGTAATTTAATTAAGTCGCGCCTAAAGAGTATAACGCGTTGGGGAGAGTAGTGAAATTCACTAAACAGTCCATCCCAAATTCTAAGTATTTTATTATGACCAGTTATTGAGGGCTCCGCAATTTGTATTTTTATTTGGCGAGACTCGTCTCATTTTTTGAAAGGATAAACCTACAACGACTACATTTTCTATTATGTTTGTCTCTAAAATGAAAGAAAGAAAAATATTCGCTAATTAAATTACGAGCTTGGCAAGTTTGAGCCTTTTATCAATTATTGGGTTACAAAAAATGCTAAACGCAAAATCGCAATCGAATTTACTCAAAAGGAAATTGTTTCATGCCTTATTCTATAATTGAACATTACTAAAAGAAAATGAAATTATAAATAAGATATAGAATTGACAAACGCTATCGCCAAAACAAACCAATTATTCTTTAACGAGTTTAAACCTCACATTATTAGACAAATTGAACCATTGGAACTAATTTTTATTATTTGAAAACGGACCAAACTTGACTACCAACACATTCAAAAGTTGTTAAACTTAATCGACACTTTGAAAATCTATTACCTTTGAAAGAAACTCTGACAAACCATGTTCGAAAACAACCCATGCCTATTAAGTTCATAACCTTAGCCTTGCTGCATCGAATAAAACTTCAAATACGGCAGACTTAACGATTCTGCGAAATTACTCGCTTAATGTCCTACTAGTTTTGCGTCAAAATTTAACATGTTTATTTTTCAAATCAACAACTACGGGATATGACCTTTATAAACTATCTACATAATTTACATTTCTGTCACAGAAATCTACACACCTAACAGTTTCAATTAAACAGTCATGTTTCCAATATTCATACAAAATATAAAACAGAACTAATATTAGATGAATCTACTTCATTTGACATCTATGAAATTGAAGACGATAAATAGCATCCAAATGTACAGATTCGCTGTGTAATCCCGTTTCAACTTTAATTCAAGTTACATCAAGGTGATTCGGAGTATGGACCTGGATGTTGAAACACAAGAAGAAGAAGAAGAAAGTAGAAAATCAGCAGCAGCAAAAATGGCAGCAGCAACAGCAAACCAACAGCAACGCGACCAAAGCCCAGGAAATCGAAATATGGCCCCGAAACACTTGGAATTAATCGAAACCAAATATGCTCAACAATGAATCCAGCAATTACAGTTGAACCCAAACGAAACAGAAAAACGAATCGAATATCTCGCTACTAATGTTCAAATGAATCCAATAGCTTCAAACTACAAGTAATGGACAGGATAGCCTATTCCAAACTATGCTTTTGTTCTTTTGAGAGATGTTGGAATTGAAATTCAGTTTAGAAATTGGAAACAAACTCAGAAGAAGAGGCAATGAAATGGTGCTTTTCTCTTTAGCTCTCAAAACCTTAAACTTTTCTGTTTTTGAACCCCTCCAGACTGATTCCAAAACTGATCTACAATGCTCTCCCCCTTCTAGTTTCTCTCCCCTTTTATTTATGTTCTCTTCTTCTCTTTACTCTTGATGTCTGACCCCCTTTTTTATCCCCCTATAGAAAGGAAGAACCTGCCTTTAAAGACAGGCTGCCCAGGGCTTAAAATAAGCCTTAAAGGCTGTCATCTCCACTTAGGATTGTCTAGGCATGGGGTTTTCTTCTACTTTAAACTGCTGAAATTCAGAAATGCAGTGGATATCCTACTGTACAGCAGGTTCCACTACTATTCTCATGTGCATTTTCAGCTTTTTATCATCAAGCCCATGTTGTTACTGATTTCCAGCTGCTAAAGGTGCTTAACATACCATCAATCCCACTATTGGTCAATTAACTTCATTAGTTTAATTAATATTTTAGTAACTTACTGTCAGCTCACTTGCCTTTAAGCAATTCAGAATCTTTAAAACCCCAGAATACCCTTGAAACTCCTGTGATTTATTGTATTACCCTTAAGCTTAGAGGTTTGAGGTTATAGTCTATATAGACTTAACTCCTAAGATTGGTTTCAGGTTAGCTTACAGTTCTACAGCTACAACCAATTCCTTCATTTATTGATTCACACTCAGTCAAACAGGGAAGTTACTCTAATGGTATGAGTAGGTCATATTGGGAAGTTACTCCTGACCAAATCAAAGCCCAAGGATCAGACAGGCAGCTGAGAAGGTAAACAAGGATTACAAATATACTGAAACCAAATTCATTGATACGAATCCTTAACACAAAGAATAGGAGTCATGCTAGAAATCCTGCTGGAAAGGGCAGCCTCATGTTTTTTCTAGTTTTTCAAGTGAGTTTAGTTGACGACACTTGCTTAATTGACCATATGAGCTACAACAAATAGCTAACAACCAATAAAATATATCAAACAGGTCATCGGATGGCTTTCAGTGACTTCAGATGCAACATGGGATTTCAAACACGACCTTAACTATCCTATGATTCAAAACAGCTTGGACATATAATTCACTGTAAGTTCAAGTAACAAGTATTCAGAAGAAAAATGACTACATAAAGGGTCTTTATGAAGACGGACAGAATCAAAAAAAGATAACATAGAAAAAAATCAAACAAACTAACTAATCGTACAAGCAAATACAAATAACAAACAAAAGCAGAAGGAAAGAAACTTATCTCGGAAGATCAAGAATAAAATGAACCAGGCCTGAACTGGACTCGACCTCTTTTGAGGTCGAATGGACCTTAATTGGACAAAACCCCAGGTTTTGGATTTCTAGGGTTCTCGGGGCTCAAATTTGGGGTGTGAGCTTTTCTGGTTAGATTCGAACCAAACCAAGCTTGGTTTGGTCACGAGGGAAGTCAGGGGAGTAACTGGTGTGGATTTGGGGTGGTTTTACATAGGTTGAGGTTTAGCTCGAATCTTCAAATGAAGATTCGAGACGATGGGGGAAGGTTTGAGACCAACGGTTTGCAGATCCGTGTCCAGGGGGTCGAGGTGCACTAGGGGTGTTAATCTGGTGGTCACCGGCATCGTTGCCGCCGAGTTTATGGTGGGGGAATGGGGGGGCGGTGCTAGGGTTCTAAGGGTTTGGGTTCAGTGAGGGAGACGACTCGAGGGGGGGGGGTTCTGGCTTAGGGCACGGGGTGAGAGGGGCAGGCTTATATACGGGGTGAGTGAATGAATCCAAGCCGTTAGATCTAATGAGATCAACAGTTTGGATCACTTTAACTATATGAAACGGGGTCGTTTTGGTCTCTGTGGGGATTGGGTCGTGGATGGTGCTGGGTCGGGTTGGCTGAGATGGGTTAGGGTTTGTGATCTTGGCCGTTGATCATTCTGAGATCAACGACCCAGATCAAGCATAATCAAGACGACGTCATTTGGGTCCCTAAGGCCAACTGATCTGGACCGGGCAAAACAAATGTTTTGGGCCCAATTTTGGGTCCAATTTGAAATGGCCCAATCCCAATTTTATCCAATTCAACTTATTTCTTTTCCTTTCCCATAAAAATCCGAATTTACAAAATTCTAAAAAAAATATTATAAGAAATATAAAAAATCAAAATTATATCGCAAGACACCAATTGATTTTTAGTGATAATTAACACACAATATCATATATTAATTAAACAAGAATCAGCCTTTAAACGATATAACGAAAAAATTAACAAGACAATTTTTTGTGATTTTTTATTCATTCAAAACCAAATATGACTTTAATTAATTCCTAATAGTAGCACAAGATCCCAACTTTATGCGCGACATACATTTTTGTATTTTCAATTGATAAAACTAAATTATCACAGATAAAAACTACAAAAAATGCCAAGCAAATTCACAAAAATTTGTACAATAAAACCATTTGTTTTATTTTTTGATTTTCTTTTGGAGTAATTGTCGCGTAAACAAAAATCACGTGCTCACAGCTGCCCTTCTTTGCCCGAAAACATGCGACGTTTTCGTGCAAAGATAAAGTGAGCGGATATGAGCGATTTTTGCCCGTTGGACTACTCTGTGTGAAGCGCATTTTTTGGAAAATTTGGCCGAATCTTTGCTTCAAAGATTTCCTACATATCCTGGGCTAAACAGGAATCAGGTCAATGTAGTTCGGGAAACTTTGGTAGCTGGGACTACCATGGGATTGCAATGCTTGCTGTTACTGCTGTTGCTATTGCCATTACTGCTTTACTGACCTCCTTATTACAACCAAAGGAAATTGAAACTGAACTAACTACTTATGCCTGTCAACCGCTAGTTACAAGATTCCTATCTATAATTCTTTTGCAACTTGATCTTGGGTCTTAGCTGATTCTGCTTGTAGACTTCGATCCGAATCTTGATGCTCGCAAGTTGTAGGCGCTTGTTTATTTCTGCAGTATTGAGTGAAACAGGATTGGCGGAGCTCGGGGATTTGATCAACTTTTGAGCGACCTGCCCCTTGTTTGTTCCAATATTTGGGAACATCTGCTTTTTGTTCTTTTCTTCTTTTCTTTATTCTAGATTGAGACTCATCCCGTAGGTCGTCTCGATCCCTGCGCCTCGAGGTCAGACCTGCTGAGACAACAATACAAACGAACGAAATTTTCTGCCCCAGTTTCACTAGGAAAATTTCGTGAGTTAATTGTCATGAAAATTTACAGAACTGATGAGGGAATTGGAGAACTCTAGTCTAAAAGGCGCAACTCAGGGATTGGAGCCCTAATGTTTGCTAAAAAAACTGGTCAACTCAGGGATTGGAGCCCTAATGCTGGCTAAAGAAAAAATCCCTCAACTCGGGGATTGGAGCCCTAATGCTGGCTAACAGGAAAATGCTCAACTCAGGGATTGGAGCCCTAATGTCGGCTAAAAAAAAGTTGCTCAACTCAGGGATTGGAGCCCTAATGTCGGCTAAAGGAAAATTCGCTCAACTCAGGGATTGGAGCCCTAATGTCGGCTAAAAGCAAATTGCTCAACATAGGGATTGGGGCCCTAATGCTGGCTAAAGGAAAAATGCTCAACTCATGGATTGGAGCCCTAATGCTGGCTAAAAGGAAAAATGCTCAACTCAGGGATTGGAGCCCTAATGTCGGCTAAAGAAAAAATGCTCAACTCTGGGATTGGAGCCCTAATGCTGGCTAAAAGAAGAACGCTCAACTCAGGGATTGGAGCCCTAATGCTGGCTAAAGGAAAAACTGCTCAACTTAGGGATTGAAGCCCTAATGCTAGCTAAATGGAAATTCGCTCAACTCAGGGATTGGAGTCCTAATGTTGGCTAAAAGAAAATCGCTCAACTCAGGGATTGGAGCCCTAATGCTGGCTAAAGGAAAAATGCTCAACTCAGGGATTGGAGCCCTAATGCTGGTTAAAGAAAAATCGCTCAACTCAGGGATTGGAGCCCTAACGTTGGCTAAAGGAAAATTCACTCAACTCAGGGATTGGAGCCCTAATGTCGGCTAAAAGAAAAAAACTCAACTCAGGAATTAGAGCCCTAATGCTGGCTAAAGGAAAAATGCTCAACTCAGGGATTGGAGCCCTAATGTTGGCTAAAGAAAAGTTGCTCAACTCAGGGATTGAAGCCCTAATGCTGGCTTACAGAAAATTGCTCAACTCAGGGATTGGAGCCCTAATGCTGGCTTAAGGGAAATTCGCTCAACTCAGGGATTGGAGCCCTAATGTTGGCTAAAAGAAAATAGCTCAACCAGGGATTGGAGCCCTAATGCCGGCTTAAAGGAAAAACGCTCAACTCAGGGATTGGAGCACTAATGTTTGGCTAATAGGAAAAACGCTCAACTCAGGGATTGGAGCCCTAATGCTGGCTAAAAGGAAAAACGCTCAACTCAGGGATTGGAGCCCTAATGTTGGCTAAATGGAAAACTGCTCAACTCAAGGATTGGAGACCTAATGCTGGCTAAATGGAAAAACTGCTCAACTCAGGGATTGGAGCCCTAATGTCGGCTAAATGGAAAACTGCTCAACTCAGGGATTGGAGCCCTAATGTCGGCTAAAGAAAACTGCTCAACTCAGGGATTGAAGCCCTAATGTTGGCTAAAGGAAAAACACTCAACTCAGGGATTGGAGCCCTAATGTTGGCTAAAGAAAAAAAACGCTCAACTCAGGATTGGAGCCCTAATGTCGGTTAAAGGAAAAATGCTCAACTCAGGGATTGGAGCCCTAATGTCGGCTAAAAGCAAATGTTGGGGAAAGATCAACCCTCTTTTTTGAGTTTTCTTCTTACTTCCTTTTTATTTTATTTTATTTTATTATTTTTTCATTTTTGTTTAGTAAAATGCAGGAGAGAATTTTGGGGAAATTTCCCTTTTGGGTTGATTCCTTATTGCAAAGCTGTTTCTTGCATTCACGTATTTCTTTTCCTTTTGGGCGGCACCTGCTTCTTGCACGGTTGCTTTGGATCGCACCTGTTTCAATTTTCTAAACAAAAAACAATTGTCAGTTTGAAAACGGTGGTTGGTTCGGTGGCCTTGATTGTTCCAATTGCTCGGTCCCGTCCTTATTCATGTTGAGAAATTCTGCCGTTGATTGGTTTCACAAGCGATCGCCTTTAAAACTGATCAGACTCGCATTCCCAGATTTTGCGATGATTTGCCCGTGTAAGGCTTTGGTTCTTCCATCCCATTCTGCTTGGGGATTTTTATCGAGGAAGACTCAGTGGAGATTTTTATTGGGGAGACTCTGTGGGGATTTGTACAAGGCAGACTCGTTGGGGATTTGGTGGGGCAGACTCTTTGGGGGTTTTTTACAAGGGGAGACTCTGTGGGGATTTTTACAAAGGGATACCCTGTGGGGATTTGTACAAAGGGAGACCTTGTGGGGATTTGCCGGTTTTTTTTAAAAAATAAAAAATAAAAAAATAAATTAATTTTCCAATAGAGGAGACGAAAAAAGAGGACAGAGAGAAAAAGATACAGAGAAAAGATAGAGAAAAAAAGAGGGAGCTGGATATTGAAGAGAGAGAACAATTCCGAAAATATCAAGGAGGGAGAGAGAGAACAAAACTAAAAAAAAAAATCTTCTACTTTCCTTCATTGTTTGAAATCAACATTAATTTCTATTGTTTCATCGAAGCTTGAAGCTTCTTTCTGGGGTTATTATTCTACCGGTTTGCAAACTCTGTTCCTGGGCTATTACTATTGCTGGGCTGTTGTTGTTGTGCTGTATTGTTACTACTGAATTTCTGCTGATCTCCCTTTTTTTTGCTTCCAATATCAGGTACACGACTGTAATACTAGCTATTGCAAGCTAATAATGTGGAAGCATGAATACATATGAAGAATGGAATTTTGAAGTGTTAATTTTGCTTTTTCTTCGTTCCTTTTATTGATTGTATTTAGGTTATTTCATGTATTACTGAATAATAATTGGAATAAGAAAAAATAACATAAATCAGTCTTTAATGAATCGGTTTGGCAAAACGGGTTAATTCACTAGTTATGAAGGTTTTAAGATTATCAACAGTAGGTTAATCGTGAACAAGTAGCTAAATTTAGCTAAGGCATGAATTTAAACTAAATTTCGTGAATTAGGCATTAAGGCATGATTTGAGTTCAAACAAGATTAGAAGAACGTTTAAGTTTAATAAACTTTTTAATAAGCTTTAGTAATTATGGTTAAATCTAGTTTCAAAAAGTTGTGAATAATTAATCTCAATAGTTTTTTTTATAACAATGCGAGTTTTAATCTAACTATATTTGATTCTTTTGAATATTAGTTGTCGAATTTTTATTTTTAATTATAATTTCGAAATTTTTAAGTGAAATTCCTTTTCATCAATATTTGTATTAATCTAGCAATTAGTATGTCATGCTTTCTTAAAAAAAAAACCTCGCAATTAATTAGGATTTCTTTCTTTATTTTAGAGACTAATTTTAATAGAAAAATGTAGTCGCTTTAAGATTTGTCCAAAATAAATGAGATGAGCATCGCCTAGTAAAATGTATAGATTGCGGGGCCCTCACAAATGTATACATTAATATTTTGAACATCGGAGTTGGTCGTCTAATGAAATTTTACGGTCTTTCCCAAAACAACAATACGCTAGTCGCTCTAGGCCCGTCTTTAACAAATTATTTTCTTAAATATGGGTGTGCATTTATGTAACCCAAATCCAAATCTCAACGGAGTCGAAATGTTTCGATAACCACGGGTGCATTGATTGCGACGTGGTTTGAAATACGTTTTCACAATGTTGCAATTCTCCGTAAAATAATAACAATAAATAAAAATAATAAAAGCGGCTAAAGGATAAAATTTGCACATAAGTTTATAATATGTATTATATCAGATAATCAAGCCGAATATAATAATTGAGCGACCGTGCTAGAACCACGGAACTCGGGAATGCCTAACACCTTCTCCCGGGTTAACAGAATTCCTTATCCGGATTTCTGGTTCGCGGACTGTAATACAGAGTCATTCTTTTCCTTGATTGGGGATTAAAATTGGTGACTTGGGACACCCTAAATCTCCCAAGTGGCGACTCTGAAATAAATAAATAAATCCACAAAAAACTAAACTATGTTGTGATTTTTTATTCATTCAAAACCAAATATGACTTTAATTAATTCCTAATAGTAGCACAAGATCCCAACTTTATGCGCGACATACATTTTTGTATTTTCAATTGATAAAACTAAATTATCACAGATAAAAACTACAAAAAATGCCAAGCAAATTCTTAAAAATTTGTACAACAAAACCATTAGTTTTATTTTTCGATTTTCTTTTGGAATAATTGTCGCGTAAACAAAAATTACGTGCTCAAAATTAATAGAAAAGGGAAATACAAAAAAATAACATAGAAATTCCATTTCAAAGGAAAGAATTTTAGAGCTTCTTTAAGTGTGATGACGCAAAGGGTCATCTTCTGTTTTAGAACTCGAATCCGTATTCGAGGCCTTAAAAATCTCATTTTATTTTTTCTTGGTTTGCGTATGCAGTAAGGGCGTGTATCCGGAAAGCCCTTATGTGAAAAATTTAAGAAATGATGATTTTGGCTTTAAAAGTTGATTTTTGTTGATTTCGGTCAACGTTTGGGTAAACGGACCCGTACTCGTGTTCTGATGGTCCTGGAAGGTTCGTAGTAAAATATGGGATATAGGTGTATGCCCGGAATCGAATTCCGAGGTCCCTAGCCCGAGAAATGAATTTTTGAAGGAAATTGATAAGACTGAAAATGTAATAATTTAAAGGATTTGATCTTGTTGGTATCGGGCCCGTATTTCGGTTTCGGAGCCGGTACAGGTCCGTTATGATATTTAAACCTTATATGTGAAATTTGGTGAAAAACGGAATTGATTTGACGTGATTCGGACCTTTGGTTGAGAAAATAGAAGTTTTGAAACTATCTTGAAAATTTCATGCAATTTCATTTCTAGGTGTTGTTTTTGCGATTTGATCGCATGAGAAAGTTCGTATGATGTTTTAAGACTTGTGTGCATGTTTGGTTTGGAGCCCCAAGGGATCGGGTGAGTTTTGGATAGGCTACAGAGTAATTTGGAACTTACAAAAATAGCTGGTGTGATTCAGCTGTGTTGCAGGTCTCAGACCTCGCAAATGCGAGGTCAGGGTTCGCATTTGCGATCACTGTGGAGGTTGCATTTGTGAGGCCTTCATCGCAAATGCGAAGGAAGGCTGGGCCAAGCAGTCTTCGCAATTGTGAAGAATTCTTTGCATTTACGAAGTAAAACTGGGAAGGGCAGGGATCGCAATTGCAATCATTTCATCGCATTTGCGGAGGATCATGTTCGCATTTGCGAACTTACCTTCGCAATTGCGAAGGCAGCAGAAATGTGGAGGACTTCGCAATTGCGATGGTTCCTTGCATTTGCGAGCTTCGTAAATTGCGAAGCTCAGGTCGCAAATGCGACATCCGCAGCTGATAACTTTGGACTTAGACGGGATTTTCCATTCATTCTCTCATTTTTCAAAACCTAGACTTCAAGAGGCGATTTTCCAAAGGCTAGTTCTTCCCCAAATCATAGGTAAATGATTCTTAACTCATTTCTTTCAATTTCTTTTACTTCTTTTCACAAGATTTCATCCTAGAATCTAGGGTTTTTCATGGTGAAATTGGGGATTTTTAGGTAGAACTTAAGAATTTTGAAATTTGTAGATTAGGACCTCAAATTGAGGTCGGATTCCAAAACCAATTGTATATCCAGGCTCGGGGGTGAATGGGTAATTGGGTTTTGGTCCAAATTTCGGGTTTTGACCAAACGGGTCCGAGGTCGGTTTTTGACTTTTTGGGAAAAATATTGGGGAACCTATAATTATGCATTGGAATTGTTTTTTAGTGATAATTGATGTTATCAAGTTAATTATGACTAGATACGAGAGGATTGGAGGTGGAATCGAGAGGTAAAATGGTAATTGAGCTTTGAATTGCCCGTTGGTGTCACGACCCTAAACCCAGACCCGGTCGTGATGGCGCCTATCGTGAAACAAGGCCAGCCCACACAACATCCAACTCATTTAACATATATAATGATTTAATTTAAGTCATTAGCATGATTAAATCCCAAAAGAACAGTGAAATTGTACAATTTGCGGAAACAAATACAGCCCGACATCGGGGTGTCACCGGTCATGAGCATCTAACATAAGTCTAAGAGTATATAAAAGAATAAATAGTCTACTACAATTCAGTACAGAAGAAGATAAAGATAGGAAGGTGAAACACTGGGATGCGAACACCGAGTAACTACCTAGTGATCTCTGCACGGTCTGCTGGTGTCGCACCTCCTTTTTGCCGCGCCCGCGGGGCGCGTGGGGAGTTTTCTCCAATTAAAGGACAGTCGAAACGGGATTTATTTAATTATTTAAGAGTCGCCACCTGGGAATTTTAAGGCGTCCCAAGTCACCAATTTCAATCCCTGAATCGAGGAGAATATGACTCTGTTTATTATTCTGCGAACCAGAAATCCTGAGTAAGGAATTCTGTTAATCCGGAAGAAGGTGTTAGGCATTTCCGAATTCCGTGGTTCTAGCACGGTCGCTTAACTGTTTTTATTATTGGCTTAATTATCTTGATTTTTATTAAATATATTGATGTTACATGATTTTTGCTACCGCTTATACTTACTGTGTTTGAGGATCCTTCTTTGAATCGAATTACGCGTACGTATATTCGTGTTTTAAAAAATGGCGGACTTGTGTCACGCGTACGTGTACACAATAACTTTTGATAATATATTTATTAAGCAATCATTTTCAAAATTGTGTCGAGTCAAGAATATTTGTTTTTCTTGAATAGTGAACCGTACATCTTGGTTTTTTTATGAAATTGATTTAACGCCTTTGGAAAAATCCTTTTATTAAATATTCGTTCGAAATTGCGCGTACGCATAATCCGAATTTTTACTTTTAAAAATATAATCAGGGTACGCGAACGTATCCCTAATTGCGCAAAATATTTGTAATGGTTTAGGGATTTTCCACAAATTGTTTATATTTATGTATTTCTTTTATGTGAAAATCATGAGAAACTCCTATTTAGAGGCCTATAAATTCTTTGAAAAGAATTCGCAATCTATTAAAGGTTGTTCGTCGATTATGATTTCCGAATATAAGTTATATTCATTCCAACTATTCAAATTCAAAGAACATAGTAAAAATATGATTTTTTTTAACAAATATGTCGTATATATATATGCCAAAGAATAAATTGCATATGAAACTGAAAATAAATGATTCATAAAGGAAGGAAATATTTTCCGAGAATTTTTATTATTTACTTAATGCAAATTCTATTTCTAATTATCATTGATGTAAAGTGTGGCAATTTATGCTTGTACATCTCTTCTCATTCTCATATACTCGCTTTTAATCTAATAGGCCTAATTATTTGGTCACTTTGTTTTATGAAGGCAAATAGGCATCGAGTTTACAGGAAAGGAGTTATTATACAAGTTACTTCAATAAAATTACCTTACATACAACCTAACTGTATTTCGTAAACATTCATAATGTTTTAATATCGTAACAAGATATATCATATCACCTTTCACCAACGCTTATACACACATCTATTATCTTTATAAACATATACCATCAAGACCATCTAAACCTTATTTAACAATAAGAATTAGTAGTGTAGTTTTCTTGATATTTCTACATTACTCTTTACTTAACTAACAACACCATAAAATTTAAATAATGGCCCACTTTATGCCATTGTTTCCTATCTTGACAATCTTAATCACAACCATACTTTAATGAAAATTTAGAAAAATTAACCTTGTTACAACACTTATACAGTCTTCAATAAAAGATATTTAATTTACAATCATTCTATTAACATATACTACTTATTTGATCCAGAAAATAAAACTGAGTTTTTAATTAAAGAACTCATATGAATAAAGATAGTATTACAATTCAATCTTCATTTTATCCGTCATACTGAATCTCTTTCCAACATAGAATTTAAAAGGATATGTACCTGGAAATGGAGGTAGAAGAAGTAAGTTTCAGCAGTTGCAGCAGTAACTAAATCAGCAAAATACCAGTATTCCCACAGATTTAAACAATAATAAGACCCAAAGAACCCAGATGCACAGTGATAGCACTCTTTAGGAAATTTCAGAATTTTTAACTGAACAATGTTATTGAACAAATCCGAACAGACTTACTGAAAAGAAATAATATCAGATTTCAGTTTTCTTTCAGTTTCCTAAAATCTGCCTTAAGCTCTATCTCTCTGTCTGAAAACTGCCCCTAAAAATCTGTTTGCTTCCCCAATTTCACACTCTCTTTTTCTCTTAAAACTCCTTTTTTTGAGAATCCTCTAAGGTCTCTTCAAGTCTGCCCCTTTTAAGCTGTCCAGCTCCTGTATTTATACAGGGCTGGTTGCACCTTTGTCATGGTGGCTGGACCCTTTATCCCTTTAAAAATTAGAAAGTTTCCATTAAAAACTACTTTTTAATACTTTATGTGATCCTAACATGATTTTCAGCAGCCCCATTATCCCTTGTTCCCCTTTATTACTTAAATTATAGCCATTACATTCCACTTTCAGCCCACTACTATTATCACATTACCCTACTGTTTCTAACCCAGAAATACCTACTGTGATCACTATTATTACTGCCTTAAATGTAAAAATCATAACAGAATTTACAAAACAGATTTAAAAATCTGTTCAAACTTAATTATCAACCTGATTTAACACAGCTAATACCAATTCTCTTAGGTTCTGGACTGAATCCTAAGAATGTAAACATTCTATCACAATTACATCTAATCATCATTTGTAAACTTGAACTCAAACTTGACAATATTACACTGGGTTCAGCATAATAATGCAAACTGAACTTATAATTGAACTAAGATCAAACATACACAGGAGCATTGTCAATATACTGACAATGCCCTGTTCAGAAAACAACATATACAACATACATTTGAATTCACTGATTCACAAACAAACATGATTTAATTAACGAGTATTAATCAGTTGACTATTTACAACATTTGTCAATAATTAGTCTAAAACAATAGAAGCAGACTGTTTTTTTATTAGCATTATCATAAGTGAGAATTCATAATATAACTAATCGACGAACTTAATCGAGTCGATTACTTACATTATGAACAATCACAACCAATTGAAAACAGTTTCATATTTGACCATATAGACGGGCATGAGACAAAAGTGACAGAATTAATCAAATAAAATCATGAAAAATTAACAAGCTATTAAGACAAACAACAACACACGTAGAATACACAAAATAATAGAAAAAATACCTTTGAATCTTCAATTTTAATCCGACTCGAACTCAGCTTGGATTTGGATTTTTGTTTGAAATCAAACAGACCTTAGTCGAAGTATTTTCCACTGAAAATACTTCGACTAAGGTCGATTGAACCTCAATCTTTACTTAATCTGAACAGAATCCGAAAGTTTGGTATTTTTAGGGTTCTTAAAAATTCGATTTGGGATTTAACCATTTCTGGTCAGATTCGAGAAGAACCAAACATGACACAAGGGTGAGGGTAGCCTAGGGGTCATTTGGTGTCAGCTTAAAACAAATCTGAGCTTGTTCTTGTTTGGTCCGAATCTTCAAAAGAAGATTCGAGAAGCTCGGAACTGATTCGAGCCAAACAAACAACAGATCCATACTCAGGATGACTAGGGGAAGCTATGGTGTTAACTAGGTGCTGATTGGTTTAGATCAGGTTTTCAGGCCAACCTTCGATTTAAGATTCGAAGGGTTGGGGCCTGATTCGAAGGAATCTAAGGTCATATTCGTGTAGGGGACGTTCAGAGGGTTCTGGGGTGTCAAGATGGTGACCGGCGGCGTTGATGCCGCCGGGTTTCAGGCGGTGGAATCCTAGGGCGGCTAGGGTTAGGAGTGGGGGTTTGGGGGACGATGATGAACAGTGTAGGAGGGGGTGTTCAGTTAGGGGCCGGGGTAAGGCTTGGGATTTATATAGGGGTGGGGTGGATTGGTATCGTCCGTTGGATCAAGTAGAATGGATGGCTAGGATCAATCCACTTAACCAAACGACATCGTTTGGTTTAAGTTGGGGGGACGGGTTGAACCGGGGCAGTGGGTCGGGTAATGATCACGGGTTAGGGTGATGAAATCTTGGCCGTTGGATGGACTTAATCCAACGGCCCTTGATGAATGATCACCAAACGACGTCGTTTGGCGTAGCTGCATTGAATTGGACCGGACAGGCTATTTTGGATTGGGCTGGGGGGAATTAATTCACTTGGGCCTGGATTTTAATCCAGGTCCAATTTCCTTTCACAATTTATATATATTTTCTAATTTTATTTAAATTATAAAAAATCCTAATAAAAATTATAAAACAATTTTTAACCTTACACAAAAATATTAATTACTTCATAACAATTATTTAACACATAGTCAAAAACATTAATCACACAGTGGGATATTTAAAATAGAACTAACACATATATTTTTTTTTATTTAAATTATCTTTTAAAATGCATAGTTATATCCTATATGCATGCAACATGTATTTTATTTTATTTTTCATTTTATGACAAAGTAAACATTTACGGACATAAACAAATATTTACCACCACGCAAATTCAGAAATTACACAGTAAAAGAAATTTATTTTATTTTTGATTTATTTTGGAGTAGTTTTCGTAAGGCAAAAATCACGTGCTCACAGCTGCCCCTCTTTGTGCGGAAACTCGAAGAGTTTTCGTGCAAAGATAAAGTGAGCGGATACGAGCGATTTTTGCCCGTTCGAATACTCCGTGGGAAGCATTTTTAGAAAGATTTGACCGAACCTCTGCTTCAAAGGTTTCCTACATATCCTTGGCTATAAAGGAATCAGGTCAATGTAGTTCGGGAAGTTTTGGGTAGCTGGGACTACCGTGGGACTGTGATGTTACTGCTGCTTCGTGCTGTTTTTACTGCTTGCTGACCTCCTTATTACACCTTACTTTAAAGGAAATACAAAATTAAACTAGACTATGGTACATGAATTATAAAATCTTATCTAGATCATGCCCTTGCGTTTCTTGTTGTCTTGATATCTTGGTGACTCTTGGGCATTTGTCTTATTCCGTATTCCTTTTGGAACTCTTGTTGTTTCTTGTTGGGGATTTTGTTGGACTCCTCTGCTTTATTGATTCTAAGTGTGCTCCTTTTTCATATGAGCGGGCTTTTGATTTCAACACTTCAATTTCATTCCCTCGTTCTTCAGGTGGGTGCCTTGACTGCTTCTTTTCTTTCTTCATCCTCATTCTCCAGGTGGACGCCTGACTTCTTCAATTTCTCATCCTCATTCTCCAGGTGGACGCCTGACTTCTTCAATTTCTCATCCTCATTCTCCAGGTGGACGCCTGACTTCTTCAATTTTCTCATCCTCATTTTCCAGGTGGACGCCTGATTTCTTTAATTCTCATCCTCATTCTCCAGGTGGACGCCTGACTTCTTCTTTTTCTCATCCTCATTCTCCAGGTGGACGCCTGATTTCTTTAATTCTTCATCCTCATTCTCCAGGTGGACGCCTGACTTCTTTAATTCTCATCCTCATTCTCCAGGTGGACGCCTGACTTCTTCAATTCTTATCCTCATTCTCCAGGTGGACGCCTGACTTCTTCAATTTCTTCATCCTCATTCTCCAGGTGGACGCCTGACTTCTTTAATTCTTCATCCTCATTCTCCAGGTGGACGCCTGACTTCTTCAATTTCTTCATCCTCATTCTCCAGGTGGACGCCTGACTTCTTTAATTCTCATCCTCATTCTCCAGGTGGACGCCTGACTTCTTCAATTCTTATCCTCATTCTCCAGGTGGACGCCTGACTTCTTCAATTTCTTCATCCTCATTCTCCAGGTGGACGCCTGACTTCTTCAATTTCTCATCCTCATTCTCCAGGTGGACGCCTGACTTCTTCAATTTTCTCATCCTCATTTTCCAGGTGGACGCCTGATTTCTTTAATTCTCATCCTCATTCTCCAGGTGGACGCCTGACTTCTTCTTTTTCTCATCCTCATTCTCCAGGTGGATGCCTGATTTCTTTAATTCTTTCATCCTCATTCTCCAGGTGGACGCCTGACTTCTTCAATTCTCATCCTCATTCTCCAGGTGGACGCCTGACTTCTTCAATTCTTATCCTCATTCTCCAGGTGGACGCCTGACTTCTTCAATTTCTTCATCCTCATTCTCCAGGTGGACGCCTGACTTCTTCAATTCTCATCCTCATTCTCCAGGTGGACGCCTGACTTCTTTAATTCTTCATCCTCATTCTCCAGGTGGACGCCTGACTTCTTCAATTTCTTCATCCTCATTCTCCAGGTGGACGCCTGACTTCTTTAATTCTCATCCTCATTCTCCAGGTGGACGCCTGACTTCTTCAATTTCTTCATCCTCATTCTCCAGGTGGACGCCTGACTTCTTTAATTCTCATCCTCATTCTCCAGGTGGACGCCTGACTTCTTCAATTCTTATCCTCATTCTCCAGGTGGACGCCTGACTTCTTCAATTTCTTCATCCTCATTCTCCAGGTGGACGCCTGATTTCTTCAATTCTCATCCTCATTCTCCAAGTGGACGCCTGACTTCTTTTTTTTCTCATCCTCATTCTCTAGGTGGATGCCTGACTTTTTCAATTTTTCATCCTCATTCTCCAGGTGGACGCCTGACTTCTTCTTTTCTCATCCTCATTCTCCAGGTGGACGCCTGACTTCTTCAATTCTTATCCTCATTCTCCAGGTGGACGCCTGACTTCTTCAATTTCTTCATCCTCATTCTCCAGGTGGACGCCTGATTTCTTCAATTCTCATCCTCATTCGCCTGACTTCTTTTTTTTCTCATCCTCATTCTCCAGGTGGATGCCTGACTTCTTCAATTTTTCATCCTCATTCTCCAGGTGGACGCCTGACTTCTTCTTTTCTCATCCTCATTCTCCAGGTGGACGCCTGACTTCTTCTTTTCTTCATCCTCATTCTCCAGGTGGACGCCTGACTTCTTCTTTTCTCATCCTCATTCTCCAGGTGGACGCCTGACTTCTTCAATTCTTCATCCTCATTCTCCAGGTGGACGCCTGACTTCTTCAATTTCTTCATCCTCATTCTCCAGGTGGACGCCTGACTTCTTTAATTCTATCGGGTATTCCCTGATACAAATATTATACTTGCCCCTGTTTTAAATCAAAGAAAACTTTGTTAGTTTAAAGCAGGGTGGCTGGCTGTGGTATTCTTGCCGATGGTGATGTTTCTCTTCGTCTCTCTTTATTGCCTTGGAATGATTGAAAAGACTGTTTTGTCTTTGTAATTGATCCTTGACTATAGGATTCCCTTCTGTGTGTTTTCCTTCAAAACCTTTTAACTGTAATCATATGCCTCTTCTGACTTTGCTGATCCACTTTTGATTTCATCTTTCTTACACCCATATTTTATCTCCCACCTTTCGTGGCCGTATTTTGTAACCTTGAATCTTGGTAGTATACCTTGACATTCCTTCTTATTTGTTTGAAATAAAACTCATTTCAAAGCTTTTAGAAAAGTAAGATTATTAGTGACGAAACACGTTGATTTCGACAATTATAGAATAAAAAGAAAAATCCAATTTTGGATGACTGTTGGAGCAAGAATGAAAACTTATCTGATTGGAGTTACTGGCACCAATGATCAGGGTATGCATTTCGGATTAATCAACCCAGTCTTTTAATCAATCTCCTCTCAATTGTCTTATTTTCGTTTTCCCCCAAAATTTCCATGACCCAACTTCATTTCTCATTTCACAGACCTGTTGAACTTGCAATGTCTTAAAAAGTTTTCACTGATAAACTTTCCTTATTTGTTTATTTCTCACTTCCTTTTCGCCTTATGGTGCCTACAAAGGTTTTCACCAATAAGACTCTCTCATTTTTACTTTTCTCTCAACTTCCGTCGCCTTATGGTGCCCGTTTGGGTTTTCACCTATAAGACTCTCTCGTTTTTACTTTCTTTTCTTGTTTGTACCAGAATGTTATGAACCATCTTCATTTGCTTGACTTAGCATTTTTCTAAGATTGGTCGAAAGGTCTTTATGGTATGGGGTTAGAAATGGAAAAGCTAAACAATTTTGGTATGTGTTTAAAATTACGACTCTTGGAATCTTTTCTTGTTTCCTCTTGCCCCAGTTCCTTGATTGGGGTCGCTTGATGTTTCTTTTTGTGCACATTTTATGTATATTGTGCACCTTATGACCGAGCCGTGAAGCGCCTACGTATCCTTCTTTGAGGAATCAGGTCAAACGTAGTTCACCAATAATAGTGATTTTTTTTTATTGATTCCAAGAGAGGGTAGGAAAGAAACAAGTATGGCTCAAAGGGGAAGCAAATGGTATAGTGTTTGGATAGCAGAATAAATTGCCTTTGTCATTTCAATCTTCGAAATAGTGCTAAATACAAACATTCAAAAAGTTATGCATAATATCTCTTTACCGCGTCAGAATTGATCGCCATATCTATGCATTTGCCTTCAATATCTGTTAAACATAGTGCACCATTCGATAATACTCTGGTCACAATGAATGGTCCTTGCCAATTCGGGGCAAATTTGCCTTTTGCTTCAACCTGATGTGGAAGAATACGTTTCAGCACATGCTGACCTACTTCAAACTTCCGGGGACGCACCTTTTTGTTGTATGCTCTTTCTATTCTTCTTTGATATAATTGACCATGGCATACTGCGGTCAATCGTTTTTCGTCAATCAAGTTTAACTGTTCTAGACGGGTTTTGACCCATTCATCATCATCAATCTTTGCTTCGGCGATGATCCGAAGGGAAGGAATCTCAATTTCTGCAGGAATTACTGCTTCAGTGCCGTATACCAACAAATAAGGAGTTGCTCCTACTGAAGTGCGAACAGTAGTGCGGTATCCCAATAATGCAAATGGTAATTTTTCATGCCATTGTTTTGAACCTTCTACCATTTTCCGAAGTATCTTCTTTATGTTTTTGTTGGCTGCTTCTACTGCTCCATTCGCCTTGGGCCGATATGGGGTAGAGTTACGATGTGTAATCTTAAACTGTTGACATACTTCCTTCATTAAGTTGCTGTTAAGATTAGCACCGTTATCTGTGATGATCACCTTCGGGATTCCGAATCGACATATGATATTTGAATGGACAAAATCGACCACAGCTTTCTTGGTCACTGATTTGAATGTCTTGGCCTCAACCCATTTGGTAAAATAATCAATAGCTACCAGAATGAACCTGTGTCCATTGGATGCTGCCGGCTCAATTGGTCCAATCACATCCATTCCCCAGGCAACGAAGGGCCATGGTGCCGACATTGTGTGCAACTCGGATGGTGGAGAATGAATCAAATCTCCGTGTATTTGGCATTGATGACACTTGCGTACAAAACTGATACAATCTCACTCCATGGTAAGCCAATAGTAACCGGCTCGGAGGATTTTCTTTGCCAACACATATCCACTCATGTGGGATCCGCAAAATCCCGAATGTACTTCAGACATGACAGTTGTAGCTTGTCTGGCATCTATGCATCTTAATAATCCGAGATCTGGTGTTCTTTTATACAAAACTCCTCCGCTTAAGAAGAATCCATTTGCCAGTCGCCTTATGGTTCTCTTTTGATCTCCTGTGGCTTGTGCGGGATATATACCCATCCTGATATATTCCTTGATGTCGTGGAACCATGGTTCTCCATCAAATTCTTCCTCAACCACATTGCAATAAGCGTGCTGATTGTGGACTTGAATATGTATTGGATCTACATAAGATTTGTCCGGATGGTGCAGCATTGATGCTAGGGTAGCCAATGCATCGGCAACCTCATTATGGATTCTTGGAATATGTTGGAATTCCACTGATTGAAACTGCTGACAAAGATCATGTAGACATTGTCGGTATGGTATGAGCTTCAAGTCTCGGGTTTCCCATTCTCCTTGAATTTGATGTACCAAAAGATCCGAATCTCCCATGACTAAGATTTCTCGGATACCCATGTCCGCGGCTAGCCTTAACCCCAAAATGCAAGCTTCATATTCAGCCATATTATTGGTGCAATAAAATCGTAATTGAGCCGTAACAGGATAGTGATGCCCTGTTTCAGAAATGATTACAGCTCCTATTCCGACTCCTTTCATGTTAGCGGCTCCATCAAAGAAAAGTTTCCAGCCAGGTTTTTCAATTTGTTCCACCTCGTCGATATGCATTGTTTCTTCATCAGGAAAATAAGTCTTCAACGGCTCATATTCCTCATCGACCGGGTTTTCGGCTAAATGATCGGCCAGTGCTTGAGCCTTCATTGCAGTTCGAGTCACATAGATGATGTCGAATTCTGTGAGTAGTATCTGCCACTTTGCAAGTCTTCCTGTTGGCATAGGCTTTTGAAAAATGTATTTCAATGGATCCAACCGAGAAATGAGGTAGGTAGTGTAGGATGACAAATAGTGTTTCAATTTTTGAGCTACCCATGTTAGGGCGCAACATGTCTTTTCCAGATGAGTATACTTAACCTCACAAGCCGTGAACTTCTTGCTAAGGTAGTAGATGGCCTGTTCTTTTCTGCCAGTGAGGTCATGTTGTCCCAATACACAACCAAATGAATTCTCCAAAACCGTTAAGTAAAGAATCAAAGGTCTTCCTGGCTCTGGCGGGACCAACACGGGTGGTTTCGACAAGTACCCTTTTATCTTATCAAACGCTTCTTGACACTCATCAGTCCATTTGACTGCAGCATCCTTTTTTAACAATTTGAAAATTGGCTCACAGGTTGTTGTGAGCTGAGCAATAAACCTGCTGATATAATTTAACCTTCCCAACAAACTCATTACTTCAGTTTTGTTTCTTGGGGGTGGCAGTTCTTGGATGGCTTTGATCTTTGACGGATCTAGCTCAATGCCTCGTCGACTGACTATGAATCCCAGCAACTTTCCGGATGGAACTCCAAATGCGCACTTGGCAGGGTTAAGCTTGAGGTTGTACCTGCGAAGTCTTAAGAAGAACTTCCTCAAATCCCCAACGTGGTCGGCCTGATGCTTTGATTTTATGATCACATCGTCCACGTATACCTCAATCTCCTTGTGTATCATATCATGAAACACTGTGGTCATTGCTCTCATATAGGTTGCTCCGGCGTTCTTTAAACCGAATGGCATTACTCGGTAGCAATAAGTTCCCCATGGTGTGATGAATGCCGTCTTTTCTGCATCTTCTTCATCCATTAGAATTTGATGATACCCGGCATAACAATCCACGAAAGACCCTATATCATGCTTGGCACAATTGTCGATTAAAATATGGATATTGGGTAATGGGAAATTATCCTTTGGACTTGCTTTGTTGAGATTGCGATAGTCGACGCATACTCTAATTTTGCCGTCTTTCTTTGGCACAGGAACGATATTAGCTAACCAAACAGGATATCGAGTGACTCGAATGACCTTTGCTTCCAATTGTTTGGTGATTTCTTCTTTAATTCTCACACTCATATCAGGCTTGAATTTTCTCAGCCTCTGCTTGACAGGAGGCACCATTGGATCGGTGGGTAATTTGTGGACCACTAAATCAGTGCTCAAGCCCGGCATGTCGTCATACGACCATGCAAAAACATCTTTGAATTCTATGAGTGCTTTAATTAACTCCTCTCGGATCTTTGGCTCCAGATGGACACTTATTTTAGTTTCTCGGATATTACTCGTGTCCCCTATATTGATGTCCTCGGTATCACTCAAGTTAGGTTTGATTTTTTCCTCAAAGTGAATTAACTCTTTACTAATCTCTTCAAAAACCTCATCTTCATCATATTCTGATTCATAATCACAATATATTTCTTGAATTATTACTTCGGAACCAGATTGATTTTTAAGACTGGGCTGAGGATTCCTCATGCATGCCATATCACTAGAGCCAGCGTAAAAGGAACTGTACAGGAAAGAAGAAAAAGAAAAGAAAACTATCAGGAATGATAATAAAAAGGAAACTGCTTTTTATTGGATGATGAAAGATAACAAGGTTTGCACACTTCAAACAAACTGTAAGATAAGCTTTGGGATTACAACCCTGAAGTAACCCAAACAAACTGAAAGAAAATCAAAATAAACTACCAAGACTCCTTTCGAATTGGGAGAGAAGTGGCTTTCCAATTATTGAGCTTTGTTTCTGGTCTAACGAATTGAACTTCTGCGTTGCTACATCCTTCTCCGCCTTCCAACATATTCACATCACTAAACAATTTCTCGAACCTTTCAATTAATTCCTCCTCAGGATTGACCTGGGATTTAGGAATTGTTGTTATCGGGCGATTTTTAGCACCGGTCTTGACAAAAGACTTCGACAGCTGTGGTACTGGTTTTGGAAGAACCCATGCTTGGTGTTTCAACTTCCTGGCCCTTATCACGTCATTGGCGGTAGGTGTGAACCCTAAACCGAATGTTCCCCAGTTCTCGGGGAGAGATACTGGTTGTACAATTCCTTGCAGAGATAAGCCCAGACCTTTGCCGGGTATAAAGCCATTCTTCAGCATTTCATAAGCTACCATGACTGATGCAGAGGATATCTTTGGATTCGAAAGGTGTTTCCCTTCTGGAATTTTCTCTACCGACACCATGTCGGACACTTGGTATACCCATGGTCCTTGGTCAATTTCTGTTCTCTCGACCGGTACAATGGTGCTGTTGTGAGCATTTAAACTTTCTTCTCCATGCACGACTATTTCTTGATGGTCCCATTCAAACTTGACAGCCTGATGTAGTGTTGACGGGACTGCTTTAGCAGCATGGATCCATGGTCGACCCAACAACAAGTTGTAAGAAACAGTTATGTCCAACACTTGGAATTCCATTGTGAATTCAACTGGCCCTATTGTCAGTTCCAACACTATGTCGCCAAATGAATCTCTGCTTCCACCGTCAAATCCTCGTACGCAGATACTATTCTTCTGGATCCTCTCCTCTTTAATCTTTAATTTGTTTAAAGTGGAGAGAGGGCATATGTTTGCACTGGACCCATTGTCAACCAATACCCGGGTTACTACGGAATTTTCACATTTCACGGTGAGGTAAAGAGCTCTGTTGTGCTCGGTACCTTCCACAGGTAATTCATCATCAGCAAATGTAATTCTGTTTGTCTCAAAGATTCTGTTGGCTATTTTTCCCAAATGATTTACAGAGATCTTTTCAGGAACATGAGCTTCATTCAGGATTTTCATCAACGCCAGACGGTGTTCCTCTGAATGGATCAGTAATGATAACAATGAAATTTGAGCGGGGGTCTTCTTTAATTGATCCACAACAGAATAATCATGGAGTTTCATCTTTCTTAAAAACTCCTCCGCCTCTTCCTCCGTCACAGCTTTCTTTGTTGGTATTGGATTGTTTTTAGTTTTTCTTAGCTCTTCGGGAGTAAAACATCTTCCTGAACGAGTCAAGCCTTGCACCTCACACACTTCTTCCTTGATTTCTTTGCCCTTGTACATTACAGTCACCCGTTCATAGTTCCATGGGATGGCTTTGTTGTTGATGATCGGCAGCTGGATTATAGGTGCAATAATAACCCGATCTGTACGTGCTCCTTCCACGAATACAACGGGTTTGTTAGCAACCCCTGGTACTATCACTTTCGTCCTTTCTTGTTTTGCGGCAACTTTGCTCGATGACCCCTCATCGACTATCATAGACGGTTCATCACCATTTTTGTTCTGTTTAGTCACCGGCTTCTCCTCCATTAACTGCTTATCTGGCTTGGTTTCATGAGTCTTGATCATCATGACAGTTTGTGACGGCTTCTTTGTCTCTCCATCAGCTTGTATGATTTCTATCATGTTAGCCTCTTGATGGGCTGGCATTGGATTTCTATTGATATTTGGAGCTTCGGGGGTTTGAACCTCGATTTTATTAGTATCAATCAGCTCTTGTATTGCATTTTTCAAATGCCAACATTTCTCCGTATCATGGCCTGGTGCACCGGAGCAATATTCACAGCTAATGGTGTAATCCAGATTCTTTGGTGGAGGATTGGGTAGTTTGGATTGTATTGGTCTCAGCATGTCTAGCTGTCTCAACCTGTGGAACAGACTAGTGTAAGACTCTCCCAATGGAGTGTAAGTTTTCTTTTTCTGTTCCCTTTCTCCCCTGAATGCTGGCCTAGGCCTGAAACCTGGTCCGGGATAAGCTCGTGGGTAAGTATTTGGTGTGACAGGAGCACGCCAATTGGTGTGAACAGGTGGCTGATTGTATGCTTGAGCATGGTTAATGGCAAAATGAGGCTCTGAAGGGTGATAGTAGTGTTGGGATGAATCATGGTGGTAAGCTGATTGGCGAGGTCGTTGTTGATTATAGTAAAGTGGTGAACCTCTGGGTCCCGGCCAAATTCCTGAATCAACTACTGCTGCTTCTTCCCTTTTCTTTCTTCCGATTCCTCCTACCCCGCCTTGAATAGCTTGAGTAGTTGCCTTAATTGCTGAATAGCTCATGATTTTATTTGTTTTGAGGCCTTCTTCCACCATACCTCCCATCTTTACTACCTCGTTGAATGATTTTCCAACCGCTGAAACCAAGTGGGCATAGTAAGTTGGTTCCAAGGCTTGGAGGAAGTAATCTACCATTTCGCTCTCCTTCATAGGAGGATCCACTCTTGCTGCCTGTTCTCTCCACCGAAAACCATACTCTCTGAAACTTTCATTGTGTTTCTTTTCAAATTTGGTCAAAGATAATCGATCTGGGATGATTTCCAGATTGTATTGGAAATGGTATGTGAATGCCTGTGCCAGGTCATCCCAGGTGTACCATCTTCCATGGTCCTGGCGTGTATACCACTCCAAAGCTGATCTGCTTAAACTTTGACTGAAGTATGCCATTAATAATTCATCCTTTCCCCCAGCTCCTCGCATCTTGCTACAGAAACCCCTTAAGTGGGCTACTGGGTCGCCGTGCCCGCTGTATAGGTCAAATTTGGGCATCTTGAAGCCAACTGGCAATTGTACATTAGGGAATAAGCATAAATCTTTGTAGGCTACACTGACTTGCCCACCTAATCCCCGCATGTCTCGGAACGATTGTTCTAGACTTTTGACCTTCCTGAACATCTCTTCTTGTTCAACATTTTTGGCTGGCTTGTCAATTTCGGTTGGGAGATCAAACCGAGGAGCAGTTGAATTGATTTCGGAGGCTTTGAAGGTGGGCTCCGGGGGGTAATATTGGTTGTCTTGGGCCTGGAATGTAGGCTCACTAGGAGATTTGTGAAATGTAGCAGGGGGAGGTGCTACGAAAACAGGAGTCATAGGTGGAGGAAAGTACGAAACCGGTTTTGGAGGTAGAGACTGTGGTGTCTGAGAGGTGGTGCCTCGGTAGTGCTGATAAATGGGGAAACTTGGGGATAATTCGGTGGTGATATTATCCTGAGTTTGGGTCATTGATGGAGCAGGGTTATTTGGGTAAGATGGGGGTAACTGTCCTGTAGACCAAGCTTGGTACATCTCAGCCATTTGCTGCTTGAGCTTAAACATCTCTTCTTTCATTTTCCCGACATCCATCTCTTCTATCTCCACACCTGTGTCAACATCTGGGATAGACATACTTTCGGGTATTGGTCCTTTTGATCTTGTGTGATAGTGATAATATGCCAGTATACTCTTTAGAGAAACTAACTGCTTGAATTCTGGAAATGGACAAACTTGTTAGTTTTGAGAGTTTAACACATATATAATCACACGTTGAGATGCAATGCTCCTAGACAAATAATCCCTTTCTATTATGCATTCGCTCGGTTGCTTGTGTCGTCCCAGCTTTCTTGAAATTGAAAAATTGTCATTCACTTTTATTTAATATATATATTTTATCGTGGTGGTTGAATCTTAGAGATTGCCTACGTATCATGCCAAACATGAATCAGACCTTGCGTAGTTCGGACCAAAGGCGATCATTTTTATTCATTACACAAAGATGGAATTACATTTGAAAACTTTAAGAAAATGGCTTGAAAACACACACACTTAAATAAAAGATACAATTCATAACATCTCACAACATGCCCCACTTTCCATTTTTGTTGTCAAATATTGGATTATCTGCTCAATGTGGTGCTTGACCCGGATGGCCTCCCAGCGTACGATACATCCTCTCCAACTCCATTGCTAGATGACGAGCAAAAGTGGGCGCATGCTCAGTAAATCTTTCATAATCCATTCCTTGGCAGTTTACATAACTTTGAGATGTGAAGACTGCCAGGTCGTGGATTTGTGCCCTGAAACCTTGGAGACGTTGGTCTTGGTCTTGCAATTGCTGCTGACGAGTGGTGGCTATATCTCTGACACGGTTCTCACGATCTAGAGCTGATTCTAACAAAGCTCGGAGTCTGGCCTGCTCTAATCTTGCTTGCGCTCTTTCCCTGTCGAGGTCTGCTTGTTGGTGTTCTCTGTTGCATCTTCTTGCCTCTTCTAGTTGTGCACGAAGCTGGTCTTCTGATCGCATCCAATAGTCTTTTTCCTTCTTGAATTGTGCCTTGTCTTTTTCGGATTGCCTATCTTGGCGTTCCTTGTTAGATCTGGCTTCTTCGTTTAATTGTTGGATCTTTTCTTTTGCTTTGCTCAATGCCCTTTCATTTTCCGCAAGAATGAAATCATAATCTTGCATTCTTTCAAAGAGATTGGCGATGGTTTTTTGATCCTTCCAGCTCCTCTTTGGCGTTTCAGAAACTCTTTTCATTTTTTGGAATCGAGCATGAAGATTTTCATTCTCACAAGCTAGACTCTTTTTCTCGCCTTCGGCTTCTTGTTCTTGCAAATCTTTCTCCAAACTGAGGCTTCTTAGATTTTCTTTTAGGGCATGGATAGTTGCTTTGTACCCTTTTTCTTTTTCTCCCCAGATCAACCGCTCTTGGATTTTATCATTGAAGTTTTGAACATGGGGTCTTTTTGTTGGCCTTTTTAGTTCAGGTTCTGGTACATCATCCACGCGAGACCGTTTTTCGAACCACCTTGCATATCCAGGATTCATCTCACCCTTTGTAGTGTCTGGGACTTGAGTATCACTTTTCAAGTATCGACATCCATTCCACATCTGCTGAAGTAGAGCTTCGGGAATAGTGGCTTCTGGGTGTAATTCGATTACTTGCATACTCAAATCTTCCTCATCAGGAACTATTTGATATCTCCCTAGTTGCCTTAGGACTCTTAGTGGTGCATACGGCTGAATGCTTCTCAATCCCAATAGTAGTAGATAACTATTTGAGGTTGACATATGTATTACTTCTCTCATCGGGAGCCATCCCAGAGTCCATTCAATTTGATTTGCCGTTAAAGCCTTTAGATGAGATACCCATGCTTCTATCCCTTCTGGAGCTTGATAATTTTTTGTTCTTTCCTCATAGCTCTCGATGCAATTAGCTTTGTTCGACCCATACTGTATGATCTTGGGTTGTTGTTGGAGATGTTCAATCACCCACATTTGCAACAAAATTTTGCATCCTTCGAAAACTTTCGCTCCTGATTTACATAAAGTCAGAGCCCGATAAATATCTGATAGAATGATGGGGACAAGGGTGTGATTTTCTTTGGTGGTAAGGATTTGCACAACTTTTGCGGTGCGAATATCAATTGTTCGCTCTTTATTTGGGAAGACCATGACTCCTAGAAAAGCCACCATGAAAGCAAATCGACGGTGAATCTGCCAAGTGTCTTTGTTTTGCTTATTAGTAAGGCCTTTTTCATGAATTTCAAACCCATCTGACTTTCCGAACCTTGAATACAAAAAGTTGAAGGAACAACATCCATTGATGACATTGCTTTTCCTGATTTGACTGCTGATGTTCAAAAGACCGAAGAATCGATGTACCGAAGGAGCCTTTGTGAATATCAAGCTTTGATTTCTTAAACTTCCTTCAAAACCAGTATATCCAGCTATCTCCTCTAATGTAGGAGTAAGCTCGAAGTCAGAGAAACGAAAAACATTGTGAACAGGATCCCAGAAAGTTACTAACGCCGCAATCAGATCATCACGGGGTTTAACTTTCATAATGTCCGTGAGATTTCCCAAATGCTTGACGACCCATTTTTGACCGTCTTCGCCTAAATCATACCACCACATTTGAAGCTGACATAGAAATTCTTCCGTACTTGTGGATGAGGGACTTTGTGTGATGCTCATTTTGTATCTGAAATTTAATTTTGATAAAGTCAAAATTCATTTTTGAAAATTTATTAAATACCCTTATTTCAAGATTTAAAACCTTTTCTCTTTTTTTTTTCGAAATTTAAAACAACCCATTTTATTCCTCTCTTCTTACCATGATTTTATTTAAGCTGGTCAACAAGCATGTTCGAGACAAATGAATGCACAAGTAACAAGTAGGATGCATCATGATGGTCTTTTTATTTTTGGGTTCACCTGTCCTAGACAGACCCAACCCCTGTGTTGAGTCTCCAAGGCCAAATGCATATGATGCAAATATTCGTTCCTACTAGGGATCCGGTACATGGCTGAGTTATTCTAAGTGTAAAACCTTAGGTTGATTGTTCTAAACCTGGCTTACCCAAACGGACAGTTTGAGCCGAAGCGGGGGCAACGTACCGGGAGCACGAAAGTCTGCCCGGCCTAGTTACTTGTCCCAACTCCGTCTTATTTGGTACGACTCTAACAGAAAGGTGGGTCACGCGCACGTGTACACCATAAATTCAGAAGACTCAGAAAGAAGGGGGTTTCGTAGCAGTTGTATATATTCACAATTCAAATAATATTAAAGCGGTAAACAGCAACATTTAGCATATTAGCATATAAACAGTTGAAAATCTCATAGTAAATAAAACCAATTAACACAGATATTTTAAGCTTGAATTCTTTAAACCCTGAACCACTGGTTCTGGGTTACAGTTTGACTTTTAATCCCTAGCAGAGTCACCAGAGCTGTCGCACCTCCTTTTTGCCGCGCCCGCGGGGCGCGTGAGGAGTTTTCTCCAATTAAAGGACAGTCGAAACGGGATTTATTTAATTATTTCAGAGTCGCCACCTGGGAATTTTAAGGCGTCCCAAGTCACCAATTTTAATCCCTGAATCGAGGAGAATATGACTCTGTTTATTATTCTGCGAACCAGAAATCCTGAGTAAGGAATTCTGTTAATCCGGAAGAAGGTGTTAGGCATTTCCGAATTCCGTGGTTCTAGCACGGTCGCTTAACTGTTTTTATTATTGGCTTAATTATCTTGATTTTTATTAAATATATTGATGTTACATGATTTTTGCTACCGCTTATACTTACTGTGTTTGAGGATCCTTCTTTGAATCGAATTACGCGTACGTATATTCGTGTTTTAAAAAATGGCGGACTTGTGTCACGCGTACGTGTACACAATAACTTTTGATAATATATTTATTAAGCAATCATTTTCAAAATTGTGTCGAGTCAAGAATATTTGTTTTTCTTGAATAGTGAACCGTACATCTTGGTTTTTTTATGAAATTGATTTAACGCCTTTGGAAAAATCCTTTTATTAAATATTCGTTCGAAATTGCGCGTACGCATAATCCGAATTTTTACTTTTAAAAATATAATCAGGGTACGCGAACGTATCCCTAATTGCGCAAAATATTTGTAATGGTTTAGGGATTTTCCACAAATTGTTTATATTTATGTATTTCTTTTATGTGAAAATCATGAGAAACTCCTATTTAGAGGCCTATAAATTCTTTGAAAAGAATTCGCAATCTATTAAAGGTTGTTCGTCGATTATGATTTCCGAATATAAGTTATATTCATTCCAACTATTCAAATTCAAAGAACATAGTAAAAATATGATTTTTTTTTTAACAAATATGTCGTATATATATATGCCAAAGAATAAATTGCATATGAAACTGAAAATAAATGATTCATAAAGGAAGGAAATATTTTCCGAGAATTTTTATTATTTACTTAATGCAAATTCTATTTCTAATTATCATTGATGTAAAGTGTGGCAATTTATGCTTGTACATCTCTTCTTATTCTCATATACTCGCTTTTAATCTAATAGGCCTAATTATTTGGTCACTTTGTTTTATGAAGGCAAATAGGCATCGAGTTTACAGGAAAGGAGTTATTATACAAGTTACTTCAATAAAATTACCTTACATACAACCTAACTGTATTTCGTAAACATTCATAATGTTTTAATATCGTAACAAGATATATCATATCACCTTTCACCAACGCTTATACACACATCTATTATCTTTATAAACATATACCATCAAGACCATCTAAACCTTATTTAACAATAAGAATTAGTAGTGTAGTTTTCTTGATATTTCTACATTACTCTTTACTTAACTAACAACACCATAAAATTTAAATAATGGCCCACTTTATGCCATTGTTTCCTATCTTGACAATCTTAATCACAACCATACTTTAATGAAAATTTAGAAAAATTAACCTTGTTACAACACTTATACAGTCTTCAATAAAAGATATTTAATTTACAATCATTCTATTAACATATACTACTTATTTGATCCAGAAAATAAAACTGAGTTTTTAATTAAAGAACTCATATGAATAAAGATAGTATTACAATTCAATCTTCATTTTATCCGTCATACTGAATCTCTTTCCAACATAGAATTTAAAAGGATATGTACCTGGAAATGGAGGTAGAAGAAGTAAGTTTCAGCAGTTGCAGCAGTAACTAAATCAGCAAAATACCAGTATTCCCACAGATTTAAACAATTATAAGACCCAAAGAACCCAGATGCACAGTGATAGCACTCTTTAGGAAATTTCAGAATTTTTAACTGAACAATGTTATTGAACAAATCCGAACAGACTTACTGAAAAGAGATAATATCAGATTTCAGTTTTCTTTCAGTTTCCTAAAATCTGCCTTAAGCTCTATCTCTTTGTCTGAAAACTGCCCCTAAAAATCTGTTTGCTTCCCCAATTTCACACTCTCTTTTTCTCTTAAAACTCCTTTTTTTGAGAATCCTCTAAGGTCTCTTCAAGTCTGCCCCTTTTAAGCTGTCCAGCTCCTGTATTTATACAGGGCTGGTTGCACCTTTGTCATGGTGGCTGGACCCTTTATCCCTTTAAAAATTAGAAAGTTTCCATTAAAAACTACTTTTTAATACTTTATGTGATCCTAACATGATTTTTCAGCAGCCCCATTATCCCTTGTTCCCCTTTATTACTTAAATTATAGCCATTACATTCCACTTTCAGCCCACTACTATTATCACATTACCCTACTGTTTCTAACCCAGAAATACCTACTGTGATCACTATTATTACTGCCTTAAATGTAAAAATCATAACAGAATTTACAAAACAGATTTAAAAATCTGTTCAAACTTAATTATCAACCTGATTTAACACAGCTAATACCAATTCTCTTAGGTTCTGGACTGAATCCTAAGAATGTAAACATTCTATCACAATTACATCTAATCATCATTTGTAAACTTGAACTCAAACTTGACAATATTACACTGGGTTCAGCATAATAATGCAAACTGAACTTATAATTGAGCTAAGATCAAACATACACAGGAGCATTGTCAATATACTGACAATGCCCTGTTCAGAAAACAACATATACAGCATACATTTGAATTCACTGATTCACAAACAAACATGATTTAATTGACGAGTATTAATCAGTTGACTATTTACAACATTTGTCAATAATTAGTCTAAAACAATAGAAGCAGACTGTTTTTTTATTAGCATTATCATAAGTGAGAATTCATAATATAACTAATCGACGAACTTAATCGAGTCGATTACTTACATTATGAACAATCACAACCAATTGAAAACAGTTTCATATTTGACCATATAGACGGGCATGAGACAAAGGTGACAGAATTAATCAAATAAAATCATGAAAAATTAACAAGCTATTAAGACAAACAACAACACACGTAGAATACACAAAATAATAGAAAAAATACCTTTGAATCTTCAATTTTAATCCGACTCGAACTCAGCTTGGATTTGGATTTTTGTTTGAAATCAAACAGACCTTAGTCGAAGTATTTTCCACTGAAAATACTTCGACTAAGGTCGATTGAACCTCAATCTTTACTTAATCTGAACAGAATCCGAAAGTTTGGTATTTTTAGGGTTCTTAAAAATTCGATTTGGGATTTAACCATTTCTGGTCAGATTCGAGAAGAACCAAACATGACACAAGGGTGAGGGTAGCCTAGGGGTCATTTGGTGTCAACTTAAAACAAATCTGAGCTTGTTCTTGTTTGGTCCGAATCTTCAAAAGAAGATTCGAGAAACTCGGAACTGATTCGAGCCAAACAAACAACAGATCCATACTCAGGATGACTAGGGGAAGCTATGGTGTTAACTAGGTGCTGATTGGTTTAGATCAGGTTTTCAGGCCAACCTTCGATTTAAGATTCGAAGGGTTGGGGCCTGATTCGAAGGAATCTAAGGTCATATTCGTGTAGGGGACGTTCAGAGGGTTCTGGGGTGTCAAGATGGTGACCGGCGGCGTTGATGCCGCCGGGTTTCAAGCGGTGGAATCCTAGGGCGGCTAGGGTTAGGAGTGGGGGTTTGGGGGACGATGATGAACAGTGTAGGAGGGGGTGTTCAGTTAGGGGCCGGGGTAAGGCTTGGGATTTATATAGGGGTGGGGTGGATTGGTATCGTCCGTTGGATCAAGTAGAATGGATGGCTAGGATCAATCCACTTAACCAAACGACATCGTTTGGTTTAAGTTGGGGGGACGGGTTGAACCGGGGCAGTGGGTCGGGTAATGATCACGGGTTAGGGTGATGAAATCTTGGCCGTTGGATGGACTTAATCCAACGGCCCTTGATGAATGATCACCAAACGACGTCGTTTGGCGTAGCTGCATTGAATTGGACCGGACAGGCTATTTTGGATTGGGCTGGGGGGGAATTAATTCACTTGGGCCTGGATTTTAATCCAGGTCCAATTTCCTTTCACAATTTATATATATTTTCTAATTTTATTTAAATTATAAAAAATCCTAATAAAAATTATAAAACAATTTTTAACCTTACACAAAAATATTAATTACTTCATAACAATTATTTAACACATAGTCAAAAACATTAATCACACAGTGGGATATTTAAAATAGAACTAACGCATATATTTTTTTATTTAAATTATCTTTTAAAATGCATAGTTATATCCTATATGCATGCAACATGTATTTTATTTTATTTTTCATTTTATCATGACAAAGTAAACATTTACGGACATAAACAAATATTTAACACCACGCAAATTCAGAAATTATACAGTAAAAGAAATTTATTTTATTTTTGATTTATTTTGGAGTAGTTTTTTTCGTAAGGCAAAAATCATGTGCTCACAGCTGGAAGCAATCAACCCTCGCTAGCCGGGCCCGAAGCTCCTGAATCTGCACACAGGGTGCAGGGAGTAATGTGAGTCCTCCAACTCAGTCAGTAATAAAAATAAATGAAGTCTGAGCGATAAGAAAACACGTAAAATCACAGCAAAATGCTACAAAGAGACGGTGAAAAAAAACCCGTTGCAAAGCAACAAAACAGTGAAATCTCATAAAACACCTTAGTTCAGTATAAGCTTCTTTAAAATATCTTTTAACAGTTAAACAAGTAAATGAAAAGCAATGGGAAAAGATAAACACGTAAAATCAGCCCCTCGGGCACAATAGCAACAGAATCAGTCCCTCGGGCAATAACATGGAACAACATCAGCCCCTCGGGCTATATCACATATCACACTGGGTACCTGCGCTCACTGGGGGTGTACAGACTCCTAGAGGGGCCCCTTAGGGCCCAAGCGCAATATCAAGCCATCTCGTGGCAAAATCAATAGGCTCTCGGCCTCATATCAAGCCACCTTGTGGCGTACAACTCAGGACCTCGACCTCATAATTATGAATCAGCTCAATACCGTTACGGCGCGCAGCCCGATCCCATAATAACCTCACAACACAGGCCGTCGGCCCTACTCAGTCAGAAATCTCTAAAAGCCACTCGGGCACAGTAAAATAAGATGCTCAACTCAAAATATCATTTAAGATGTCAAAACAGAGTAAACATGGCTGAGTTATAAAAACACTAGAATATAGCATAACTGAGTCCAAGTATAAAGTCAAAACAATGAGGAATAGTAGTAAAAATCCCCTAAGGGTCCAAAACAGTTGGTACGAGGCCCAATTATGGCATTTAGCCCAAAACATGATGATAGCAAACAGTTTTCAATCAAATACACAGTAAAACAGTCATTCGGGATGGACTAAATCACAATCTCCAACATTGCACGACCCCATGCTCGTCATCTAGCGTGTGCGTCACCTCAATATAGCACAATGATATGAAATCTGGGGTTTCATACCCTCAAGACAACATTTACAATCATTACTCACCTCTATCTGGTCCAAACTCTAGCTCGCGATGCCCCTGCCTCTCGAATCGGCCTCCGGATGCTCCAAATCTAACCAAAATCAGTGCAAAACTATTAATATATGCTAAGGGAACAAAGCCCACTCGAAAGAAATTAAATTACAACACAAATTCCAAAATTGGCCAAACCCGACCCCCGGGCCCATGTCTCAGAATCTGATAAAATTTACATCAATAGACTCCTTATCACCGGGTTCATTCATATCAAAATCACCAAAATCCAACCACAAGCGACCCCTCAAATCCCAAGTTCTAGGTCTCCAATTACAAGCCATAGTTCTTCAATATTTAGGCTTAAATTCTATAAATTCCATGATTAATTAGGTAGAAATCACATTAGGATTTAGTATTAAGTCCATAAATCTTACCTCCAAGTGTTCCCCCTTGATTCCCTCTTCAATCCCATTCAAAAAGCTTCAAAAACGCCCAAAAATAGAGGAACTTAGACCCAAAATCGCGGAAATTGGTCTTTTAAACAATCTGCCCAGCACTTAAAAATCCTTCATTGCGAACGTGGTCAACGCCTTGCATTTGCGAAGAACAATTTGAGTTGACCAATTTTTCCCTCATCGCGATCGCGACTCCCAGTATGCGAAGGCTTCCTTACTCATCGCGAACGCGACTCCCCATCCGCGAACGCGAAGAACAAACCAACCTGGACCCAGCTGCTTACCTTTCCTCTACGCGAACGCGGCTAATCCCTCGCGAACACGATGACCATTGGCCTCAACCCTTTGCGATCGCGGGACCACCTTCGCAAACGTGAAGTCCAACTTCACAGCCTCCCATCCTAACCCTTCGCGAACGCAAGGGCCCACTCGCAAACGCGAAGGACAACTGTCTGCAACACTACAACAGATTTTCTGCAATCTTTTTCAACATGAAATGGTTTATTTAACCACCCGAAACTCACTCGAGGCCCTCGTGACCTCAACTAAACATTCCAACCTATCCCATAACATCATTAAAACTTGTTCCAACCTTCGGAACGCTCAAAAAAACGTCAAAACACCAAATTTGCATCGGATTCAAGCATAAGAATTCCAAATCTTTCAAATTCTGCTTTCGATCAAAAAGTCTATCAAACCACGTCCGAATGACCTGAAATTTTGCTCACACATCCCAAATGATACAACGGAGCTACTGCAACTCGCAGAATTCCATTCTAACCCCTATATCAAAATCTCACCTACCAACCGGAAAACGCCAAAATTTCAATTTCGCCAATTCAAGCTTAAATCTACTCCGTGCCTCCAAAATACATTCTGATCATGCTCCTAAGTCCCAAATCACCTCCTGAAGCTATCTGAACCATCCGAACTCACATCTGAGCCCTTTATCACATAAGTCAACATCCGGTTGACTTTTCCAACTTAAGCTTACTCAAAAGAGACTAAGTGTCTCAAACCTTACCAAAACCTCTCCGAACCCGAACCAACCAACCCGATAACACATAATACAGTTGAAAAAGGCAATAAGAAGAAAAAAATAAGGGGAACAGAGTGATAACTCATGAAACAACCGGTCGGGTCGTTATAATTGGCTTGAGGTAAGTGTTTGGTCTAACTTTGACTCGAGGGATTAGGGATCCCCGAATTAGCTGCTATGCGTAATTCCATGTGTGTGGCGTATAGGTGTGGTAACGAGTACCTATACACTGCCAAATTATTTGGTTAGCTTGTTCCATTCCATGTTCCCGATATATTGTCTTCCTATCTTTATTGCTACATGCTCATTGATGCTTCCATGTCTAATTGCTTCTTGTTATATGTAGTTTTCTTTATCGAAGGTATTAATTGTTCCGTAGTTTCATTGTATTATATTATTGGTTTAAGTTGGTTTACGGGTGTTTCATGATATATTTTGGTTAGTAATAATTGATGAGATTTCATATTTGTATAAATTTCAATTTGGTTTGGTTTGAGGCATAGATGTTGTGGAGGGTTTGAGCTAAATTGTGAAATGCTTGTTCTTATTGTGTGATTGGTACTTATATGGTGGGATCGGGTTGCACGCCGCAACAAGAGGAATAAGGGTGAAATATGATTGCCTGGTTGGATCGGATTGTGTGTCGCAACAAGGAGTAATAAGGATGGACAGGTGGGATCGGTTTGCATGCCGCAACAGGAAGAATACAGATGATATATTGAGGAGTAATAAGGGTGGACTAGTGGGATCGGGTTGTATGTCGCAACAAGGAGCAATAAGGTTGAATGCTCATATTATTACTGATTATATGGCGGGATCGGGATGTGTGCCGCATCATTTTGTTGTTTATGTATTTTTCCTCTATTGTGATTCTATGCTGTAGCATTTTAACTCTATTAAGGATTGGTTATCGTTGAGTACTGGCAAAATAATTGAGTTTCGTATTTATTTTACTGCAAATTACTGGTCCATTTCGTTCCGTACTTCCTTTTGCTTTATTATCAACTGTACGCAGGTTATTTGTAAATGCCCTACCTTAGCCTCGTCACTACCTCGTCGAGGTTAGGCTCGGCACTTACCAGTACATGGGGTCGGTTGTACTGATACTGCACTTTCTATGCAAATTTTGGAGCTGGTAGTGGCTGATCGAGAGGTCGGTTGCAAGCATTTATCAAGGAGACCCACGGTAGTCCTACAGGCATCCGTAGGCCCCACGTCTCCTCCTATGTTCTATATCTTTATTTTATTTACTTTCGAGACAGATGTACCTTTATTTCAAACCATTACTTGTAGATATTCATAGAATATTCATGGGTTGTGATACCAGTTTTTGGGTAGTAACTGTTTCGGCTTTGTTAATATTATAAGGATAATCAGTTAAATATGTATTTTCGCTCTTATTTCGGTTCGAATTAGTTTTGTTAAATTTAAATTATGAAAATGTAAAGGGAAAAGTGAATATAACTCTAACGTTAGCTTGCCTAGTAAGTGCGATGTTAGACACTATCACGATACCGACGGTGAAAAATTTGGACCGTGACATTAAGCATCAGTTGCTGCTATTTGCAGCTCTAGTTGTTTGGCTTTGAGCAACTCTTTTAGCAATTTCCTCATTAACCTCCCTGATTTTCATGTTTAAAAAATTATAAAAATCCACTATATCGTTCTTATGGTTAACCTTTCTTGGATCTTCCATGCATGCAGATAGGAGCAATTTGTAACGATTTGATGAAGATGTGGCTACAAGATTCAGAGAATTTTTCGGAGTTACACTTTAGTACTAAAATTAATAGTAGTTTTTTACTTTCACCCCATAGTTAGGTTTTTTTGCACAATTTTTCCTTTCCGTATTGAGGTTCTTAGGGGATGTTGAATGAAAAATCAAATTTTATCTTCTTGTTTTCTCTGTTTCCTTTTCCTTGCTTTCTTAGTTCATTTTCATGGCTTTTCCCATCGGGAAATTGTTACAATTGGTATGAGAACCGACGATTCTCGGCCCCGATTGCGCATTGCCTATCCACTATTACTCTTATCCACAAAATCCTTACGAATTTCACAAAATGGAAGAGCAGACCCATTTCTTCCATGCTCCAAGTTCCGAGCAGCCTTCAAGGTGTTACCAAAATCAGTATTTCCATATTTATTCACATGATTCACATAATCCATATGAGGTTCAAGGTGGGAAGACTGAGCAATAGATTTCAACTGAACCTAGCCTAATCACCAATGAACAGTCTATTTTCTCTGAAATCCTCTCGTTGATGTGAGAGAACATTCGCTGGTTGGAGCAATTTCGGAGTGATTGTGAAGCCTACCGACAATGGAGCGCCATTTCTCTGGATTCCCCTAATATCGAATTTAATGGAGGCTCCCCAGCTTCAGCGACTTTGATGGAGTCTACTTGCTTAAAGCAAGCACTGATGAACCAAACACCAAGGTAACACTGGACACAACGAAAAATTATTCTAGTGAGTCTGTTGTTTTTCCTTCATCTGTGGTATTATTTGACCTCATTTGCCACGATCTTGGCGACAGACCACCATTGGAATCTGATGATGAAGATGCTATAGTTTTGGGTAATATCGGAGTCCATATGTTCGACAAAAGTCCTCAACAAGATGAAACGGGAGGGGTTGAACTTGTGTCGATAAGAAGAAATGAGAAAACTTCTAAAAGTAATGGGAACTGGGTGCTTGATGAACGTCCTCAATGTAACGAAACACATTTCATATTTCAGTATAGTTTTATGCAGTTGCAGTGGTTTCAGAACATTGATGCTTCATTCCATGTTTGTGAAATCGATGGCAATGGTCCAATTGTCAAGGAAGAATTGGGATCTATAAGTGAACCTAATACTAAAACCATTTTCAGTGAGCTTTCTATGTGCCGAATTGATGGAGAAGGTGAGGTCGAAATTGGATCTCTGGTTGAACTTAAGTCCACAACAGAAATGGAAGAAGAGAGCAGTGAGAGAATAGATTTGCCCTCAGATAACAAGCTAAAGCCTAGCGAGGAATCCTTGGAGACCAAGGATAATATGGAGCTGGCAGAAAATCCGATCTGTAACATTTTTAGTTCTGTTCAGTTTCCCTCCTCACTAATGTCACTTGGTCAATTGGGATGGCATTGCTGTGTTTGAAGCTCCAGATGACAATGATCTCAATTCTAACAAGGGTTTATTGATGGCCAAGCATTTTGTTCTTACGAATGAAATGTTAGGGGATGATTACCAATATCTAAGTCCTTCAATTTTGGATTCTGGAAAACATGAAGAACCAGCTGATTGGGATAAGGATTCGCCCATGGAAGTTGAAAATGAAAAGGGAACCTCAAGAAATGAAGCAGGTAAGATGTTCGATGATTCTTCTTATGCTCGTGTGGATAAGGAAGGTTTAGAGAGCAATGGAGGAATAGTTTTTAACACTACTATTGGCATTGTCAATTTTAGCGAGCCGAGAAAGTATTTTTCTCCGGTAGTTGCTTCTGAGGAGGAGGAAAATTCAGAAAAAGATGCAGACCAAACATTCAATAAATGTCTTCAAAGAGCCAGGCAGATTCATCAAGAGGTTTTCATCCCTGAATGTGATGTAGAGACTGTTGGTTCAGTTTTTAGTTATGGTCTTGATGAAAATAAAGAGGGCCAGGTGTTTGATATATATTTCCAGGGAGACAAAGCGGGATTTTCATCTAATATTGCGACATTGAATTATGGAGCTCTTACTAAAGCTGAAAATGAAACCAATTGGAAAAGTTTTGTGTTAACAAAACTCTGTCTATCTAAGGTAAGAGGAAGATTCTCTAGTGCTATTGATAAAACCATGCGAGAGGAGTTGAACGGAAGCGAAGGACTCAAGATATTAACTCACAGGAGCTTCAAGAACAATGTGACGCATTGGTTCGAGACAATTAAGCCGCTACCTGACAAGTTAGTCCGTGATAATGTGGCAAGTCGAAGAGAAGATGTGACTGAAGGTTCAAGTTCCAGTGAGATCACATTGTTGCCTCCGTTAGGTGGGAGTTCTTTTATGAATATATACTTCAAGTTTCGTGTGATTGAAAATTTCATCATATATGCCATAAGGTTTTGGGTTCACAATCCAAATCTGGGAATTTTTTGTGAAAAGTTTATGAAGCAAATCATAATGAATTATGTTAATAGAGTTAATGCCTGGTTTGAAAGTTATTTTGGTTCATGCATTTGCGAATTATTTGCCACCGGACAGAGAAAGGCCAATGGGTTCTCCCTCAATGTTTCTATCTGCAATGTTGTGATTGGAAAATATATTAAGTCTGCTAAAGTAGGAGATGTTCAGTTTGTTCTCAAGGAGGTGCCAGAGAAGTTCATAATAAGATGGAATGTAATTGCTGGTTATGCTCTCTATTCTTGTAGTAAAATATATTAAGTCTGCTAAAGTAGGAGATGTTCAGTTTGTTCTCAAGGAGGTGCCAGAGAAGTTCATAATAAGATGGAATGTAATTGCTGGTTATGCTCTCTATTCTTGTAGTAATTCTAACTTGTTGCGGATTGTTTCCTCATTTAAAATGTGAGAAAGAAAAGAATGATGTATTTGGTGGATCTTGCTGCCTCTTTAGACTTGCAACTTGGTCCGGAAGCTGATATCTACGGATACAAGGTTGTGCTTTTCTGGCTAGTCTCACTAAATAGATTGAAGCTCATACTCTCCCAGTGGAATAAGGATTTTGGTTTTGGTTCATCCAAACATGTAGATCAATTTCCATTTTTGTCAATTATACACCAGAAATGGTTGCGGCAGTATTGCATTATTGGTGAACAATTACTTCCTACCTGGTTGAATTATTTGTCCTATAATTTGAGGCGGGTAACGACTGAATTCTCGGTTATAATTCGTAAGATGCAAGAAATGATTGTGCTAGAATCTGGTACCTTTGATATACTTCAGATGCTACAGGCAGTTGTTTCAAATGGCATACCAATGGTTGCAAGAAGATTATACAAGTTTCGCAAAGAGGTGCAAAATGAACTTGGAATTGGAGAGGATGTAAAGATCATAATTCTGAAATTTGGTGGACAACCTGCAAGTTGGAAGTCGGAAATACAGCACTTGCCAACTGGTTGGTGGTGCTTGGTTTGTGTTGTATCTGAGAGACAGCAGCTGTCTCCAAATATCATAAAGCTCAGAAAAGATGGTTATGGTCCTAATAGTAAGGTCTTGGCTTACAAGTTACTGATTGTACTTGCCCATAGAGACTATCTTACTGAAGAACTATTTCTCAGAAATATGCTTAAGAGCTATCAAGGCGGTGAAGTTGCAGCTAGTTTACAAGATATTGCTTATGGTAAAAGCTATATAATAGACAAGCTGAGCAGGCAACATGATGTAATGGTTCTTGGATATCAGTCGCAAAGAATGCATAGAAGTGATTTTTATATTCCAGATTGGTATTCAAATGCGGACCCAACTAATATAGAGAAGTGCACCATTAGAGACCTCATAGCTGTTGCTGATCTTTTCAATTGTGAAAAAGATTTTGTTGTGGCAAAAGCATCTAGAAGGCCAGCTGGCATGGGTGGAATTTCTTTTCTGGAAGCTTACAAATGCCTATTAAATAAGCTGTTTAAAGGTTTAATCCCTTACCTATACCATTGAGGTCTCATTCGGAGAAAAATTGCAGCACTGTTTCAAAGAGCCTGCTATGTTGTTTGTAGCCTTTTGAGATTTCAAAACTGTGGAGCATGGTCTAATCTTGAAGAAGGCCTAATGGGTTGTTGGAGTAATTCTGTCGTGGGCTTCACTAATTTTCACGTTTCCAAAATCCCAACCTTGAGGACAAGGTTGTTTTAAGGGGGATGGAATGTAACGATTTGATGAAGATGTGGCTACAAGATTCAAATAGTTTTTCGGAGTTATACTTTAGTACTAAAATTAATAGTAATTTTTTACTTTCACCCCATAGTTAGTTTTTTTGCACAATTTTCCCTTTCCTTTAAATACTGATGTATTGAACTTTTTAGAGGATGTTGAATGAAAAATCAATTTTTATCTTCTTGTTTTCTCTATTTTTTTCCCTTGCTTTCTTAGTGCATTTTCATGGCTTTTCCCACCGGGGAATTGCTACACAATTCCATCTCCTTCTTCCTATTCTCAGCCCTTATCTTCCTTATTTCTTCATCTATGGCATCAATAGTTGAAAGGATATTCGTCTTCTTATCCATATTAATAATGCAAATTTCACATCGAAGCCTAGCATTATTTATAGGTGAATGAAGTGAGATATGATTAGAGTATTACCTAGTTATATAGATCATTATATTTGTGATCTTTGCTATTTTTTTAAAGCTACTTTATAATTTTTTTTCTTGATATGTTACTTACAATTGCTTCGATTTTTTTAAATCGACTAAAAAGGAATTGGGACGTCAAGATATTGGTAACGAATCGGCTTACAGTCCTTTCGCGGTGTGAATACAATCTTAAAAGGAATGTTAATAGTGCAAACACCAATTTAGCTTCTAAAAAAGTCGCAACAATTTTAAGACGTAGAAATTCTAAAAACAAATAAAAAATCAAAGAAGGACTAACTATAACGACCACCTCCACAACCAGTTTATGCTACGTAGTCTTGATTGGGCCCGAGATTGACATATAATAAAGTTTTTCCTACATAAACAGCGACAATTATGGTAATTATTTGTAGATAAAAGGTATATATGAATCATATATCATTCTCCTATCAACTAATGAACTATCAGTTCACCATTTGTTGGTTATTGGCTTATTCTGGGACTTAACCCACTATTTCATATTTACGTAGCAATTGTCAAACTACAATAAATCGAAAACTTTTATCACTTTGGAATTAGAAAAACACGCCATGTCTCTTATATTTCTCTCTTCTTTTTAAATGCTTTATGGTATGTATTAGCATTTAATATTTATACGTATAACAACAACAACAACCCAGTAAAATTCCACTAGTGGGGTCTGGGGAAGGTAATATGTACGCAGACTTTATCCCTACCCCGAAGAAATAGAGAGGCTATTTCCGAAAGACCCTCGGCTCAAGAAAACCGAAAGACAAAAGGGAGACAATATTAATATCACCACATAAAATAGGAAAAATAGGAACAACATTAAATTCAGAAGAAAGATGCAAGGTAAAAGTGATAGATAATAAATAAGTCATGCATTGAAAAACGTAATAGTAAGACACAATATTATCAATAGCTATCTTAGACAAAAATCCTACCAGACTAGACTCAACTCTCATAGAGGTACGAAGTAAGGCTATATGTATAACTAATAAATAAATAAAATTAAAATATTTAATATAATACCATTTATTGTTACAGTAATTTATTATCCAGTTATTTACTGCTTCAAATATTGATATCGCTCTATAAAAATCATTGCTTTTCTCTTCTTGGGCAGCCACTCTGTAACACCCACAAAAAGTCACGTGATATCCGAAATAGCACCAATTATGACATCATTGTCGAACCAAATTTCAGAAAGGGAACTAAAATTGAAGCACCCTGTCTCAGGAGTCAAGCCAAAAGTATCACCCGTTAATTATATGTTGTAATGATTTCTTGGCCACTTAAATTTGCAGAGGTTTTAAAAGTCGATACATGAATTTGCACTTTTTTCATTTGAGCACTTCAACTTGATGCAATTGATACTAATAAATACATTTTACCGTTGACTATTGTGGAAGCGGCGCAGCTGACATGGCTAAATTGTGTGCAAAACTTATCACGACCCATGACCACCTCCCTGTGACAGAACCATCTCCACTCTCATGGCCACATTGGCCGCCTCCTGGAAAGATATCTCACTCCCAGTCTCCCTAGCCATTTGAAGACAAATCGGCTGGATAAGACCGTCAATAAACCTCCTCACCCTCTCTCTCTCTCGGTAGGAAGTATGACAAGAGCATGACGAGCCAAGTCGATAAATCTGGTCATATACTGGGTAACCGTCATGGAACCCTGCTGGAGACGCTCGAACTGCCTCCGATAGGCCTCCTTCTGAGTGATGGGGAGAAACTTCTCCAGAAATAGCTGAGTAAACTGCTCCCAAGTCAAAGATGGCGATCCGGCTGGTCTAGCCAAGCAATAATCTCTCCACCAAGTCTTGACGGATCCAGACAAGCGAAATGTAGCAAAATTGACCCCATTGGTCTCAACTATCCCCATGTTCCCGAGAACATCATGGCAGCTGTCTAGATAATCCTGAGATCCTCCGTAGATGCACCGCTGAAAGTGGTAGTGAAGACCTTGGTGAACCTATCCAGCCTCCACAAAGCATCGATAAACATAGCTACTCCATCACCGGTCTGGGCTACCACACCCGGCTGAACTGCTCCAACTGGATGAACCGCTGGAGTCTGAATCTGGGGAGCTACCTGCCCCAGAGTGCGAGTAGTAGGAGTCTGGGCTCCTCCTCCAGCCTGAGAGACGGCTGGTGTTATAGGAAGCAAGTCTGCCCGGGTGACACTCTCCATAAGGCCCACTAGACGGACCAAAAGATCCTGAAGAACTGGGGTGGCAATAAACCCCTCTGGGATCTGAGCTGGGCCCATTGGAACTGCTGGAGCCGGAACCTCATCATCAATGTCAACCTGAGGCTCCGCTGTGGGTGCTGCTGCCCTGGGCTGAGCTCTGCCCCTGCATCGGCCTCTAGGCATAGCTAAGTAAAAGTAAATGCTTGACCTCAACTCAATGATGAAGGTTAAATTTTTTTTAAAATAAAATTTAAATATTTAAATATTACATAAAAGTAGTACAATCACAATAATATATAATACGAAATATTTAGAAGGCATATGAAAAAATTAAGGTAAAAAAAATTCATTTTGACTCTCAAAATCCAAACTGCATCAGATACATTGAGACAAAGGAAGTATTGGACAAAACTCTTGGACTACAAATTTATATAAATAAAACTCCATGACCTTTTTGGAGTTTGAAAATGTAAAAGTTAAATTCCAAGATAGTGTCTTGAAGTTGAATTTATACAATAATGTATCCTTAAGTTCAAATTTATATAACACAGTATCCTGAAGTTGGATTTTATATAACTTAAACTCCCTAACAATGTTATTGTAACGACCCAACTAGTCGCTTTGAGCATTTTCACTTTGCTCGGTAGTTTGAGGGCTCGAGTATCTTCGCATGGTGTACTATGACTTGCGTGAATTGTTGGTGTTGGTTTACAAGTTATTCGGAATAGATTTGGAAGAATGAGCTTCAAGATTTAAGCTCTAAGTTTGAAGAATTGACCAAGTTTGATTTTTTAGCATTTGACCTCGGAATGGAGTTTTGTCAGTTCCATTAGCTTCGTTGGGTGATTTTGGACTTAGGAGCGCGTTCGAATTGTGATTTGGAGGTCTGTACTTGAATTAGACTTAAAATGGAGGAAGTTGGATTTTTGGGAAGTTTGACCGGGAATGGACTTTGTGATATCAGGATCGGGTTCCGAATCTGAAAGTTGGAGTAGGTCTGTAATATCAAGTGTGACTTGTACATAAAATTTTAGGTCAGTTGGACGTGATTTGATCGGTTTTGACATCGGTTATAGAAGTTGAAGTTTCAAAGTTCATTGATTTTTACTTGAGGTGAAATTCTTCATTTCGAGGTTGTTATATGTGATTTGAAGCTTCGTGTAGGTTCGTTTCATCATATGGGACTTTTCTGCAAAATTTGGTGCCATTTAGAGTTGATTTGATATGGTTCGGATGCTTGGTTACGATTCTAGAAGTTCTTGAAGTTTAATTTGATCTTCATATGTTTTGGCATCTCATTCGTGCTTTTAGAGGTTATTTTGATGATTTGATCGCGCGAGCGAGTTCATGTTGTATTTTTGGACCTGGCTACATGGTTGGTTTGGAGTCCCGAGGGCTCGGGTGAGTTTCAGATTGGTTTCGAAATAATTTTTATGATTTTTGAGTGCTGGTACTAGTGTCATTGCATTTGCAATGTTTCTGTCGCAAATGCGATAGTTGCAATTGCGAAGCAGCCATCGCATTTGCAAAATTGGGCTGCTGGGGGAAGGTTTGCATTTGCGAAGAAGCCCCTCTCATTTGCGAAGGGTGGCATTTCGCTTTTGTGAGGACCCTGCTGCTTTTGCGAAATAATTGCCTTCGCATTTGCGAAGTATTGGGTTGCAAATGCGACCTCAACAGGAGGCCTTCTACTTCACTTTTGTGATAGATCGTTCGCATTTGCGAACCCTATGTCGCAAATGCAACATCTGCAGCTTGCATATAGCTGAGAATTCCGAGACTTAGCTTCATTTTGTTATATTTTAAACCCTAGCTTCAATGGGAGGCAAATTTGTGAAGGGATTTCATTGGGTAAGTACCTCTAATCAATTCTCAATTATATTTCATCATTATACATAAGATTTAACATCAAATTCATGAGAAATCTAGGGGAAAATTTAGGGATTTTGTCAAAGTTTTGAAAAATAAAAATTTGAGATTTGAGAGTTGAATAGGACTCGGATTTGGAAACAAAATACGTATTTGGACTCGTGAGATTATGGGTAGTCAAGACCAACCCTTGGACCCGGGTTTTGACCGGGCAGGCCTAGGGGTTTACTTTTGTTGACTTTTTAGAAATTGTATAAAAATCACAACTGTATTAATTGAAATTGTTTTCTCTTGCATTATGTGATGTATTTAAGTCATCTTTGGCTAGATTGAGCCGAGTGGAGGTGAATTTGTAAAGGAAAAAGCTAATTGAGTATTGAGTTAGCAGAATTAAGGCAAGTGTCTTGACTAACTTTGTTGAGAGAATTTTTTCTACTATTTGATATTGCTTATTACATGCGGGGGTGATACATATATGGGGTGATGAGCATATATGTATGTGCCAGGGTTAACCATGCTCGAGGGTAAATTATGTTATAAATTGTGTTTTGTAGAATTACATGACCTTGTTGCTTCATGCCTTACTTGACTCCTCGATACTAAGAACACAGTATTAACTGTTAGGAACCAAGACTTAGCTTATTATAACTTGATCAAATTTGATAGAATTCTGAGAATACATTGATGTATCTAATTCGGTCATCATTATACGTAATCATTAATACGTTGCTACGACTAATATTCTTAAGATACTATATTTTATACACGTGTTGTAGATCATTCGTGAGATTTGTTGAAACACTTGAATAATACGGTTCTTGAGCGTTATTGAACTATTGTTGGCATTGGGAAATTGTGATTGGGATTTGTTTGGAATTTTCGTTAAACACTCTCCTTGATGTTATTTATGCTTCCTGCCTTGTTTGTCATTGATATACATATACTTGGTAAGGAAGAGTGTAAAGCACGAAGGGTGATGCCATGACATTCTATATATATTATCATGTGAAAGAGAGTGTAAAGCACGAAGGGTGATGCCGTGTCATATCATTTGGGAGTAAAAGAACGAAGGGTGATATCGTGCCATATTATTTAGAGTAAAAGCGCGAAGGGTGATGTCGTGCCACATTAGAGTAAAAGCACGAAGGTGATGCCGTGCCATATCATGTGAGAGTAAAAGCACAAAGGGTGATGTCATGACATTTCATTTATAATGTTATGCTTTTATATTATCATGAGATCATGGCACGATGGGTATTTCCATGCAGGCGAGGATGAGGGACATGCATTATGTTGTGATGTCTGTTTTCCATGTATACGTTCATGTCTTTACCTTGAGCAGTTATTGTCGTAATTATATATATGATGTGACTTGTTGCTATTGTTCTGTCATCGATCTCTATCTCAATTGTTATTGTGTTGCTCATACCTTCTACTTGCTTAACTTGCAAATACCATGCCTATTTTTTGTTGTTATAATTACACTCATGTTGTATCTATTCTATTTTACTTTAGTACAAGCCTTCCACCATGCTAGTCATTCATGCATCTACTTGTTAACTTGTAAAGATCACGTGTTCCTTTCTTATTTGTTATGCATGTACCTAGGCCTCCACCATACTAGTTAGTTGAAGTTGATATTTTGTATTTTCCTAATTGTTGTCATTACTCATATGCCTTCTGCCTAGTCTATTTCTGTTGCCCACACGTATATCCTCATTCATATTGCTACTTGCATATTTCCTACTTTATAATTCCTGTTATTGGTATTCCTGTCATTCGGTTAGTACTGTTATATGTATATTGGGTGAGGATGAGATAAAAGCACGAAGGGTGTTGCCATGTAATTGACTTTATATCTAAGTACATTCCTCATGATATGAATGTTATGGAGTGACTGTCGTGATTTATTGGTTTTCGTTCTAAAGGAAAGATTGGTCGAAGTATTGGAAGTAGCTAAATTGTGATCTCTATTAGCACTCAATTATTGTTTTGTATATTCGTTCCATGTATTCCTTTCTGTTATATCGTAATATAGTTCTATTGCTGATTTTCGGTGCAGGTTTTACCAGTGACTATCTTTTAACAAGAAAGCCTCGTTACTACTTCGACGAGGTTAGACAAGATACTTACTGGGTACATGAGGTCAGTTGTACTCATACTACACTTCTGCATCTTGCATGCAGATTTTTGGACCGTAGCTATTGATGATGTTGGGAGCTGACTCTGAAGATGTTTGTGCACTCCGGATATAGCTGCTACTTGTCCTTGATAGCTTTAGATCTTGCTAATCTATTTATGTAATTTTCAAACAGATCAAGTATTTATTTGTATCAGTTTTGTAATTCTAAATCTTAGAAGCTCATGATTTGTACTACCAGTTATTGACTTACCTAGCGGATCGAGTTAGGTGCTATCACAATAGTGGTTTTTGGGTCGTGACAGTCATAGATTTTGAACGATCAACAAAAAATTCCTAGAGCTTGAACTGTGACAGATCAAAAAGAAGAAAAAAATTCCTGGAGTTCGAACTTTGTTAGTGCAAAAAATTGATATATCTTTGGAATTTAAATATTTTTTCTAATGAAAGGAATAATTTATGTTAAAGAAACTAAGAGATCTGGTTATTATTATTAAATAATATAGGGGTAGACCGCATAACTTTTGTCTTCAATTTGTCTTTATTGAAAGCATGTAAAATAAAGGCCGGAGGAGTTTCCCAGTATGTTATGTTGTCTTCCTTCATCGTTGTTGATTGCATGGTACATCCATACTTTGCTAGAGCGTCATCTACAGAGTTGCCCTTCCCTATAAATATGGTTTATAGTATTCGATCCAATAACATCAAGAAGAAAACTCCAATCATTAAGAAGATGTGAGAATCGAGTTTGTTCGATCTTAAATAAATTACATAATACCTGCAAATTTATTTCCACTATTATTGGAAAGAGATTTTTTGTGAAAGATAGTTCCAGTCCAGCAAGTAGTGCAAACAACTTGGCATGTATTGCAGAATTTGCAGTCGCTTTCTATGCAAAACCCATAATCTATGAGCCGTTGTAGTCTCTAATTATTCCATTAGTACCACTAGTTTGGTGGGTTGTATCATAAGCACCATCAACGTTGAGCTTATATTGGCTAGTTAGTGGTGGTAACCACCTTACTGGGATTTGCAGCCTTGATTTTAGAGATGTTGTAGCTTGAGTGAGTAATTTAGAGGTATTTTGCTACTTGAAGCATGATATTTTTGCTGCATGTAGGTAGTGAGTTTTGGTTAAAGAGATTTGAATTCCTATTAATCCAAATGTTCTAGAGGATGAATGGCATTATGGTGGAGTATGATGCTTTGAATGAGGCATTTGGTATTAGATAGCAACGTGTTTTGTGGACTTATCCTTTATCCAGTTTGCAAGGTTGTGTGGTTGGGGCATGTGTAAGTTGAATAAAGTCCATAAGTGGAAAGAGTGCTTGAATATAAAGAAGATGTGGTTTATGTTTTCTATAATATTTGGGCAGAATTGACAGAAGTGTGATTGAAGATTTTTCTCTGGTACAAGAAGTCTCTAGTAGGGAGCTTGTAGTGCACAAGTAACCACAAGAAGAATTTGTGTTTGTTCAAGTAGTTGAAGTGCCAAAGCCAAGAGTAAGTGACACGTGTGGTTGATGGTAGTTGATTGGTGATCTAGAGTTGGAGCATATATGCTGATTTAGTAGTAAAATTATCAATGGATGTTTGGTTCCAGAAAGATTGGTCAGGCTTGTTAGTGGAGAATGGGATAATAGTGTGGTTGATTAATTGAACAGTGGTAAGATGTAAAGATAAAAATAATCTTCCCAAAAACCACGAGCGGTTTGAGATGATTGATGATACTGTTAGTTGTTCCTCCATATGTTGTAAGGGGCATAGATCGTGTGGTGTAGACAGCTATTGTTTGGAAGCCAGTTTTCGTTCCAGAGGTTGATGGGTTGATCCATCTCCTATATTTCAATAGAACCCTGTTTAGAAGAGGCCAATGGCTTTGGTCATACTTTTTCATATGTATGAATCAGTTGGCTTGGTCTGGTATGTTCCTGTATGTATATGTTGAACATATTTTTCTTGAAGTATTTTGGCCCATAAGGAGCTTGCACGCTTATGTAAATGCCAAAGTAATCCTGCTAGCATAGAATAATTTTTATCAACAGTTTTATATAGCCTTTCTCCCCCTAGTGATTTGGGAGTGGTTACAGTCTCCTAGCTGGCAAGGTGATTTTTTTTCCAGAGTTTATCCCCACATAAAATTTCTTTAAATGCGGTCGATGTGATTTCTAGTGGATGTTAGTAATAGGTTATTTTGCATGGAGTAGTTAGGTATAGCGGCCAAGATTGAGTGTAGCAGAGTAGTTCTTCCTGCCATGTTGAGAGTTTTTGCTTTCCAACCGAAAAGTTTATTGTTCATTCTATCAATTGTGAATTGGTAATCCTTTCCTTTTGGGAAGTTATTGTTAGGTGAAAACCAAGTTATTTTCCAAAATTATTGGATTTGCAAATGTTTAGTGCTCTAGTCAAATAATCTTGAGTGTTGATGTGCACATTTTTTGAGAAGAATACATTGGATTTGGAGAAGTTTATTTTTTGCCCCCACTGACTATAAAGATTGTTGAATATATTTATAATAGTGCTAGTGTTATGGTGGTCATCTCGTGAGAATAATATAAGGTCATCTTCAAAAAGAAGGTACAAGACTGGTGGTCCAGATTTACTGATCTTAACTGGCGTCCAATCTCTATTGGTTGTTGCTTGGTCAATTTGGTGAGATAGAGACTGCATACAAATAATGAAGATGTATGGAGAGAGGGGTGTCTCCTTGGCATATACCTCTTGATGGTTCAAAGAATTTTGTTGGTTCTTTATTAATCATGATGGAAATGGTAGGGGATGAGATACAATTCATGATTAGGTTCACAAGCTTTACAGGGAATCCTAGGCTGTGGAGAGATTTGCGGATGAAAGACCATTCAAGCCTGTCAAAGGCTTTTTCGAGGTCTAGCGACCTGCCATGCGTTTGAAGGAGTGGATTGCTTCTTGCACTATGATGGCATGATCAACTGCCCTTCTACCTGGTAGGAAACTGCACTGGTTGGGACTAATTAGGTGTTTGAGGAAAGGGCGGATCCTATTCATTATTATTTTAGTAATGGTTTTATAGATAGTGTTGCAAAAGCTAATAGGCTTTTATTGAGAAACCTGCTCAGGGTTCTTGACTTTTGGGATGAGAGTGATAAAGGTGGTATTTTTATCACTTGGGATGGTAGTAGATTCAAATGCATCTTTGCTGTAGGATATCACTTTTAGTGGCAGTCCAGTGTTTTTGAAAGAAAATGGGATGTAACCCATCTGGTCCAGGGGGTTTAAGGGGCTTGAACGATCTAATTGCTTGGTTGACTTCTATTTCAGAAATGGGCCTAGATACATGTGTATGATCCCATTTTGATAGAGCATATTCATAGTGATCGTGTGTTTCATTAATATTGGAAGTAAGCTCATGTAACAACTCGACCGATCATTTTCCCCGTTCTTTGTACATAAACCCTTCGCTCGATAGTTTACAGGCATGAATAGCTCCGTATGATGTATTATGACTTGTTTGAATCGTCGGTTTTTTTTCCAGGTTATTCGGAATTGATTTGGAAGAATGATTCTCAACTTGGAAGCTTAAAATTGGAAAAGTTGACCAAGTTTAACTTCTTAGTATTTGACCTTGGATTGGAGTTTTAATGGCGTTGTTAGGTCCGGATGGTGATTTTGGGCTCGGGCGCATGCCCGGATTTACTTTTGGATGTTTCTAGAAGGTTTCGGCACAAATTGGCAAAAATTAAAAATTTGAAGGTTTGGAAAGTTTATATGTCTGACCAAGAGTTGATTTTATGGATATTAGATTCAGATTTTGGTTCCGAGAATTGGAATAGCTTCATGTCATTTGGGACTTGTGTGCAAAATTTGAATTCATTCCGGATTGATGTGATATATTTCAGCACGAGTTTTAGAAGTTGGAAGTTTATCAAGTTTGATTTGAGGTATTGTTGATACTCAATTTTTCCCATAATATTTTCAAAACTATGCTTTGGCATCAATTAGTATTTTTTATACAATTTCTACATTTTAAAAATATTTTGACTAATTTCTCCCAACATTTTATTTATAAAACAATCACTAATTGCATCACAAATAGTTTTATAATAATTTTTGTGATTTAATTTTATCATTTGCATTTGTACTAAGTTTCAATTGTTGCACAAATAGCCACTTTTGTATTTTTAGGCTGCAATTGTAATTACTTTGCAATTATAGCCCACACACGCATTACTACATTATTTTACCAGAAAATAGCCTTTTATATTTTTTAAATATTTATTTTAAAATATTTCCAGGCATGAAAATTATTTTTTTACAGCCTATTGGTTATTTTTAAAAAATTTATTTTATCAATTAAATAGGGTATTTAACAAATGACCCTCTTATTTCGGATTTAGCCTAATTACCTAGACCAATTTTAACCCCCCAATTCAATTGAATCAGCCCAAATATACCCAGCCCAAATCTATAATGTCCGACCCGACCCAAATCCTTTCAATCTCGATCGTTGATCACAGAGATCAACGAGACAATTTCACCTTTCCTTTTTTAGTTCCAAACGACCCCCCCCCAGACCTGGTATTCTCACCAAACAACTGCCCTGAAACCCTCTCCTCTCCATCTCTCTAAGACATAAACCTAACACTAGGCACTGCCACCAAAAATCAGCCCTAATCCCTTGAATCCCTGTTCGATCTATGGCGTCCTATGGCTGTACGGGGCCTCTACTTGTCTCTCATCTCCCTTGGTTGCTCAATTGTGTGGTTTCGTGGAAGGATTTTCGAAGAGATCTGGTCCAGATCTCGTTTTAAGTACTTCAAAATTTCATCTATGGTATGTGAATAATTTCTATCAAAGTCTCACGGCTCAAATCCTTGATTCAAAGGCCAGATTCTCTTACCCTTTCTCTTTTGTTCAAGAAACCTAACGTTTGGATTTGAATTAGTTCAGATGTCCGTAAATCTGGAGCGATCCTGAGTTCATCGTTGATTTTCCTAAAAAGTTCCCTTACTTCATTACTGGTTAATCAATATCTGGACATTTTTGTTATATTAGGGTTTGTTTTCTTGTTGTTTGTTGGTCTAACCTCTGGATATCTAAAGCATATTCAAACTTCCATGGCTATTCTTTTGGGTTTTTTTACTTCTTTATTATTAACCGATCTTTGTTTTCTCTAAAACTAGGGTTTCATCCCTTTAAGTTTTCTGCAAAAACTCCAAATTTTATAAGTGTTTGACTGTGGTTCTCTTTACTTGTTCGACTAATTTTTCATATCTATATTTAATCCCTATGATTTCTACTTATTTCATTGATTATTTTAATATTTTACCCGTTATTCTTTAGTTCTGTCAATTAAAAAGAGATTGCCTGATTTTATTTGCCTAATTAGGGTTCAAACTATATTTTTTGTCGAGATTGGTACTTCTCTGTGATTTTTTCCTTATTTGTGACTCATGATTGGTACTACTTGCCTTAATTGGTTTATTAGCCTGATTTATGGGATTTGATTGCTTTAACTCACTCTTGTATGATCTGTGATTGATTTATTTACCTTATTGAACCTCTAACTTGGCTGTTAATTGATTCTCCCTAATATTAAGGGGTACTTTTTGGATTCTGTTGAATTACTTGATTGAGTTTAGCCCCAATTAACTATTTAATTTTACTTGCATACCTTATTTATTCTTTGCCTTATTTGTTTTACTCCGCAATGCTATATAATCTCCCCATTCTGATTTTGAAAACACAAACATTAGTTCATCAACCCCTACTTTACACTCTAAAAAGCTCTCTACTCTCTCAGCTACTTGTGATCTTTGTTAGTCTAGCCGGCTGCAAGCCAAGGCTGGAAATTGTCCAACACCTGTCTTACATCTTGTCTTTTCTTTCTCTAACTGGTATGCCTCTGCTTAAATTTTTAGGAATCTAAACCTATGTGTTTATTTACTACCTTAGTTCATCAATCCTGAGTTCATTCCTACTTCTATTTACTGCTTACCTAGCATGCCAAATACTGCCTTATTCAAATATGTGATTAACATGTTTTCACTCTACTTACTTGTTTGCTATCTTGTTTAACATGTCTTACATCTGTGACTAGTCTATCTGACTAGCTGCTGTTTATCTAGCATGCCTAAACTTTGCTTTTGTGTAATTAACATGCCTACACTTGTCAATACTTGCCTAGCATGTCCATTTAAGTCTTTGCCTGTTATGCATTACTCCTGCTAAGTTATCTAGTTTCCCTAGAGTAACTCTAGTTGTGCTGTTTATGTGTCCTCAACATGTTTTCTGCTGTGATCTTTACTTCATGTTTCAATGACTAACATATTAGTTCTGTAGAACCCTTTGAGAACTCTATGCACCATGTTGTTTATGTGCTCCATTAAGGTGTATTCAATATGTCCCCAATCCCTCTTTTCTTGTGTGGCAACGGTTTGCCAAAGTATTTTTTAAAAGCTGTTTGTTCTGACTTGTGTTCTGATTGCAAATTATTTTTCATACTTACCTCAAGCTATTTCTATCCAAACTAGTGCTAGTTTTCAAAAAGTCTCCTCACCCCCTAAGACCTTTCTCTACACTGTTTACCAAAACTCTTTTTTTAAAATTATGCACTCCCACTTACTCTTAGTTCATTAAGTCATGCCTCATTGGTATGTGTACTGCTTGGAGATTCCTGAGGTCACCTTGAACTCTGGCATATCAGGGCTGGCTCTTCCACACTGCACATAATCAGTCTCTATTTGAGGAAAGTTTGGGTATGAGCACTGCCCGAGATCCTTGAGGTCTGTAGGGAACTCTGACATACCTAAACATGAATTTGGCTATGGAACTTTGGGCATTTGAGACTAGTGAAGGCTTGGTACACCAGGATTTGCTTTGGGCCTACTTTAGTGTCACGACCCAAACCGATGGGCCGCGACGGGTGCATGAGTCCTACCTGTCAAACACCCCTAAGCATGCGTCTAGGATATGAACCTGTATAACATCTGCTGAGTTACGAGAATGATGTACATGAAGGAAATCTACCAACAAGGCATATGTACGTATACATGCAGAATATAGTGGGCGAGTCGGCAAGGCTGCAATAAACAACTATACATCCAATAAATGATAGCCGACAAGGCCACATACAACCCAACTAGACATATTGTCTATAGACCTCTAATGGAAACATAGTTGTACAAAGACGGGACTGAGCCACGTCATACCCATATACATACATATATATATACATACATATATATATATACATATATATATATATATATATATATATATATATATATATACAAACGTATCGTACCAAAAACAAAGCAGCTCTAGATCAAGTGGAGCACGCCAACTCTCACTGATCAGGGATCCTAAGAAGGGGGACCGTCAGCTTGCCTACCTACACCTGCGAGCATGAAACGCAGGCCCTGTGAAATAGGGTATCAGTATGAAAAATGTACTGAGTATGTAAGGCATGAAAATTAGTACGTAAAAGACATAGATGAAACATGGAATACAGAAACACATCTTTAAATCTGAATAACTTTGTAAATTCTGAAACGTTTATAATGCCATGCACGTGCGTATAAATGTCGTGCCATGCATAGGTATGGGTGTACATAATATCATCAAGCCACTAAGGGAATCCTATCATATCGTCTCGGCCACTGTGAGCAACATAAATTATGAATAACACTTATTTATCGCTTGTTATAAATAGCGTAAGTACGTTAATGTCAAGATGATCTCATCCCCGAGTCTATGTCGGTTAACTGAAAATGAAATTTTAACATACAAAAAAGCGAGATGTAACATCCTCCCCCCTAGAAACATTTGTCCTCGAATGTCCAACTCTCTGTGATCTATATAACTTCGGCAAGGTCATCTCTGTAACAACACCACTACCAACTCTCCCCGTAGAAGCTTAATAACCCAACGACACACATGACCATAATTATGAATAATGACAATGGCCTCACATGACCAACGTCAATAACCAATACAAGAATTTATACACGTACCTTATTATAATGACATCTCAGTCGGACCCTTCTCTGGATGATGAAATAAGTAGGGATATCTAGACTTCATGTTTTCCTCAGCCTCCCAAGTCATTTATTCCACATTGTTGTTTCTCCAAAATACTTTCCCGGAGGCTACCTCCTTATTCCGCAGCTTACGGATTTGTCGGTCTAAGACAGCAACTAGAATTTCCTCGTATGACAAATCCTCTGTAATCTGTACATCATTCGTGGGAACCTCTCGGGTAGGATCGCCCAGATACATGAAAAATTGGATGGACAGACTCTAATTTCGAGGGAAATTCTAACTCATAAGCTACTTGGCCCACTCTCCAAATAATCCTATAAGGCCCAATGTACCGTGGGCTAAGTTTGCCTTTCTTTCCAAACCTCATCTTACCCTTCATAGGTGACACCTTTAAGAATACCCAGTCATCAACCCCAAACTCTAAATCTCGTCGCCGTACGTTAGAATATGACTCTGACGACTCTGAACTGTCAATAGTCGATCCCGGATAGTCTTTACTTTTCTAGAGCTTGCTGAACTAGGTCTGGCCCATGTAATCCAGATTCTCCAACATCAAACCACCCTATAGGTGACCTATACTTCCGTCTGTAAAGAGCTTTGTATGGAGCCATCTGAATACCGGAATGGTAGCTATTATTATATGCAAACTCAACAAGTGGCAGATGATCATCCCAGCTACCTTTGAAGTCCATTACACAAGCTCGTAACATATCCTCCAGTATCTGAATAGTACGTTCAGCCTGTCCGTCTGTCTGGGGATAAAATGCTGTACTAAGACTTACTTGAGTCCCTAATCCTTTTTGGAAGGACCCCCCAGAAGTTAGCTGTAAATTGAGCTCCTCTATCCGAGATAATAGATATAGGGACACCATGCAGTCGTACTATTTCCTTAATATAAAGTCCTGCACAATCCTCTGAGGAATATGTAGTTCTAACAGGCAAAAAATGGGCTGACTTTGTAAGCCTATCAACAATCACCCATATCGAATCGAACTTATGCTGGGTACGAGGTAAGCCTATGATGAAGTCCATATTGATTACTTCCCATTTCCAAGTCAGAATCTCCATAGCTTGCAATAACCCACCGGGTTTCTGATGCTCAATCTTAACCTACTGACAGTTAGGACACTGGGCGACAAATTCTGTTATATCCTTTTTCATTCCGTCCCACCAATACACTTCCCTGATATCATGATACATCTTTGTTGCTCCTGGATGGATAGAATAACGAGAATAGTGAGTTTCTCCCATAACCTGCCGATGCAGCCCTGCAACATTAGGCACACATAATCGTCCTCGGTATCTGAGGACCCCATCTTCTGTAATTTCAAATGGCGTCTTCTCCTTCTGAAGGGTGGTATCCCTATATTGAACTAACACATGATCCTTGTACTGGTGTTCCTTTACTTTAGTTACTAAAGAGGATGTTGTCGTATCCTGAAGAGTAATTCCAACGTCACCTGAGTCTAGTAACCGAACTCCAAGACTAGTTAGCTGATGAACCTCATCGGCTATTACCCTCTTTTTTGGATGTAAATACGACAAGCTACCTACAAATCTACGGCTGAGGGCATCAGCTACTATGTTCCCCTTCCCCAGATGGTATAAGATATCAACATCATAGTCTTTAAGTAGATCCAACCATCTTCTTTGACATAGATTCAATTCCTTTTGCTTGAAGATGTACTGGAGGCTCCTATGGTCTGTATAGATATCAACATGAATGCCAAACAAGTAGTGCCTCCACATCTTTAGTGCATGAATCACCGCAGCTAACTCTAAATCGTGGGTCGGGTAGTTCTTCTCATGCTTTCTTAGTTGTCTAGAAGCATAAGCCACAACCTTACCATGATGCATCAGCACACAACCTAATCCAATGCCTAAAGTGTCACAATAGATCACATAACCATCGGTCCCTTCTGGAAGCGTTAGAACCGGTGCTGATGTTAATCTGTCCTTTAATGCCTAGAAACTCCATTCACAAGCATCAGTCCATTGAAAATTTACTCCCTTCTGAGTCAACTTTGTCAAAGGTGCTGAAAGGGAAGAAAATCCTTCCACAAACCTCCTATAATAACCTGCCAAACCGAGAAAGCTACGAACCTCCGTCGGTGTTGTGGGTCTAGGCCAAGTCTTTACTGCCTCAATCTTTTGTGTATCCACCCGGATACCTTCACCCTAAATAACATGCCCAAGGAAAGCTACAGAGTTCAACCAGAATTCACATTCAAAAAATTTCGCATACAGCTTCCTTTTTTTTAGAACTTTGAGCACAATACGCAGATGATCTGCTTGCTCATCCTCTGAATGAGAATACACCAATATATCATCGATAGATATAATTATGAACAGATCTAAAAAGGTCTTGAACACGCGGTTCATCAAATCCATGAATATTGTTGGGGCATTAGTCAGACCGAATGACATAACCCAAGACTCAAAGTGCCCATATCTAGTCCTGAATGTTGTCTTCAGAATATCTTCATTCTTAACCCTTACCTGATGGAACCTGAACCTCAGGTCTATCTTTGAAAAACACTTGGCACCTTGTAACTGATCAAATAAATCTTCAATTCTCAGAAGTGTGTACTTATTCTTGATCGTCACCTTATTAAGTTGCTTATAATCAATACACATTCGTAAGGAACCATCTTTCTTTCTCACAAACAACATAGGTGCTCCCCACGGTGACGTACTAGGTCTGATAAAACCTTTTTCAAGCAAGTCCATTAGTTGTTCCTTTAACTCTTTCAGCTATGTGGGGACCATTATAAAAGGAGGAATAGATATTGGGTGAGTATCTGGTAGTAGGTCTATAGAAAACTCAATTTTTCGCTCTGGCGGGAGACCTAGAAGATCATCAGGGAAAACATCGGGAAACTCATTCACCACAGAGATGGGATGAATGGTTGGTGACTCCACTTGCACATCCTAGACCCGAACTAAGTAATAAATACAACCCTTTCTGATCATCTTCCTTGCCTTGAGATAAGAAATAAATCTACCTCTCGGCGATGCCGTGTTACCTTTCCACTCCCAAACATGCTCCCCTGGAAATTGAAATCGGATTATATTTAATCTACAATCAACGTTGGCATGACAAGAATCCAACCAATTCATACCTATTATAATATCAAATTCTACAATATCTAACTCGATTAAGTCTGCTACGGTAGGTCGACCATGAACTACTATTATACAACCCATATATACTTGCTTAGCTATCACCGAGTCCCCAACAAGTGTAGATACCTCAAAAGGTTTAACCAATTCAGGTTTTATTCCAAACTCACCAGCAACTAATAGAGTAACGTATGATAAGGTGGAATCTGGGCCAATCAGTGCATATACATCATATGAGGAGACTGATAATATACTTGTAACAACATCAAACGATGACTCCTGGTCCTGTCATCCTACCAATGCATAAATGCGATTCTGAGGGCTGCTCGAGCTAGATGATCCGCCTCTGCCTCTACCACGACTCATTGGTGCTTGGGGACCTTGCCCAGGGGGGCGTACTAATGATGACGAACCAGCTGCAGATCCCGATGGCTGAGCTATACTTGCATCACCTCTCATCGGACAATCCCTCATAATGTGGCCTGGATAACCAAAAGTATAACAAACACCTAACCCCATACGGCACTGCCCGATATGCTGCTTACATCATTGAGTACATCGTGGCAAGGGTGGCCTCATTTGATTTGACTTACCCCTATACTGAGAACTTGAGGCCCTGAAATTCTAACTAGACCCTAAATATATAGAACGATCAAATCTCTTACTGCCAAACTGAGAGGGAACACTAGCCGAGGGCTGAGATGGATACCTCGAGTACTGCTACCTCTGACCACCTCGAAACTCACCAGAAGGACCCGAAGACCTCGCTCTCTTATTTTGGGCCCTATTATGCTCATAATCAGCCCTCTATTTCTGTTTACGCTCCTCTACACCCTGAGCGTATGTCTGAATCAAACTGAAGAATGTACTCGAAAGCAAGTGAGGCACTAATAACATCACGAACCGGTGAACTCGATCCTCCATGTTAGATACAATAGTGGGAGCATACCTGGCCAATGAATCAAACTGAAGAATGTACTCTCGAACACCCAGGTTACCCTGTCGAAGGGTCAAGAACCTATCAACTCTGGCTTTCCTAAGCATTAATGGCAGATAATGACGAAGAAAAGCTTCTGTAAACTCCTACTATACTGCTGGAGGGGCATCCTCACCTCTGGACAATTCCCAAGACTTGTACCAATTAACTGCAACATCTAGGAGTCTATAGGAAGCTATCTCAACTTACTCAGTCACAGTGGCTTTCATTACACTTAACGTCCTTTGCATTCTATCAATAAATACCTGTGGGTCCTCGTTTGGATCTGCTCCAGTAAATACTGGAGGGTCTAAATTAATAAAGTCATGAACCCTCGCACTCACGGACCTATCTTCATGACCAATACCTACTTCCTGATGCCGAGTCTGTGCATCTACTAATCGGGTCAATAACTAAATAACATCTCTCATCTCCTAACCCGGCGCATACAACTGAGGTACTGAATGTACAGGGGCAGGCACTAAAGCTGGTGCCCCTCAGCGCTCTTGTGGAAAAGGCGAGGTTTGTGAAGTTTGAGATGGAACCTCACCATGAGACACTCCCCGAGCCTAGGTAACTCGTGGTGCTCGACTAGTAGTCTCACCAGCTACGGACTTTCCCTTTTGGGTGGTCGTACTCTTTGGAGGCATCGCTGAAAATTTAACATATTGTTAGGAACATGAATTTTTGTATCGCACGATCTGAGTTAAAAAGAGAGGATAACATCCTATATGTCCTGTAGCCTCCTGTTTATAAGTGTGATGCACAACACACACATAAACACGACTCTATTAGACACAGTCTGTAGACAACCCTAGGACAGAATTGCTTTGATACCACTTTTGTCACGACCCAAACCGATGGACCGCGATGGGTGCCTGATTCCTACCTGTCAAACACCCCTAAGCATGCGTCTAGGATATGAACCTGTATAACATCTGCTGAGTTACGAGAATAATGTACATGAAGGAAATCTGCCAATAAGGCATATGTACGTATACATGCAGAATATAGTGGGTGAGCCGGCAAGGCTGCAATAGACAACTATACATCCAATAACTGAAAGTCGACAAGGCTACATACAACCCAACTAGACATACTGTCTACAGACCTCTAATGAAAACATAGCTGTACAAAGACGGGACGGAGCCACATCATACCCATATACATACATACATACATACATACATATATATATATATATACAAACGTATCGTACCAAAAACAAAGCAGCTCCTGATCAAGTGGAGCACGCCAACTCTCGCTGATCAAGGATCCTAAGAAGGGGGACCGTCAGCTTGCCTACCTGTACCTGCGGGCATGAAACACAGGCCCTGTGAAATAGGGTATCAGTACAAAAAATGTACTGAGTATGTAAGGCATGAAAATTAGTACGTAAAAGACATAGATGAAACATGGAATACAGAAACACATCTTTAAATCTGAATAACTTTGTAAATTCTGAAACATAGATATGGGTGTACATAATATCATCAAGCCACTAGGGGAATCCTATCATATCGTCTCGGCCACTGTGATCAATATCATTAACATATACCAGCTGATTAGGTGGTGGTGCGTATATAACGCCGTAACCTTTTCCCATATCCCATATACATATATTTACATATATAGGCGTATATAATGCCATCTGGTCATGGGTCAATGCACATGTGTAAAATGCATTAAAAATACGTAATGATCTCAATATTCCTCCCGGATAAATTTTTCCAACTGCGTATTATTCTGAGACCCATGAACAGAAAATAATAATAATTTTCATGGGGAATCAAGAATATAGACACCCCTAATAATTCTATGAATAGAGTAATTTATGGAAACTGTGTGTTTGCTCGTTTCTTTAGTATAATTTGGGCCATGCCAAAAGAAAGACGGGAGGGCCTTGCCATACCTAGAGTAGGAAAAACTCCGTATAATATTTCGTTGGAAACCTTCGTGGATTAAAGTTAGAACCTAAAAATCAGATTAAGCTTCTGCGCTTTGTAATTGAGGAACGAAATCTGCTTTGATTTGTTGAAGTTTTGGATGAAATTGCTTCTACGCTTTTGGTTTTGAAAATGGAACGTTCTGCTTCAAATTCCTTGGATTTTAATGCCAAAGGCAAATCTTGGTTTTTGAAGCCTTTACAAGGCATTCTTACTAAACGTAATGGATAAGATTTAAAAATCTTATCAAGACATTAAGTTATGACTTGATTATTATACATTAACCATCTGGCCAAGTGACTACTTAGTCATTTCCAACTTTGTGAATTCTTTCCATATGTGGTGGGGGTGGACTATTAATTAATTTTTTTATCCACTTATTAGTTAACTGGGTAATATCATGTTACCCGGTAATTAATCAATTACCCGCATAATTTAAAAATTACCATAAATTACTTAAAATTCTATTTATTTTTAAAATACTTCATATGTACTTTATATATTATACTATCGTTGTCATACGATACCTTGCATGGTACTAGTTCATAATTATCAGATATTATCGCTCGACCTGTATTTTATTCTAAATTGTCCACTTTCAGCAAAACTCATTTTCTATAATCCGTGTACCCCTTTGTCCTTCATAATACTTATTTATCGCTTGTTATAAATAGCGTAAGTACATTAATGTCAAGATGATCTCATCCCCGAGTCTACGTCGGTTAACTGAAAATGAAATTTTAACGTATGAAAATGCGAGATGTAACATTCAGGCTCCCTATAGCTTAACTTCTATTCTATTTATGTAATTATTCAATCATTGGTCTGTAATAATTAATTGTAAACAAATATTTGGGTGACTAGTGAAAAGGGAGGGTAGTTGTATATTGTGGGTAAAGTTGGGTAGCTAACATGTATATAGGATTCATTTGGTTCAAATGTGTTTTATTAGATAACACGCCTATAGGGTTCAAATGTGTTTTTGTTAGATAATATGCCTATAGGATTTTGCTTTAGTTCAAATAAATTCTGCTCGCTTTACTTTACATAATTAGAAATCTTGCCTATAGGATCTAAAATCAGCTTTAATTATAGAAATCATACCTATAGGATCTAAAATCAATTTTAGATAGATCTAAAAATCAGTTTAACTTTAACTCATGCTTGTAGGTTCTGAATTAGTTTAATGAACTAACCTACTTATTTCTTCAACGTTGTGTTAATCAATATCACTAGAAAGCATGCCTATAGGATCCAAATTGCCCGTTTAAAATTGTTTACTGTTCTACCACATTCCTGATCAATGATTAGATACCATGCTCATAGGACATCACTATTACATGCCTAGGCAAGCCTATAGGGCAATTCAAAATCTTGCAAACTATAAAACTATGCTCTATTATCTATGACTGCTCATATTCAACAGGTTTAAAATCGGTAGGCAAACTGAATAGGCCTTTGACACTTTGGTCCTAATTCAATACTGCATATTCTTTGCTCACCTAGATATCCTGTTCTATGGCTTCTTTTTAATACTTGAAACTGTGTTTAAGATGTGCACTTGCTTGCTCTATTTGTGGAGGTAAAACTTGAGCCTTTAATTATTCAATCTTTGGTCCAGTCCTAATTATTTTGGTTGTCGCCTAGCTTTTTCTCCTTTAAGTACCTTAGGATAGTTTAGAACTACCCAAACTAGAGGCCCTCAATACTTCAAGGTAACAAGGAGGGGACGGGTAGTGCACGTATAGGATATCCTTTAAGGTTGCTAGAACGCTTTAGGATATGACCAAGGGGAGGAAATTGGGTAGTAAGAATATGATGACTGAGCGCTAATGTCACATCTATCCCCTCGTTGAGGAGTGATTACCGGGCATTGCATGGGTATGATCTTGTAGGTTAACCAACCTAGGACCTCCTCTTTCCCAATTCCTATGTGTTTAAATGAACTTCCTTTTTCTATATATATATATATATATATATATATATATATATGTGTGTGTGTGTGTGTGTGTGTGTGTGTGTGTGTGTGTGTGTGTGTGTGTGTGTGCAAGTTGTTCAAATCTCTCCCATGCTTTCATTACCTGAATCATACATGTGTTTAGAATGTGAAAACCTGTTGTCGCGCCCCATTTTACCCTCTTTGCATCGAAAAATTAGGTTTATGACATTTTGGGTATAGGACAACTCATTCCTTTTGGGAACTGGCTTTTGCATTTGAAGAGTCGCCACCTAATGATTTAAGGTGGATTAGGACACCTATAAAGTTCACTTCTAAGTTAGTTTGATAACCAGAGATAGGGTAAGGGCTTGAAATTATCCTAAGGGGAAGGTGTTAAGCACCCCTCAGGATCCACTAGTGTGGTTTCCGGTCAGACAGTTTTGTGAATATTGTACAATTAGCATATAGACAAGTATAGGCTCAAGTAGTAGGGGATTTAGGTTTAAACACATAAGAGTTTGAAAGAACAATTATTAAAGGCAAATTTTGAAAAGAAATCATAGTTCTATAAATACTTGAGAATATATAAAAAAAGAAAATAAAGGGGGGGGGGGTCCTACGTTTATTTATAATATGGATCACATCAATAGATACCCGGTATGACACTCCTCAGAAGAGGGGATACACATGGTATTAGCGCACCGGTCATCATATCCATATATACCCTTCCCACCTCGTTAAGGTATTAAAGCGCGGATTGGTCTCGACCTCTATTGCATGCTATTACCCATCCCATTCCTATCAGTCCCCGAGGAATTTAGGACTACTATTCCTATAAGAGAGATGATTTTAGGCTGACTCTTAAGTTTTAAAGGTAAAAAGACTAAGGCGACATTCAAAACACATAAGACTGCATATTAGGGGAAACATGTAAGAAACTAAGAGGCTCATATATACCTCCTCAAGTAAAGCACATAAATAGCACAATTCAAACACATTTAGAGTCAAAATTTAAAATACTAAGACAGGGGAGTTTTAGTTGTTGAAGTAGACCAGTTTATTACATAACTCAGATAAGAAGTCCGAATCAGGCCTGCCTGCTGGTTGTAACAATTATTAATTAACAAAGGCGGATTCAGTTTTGTTGTTATCACCTAAGGCTTGCCTAAGTGAATTTGGTTAGATCCTATAAACATGATGCCTATTGATGATTATGAGTGTAGCAAAGCAGTGACAGTTTTAAACGAGCGATTTGGGATCCTATAGGCATGCTTTCTAAACTGTATTAATAAAAGGAGTAGGTTGTAGAGACTGATTCAGAACAGTACGAGTCAACTGATTTTAAACTAGAATGGTTTCAGATCCTATAGGCATGATCTCTACTATTGTTGATTTTTTTAATTTCTATAGACAAGATATCTAGTTGAACTTGAAACGAAGCAGACAATATTTACTTGAAATTCCTATAGGCAAGATTTCTATGAAAAATACTGATTTTAACCTTATGAACATGATGTCCGATTATAGCCGTTTAACTCCTATAGACATGGTGTCTAAGTGTGATAATAAAATATGCAGAATTTAAAACAGGTCCTATAGGCATATTATCTAAATATAGAATTAAAACATGCAGAATTTAAAGAAACAGATCCTATAAGCATGTTCTCTACCCTTCTAATAGCTAAACATGCATAATTACACATCCCCTCTTCACTAGCCAACCCCAATATTTGTTACAAATTATTACAGATCAAACACTGAATTACATTAGAAAAGTGCCAAAATGGAAGTTACAACCTAGGAAGCCTGATTCTTGACTTCCTCTCTGAGTTATGGAATAAACCATCTCAAGTACCACTTATTTCAAAGCCTTTCTCAGACCTGGGTGTGTCAAAGTTCCCTAAGGGTCTTAAGGGACCCTGAGCAGTACTTACACCTAAGTTTGCATAACCAGATAGAGATGAGTGCAGTGTGGAAAGGCCAGCCCGTATGTGTCCAAGTTCAGAGTGATCTCAATGGTCCCAAGGCAAGGCTCGCACAAGAGGGACAGAACCTAAGTTCTAAGAGTATAGTGAAAATGCATAAACAAGGATTTATTTAAAACTGGGTTGAGAATAGTAAGGGGTACGGGTGATTTGAAAACAGTAGTAAAACTTAAATTACACAGAATCAGTAATTGCACAAAAAGGGTCAGGTTTGGGACATGCACATCAATAGATGATATTGGCATGCCCACAAACCAGCCAGAGAACACAAGCACATAGGGGGATATGTGGGTTTGGGATTCATAAGTCAGCAAATCATATAACAAGTGACTGATAGAGTACATGCATAAGGGAAAACATTAATTTAGAGGGGGGGGGACAGATAATAACATGCTTTGTAATATAACTTGATTGCATAAACATAAGCAGAAGCAGGCAAGAGTGAGGGAAACTGAAACAGCTAAGGAAACATGTTTTTGTTGATGCTTCAAGATTAACTAGGACATATCAGTAAGAAGCAAAGTACAGAAAGAAAAAGTAAGCAAATTTCCACAGCCTAGCCTTGGCTTTCAGCCGACTAGACAAAGCAGTAGCACAAGTAGTAATAGAGAGTTTTGAGTGAAGTGTATGTTCTGAACCCAGATGGTTCGTGTGTTTGAAAGAAAAGAGGGTGGGTATTTATAATTTTGAAAACATGTGAAGAATAAGGTAATAAGCAAAGTATTAACACAAACATGGAAACAGTCACAAGTCAGGATCAATTAACCCAAGTGATTCCCCTTTAATTAAGGAATTATTGTTTAACGGGTAGCAGCAGGTCCAATTAAAGAAAGAAAATCAGTTTGGAGACAGACTAATTATTACCATAAAAGGGGTAGTAAAAGCACGAAGGAAACAATCGAGTCTAAGTACAAAAATATGCTTATTTTGGAAAAGATTCAGTAAGGTAAAATATCATAGTAAAGGAAAGGAATTAATTAACTTTAAACAGATGAGTAGAAATTAGGGCTCGTAAGAAAACTTTTTGCAATCAGTCTCAATATCAAGATCAATCAAGGAAGATCAATCGGTATATAAATAGAGTGAATAGAATCATCAGACATGCGAGGCCAAGCATATTGGCAGAAGAAACAACATGCAAGAGTAACAGAAATAAACATAGAATTAAGTAGTAAGAAAGATATTCGAAGCATAGTAGTCAAGTATGACAGGTAATCACATAGAATCAACAGTGAAGAAATCATAGCAACAGGTAAAGAGAATAAAAAAAATAAAGGTCTCACAGCAACAAATGAGGAAACCTTTTGAGAAATTAGGGTTTCAACCATAGTCGAGTAAAACTCGGAATCAGATAAGTCACATAAAGAAAAGAGGGTCTGAAACAAGGAAACTTTAATCGAGTCAAGTATACAAACGATCTCAGACCAAAAGACCTAGGGTTTTCCACAATAAATGAGTTTAAAAGATGGTAAAACCCAGAATCAAATAAGTCAAACAAGACGAAGAACTTAATCAAACCAGTACACATTTAAACATGCAGTTCAAAACTCGGATTAGACAAAAAAAGAACTAAGGTTTTAACATGCTGACTCAGATAGAAGAACAACATGAGCAAAACATAGCAAAATCACAAACAACATCGATAATCAGAGAAGATATCTTTTGAAAAACTTAAAGGAAAACCTTAACGAAAAGTCATTTTGAAAGAAAAGCTGAAGAAATTTCGAGAAAAACACTTAAAACATTCATAGCAAGTACAAATCTAAAGTATATCTGAACGAAAATCAAAAGATCTTAAAGATTAGAGTTTCAAAAAACCCAAAAAAGGTGAGAAAGACCTTGAAAGTTTCCGATCTAACCAGGAAAGTCAAGGATTTGCCTTGAAAGGCCATGAATGGCCGAAGAAAGGTCGTGGATGGTCGGAGAAAGGCCATGAACTGAAGTCGAGCAAGGACTGGACCAGATTCCATCGAGGACTAGCCATGAAACCATAGAAACAAACACCCAAGAGCCATGGGAGGCTGATACATGTCTCAAATGACCACGATGGGCCATGGATTAGGAAGGTATTAGGGTGGATTAGGGTGGGGTTAGAGGGCGGCAGCTAGGGTTCATAAGGAGTTGTAGAGAGAATTTGGAGGGAAAGTGATTCAGAGGCGGCGTTTGGTAAAGAATGAGGTAGGGTAAGGGGTCATTTAAGGTTAAAATGGAAAGGGTGTATAGTGGCCGTTGATCTAAATGATCAACGACTATGATTAAAGAAGTTAGGTGGGGATCCAGGTTGGGTCAGTTTAGTTGGGTTAGGGTACGGGTTTAAACAAAATTGGGCCGAGGAAATTGGGTCTGATTTGGGGTTCAAATTAGGCTACAAGTGAAATGAAATTGGGCTATCATTTAAATAGCCAGTTTTTCCTTTTTAAAATTTAAAAAATAGTGAATTAATTTCTAGAAATAAATTGAAAGTACTAAAATAATTCATAACATATAATTATCATTTTAAAAATACTGAACTTAATTTTTATGAATATAAACACAATTAAATCCTAAAAAGAGGCCAATATTGCAATTATATGCAATTTAGCTTTAAAAATACTAAATAAATTCGTAAAAATATGCAAAAATTACCTTAGCTATATTTTAGCATAAATATAAGAGTTCAATAAATGAATTACCAAAAATAATAATTTTTGAAAATAATTATTGTGTTTTTATAGGTATAATAGGGGAATAAATTGATTTAAAAACCTTTAAAAATTAAGGAAAAATAATAAAACATTTGGATACTTATATATGCATACATATGCTATTTTGAAGTAATTTTGCATATTGAAAATATATAGGAAAAAATTGGGTATCAACAGCTGCCCCTCTTTACCCGGGAAGGATGAAAGAGTTGTCGGGTAAAGATATGATGGTCAATTTTAACCGAACGAAACGTTTCGAAGAAGATTGGACGCACCCTAGCATATGAGCTGCCTACATATCCCTGGTTTTACAGGAATCAGGCCATATGTAGTTCAGGATCCGTCGGCGGAGTATGCCGATGGAGACTTTACAGAACAGACGCAATATCCAAGACGGGGTGAGTCGGTGGCTTGTGAGAATGGTTAAGGTTTGATATGGCTATGGGAACTGGAGTGTGCTTGATCCTATCAGGATGGTCGTTGCTCGCCGGTGTACCTGCAATTAGAAACAATACAAGCGTATACTATGCATAGATTTAAACATGATGCAAATTCCCATCAGACCATGAATTGTCTTTGGACGGTTAGGATGACGTACTAAGACCATGACGTCATGGGCCATGAAGCGTACAATAAAGGATTTGCAGGCCATGAAATGATGCTCTCGAGCTATGAGGATGGTGCCTCCGAACCATGGTGCCTTCGAATAATGATATGCAAAAGATTAAAAAGGATCCTTAGGCCATGACATGGTGTTCTCGGGCTATGAAGATGGTGCCTCCGAATGATGATGCCTTCGGACAATTTGGCATTCTTTCAGCCCATGCGATGCAGTATGTGACGATCTTTTAGCCCATATGATGCAGTATGTGGCGATCTTTCAGCCATGCGATGTAGTATGAGGTGATCTTTCAGCCCATGCAGATGTAGTATGCGGCGATCTTTCAGCCATACGATGCAGTATTAGGCTATCTTTTAGCCCATACAGATGCAGTATGTGGAGATCTTTCAGCCATGCAGATGTAGTATGAGGCGATCTTTCAGCCTATGTGACGCAGTATGAGGCGATCTTTCAGCCATGCAATGCAGTGAGGTAGTGCTTAGCCTTATGCAAGGATGAAGGCAGATTGAGGTAGATCTTAACCTCAGAAGGTAAAATGGTAGTCTTATGCCATGAAAATGCAAATGGAGGTAGATCTTAACCTCGGAAGGCAGAATGGTAGCCTTATACAATGCAAAAAATGCAGATGGAGGTAGAGCTTAACCTCGAAAGGCAGAATGGTAGCCTTATGCAATGCAAAAATGCAAATGGAGACAGTGTTTAGTCTCGAAAGGCAGAATGGTAGCCTTATGCAATGCAAATGCAGATGGAGGTAGAGCTTAACCTCAAAAGGCAGAATGGTAGCCTTATGCAATGCAAAAATGCAGATGGAGATAGCGTGTAGTCTCGAAAGGCAGAATGGTAGCCTTATGCAATACAAATGCAGATGGAGATAGCGTTTAGTTTCGAAAGGCAGAATGGTAGCCTTATGCAATACAAATGCGATGGAGGTAGAGCTTAACCTCAGAAGGTAGAATGGTAGCCTTATGCAAGAAATAAAATGGCAGATGGTAGTAGAGCTTTCTTAGCTGATAGCAGATTGCGACATTGTGATTGTTGGGGACATTGTGACATACGGGATATCACTGGTGTGTGTGGATAGAAAATGTTGGTAAGTGGCAACGGTTCCGAGAGTTGTATTCTTGAATAATTTTTGTCCCACAGGTGTATAGTATGTTTGATGGTTTCGCAATCCAAGTGCCTGCATCCAAAGAAAAATCGTGAGTTTTGTAAAAGGGAGGTTAGTTCGTATCCCCGCTGGCTTTGCTTGACCTGCTCGGCTCTAATCTGGTGATACTGTATGTATCATTGGGGTAGCGTTGCTAAACAAAGCAATTTCAGTAATATACATGATTTTGTAAAAATATGACATAATAATGTTTTAGATGAACTGACGACTGTGATGTGGTTCGAGACATTGCAACCTCTCTTGCTATGGAATCTTGAGGGTCCCCCTCAAAAGTCTGCCCCGGTTTAATAGGTTGATGCTCCTGACTGTTTCTTGCGATGATCGGATAAAATTACTTCAGAATTTTGAGGGTCCTCCTCAAAATTCTGCCCAGTTTCCAATTGCGGGGGGAGGGGGTGGAATTTTATTGAATTGTGACCGAACCCATAGGGTTTCCTACGTATCCCCTCTTAAAGGGAAATCAGGTCAGGCGTAGTTCCAATTACATCATATAAGGAAAGTATAAAGATTACACATAGTAACGCTTGACTGCATCTGAATTGATCTGTTTTGGCCAGACTTCTCCGTCCATTTCTGCCAGTATGAGGGCTCCTCCTGTCAGAACCCCGTAAACCATGTATGGGCCCTGCCAATTGGGAGAGAATTTCCCTTTGGCTTCATCCAAATGTGGAAAAACTTTCTTTAACACCAGTTACCCCGGTGTGAACTATCTCGGCCTGACTCTTTTATTGAAGGCTTTGGACATTCTGTTATGATAAAGTTGACCATGGAAGACTGCATTCATTCTCTTTCCATCGATAAGGGCTAGTTTCTTATAACGACTTTTCGCTCATTCCGCATCGTCGAGCTCAACTTCTTGTATGATCCTTAGGGAAGGAATTTCTACCTCAACGGGAATGACAACCTCTGTACCGTAAACCAGCATATAGGGGGTTGCCTCGGTTGATGTGCGGATTGTGGTGCGGTACCCCAGTAGAGCAAATGATAACTTTTCATGCCACTGTTTATGCTTTTCTATCATTTTTCTCAATATCTTCTTGATATTCTTGTTGGCGACTTCCACAGCTCCATTCATTTGAGGCCTATAGGCTATGGAATTCTTGTGTCTGATATTGAAAATAGCTTTCATCAAGTCACTATTGAGGTTAGAGCCATTATCAGTAATGATCGACTCTAGAATCCCGAATCGACAAATAATGCAGTCGCGGACAAAGTCTGCCACGACTTTCTTAGTTATTGCTCTGTAAGATGCTACTTCGACCCCTTTGGTGAAATAGTCTATGGCTACTAGGATAAACCTGTGTCCATTAGAAGTGCCAGGCTCGATTGGCCCAATAACATTCATTCCCCAAGCGGCAAACGACCATGGTGAGCTTGTTGCATTAAGCTCATTTGGATGTACCTTTATCATGTATACATGTATTTGACAGCGGTGGCATTTTCGGACATACTAGATGCAGTCCGTTTCCATAGTCATCCAAAAGTAACCAGCTCGGAGTATATTCTTTGCTAAGACAAAACCATTCATATGCGGACGACAGGTCCCAGCATGAATCTCCTCTAGTAGCTTGGATGCTTCTTTTGCGTCGACATACCTTAGTAATCCCAAATGAGGAGTCCTCCTATATAGGATTCCTCCGCTGTTAAAGAAGTTGTTGGACAATCTCTAGAGTGTGCGTTTCTGAGTAGGGTTTGCAAGCTCTGGGTACTCTCCTTTTGCCAAAAATTCCTTGATATCGTGAAACCAAGGCTTTCCATCTACTTCTTATTCGACATGGGCACAATAAGCTAGCTGATCATGGATCTTTACTGGAATGGGATCAATGAAATTCTTGTCTGGATGCTGTATCATAGATGACAGGGTAGCCAATGCATCAGCGAACTCATTCTAGACTCTGGGAACATGTTGGAACTCTGTCTTCGTGAACCTTTTCCTCAATTCCTGTACATGATGCAAATACGGGAGTATCTTGGAGTTCTTGGTTGCCCATTCTTCTTGTACCTAATATATAAGTAGGTCTGAATCTCCAATTACTAGTAGCTCTTGAACATTCATGTCAATGACCATTTTGAGCCCTAAGATGCAAGCTTTATACTCGGCCATATTGTTGGTGCACGGGAACCTGAGTTTGGCAGACACTAGATAATGCTGACCGGTTTCTGATACTAGGACTGCTCCTATGCCAACCCCTTTGAAGTTTGCCGCTCCATCAAAAAACATTCTCCAACCATCATAGGATTCTGCAATGTCTTCTCCTATGTATGATACCTCTTCGTTTGGAAAATATGTTTTCAAGGGTTTGTATTCTCCATCCACGGGATTTTCCGCAAGGTGGTCTGCCAGTGCTTGCCCCTTGATCGCTTTCTATGTTACATACACAATGTCGAACTCACTCAACAGGATCTGCCACTTGGCTAGCTTTCCAGTGGGCATGGGCTTCTGAAAGATGTACTTCAAAGGATCCATCCTTTATATGAGATATATAGTATAGGCAAAGAAATAATGCCTCAGCTTCTGAGCTACCCAAGTCAAGGCACAACAGGTGCACTCTAATAGAGAATACAGGGCCTCGTACGGGGTGAACTTCTTACTGAGGTAATAGATGGCCTGTTGTTTCCTCCCCGTTTCATCATGCTGCCCCAGAACACAACCGAGAGCTCCATCCAATGCTGCAAGGTAGAGTAATAAGGGTCTACCTGGCTCGGGCAGGACCAAGACCGGTGGTGTTGATAGATACTCCTTGATTCTGTCGAAGGCCATTTGGCAGTCATCGGTCCATTTGGTGGTGGCATACTTCTTCTACATCTTAAATATTGGCTTATAGATAATTGTAGACTGTGCTATGAACTGGTTGATATAGTTGAGTCTTCCCAAGAAGCTCATCACATCCTTCTTATTCTTTGGCGGTGGCAATTCTTGAATAGCTTTGACTTTCGATGGATCCAGTTCTATGCCTCAGCGACTTACAATAAACCCAAGCAATTTTCTAGCAGGCACCCCAAATGTGCACTTCACGGGATTCAGTTTCAGGTTGTACCTTCGCAATCTATTGAAGAACTTTCTCAAATCTTCTATGTGATCAGTAGCCTTCTTGGACTTGATGATGACATCATCTACATATACCCCAATCCCCTTGTGTATCATATCATGAAAAATGGTAGTCATGGCCCTCATGTAGGTGGTCCCTACATTCTTTAAACCGAACGTTATCATCTTGTAACAGTACATTCCCCACGTCATAATGAAAGCTGTTTTCTCAGCATCTTCTTCATCCATCCAGATCTGATGATAACCCGCGAAACAATCTAAAAATGACTGTAGCTCATGCTTGGCGGAATTGTCAATCAGGATGTGTATTTTTGGCAAAGGGAATTCGTCTTTTGGACTGGCCCGGTTGAGATCCCGGTAGTCGACACAGACTCGGACCTTCCCATCCTTCTTTGGCATTGGCACGATGTTGGCTAACCATGTAGGGTATTCTACTACCTAAGAACCTTAGTTTTGACTTGCTTAGTGACTTCTTCCTTGATTTTCAAACTCATATCAGACTTGAAATTTCTGAGCTTTTGCTTTACCGGAGGACAAGTTGGATCGGTTGGCAGTTTGTGAGCCACAATAGACGTACTCAGACTAGTCATGTCATCATACGACCAGGCGAATATGTCCTCATATTCCTTTAGAAATTCTGTGTATTCCTTCTTTTCTGATGGCGATAAGTGAACGTTGATTCGTGTTTCTTTGACATTTTTTGTACCTCTTAGGTTAACAATTTCGGTCTCATCCAGGTTGGACTTAGGTCTGTTCTCAAAGTTCTCAACTTCTTTGACAATCTCATCTGGTGTGTCATCTTCCTCTGAATCAATGTCTGTTTGTTGCGTTGTCTCATTGCATGTCATAGTCATTGGTTCATTAAGATAAGTAATAGTAATGTTGTATAAGTAAAGTAATGAGAGAAAAACAATAATGAGTGTTGATTAATAAGAAAAGTCAAAATGCTTTGATAAATTGCATAACTGTTTTGAACATTGGAGATCTTATTTCGGGAATTGAAAAAATGCGAAAAGAAAATTATTTAGTAAATAAAAATAGTGCATGATGCTTGCTTTAGCCTTGCTAGCCCGAGGCTCGCCGGGCTCTAGTTGTCCTGATAGTCCAGTTATTGAGGCGTGCCCCTCGGCTCACAGTCTGTATGGAAGGGCCTTCCTCCCCCTCCTCTTCGAGAATAACACAACAGTCCATGTCATTATCTTCTAGGAATAAGTTCTTCACTGCTGCCAGTGCCTCCTCTTCATCTGACCCATAAATAATATCGGCCGGTTGGAAGGTCTGCTCCAGATGTGGTATTGGCTGCTCCAGTGGATAGTAAGGTCCGCGCCATGGTGGCGATCAATTGTTGAATTCTTCCCAGGTGTAATCGTATCCCAGACCGAAAGTGGTGCCATATTTCTTGAGTTTTATGGGCTTAGCGATTCCTTGGAGATTTTTTTCGAGTCCCATGCCAGGTTCGTACCCACTCCAATTCAGTATACTCTCAATTTTGTTATCCCACAATTTGTCTTTTTCAACAGTATTTACCCGTTCAATGTGGTAGTAAGTCTCTCCACCTAACTTCCCTCTTCCTTCGATTGCCGGAATGGTCTGACGACTATATGTAGGGTTGCTACCATCGCCGTGAATGATCACCTCTTGGTGCTTCCATTCGAATTTTACTGCCTGATGCAGTGTTGATACTACGGCCCCAGCAGCATGAATCCATGGCATCCCTAACAGCAGGTTGTAAGATGCTGGCACGTCTATCACCTGGAAATCGACATTGAACCATGTTGGTCCCATTTTCAAGCATAGGACAATCTTACCAATGGTGGACCTTTGAGAACAATCGAAAGCGTTCACATTGATTGCTCCATCCTTTATCTCGTGCAGTCCCTTACCCAACTTCTTGAGTGTTACCAGTGGACAAATGTTGAGACTGGAACCTCTATCGATCAGGATCCTAGTGATAAAATAGTCCTCGTATTGTATGGTGATGTGCAGTGCCTTGTTGTGCCCCAAACCTTCAGGCGGCAGCTTATCCTCATGAAAGGTGATCTTATGGCTCTCCAACACTTGTCCTACCATGTTAGCCATTTCCCCGCCAGTGATGTTACTTGGAACGTATGCTTCACTTAGTACCTTTAACAGGGCATTCTTGTGTGCCTCAGAATTTTGTAGAAAAGCAAGAATAGAGATTTGCGCTGGTGTTCTGTTTAACTGGTCGATGACCGAGTATTCCTTGGCCTGTATCTTTCTACAAAGGTCATCTGGACCTGTCTTAATGATGGGTGGCCGGTTGGAGGCCTGCTTGCTTGACTCAGATAGATGTTCAGGGGTATAGACTCTACTAGTTCTTGTCATACGCTATGCTGCAACAGTCTCTTCGAACCTGACCTTGCCTTTCCTCCTCGCCTGACTATATAATCCCAAGGTACAACCTTTGTATGGAATGGTGTCATGGTCGACATTGCCACTGGGATTGGTAGGGCTATCCTTAATTCAAACGGAGAACGTGCCTTGGGGTGGCAGAACTGCAACCTCAAATGGTATGGGTGCATTTGCCGGAGACACGAATTTGACCTCAATTGGTGCTGGCATCTTAGCAGACGATGTTTCTTCAAATTCAAGTGGTACAGACAAGTTCACCTCAGCATTCTTAGACGGTTGAATCTGGACTATGATTGAGAGTAACTATTGGCTTTTTTGGGTCATCACCTTCTACGATCAACCCGATTGATCCCTCGGGTTCCCATTCATCTTCTATTTCAATCATGTGAATACCTCCACCCTTATGGTCTGGTAGAGGGTTGTTGCGGACATTTGGAGCGGGTTCCTTTGCCATAATAATCTTGTTGCCAAATAGAGTCTGGATCTTGTCTTTTAAGGAATGGCATTCATCGATGGTGTGCCCTTTCATGCCGGAGTGGCATGCGTAGGATTTGTTTGGGTTGACCCACTGAGAAGGGTTCTCAGGGGTTGCAGCAAGGATGGGGGTGACATAGCTGGCAGCTTTGAGTCTCTCGTACAATTGGTCAATATGTTCGGCGATGGCTGTATATTACTTTGGTAGTCTGCGATCAGAATTAGGTCGGGGTCTAGGGAAGTTTTGGCGTGCAGGAGGTGATTGATAGTGGGGTGGTTGATTATTGTAGGTTTGGTAGACATGAGCAGGCTAGGAGTATTTGGGTGAAGTAGGCTAATATGTGGGAGGTGAAGGTGATTAATAAGGTGGTGGTGGAGCTTGGTAGGAGAGTGAGGGTGCTTGGTAGTTCGGAGTTGGATGATATATAAGTGGAGGTGTTGGGTAGGTTTGGTATTTGATGGGAGATTTGGTCCTTTGTGCAACCATCACGACCCCTACGTCCCTTTTCTTGGACACACCACCAAACTGCAAGGCCTTATTTTTAGCCTTCAAGGCCTCGAAGTTTGTAACCATTCCGCTTTTGACACCCTCTTCAATTCTTTCACCCAGTTTGATAATGTCAGAAAATTTGTGATTCTCAATCATCATCAGCCTTTCATAGTACTGCGGGTCTTGAGCCCGGACAAATAATTTGTTCATCTATTCCTCCTCTAAGGCAGGTCTGACCTTAGCAGCTTCGAACCTCTAGCGAGTAGCATACTCGTGAAACGTCTCTGTGGGCTTCTTCTTTAGATTCTAAATGTAGAACACGTCTGGCGCATTGTCTATATTAAACCTGAACCTATCCATAAAGTCGTACGCCATGCTTACCCAGCTTGACCACTTCTTTGGATCTTGGCTGATGTACCAGGACAACGCATCTCCTTTCAGACTCCTCATAAACAGCTTCATGCGGGTTCTTTCGTCTTTCCCTACTCCAACCAGCTTGTCATAGTACATCCTCAAATGGACCCTTGGATCACCTGTACCGTCAAACATTTCGAACTTCGGAGGTTTGTACCCCTCGGGCAGTTCGACATCAGGCTGTATGCAAAGATCTTCATAGTTCATCCCCTCGATTCCCTAACTTCCCTCAACACCTTGAATCCGGCTAGTCAATTTCTTAAGTTCCTCAGTCAGGTTTCTGATGAGCAAGTCTTTTTCCTCAGACTCAGGTGTTCTTGAGATAGGTTGGGTGGAGTGTGTCATGGTCTCCATGTAGATAGGGGTGTTATGGTGGGTGTGAGAGTGGTCCTTTGTGAAGTTTTGGAGTTCTATGATGAGTAGTGGAGTGTTTTTTTGGGTATGGCAGGTGTTGCATTGGGTCTTTGGTGGAATAGTATGAGGGCCGGGATGATTCTGTTATTTTGGGATGTTTTGAGGCGGTGTAGGGTTTTGAGTATTGGGAAAGGTGATATCTGGGGTGCTAAGGGAAAATGACAGGCTTGCTAGATTCCGAACCTGATCGAGCTCTTCTTGGAATTTCAGCAATTTCTATTCAAGTTGGGGTACATTTTCCTTAGGAACCTGAGTACCATGGCCATTGGTGGCCTCTACCCGTTCAGTTGAATTCTCCTTTCTGACGTTGTTCAAATCTTCCATTTTGCCTTTGTTCTTGTTTTTGACAGGACTAAGAGGATGAGTGGGTGGAGGGCCCCTAGATCTCGTGGAATAGGATGATATTTCCAGAGTGCACAAACTACCCTTTGGAGAAGGGAATAATAAAAACAAAAGGTAATCAAGTTAGTGAGGATCATAAAAAGTATTGTAGTATTTAAACACATAGTGCGGGAATGTAAAGCGCATCCTAATTTGGGGACCTCTTTATGCTTGAGGTGGGCCCAGTGACAAATTGATTTAGAGAACTTAGGATGCTAAATGGCTCATTTTATTGATAAAATATAGACTAATCCCAAATTGATACTAAATAAACAGGAAATAAAAAGTCACCAATGGCCTTTGGCCTTATTACATTTTATAAAGCGAAAAGATAAATTCATATCTACTTGGTCCCCGGAGGACCTTCCTCAGGTTGGATGCTCTCATTGATCAGATCCTCCAGTTCGCGTAGGTTCACCAGTAAAAATGCATTTGCCAGGTGTTCTCCTTCATTTCCCTCAGCGTTCTGGCAGTCGGTGACTCTCTTCCTCATTTTTCCTTCCAATTCTAGCAGACTGTATTCCAGATATTCCAACTTTTTTCTAGCTTTGGCGACCCTTTCTTTCCACTCACTGATTTGGTCATTTGATGGAAGACTCCTCCACCAGTCCAGCAAGAGTGGGAGCGTGCTAATCATACCGAAACTGGGGACCTCGTGCCTTATATTTCTGCAAGAAAAATGAGGTTAGGCCCTTACCCCCACCAGACTCGACTATTTAATATCAACAAATAACATGAAGCATTTAGTTCTCCAAATAAATGCACAGAACGTGGTGATGTCCGTTTGGGTTCAGGGAAACCCGGTGGACTTTGGACAAGGCTATCTTAAAGGATCATTATGTGGACAACATAACTGACCCGGCTAGGTTTGACCATGGTGCACAATTTAAACAAAGTAATGGTTTCTATGGGATTTTAGATTGGTACCTTTGAGCGGACAACTCAAAGGTGAAGGCACAGAACCGTCGACTGCACCACTGATCAACTGGTTTTACCACAAATATGCCTTTCTGAATTTAGGAGGTTAATGATATAGGAAGAGCACAACCACTCATTAGAAGCATTGCTATAGTATTTGTTTTGCACAAGTGGAGTATGATGTTGAGCATGATTATGCAATAATTAAAACATGTTGGCACGTATTTGGACGTTGAGAAAACGATAAATACAATAGTTTCATAATTTAAAGCAATAGTAAAGGAAAGAAACAAGAAGACATGCCAGTTTAGCAGTTGAAAAGGATATTAAATGCTTAAAGGAATTAAACAAGTAATTGCATATAAAGAGGTACAAATTCACAAGAACAATCTGAAGTGGTAAAAGCCTAGAGTCCACGGCATAGTTGCCACGCTGTCGCGCCCTCTTTTTCCCTCTTTGCATCGAAAAATCGGGTTTATGACATTTTGGGTATAAGATAACTCATTCTTTTTGGGAACTGAGGTTTGCATTTGAAGAGTCGCCACCTAATAATTTAAGGTGCATTAGGACACCTATAAGGTTCACTTCTAAGTTAGTTTGATAATCAGAGATAGGGTAAGGGCTTGAAATTATCCTAAGGGAAAGGTGTTAGGCACCCCTCAGGATCCACTAGTGTGGTTCCCGACCAGACAGTTTTTGTGAATTTTGTACAATTAGCAAATAGACAAGTATAGACTCAAGTAGTAGGGGATTTAGGTTTAAACACATAATAGTTTGAAAGAATATTTATTAAAGGCGAATTTTGAAAAGAAATCACAGTTATATAAATACATGAGAATATATATAAAAAAAAGAGGGTCCTAGGTTTATTTATAATATGGATCACATCAATACGATACCTGGTATGACACTCCTCAGAAGAGGGGATACATGTGGTATTAGCGCACCGATCATCATATCCATATCTACCCTTCCCACCCCGTTAAGGTATTAAAGTGCGAATTGGTCTCGACCTCTATTGCAGGTTATTACCTATCCCATTTCTATCAGTTCCGGAGGAATTTAGGACTGCTATTCCTATAAGAGGGAGGATTTTAGGCTGACTCTTAGGTTTTAAAGGTAAAAAGACTAAGGCGACATTCAAAACACATAGGACTGCATATTAGGGGAAACATGTAAGCAACTAAGAGGCTCATATATACCTCCTCAAGTAAAGCACATAAATAGCATGACTCAAACACATTTAGGGTCAGAATTTAAAATACTAAGACATGGGAGTTTTAGTTGTTGAAGCAGACTAGTTTATTACATAACTCAGATAAGAATTCTGAATCAGGTCTGCCTGCTGGTTGTAGCAGTTACTAATTAACAAAGGCGAATTCAGTTTTGTTGTAATCACCTAAGGCTTGCCTAAGCGTGTTTGGTGAGATCCTATAAACATGATGCCTATTGCTAATTAGGAGTGTAGCAAAGCAGTGACAGTTTTAAACGAGCAATTTGGGATCCTATAGGCATGCTTTCTAAACCGTATTAATAAAAGGAGTAGGTTGTTAAGACTGATTCAGAACAGTACGAGTCAACTGATTTTAAACTAGACTGGTTTCAGATCCTATAGGCATGATCTCTATTATTGCTGATTTTTTTAATTCCTATAGACATGATATCTAGTTGAACTTAAAACGAAGCAGGCAGGATTTACTTGAAATTCCTATAGGCATGATTTCTATGAAAAATACTGATTTTAACCTTATGAACATGATGTCTGATTATAGCCGTTTAACTCCTATAGGCATGGTGTCTAAGTGTGGTAATAAAACATGCAGAATTTAAAATAGGTCCTATAGGCATGTTATCTAAATGTAGAATTAAAACATGCAGAATTTAAAGAAACAGATCCTATAGGCATGTTCTCTACCCTTCTAATAGTTAAAAATGCATAATTACCCATCCCCTCTTCATTAGCCAACCCCAATATTTATTATAAATCATTATAGACCAAATACTGAATTACATTAGAAAAGTGCCAAAATGGAAGTTACAACCATAGAAAGCCTGATTCTTGACTTCCTCTCTGAGTTATGGAATAAACCACCTCAAGTACCACTTGTTTCAAAGCCTTTCTTAGACCTGGGTGTATCAAAGTTCCCTAAGGGTCTCAAGGGACCCCGTGCAGTGCTTACACCCAAGTTTGCATAACCAGATAGAGATGCGTACAGTGTGGAAAGGCCAGCCCTTATATGTCCAAGTTCAGAGAGAGCTCAAGGGTCCCAAGGCAAGGCTCACATTTAGTATAGTGAAAGTGCAGAAACAGAGATTTATTTAAAATTGGGTTGAGAATAGTAAGGGGTAAGGGTGATTTGAAAACAGTAGTAGTAAAACTTAAATTACACAGAATTAGTAATTGCGCAACAGGGGTCAGGTTTGGGACATGCACAGCAATCGATGATGCTGGCATGCCCACAAACCAGCCAGAGAACACAAGAACATAGGGGGGATATGAGGGTTTAGGATTCATAAGTCGACAAATCATATAACAAGTGACTGAGAGAGTATATGCATAAGGGAAAACATTAATTTAGAAAGGGGGGTGGAGAACAGATAATAGCATGCTTTGTAATATAACTTGATTACATAAACATAAGCAGAAGCAGGCAAGAGTGAAGGAAACTGAAACAGTTAAGGAAACATGTTGTTGTTGATGCTTGAAGATTAACTAGGATATACCAGTAAGAAGCAAAGTGCAGAAAGAAAAAGTAAGCAAATTTCCACAACCTAGCCTTGGCTTTCAGCCGGCTAGACAAAGCAGTAGCACAAATAGTAATAGAGTGTTTTGAGTGAAGTGCGTGTTCTAAACCCAGATGGTTCGTGTGTTTGAAAGAAAAGAGGGTGGGTATTTATAGTTTTGAAAAGAGGTGAAGAATAAGGTAATAAGCAAAATATTAACACAAACATGGAAACAATCACAAGTCAGAATCAATTAACCCAAGTGATTCCCCTTTAATTAAGGAATCATTGTTTAACGGGTAGTAGTAGGTCCAATTAAAGAAAGAAAATCAGTTTGGAGACAGACTGATTATTGCCATAAAAGGAGTAGTAAAAGCATGAAGGAAACAATCGAGTCTAAGTACAAAAATATGCTTATTTTGGAAAAGATTCAGTAAGGTAAAATATCATAGTAAAGGAAAGGAATCAAGTAACTTTAAACAGATGAGTAGAAATTAGGGCTCGTAAGAAAACATTTTTGCAATCAGTCTCAATATCAAGATCAATCAAGGAAGATCAATCGGTATTTAAATAGAGTGAACAAAAGTATCAGACATGCGAGGCCAAGCACATTGGCATAAGAAACAACATGCAAGAGTAGCAGAAATAAGCATAGGATTCAATAGTAAGAAAGATATTCGAAGCATAGTAGTCAAGTATGACAGGTAGTCACATAGAATCAACAGTGAAGAAATCATAACAACAGGTAAAGAGAATCAGAAACAAATGAAGGTCTCACAACAACAAGTGAGGAAACTTTTTGAGAAATTAGAATTTCAACCATAGTCGAGTAAAACTCGGAATCAGATAAGTCACATAAAGAAAAGAGGGTCTGAAACAAGGAACCTTTAATTGAGTCAAGTAAATAAACGGTCTCATACCAAAAGACCTAGGGTTTTCCACAATAAACGAGTTTAAAAGATGGTAAAACTCAGAATCAAATAAGTCAAACAAGAACGAAGAACTTAATCAAACCAGTACACATTTAAACATGCAGTTCAGAACTCAGATGAGACAAAAAGGGAACTAGGGTTTTAACATGCTGACTCATATAGAAGAAAAACATGAGCAAAACATAGCAAATCACAAACAACATCGAGAATCAGAGAAGAGATCTTTTGAAAAACATAAAGGAAAACCTTAACGAAAAGTTGTTTTGAAAGAAAAGCTGAATAACTTTCGAGAAAAACACTTAAAACATTCATAGCAAGTACAGATCTAAGTAGATCTGAATGAAAATCAAAAGAGCTTAAAGATTAGGGTTTCGAAAAATCCAAAAAAGGTGAGAAAGACCTTGAAAGTTTCCGATCTAACCAGGAAAGTCAAAGATCTGCCTTGAAAGGCCATGAATGGCCGGAGAAAGGCCATGAGCTGAAGTCGAGCAAGGACTAGACCAGATTCCTTCGAGGACTGGCCATGAAACCACAGAAACAAACACCCAAGAGCTATGAGAGGCTAATACATGTCTCAAATGACCACGATGGGCCATGTATTAGGAAGGCATTAGGGTGGATTATGGTGGGGTTAGAGGGCGGCGGCTAGGGTTCATAAGGGATTGCAGAGAGAATTGGAAGGGAAAGTGATTCAGAGGTGGTGTTTGGTAAAGAATGAGGTAGGGTAAGGGGTCGTTTAAGGTTAAAAATGGAAAGGGCGTAAAATGGCCGTTGATCTAAATGATCAACGGATAGGATTAAAGGAGTTAGGTAGGGATCCAGGTTGGGTAGGTTTAGTTGGGTTAGGGGTCAAGTTTAAACGAAATTGGGCAGAGGAAATTGGGTCTGATTTGGGGTTCAAATTAGGCTACAATTGAAATGAAATTGGGCTATCATTTAAATAGCTAGTTTTCTCTTTTTAAAATTTAAAAAATAGTGAATTAATTTTTGGAAATAAATTGAAAGTAATAAAATGATTCATAACATATAATTATCAATTTAAAAATACCGAACTTAATATTTATGAATATAAACGCAATTAAATCCTAAAAGAGGCCAATATTGCAATTATATGCAATTTAGCTTTAAAATACTAAATAAATTTGTAAAAATTTTAAAAAATTATGTTAGCTATATTTTAGCATAAATATAAAAGTCCAATAAATAAATTACCAAAAATAATAATTTTTGGAAATAATTATTCGGTTTTTATGGGTAAAATAGGGGAATAAATTGATTTAAAAACCTTTAAAAATAAAGAAAAAATAATAAAATATTTGGACATACTTATATATGCATATATATGCTATTTTGAATTTATTTTGCATATTGAACACATATAGAGAAAATTTGGGTATCAACACATGTCTTTATTTGCGAATATGTGTTGAAATTGTTTACTTGTAAAATGACTAATTCACATAGTTTAAGTTCGGCCGGGACCCACCGTTGTGGACCGCTAGGGGTGCCTAACACCTTCCCCTCAAGGTTATTTCGAGCTCTTACCCTAATCTCTGGTAATGCAAACTAGTTACATGCGTTAATTGCTCTAGGTGCCCTAACGCACCATAATCCGTTAGGTTGCGACTCTTCAAATACCCAATTCCCAAAAGAAACGAGTTGTTCCTCCATGAATGTCTAAACTCAAACTTCCCCGTCAAAAAGGGAATAAAATGGACGCAACAGCATGGCGACTCTGTTGGGGATATTTTAGGCTCTTACTATAACGAACTTATTTTTGTGAATTAGTCCAAGCATGCTCCATCTCGCGTACCCTTTCCCCTTATTTGAATCTAACTGTCTATTTTTTCAATTTCTTTTATTCTTGAAACTAACTTGTCTCTTTGTTTTTTTTTCTGTAACTGTCTTTCAATTATTCAAATACTGCATTTATTATTTTCTTACGTGCAAATACCTGACAACATGCTATTTATTTTTGCATAAATCATGCTCGACATCATATTCCACTCGTGCGTAATTAATCCTATAGCAACGCTTGATGAGTGTTTGCGCTCTTCCTATATATCACCCTTTAAATTCGGAAAGGCGTATTTGCGGTAAAACTAGTCGATCAGCGGTGCGTTCGACTGTTCCGTGCCTTTCCCCCTCAAGTTGTCCGCTTGTGGGTCCTAGTTTAGACCTCTATAGTAGCCTTACTATGATTAATTGTACATGCATCATGGTCAAACCTAGTCGGGTTAATATGTTGTCCGCATAATAACTCTTTAAGACAAGCTTTGTCCAAAAGTCCGTCGGGTTTTCCATAATCCCAACGGACTTAACCATGATTATGTACATTAATTTGGAGAAATAAGTGCCAATATGCTAATTATTACTGTATAAATAGACGAACCTGGAAGGGGAAAGGGCCTAACTCTCTTTGTTTTGCAGAAAATGAGGCACGAGGTCCCCAGTTCTGTATGGTTGGTAGCATACCCTCACTCTTGCTAGATTGGTGGAGGGATCTTATTTTCCTTCTCTGTTGGACCTTCAGCCCAACAAAATGTTGATCGATGCTGCAACTATGTTTTGGGACAAGAAAAGGGTTGTGTTCCGTTTTGGAAACCTAGAAATTACTCCCCTTCTAGAAGAAATAGGAGGATTTGCTGGGTTGCCTTGGGATAGCCCTAATCTGTTAGCACTGAAAATCTCACTGCTAGGGGATTTCTGAAGATGATGGGGCTGAAGAAGAATGACAACTTGAAATGCCTAAAGGACTCCTACATACCTTTTGAGTTCCTTTATGAAAAATATGGTCACAACAACTCTTACTGTATTTTTGATGATGAGTTCTCAATCACTTCTTTAGGTTGGATTCATCGTAGGGTCTTCGTGTTTATTATGTATTTCTTGGGCATGCTGGCATTCCTAATCCAATGGGATAGAATCTATACTAGACTGGCCATGGTGACCAAAACTCTGATGGACGGGATTGAGGGGAAAACATAAGATATCGTCCTTATGATCATTGCGGACATGTACCAGGCTTTGGAGCGATGTCAGAAGGGGTTCAGTTTTTCGAGGGTTGCAACTTGCTGTTACAGGTCTGGTTGTTGGAACATCTCTAAAAGCGACAATACCGCCAAGTATTTCTGCTAAGGCCATAGAATGATCACATAACCTTCCATCATCCCAAAAGACTGAACTATATTCTAGACATGTTTACTCAACCAGAGAATGTTGTGGGATGGGTATAGCTTTTCAAAAATTTGACTGAGGATCAAGTCCAGTGGATGTTCGAGTGGTTCCCTACCGATGAGTTCATCATCAGATCCAGAAATTTTCCACACTTAGTGTTGATTGGGTTGAGGGGAATATACCTTTACGCTCCTCTTAGGGTTATGAGACAAGCAGGCAGAAGATAGATCATACCACGGGTCGCTAAGATATGTCACTTCAGAGCCAATTTCCAAGGTGACGCCATCCCGTATAAGAACGAAGCACAATACATGTGGAGCTTGAAGATTATTGTGGAGGATGATACTATCGAGCCATACCGATATCATGCAGGCCACTCATACCCTTGCCCTTCGTGGTTGGAGGACAACATAGCTGGGGTCTTTGAGCCAATGGCTAGGCCAGGAAACAGGGTCATAGACGAGGTTACTGAAGCAGAGGTGAAGTACAATAAGCTGCGGAAAAGAGTTCGAGAGTCTGAAGCTGAGCATATGGCACTGCATAAGGCTAATATGGAGATGATTAACGAGTGGAAAGAAAGAGTTGTTAAATCCAGTGAGAGGCTGGAATATCTGGAGTACAGTTTAATGGAGTTGGAAGAGAAGATGAGAAAAAGGGTCACTGACTGCCAAAACGCTGAAGGAAATGAAGGAGGGCATCCGGCAAGAGCGTTCCTACTGCTGAACATGCGCGAGTTGGGAGAATTGATTGACAAGAGCATCTAGTCTGGAGAGGGTCCTTCTGGGACCAAGTAGATTTGATTTAATTGCTTTCCTTTTCAAATGTAATAAGGCCAAGTGCCATTAGCAACATTATTTTGTTTAGTTTCGTTTTGGGGCGTTTATTTTTACATTAATGAAATGAGGAAATTATTGGCACTAAATTTCTCCAAATTTATTTGTCGCTAGGCCTATCTCGAGCACAACGAGGTTCCCAAATTAGGACGCGAATTTACATTCCCGCAATATGTGTTTAAATACTGCAAACATCTCAGAATCCTTACTGACTTGTTTACCTTTTTGTTTTTCTTTATTCTTTATTCCCATCCCCTAAGGTTGGTTCGCTCATACTGGCATCATCAGCATATCACAACAGATCTAGAGGCCTTCCACCTCCTCTTCCTCCAAGTAATACAAAAGGCAAAGGAAAAGCAAAAATGGACGACTTAAGTGGTATTCGAAAGGATAATGCTGAGAACGCAGAAACTTCAAACGGTCGGAGTACTCTAGCACCAAATGATCTAGTTTTAAGGTTGGAACAAAAGATATTGGAGCTATAGGGAGAGCTTGAGCAAGTCAGTAACTTGGAAAACCTATCCCTCACCCTGAATGTCCCCGACATCAACCAACAAAACACAAAGAACCGAGCACTCCACCCCCCCCCAAACACACCAAAACAACATCCACAAAACCCTCCAGCACCGCATCAACACGCAACCCCACCCCAAAATCTCAATCCCCTACCAATACAAACTCCACCACAACATTACCATCAACCAATTCAGTACCCACTAACCGCCACTTTTCACACTCCCCAGAACACACGACAACCCATTCCTGACCCTCAAAAATCAACCAATGACCACCATTACACCCAGGCACCTGGCACTCACCAAGACAAACCCATATACATGAAAATCGTACCTCACTCTATCCAACCAATCTCCTATACACCAGAATCTTCTGAGAAGGACCTGCTCGTTAAAAACATGGCTGAAGGAATCAAAAAGTTGACGAGTCGAGTTCAGGGTGTCGAAGTCGGCAAAGGAATAGAAGGTTTGAAATAAGAAGACTTATGCATACATCCAAATATAGAACTTCCAGAGGGTTACAAACCTCCCAAGTTCGAAATATTTGATGGTACAGGTGATCCCAGAGTTTATTTGATGACTTATTGTGACAAGCTTGTTGGGGTCGGAAAGAATGAAAAGATCCGGATGAAGCTCTTTATGAGAAGTCTTACAGGAGATATTTTGTCCAAGTACATCAGCAAAGATCTTAAGAAATGGTCTAACTGGGTGAGTATGGCATCGGATTTTATGGACCGATTCAGGTTCAACACAAAAAATGCCCCAGATGTTTTCTACATTCAGAACCTTAAGAAGAAACCCACCGAGACTTTCCGCGAGTACGCTACTCGTTGGAGGTCGGAAGCAGCCAACGTTAGGCCATCTTTGGACAAGGAACAGATGAACAAGTTCTTCGTCAGAGCATAGGATCCACAATATTATGAAAGGTTGATGGTTATTGAAAATCATAAATTCTCTGATATCATCAAACTCGGAAAAAGAATCGAAGAAGGAATCAAGAGCGGGATATTGACAAACTTTGAGGTATTACAGGCCACAAACAAGGCATTACAATCAGGCGACATATCAAAGAAAAGAGACATTGGGGCAGTAATGGTGGCTTAAGACCCGAAATCTCCATTTACATATCAAAGATCTCCACCCACATACCAAGAACCACCACCCACATACCAACCCTCATCTCCTAGATACTTCCAACCAGCCATTGCCTATCATACCTATAATTTCCAACCAATTCATTTCTAGTCACCTCCAACTCGCCAAAATTTTCCAAGACCACGACCAAACTTTGACCGCAAGCCACCCAGACGGTACACTGCTATTGCCGAACCCATCGACTAGCTATATGAAAGGTTAAAAGTTGCTGGTTATGTCACCCCTATACCTGTCGTGGCATTAGAGAATCCATCCCAATGGGTCGACCCAAACAAAACCTATGCATACCATTCCGGTATGAAAGGGCACACATTGACGAGTGCCGAACATTGAAGGATAAAATCCAGAGACTGATTGATAATAAGATTATACAGGCGAAAGAAGCTGCACCTAATGTTCGTAACAACCCCCTCCCGGATCATAGGGGTGGCAGGATACATGTGATAGAAATGGATGAAAAATGGGATCTTGAGGGGTCAATTGGGCTTATTCGAGAAGACGATGACTTTAAACTTGCAGTCACACTTACTCCTATGGTAGTGTAGACTCAGTCACGGATCAAAGTTGAGGTAGCTTCATCAACCCCATTTGAGGTAGAGGTAGCTCCACTTATGGCCACCCCTGTTCAATTTGAAGTGGAAGTAGCCACACCTTTCACGGTGACAGTATCAACCACACCTCCTTCCAACTCAAAAGCAATACCCTGAGATTATGTTGCCGAGACTAGGCAAAAAGTAAAGGCAAAGATGGAGGAATCCGATGTTGCGCAAGGAATGACAAGGACTGGGACAATCTATACACCCGAAAACTTGGGAAGACCAAGTAAGGATACTGCTACCAAGCAGACTGTTATTGAAACAGGTCCAGATGACCTTTGGAGGAAAGTACAAGCAAGGTAATACTCCATCGTCGATCATTTGAACAAAACCCCAGCTCAGATATCCATACTGTCACTGTTGCAAAATTTAGAGGCGCATAAGAATGCTTTGATGAAGGTATTGAGTGAAGCCTACGAGCCCAACAATATCACCTGTGGAGAGATGGCCAATATGGTAGGGCAGGTACTGGAAATTCATAAAATAATCTTCCACGAAGATGAGCTACCGCCTGAAGGGTTGAATCACAACCAAGCATTGCATATCACAGTGCAATTTGAAGACAAATTCATTGTTAGGGTCTTGATTGATGGAGGTTCAAGACTCAATATTTGTCCGTTGGATACTATGAAAAGACTAGGCAAAGGTTTCCATGAAATACGGGTAGGGAGCATGAACGTGAAAGCTTTCGATGGGTCCCAAAGGGCCACGATTGGGAAAATTAATCTTTGTCTACAGATGGGGCCAACTTGGTTCGATGTCGAATTTCAGGTGTTTGACATATCAGTCTCATACAATCTTCTATTAGGCCAACCATGGATACATGCCACCGGAGCTGTGGCTTCCACACTACATCAAGTGTTGATGGTATGAAGCCAGCAAAGGGCTTGGGAAGAATCTCTAGGGTATTACTAAGACGATACAGCTGAAGCGTCACGGTACTACCTTCGGGCTCGGATACCAGTATACATGGCAGGAGTATAATGATTGGTCGCCTCCATGGTGTGGACCATATTACCCTCTTGAGCAACCAGTGCCACATTTGGGTCTAACTTTTCACCAAGCTGATATAATATTGGGAACTACAGAAAAAGAAGTGTTAGCTGGTCTGAGAAATCTATTTTTGGAGGATGAAGACATGGACTACAATGCAATAATTGAGGATGAGGAGGAAGAAGGCCTCATTATTCAGACTATGGAGAAGGGAGTTGTTCTCAGGAACTGGACCGCCACACTATCCCGGGCCCACTGAGCCCCTGGTTAGCTTGGCAGATTTTATTTCTATAGCCATTCTAGGCATTTAAGATTTTCAGTAATTTTGTTTTTAAGATTCACTTGTTTCAAAATAAATGCTCGATTCATCGAGTCATACTCGTTGGATCTTTTAAGTCTTAACCAAATGCATTGCTCTTTATTATTTATTATTATCTTTCATTTTTTTTCTTTCTACAGTATTATTGTTACTTTTCCTGATAAAATGATTGTGACATGTAATGAGGCGACGTAACCTGAGAATAGTGATTCAGATGAAGAAGATGAGATACCTGAGGAAGTTGAAAACTTTGAGAATAAGCCTAAGTCCAACCTGGACGAAACCGAAGCAGTAAATTTGGGGGACGCCGAGACCGTCAAAGAGACTCTCACCAACATTCACTTATCATCAATAGAGAAAGAGGAGTATGTTCATTTTTTAAAGGAGTATGAGGACATTTTTGCATGGTCGTATGATGACATGACCGGTGTGAGCACGTCCATATTGGCTCGCAAGTTGCCTACTAATCCCATGTGTCCGCCAGTGAAGCAGAAACTCAGAAAATTCAAACCAGACATGAGCCTGAAAATCAAAGAGGAAGTTACTAAGCAAATCAAAGACAAAGTTCTCAGGGTTGTTGAGTACCCAACTTGGTTAGCCAACATTGTACCAGTTCCGAAGAAAGATGGGAAAGTCAGAATATGTGTTGACTATCGGGATTTAAACAGAGCAAGCCCCAAAGACGATTTTCCACTGCCAAATATACACATCCTGATCGGCAACTGCACCAAACATGAACTCCAATCCTTTGTGGATTACTTCGCAAGCTACCACCAGATTTGGATGGACGAAGAAGACACACAGAAAATCGTTTTTATTACACCATAGGGGGTGTACTGCGACAAAAATGATGTCATTTGGTCTAAAGAATGTTGGGGCCACCTATATGAGAGTTATGACAACCATTTTCCATGATATGATACACAAAGAAATAGAGGTATATGTGGATGAAGTCATTATAAAATCCAAGAGGGTTGTAGACCACATAACGGACTTGAGAAAGTTCTTTGACAGGCTAAGGAGGTACAACTTGAAACTGAACCCCGCAAAGTGTGCATTTGGGGTTCCCGCAGGAAAGTTACTAGGATTCATTGTTAGTCGTCGAGGGATCGATCTAGATCTATCTAAAGTCAAATCTATTCAGGAATTTCCACTACCAAGGAGCAAAAAGGACGTGATGAGCTTCCTAGGGCGTCTCAACTATATCAGTCGCTTCATAGCACAGTCCACAGTCATATGTGAACTCATCTTCAAAATATTGAGGATAGATGTCAAGACAAGCTAGACCGAGGATTGTTAGAAAGCCTTCGACAAATCAAGGAGTACCTATCCACACCACCAGTTTTAGTCCATCCAGAGTCGGAGCGGCCTTTGCTACTATATCTATCTGTGTTGGATAGTGCCTTCGGATGCGTTCTGGGACAACATGACGAGACAGGAAGAAAGAAGCAAGCCATATACTACTTGAGTAAGAAGTTCACACCTTACGAAGCATGGTACTCTCTGCTAGAGCACACTTGCTATGCTTTGACTTGGATGGCCCAAAAGTTTAGGCATTACTTCTGTGCATATGCTACATACCTCATATCTAGGATGGACCCTTTGAAGTACATATTTTAGAAACCCATGCCAACTGGGAAGCTAGCCAAGTGGCAGATACTATTGAGTGAGTTCGATATCGTCTACGTAACTCAAAAGGAGGTCAAAGGACAAGCATTGGTAGACCATCTTGCTGAAAATTCGGTGGGAGGAGAATACGAAGCCCTAAAAATGTATTTTCCTGATGAAGAGGTGTCATTCATAGGAGAGGATATTACCGAAGCATACGACGGTTAGAGGATGTTCTTCGACGGAGCTACAAACTTCAAAGAAGTGGGCATTGGAGCGGTTTTGGTATCAGAAATGGGTCAACATTATCCGGTATCTACTAAACTCAGATTTCCCTGCACCAACAACATGGCAGAATATGAAGCTTGCATACTAGGACTCAACAAGGCAATCGACATGAATATTCAAGAGCTGCTGGTAATCGGTAATTCAGATCTGCTTGTGCACTAGGTACAAAGAGAATGGGCCACCAAGAATTCCAAGATATTGCCATATCTGCACCATGTGCAGGAATTGAGAAAGATGTTCATGAAGATAGAGTTCCAACATGTGCCTAGAATTCATAATGAGTTTGCTGATACATTGGCCACTTTGTCATTCATGATACAATATCCAGATAAGAATTTCATTAATCCCATCCCAGTGAGAATCCATAATCAATCGGCTTACTGTGCTCATGTCGAGGAAGAGATGGATGGAAAGCCTTGGTTCCATGACATCAAGGAGTATTTGGTGAAAGGAGAATATCCGGAGCATGCAAACCACACTCAGAAATGCACACTCTGGAGATTGTCCAATCACTTCTTCCACAGTGGAGCAATTTTGTATAGAAGAACTCCTGATTTGGGATTGTTAAGATCTGTCGATGCAAAAGAAGCTTCTAAACTACTTGAGGATATATATGCTGGGACCTGCGGCCCACACATGAATGGTTTTGTCTTGGCCAAGAAGATACTTAGGGCCGGTTACTTTTGGATGACCATGGAGACAGATTGCATCCAGTATGTCCGCAAATGCTACCAATGCCAAGTGCATGCCGATATGATAAAAGTGCCGCCAAATGAGCTCAACGCAACCAGCTTACCTTGTCCATTCGCCACCTGGGGAATGGATGTCATCGGTCCTATCGAGCCCACAGCTTCAAATGGGCACAGGTTCATTTTGGTAGCCATTTATTACTTCACAAAATGGGTAGAGGTTGCATCTTACAAAGCTGTAACCAAGAAAGTTGTCATAAACTTTGTCAAAGATCGTATTGTTTGCCGATTCGGAGTTCACAAGTCCATTGTTACTGATAATGCTGCCAATCTCAACAGTGATCTGATGAAAGCCATGTGTGAAACTTTCAAAATCAAACACAAGAACTCCACAGCCTATAGACCTCAGATGGATGGAGTCGTAGAAGCCGCCAACAAAAATATCAAGAAGATACTAAGTAAGATGGTAGAAAACCACAAATAATGGAACTAGAAGCTACCTTTTGCTCTGTTAGCATACTGCATTACAGTTCACACATCAACCAGAGCAACTCCCTACATGCTAATTTATGGTACCGAAGTTGTCATCCTAGCCGAGGTAGAGACTCCTTCTTTAAGAATCATACAAGAAGTTGAACTCAACGATGCAGAATGGATAAGGAGCCACTATGAACAATTGGCCCTTATAGATGGAAAAAGGCTGAATGCAGTATGTCACGATCAGCTTTACCAGAACAGAATGTTTAGAGCTTTCAATAAAAGGGTCAAACCAAGGCAATTTGCACCAGGACAGCTGGTATTGAAGAAGATCTTTCCACATCAAGATGAAGCCAAAGAGAAATTCTCTCCCAACTAGAAAGGTCCTTATATGGTTCACATAGTGCTAATAGGAGGAGCACTCATACTTGCAGAAATGGACGGAGAAATCTGGCCAAAACAAATCAATTCAGACGCAGTCAAGAGATACTATGCTTAGACTATGTACATTTTCTCATCTGATATAATTGAACTACGCTTGACCTGATTCCCGTTTAAGATGGGATACGCAGGTAGCCCTGTGGGTTCAGTCATATCATAATAAAATTTCCATCTTTCCCCTAAGATCAGAAATTGGGGCAGAATTTTGAGGAGGACCCTCAAAATTCCGGAACAAGTTCGGCCAATGCCAACATATGTCAGACGGTCATAAATCGGTTAAGAAATTGGGGCAGAATTTTGAGAAAGATTCTCAAAATTCGGAAGAAGGTTATACATAGCTTGCAAACGGCCGAAGTATCATCTACCAAACTGGGGCAGAATTTTGAGGAGGACCCTCATAATTCTACCATGAGAAAGCTGCAGTTTCTCTGAAATTTATTACAATCACTAGTTCATCTAAAACTACTTGAGATTTCAATATGTCTCTAATATGACTCTATTTTTATGAATAATTGCATATTTTCGAAAACTCTATTTTCGTAACAGTCAGGTGTTACCCAGGGGAAACATAGATAAGGCCTCCAGAATGGAACAAAGCAAGGCCAGCAGACAAAGGCACAAACCAACATCCCCCTCGCAAAATTGAAAATTTTTCTTTGAACGCAGGCACACTTGACGTAGCAATAGCATTCGCAAACATGTATACACAAAGAAAATTCACTATCAAACAGGCTATCAGACACCTCCAACTAAGAAATATACTACTCTTATTTGCTACTCGCTCTTTGCATGAGGCTAATCTCTGCCTCCACATTTGCATGAGGCTAATCCCTACCTCCATATCTGCATGAGGCTAATCCCTACCTCCATATTTGCATGAGGCTAATCCGTGCCTCCATATTTGCATGAGGCTAATCCTTGCCTCCCTACCTGTATGAGGTTAATCCCTTCCTCCATATCTACATGAGGCTAATCCCTGCCTCCATATTTGCATGAGGCTAATCCTTGCCTCCCTACCCGCATGAGGCTAATCCTTGCCTCTATATCTGCATGAGGCTAATCCCTGCCTCCATATCTGCATGAGGCTAATCCCTGCCTCCATATCTGCATGAGGCTAATCCCTACCTCCATATATGCATGAGGCTAATCCATGCCTCCATATTTGCATGAGGCTAATCCATGCCTCCATACTTGCATGAGGCTAATCCCTGCCTCCATATCTGCATGAGGCTAATCATTACCTCCATATCTGCATGAGGCTAATCCTTACCTCAGTATTTGCATGAGGCTAATCCCTGCCTCCATATTTGCATGAGGCTATTCCGTGCTTCCAGATTTTTATGGGACTAAGCATTGTCCCTCCTTGCATAAATATTGCTCTATTCCAAGTACTATTTATTTGCTTTTCGATTGGGCTAAGCTTTGCCCTTTATTTCATAAGGCTAAGCCTTATCTTGTTAACATCATATTATTGCATCTCATGGACTGAAATATCGTCGACCTATCCAAAGGTGTCATAGTCTAAAAGGCATTATCCTCATAGCCAGAAGACACCATGCCATGGCCTAAGGATCTCTCAACTTTGCATATCATTATTCAAAGGCTTCATGGTTCGGAGGCACCATCTTCATGGCCCGAGAACATCATTTCATGGCCTGTGAATCATTCACCAAACAATTCATGGCCCAGGACATCATGGTCTGAGGACGTTATTCTTAAACTGTCCAAAGACAACTTTCATGGACCAAAGGGAATTTGCATCATGTTTAAATTTTCGCATAAATACATGTTTGTAGCATCTCTTTATCTGCAGGTGACCAGCAAGTAACCGTTATCCTAGCAGGAGCGACCTCACTCCAGTTCCTTCAACTATCTCAAACCTGGATCATTCGCCATATCCACTCTTGCATCCATTCCGAAATCTCCTGTTCGTTCTTGGAATGACTTCATCGGTATATTTCGCCAATGAATACAGAACTACACGTGGTCTGATTCCTGTAAAACTAGGGATATGTAGGCAGCTCAGAGACCAGAGTCCGGCCTCTATCTGTCAAAACATCACATTTGGTCAAAATTGGCCATCATTTCTTTACCCGGAAACTCTTTCACCCATCTCAGATAAAGAGGAGCAGCTGTTGATGCCCAATTTTTTCCATAATATTTTCAAAACTATTCTTTGGCATCAATTAGTATTTTTTATACAATTTCTGCATTTTTAAAATATTTTAACTAATTTCTCCTAGCATTTTATTTATAAAACAATCACTAATTGCATCACAAATAGTTTTACAATAATTTTTGTGGTTTATTTTATCATTTGCATTTGTACTAAGTTTCAATTATTGCACAAATAGCCACTTTTGTATTTTTAGGCTGCAATTGTCATTACTTTGCAATTATAGCTCATACACGCATTACTACATTATTTTACCAGAAAATAGACTTTTATATTTTTTAAATATTAAGTAATTATTTTAAAATATTTCCAGGCATGAAAATATTTTTTTATAGCCTATTGGTTATTTTTTAAAAAAATTATTTTATTAATTAAATATGGTATTTAACAAATGGCCCTCTTATTTCAGATTTAGCCGAATTACCTAGCCCAATTTTAACCCCCCCCCCCAATTCAATTGAATCATCCCAAATATACCCAGCCCAAACCTATAATGTCCAACCCGGCACAAATCTTTTCAATCTCGATCGTTGATCATATAGATCAACGGCCACAATTGCCCTTTTCCTTTTTTAGTTCCAAATGACCCCTCCCCCCCAAACCTGGCATTCTCACCAAACAGCCGCCCTGAAATCCTCTCCTCTTCGTTCTCTCTAAGACCTAAACCTAACCCTAGCCGCTGCCACCCAAAATTAACCCTAATCCCTTGAATCCTTGTCTGATCTATGGCGTCCTATGGTTGTACGAAGCCTCTACTTGTCTCCTATCTCCCTTGGTTGCTCGATTGTGTGGTTTCATGGAAGGATTTCGAAGAGATCTGGCCCAGATCTCGTTTTAAGTTCTTCAAAAGTTCGTTTATGGTCCGTGAATGATTTCTATCAAAGTCTCATGGCTCAAATCCTTGATTCAAAGGCCAGATTCTCTTACCCTTTCTCTTTTCTTCAATAAACCTAACATTTGGACTTGAATCGGTTCAGATCTCCGTAGATCTGGAGCGATCCTAAGTTCATCGTTGATTTTCCTAAAAAGTTCCCTTACTTTGTTACTAGTTAATCGATGTCTGAACATTTTTGTTATATTAGGGTTTATTTTCTTGTTGTTTGTTGGTCGAACCTTTGGATATCTAAAGCATTTTCAAACTTCCATGGCTATTCTTTTGGGTTCTTTTACTTCTTTATTATAAATCGATCTTTGTTTTCTCTAAAACTAGGGTTTCATCCCTTTATTTTTTTATTTTTTTTCATTCCGCTAGGCAAGAGCCTAGGGCTATTTTTTTTATTAATGAAAAAGGAAATACAAATGTCTTGATGTCCTATAAAATGTAAAGCATAAACTTTTTAAAATACATGTACCCTATTATCAAATTGAGTAGATCACTCAAACTTGATATCACAAGTATTACTAGTCATTGCATAATAAAATTAGCCCATGAATTAAACACTGAATAGTAATTCTGCATTGTCTTTCAGTCCAAACGAAGCCTAGTTCATTTGATTTTTCCTTCGATGCTCTTCCTGTTCCTGCTCGACAATGTGTGCGCGTCCAGTCAACCTGCCTTAATTTGCATACCTGTGCACGGACGTGCTGCCATCCAGATTTTCTGGAGTTGCACAATTGAATTGCATGCTTAAATTTCCAATTGATTCCCAATAAAATCTTGCAACGAGGGCAGGCGTGCATTATTCTTCTAATTCAAATATTTTTTGTCCCTATTGTTTAATGGCTGAAAGCCTCGTTGATCGAGAACTTCAAGCAATAAAAATTTAATAGTCCTTCCATGTGCTGCTGCATTTCCAAAAGAATGTTGGTGAAAATGTCCAGACATCCTTTTTCACCTGCTTGTTGTAGGTCCCCTCTCTTGTAGCTCCTTGTCATATTAAAATGCTAGAAGCCTGCGTGGATTCCATGTCTTTGTTGAAGCATGCGTGCATTTTAAAATCAACAAAACTACATTCGTATCCATCTCTTCTCGTAATTTTATAATCCATAAGTGCATGCCTACACTTTCCAGCTTTGTTCTTGTAAATTGCAGCCACGCTTCTAAGCTTTTCGTTTGCATCGAGGATTCTTTTTAAGCATTACTCTTGTTTACATTGCCAAGCCTTTGTTTAATTCCCAGGCATGCCACGATCCATTTCTTAGTGCTTGTAGGTAGCGTGAATGAACATCCATCGTAAATTGCTCCTTTCGATTCTTAATCCAGTTGTTGTCCTTGCTTTGTCGACAGCGTTGCCTTCCCAATGTACTAGTGCACGGCTTTCTGCATCCATGCGTATGCCATGTGTGCCCCTCCAAAAACGTGAGAAATCATGCTTGACCAAAATAGCATATTCCAATTCATTGTCCAGCTTTCGTTACACTGCCAGCGAGCAATTCCATGTCCCATTTTTTTGTTGTCGAAACCCCATGTGTATGCCTTCTTTCCCATGTGTATGCCAGCGTGAAAATCCTTGTGAAAACAGGCGTGCATCCCTATTGGAATTTAAACTATCCTCCCAACTCTTGTAGCTCGTCGACCGAGTAATCTCCAGGACCCAAACATCTTGAAGCATGCATTCATATAGTAATGCTAGAAGCATGCGTGTATTCCACGTCTCTGATTACACCCAGTGGTGTTATCCCAATGCGCATGCCTTCATATTCTATCAAGATGCTTGACGCGTGCTTACAAAAAAGCTCGAATTTTGCTTCTAACGATGACTCCTCGATCCCATGCATTTGTATTAAAATAAAACTCCAGGTGTGCCTGCCTTTGTCGTCCCTTTTGTCTTGATGGAAAACAAGACATTCCCAAGTCATGGCCCATATATGCATTTTAATTCTTGGCTTTTTGAAAGCATAGGATAATATACTCGTAGTGGCACCTCCTGCTCTTCCTTTTCTCTTTGCTTCTTATCTCTTGTCTACCTTCACCCTTAGACTTGGGCATTGCAGCTTATCTTTATTAACCAACCTCCTTCCATGTGCATCTAGATGCCAGAATTGTTGGCATTCTATTTCTCTATGATCTAAAGCATAATTAGTCAAGTGATCTCCTAGCTTGTTGTCCTCCCTATGAATATGAGTAACTGTGTAATTTCCCCCATTCATTAGTTGCATCATTTCCTCTACCTGCTCAGATATTATCCATGGTGGTTTCCAGATCCCATCCATTATCTTTTTTAATAACATTGAGTCAGTTTGAAGCCATATATGAGAGTATTGTTGAAATCTGCAGAACCTTAGTGCTTCTACCATGGCCTTCGCTTCAGCTACTGTGTTTGTTGTCTCCTCAATCTCCTTCCCTACTGACTTGACTATGTCACCATTTTCATTTCTTATACAAAAACCTATTGAGCTCCTGCCTGGATTTCCCCTCGATGCACCATCCGTATTAACTTTTAGCCATCCTGCACTTGGAAATTCCCACATGACTTTGGTAACCTTAAGTTTAGGAGTGAAATTTTCCATCATAACTAATAGATCTTGCCATTTGTGAGGTAACATGTCCATCCCAGGCTTTATCACTTTCACCAATGCCTGGAGATTAGATGAAACTTGATAAATCACCCTGCTAGTTGTCACATCATCACCATACTTCATACTATTTCTTCTTTTCCAAAGTTCCCAGACTACATATGAGGGGAGTGCTTGCATTACTGGTTTGAGCCTTAAGCACACATTTGCAGTCCAACATTTTGTGATTGCTTGGTGCAATGTTAGTCCCTCCACAGCTATTCCTGCCCTCGATAGAAAATACTTCCAAGTTGTCCTTGCAGTTTCTGATCTAAAAAACAAGTGCTAAAGATATTCCTCGTCGGGCTGTACACAACACCAACATTTTGATGGTATGCAGTAGCCTACCCTTTTCAAGAAATCATCTAAAGGTAGCTTTGCTTTCCACACTTTCCACATGAACAATGCTATTTTATAAGGCAATCCCTTTACCCAAATCATCCTATAAGCTGTTCTTGGTTCATCTCTTCTTCTCGTATAATCCCATGCTGACTTAACACTGAAATATCCTCTTGTTTCCAGCATCCAACAAGGCATGTCAAGAACTTGCTGAGGTGAAGGTGGTTTGATTTTCTCCAAAATGTGTACTGTTAAGTCTTCAGGAAGCATTTCAAATAGCCTGTCTACATCCCACTCACCATCTAAGGTAACATCATGTACATTATATACAGTTTCATCAATGCCAAAGTCCTGAGGAACTAAAAAATATAGTGCCCAAAGACCTGTCCAGTTTTCAAACCAAAAAAGTGAGGATCCCCTTTTTGTTTGCCAAAAGATTTGATGTTCAATCAGATCTCTGCTTTCCAACATTTTTCTCCAAATGTGAGACCCCCTTTTCCATGGAACAATTACAGAATTCAATTTCTTACAGTATTTCTGAAATACGAAAGAGCTCCATAGGCTTGGTTTTGTTCTGAAATTCCACCACAACTTGCTGAATAATGCCTTTGCTATATCATGCAGTGACCTGAAACCTGTTCCTCCTTCCTCAACTGGCATGCATAATGTATTCCATAAAGCCCAATGCCTACTAGTTCCTCCTACAGAGCTGCTCCAGAAATACTGAGCAAACAATTTGTGCAACCTATTTATCACATAATTTGGAGGGTTTACAGCTGATAATAGATGCATAGGCATGCTTTGCAGTACATGGGATATGAGAACTGCCTTGCCCCTACTAATAATAACTTACCCTGCCATGATTGCAGTTTGTCCATTACCTTAGTAATTAGGGGCTGATAGTATTCCAGCTTTCTTATTGCATAAAATATAGGACAACCTAGATATATGATAGGAAAATAATTCTTATGAATGCCTGTGATCCTTTCCACCTTGTTGACCACTTCCATGTCTGTTAAATGATGCATGTACACAGCTGATTTGGTCTTGTTAACAAGCTGCCCAGATGCAACTTCATATGCATTCAGCACTTGCATAATCAGTATCAGAGATGTTTCATCTGAGGATGAGAAAATAATCATGTCGTCTGCATACGCCAAATGATTGATCTTTGGACTCCACTTTGGCATCCCAAATCCACAAAAATACTGGTTAGTATGTAGTGCATTGAGACCCCTAGATAATGCTTCTGCTGCCAAGATAAACAAAATTGGAGATACAGGATCACCTTGTTTTACTCCCCTTGAGGACTTAAAGAACCTATGAGCTTGACCATTGATTAGAATAGAATACCAATTGTTTGAAACTAATCCAAAGACAATCCCTATCAACCTTTCTATGAATCCCATCTTTCTCAGTACCTTGGTTAGGAATAGCCAAGATAATCTATCATAAGCTTTGGTCATATCTAGCTTCAGGATGACATTAGGTTCAGCCTTAGTTCTAAGCCTAATATCGGTCACTATCTCCTGAGTTAGAAGGATGTTTTATACTATATTCCCGCCCTTAACAAAACCTGATTGTTCCTCCGATATCAGACTTGGGAGAAATTTCACTAGCCTTTCATGTACCACCCTCGATATAACCTTATTTGAAAAGTTACTGAGGCTTATTGAAAAGTTTCATCCCTTTGAGTTTTCTACAAAAACTCTAAATTTCTTATGTGTTTGACTGTGGTTCTCTTTACTTGTTCGACTGATTTTTCATATCTATGTTTTAATCCCTAGGGTTTCTGCTTATTTCACTAACTATTTCAATATTTTGCATGTTATTCTTTAGTTCTGTCAATTAAAATTGACTGATTTTATTTGCCTAATTAGGGTTAAAACTATATTTTTTGCCGAGATTGGTACTTCTCTGTGATTGTTTCCTTATTTGTGACTCATGATTGGTACTACTTGCCTTAATTGGTTTATTAGTTTGATTCATGGGATTTGATTGCTTTAACTGACTCCTGGATGGTCTTCGATTGATTTGTTTACCTTATTGAACCTCTAACTTGGCTGTTAATTGATGCTCCCTAATATTAAGTGGTATTTTTCGGATTCTGTTGAATTACTTGATTGAGTTTAGCCCCAATTAACTATTTAATTTTACTTGCATACCTTATTTATTCTTTGCCTTATTTGTTTTACTCTGCAATGCTATATAATCTCCCCATTCTGATTTTGAAAACACGAACATTAGTTCATCAACCCTTACTTTACACTCTAAAAGCTCTCTGCTCTCTCTGTTACTTGTGATCTTTGTTAGTCTAGCCAGCTGCAAGCCAAGGCTGGAAATTGCCCAACACCTGTGTTACATCTTGTGTTTTCTTTCTTTAACTGGTATGCCTCTGCTTAAATTCTTAAGAATCTAAACCTATGTGTTTATTTACTACCTTAGTTCATCAATCCTGAGTTTATTCCAGCTTCTGTTTACTGCTTACCTAGCATGCCAAATACTGCCTTATTCAAATATGTGATTAACATATTTTCACTCTACTTACTTGTTTACTATCTTGTTAACATGTCTTACATCTGTGACTAGCATGTCTGACTGACTACTGTTTATCTAGCATGCCTAAACTTTGCTTTTGTGTAGTTAGCATGCCTACACTTGTCAATACTTGCCTAGCATGTCCATTTAAGTCCTTGTCTGTTCTGCCTTACTCCTGCTAATTTATCTAGTCTCCCTAGGGTAACTCTAGTTGTGCTATTTATATGTCCTCAACATATTTTCTGTTGTGATCTTTACTTCGTGTTTCAATGACTAACTTAGTTCTGTAGAACCCCTTGAGAACTATATGCACCATGTTGTTTATGTGCTCCATTAAGGAGTATTCTATATGTCCCCAATCCCTCTTTCCTTGTGTGGCAACTGTTTGCCAATGTATTTTTTAAAAGCTGTTTGTTCTGACTTGTGTTCTGATTGCAAATTATTTTTCATACTTACCTCAAACTGTTTCTACCCAAACTAGTATTGGTTTTCAAAAAGTCTCCTCACCCCCTATGACCTTTCTCTATACTGTTTACCAAAACTCTTTTTTTAAAATTATGCACTCTCACTTACTCTTAGTTCATTAAGTCATGCCCCTCTGGTATGTGTACTGCTTGGAGATCCCTAAGGTCTCCTTGAACTCTGGCATATAAGGGCTAGTTCTTCCACACACAGCACATAATCAGTCTCTATTTGAGGAAAGTCTGGATGTGAGCACTGCCCGAGATCCTTGAGGTCCTTAGGAAACTCTGAAACACCTGGACATAAATTTGGCTATGGAACTTTGGACATTTGAGACTAGTGAAGGCTTGGTACACCAGGATTTTGCTTTGGGCCTACTTCAGGCTCCCTATAGCTTAAGTTCTATTCTATTTATGTAATTATTCAATCATTGGCCAGTAATAATTAATTGTAAATAAATATTGGGGTGACCAGTAAAAAGATAGGGTAGTTGTATACTGTGGGTAAAGTTGGGTAGATAACATGCCTATAGGGTTCATTTGGTTCAAATGTGTTTTATTAGATAACATGCCTATAGGGTTCAAACGTGTTTTTATTAGATAATATGCCTATAGGATTTTGCTTTGGTTCAAATAAATTATGCTCGTTTCACTTTACTTAATTAGATATTATGCTCATATGATCTAAAATCAGCTTTAATTATAAAAATCATACCTATAGGATCTAAAAACAATTTTAGATAGATCTAAAAATCAGTTTAACTTTAACTCATGCTTGTAGGTTCTGAATTAGTTTAATTAACTAACCTACTTATTTCTTCAACGTTGTGTTAATCAATATCACTAGAAAGCATGCCTATAGGATCCAAATTGCCCGTTTAAAATTGTTTACTGTTCTACCACATTCCTGATCAATGATTAGATACCATGCTCATAGGACATAACTATTACATGCCTAGGCAAGCCTATAGGGCAATTCAAAATCTTGCAAACTGTAAAACTATGCTCTATTATCTATGACTGCTCATATTCAACAGGTTTAAAATCGGTAGGCAAACTGAATAGGCCTTTGACACTTTGGTCCTAATTCAATACTGCATATTCTTTGCTCACCTAGATATCCTGTTCTATGGCTTCTTTTTAATACTTGAAACTGTGTTTAAGATGTGCACTTGCTTGCTCTATTTGTGGAGGTAAAACTTGAGCCTTTAATTGTTCAATCTTTGGTCCAGTCCTAATTATTTTGGTTGTCGCCTAGCTTTTTCTCCTTTAAGTACCTTAGGATAGTTTAGAACTACCCAAACTAGAGGCCCTCAATACTTCAAGGTAACAAGGAGGGGACGGGTAGTGCACGTATAGGATATCCTTTAAGGTTGCTAGAACGCTTTAGGATATGACCAAGGGGAGGAAATTGGTTAGTAAGGATATGATGACTGAGCGCTAATGTCACGTCTATCCCCTCGTTGAGGAGTGATTACCGGGCATTGCATGGGTATGATCTTGTAGGTTAACCAACCTAGGACCTCCTCTTTCCCAATTCCTATGTGTTTAAATGAACTTCCTTTTTCTATATATATATATGTGTGTGTGTGTGTGTGTGTGTGCAAGTTGTTCAAATCTCTCCCATGCTTTCATTACCTGAATCATACATGTGTTTAGAATGTGAAAACCTGTTGTCGCGCCCCATTTTCCCCTCTTTGCATCGAAAAATTAGGTTTATGACATTTTGGGTATAGGACAACTCATTCCTTTTGGGAACTGGCTTTTGCATTTGAAGAGTCGCCACCTAATGATTTAAGGTGGATTAGGACACCTATAAAGTTCACTTCTAAGTTAGTTTGATAACCAGAGATAGGGTAAGGGCTTGAAATTATCCTAAGGGGAAGGTGTTAAGCACCCCTCAGGATCCACTAGTGTGGTTTCCGGTCAGACAGTTTTGTGAATATTGTACAATTAGCATATAGACAAGTATAGGCTCAAGTAGTAGGGGATTTAGGTTTAAACACATAAGAGTTTGAAAGAACAATTATTAAAGGAAAATTTTGAAAAGAAATCATAGTTCTATAAATACTTGAGAATATATAAAAAAAGAAAATAAAGGGGGGGGGGGTCCTACATTTATTTATAATATGGATCACATCAATAGATACCCAGTATGACACTCCTCAGAAGAGGGGATACACGTGGTATTAGCGCACCGGTCATCATATCCATATATACCTTTCCCACCTCGTTAAGGTATTAAAGCGCGGATTGGTCTCGACCTCTATTGCATGCTATTACCCATCCCATTCCTATCAGTCCCCGGGGAATTTAGGACTACTATTCCTATAAGAGAGATGATTTTAGGCTGACTCTTAAGTTTTAAAGGTAAAAAGACTAAGGCGACATTCAAAACACATAAGACTGCATATTAGGGGAAACATGTAAGAAACTAAGAGGCTCATATATACCTCCTCAAGTAAAGCACATAAAAGCACAATTCAAACACATTTAGAGTCAGAATTTAAAATACTAAGACAGGGGAGTTTTAGTTGTTGAAGTAGACCAGTTTATTACATAACTCAGATAAGAAGTCCGAATCAGGCCAGCCTGCTGGTTGTAGCAATTATTAATTAACAAAGGCGGATTCAGTTTTGTTGTTATCACCTAAGGCTTGCCTAAGTGAATTTGGTTAGATCCTATAAACATGATGCCTATTGATGATTATGAGTGTAGCAAAGCAGTGACAGTTTTAAACGAGCGATTTGGGATCCTATAGGCATGCTTTCTAAACTGTATTAATAAAAGGAGTAGGTTGTTAAGACTGATTCAGAACAGTACGAGTCAACTGATTTTAAACTAGACTGGTTTCAGATCCTATAGGCATGATCTCTACTATTGCTGATTTTTTTAATTTCTATAGACATGAAACTTTGGACATTTGAGACTAGTGAAGGATTGGTACACCAGGATTTTGCTTTGGGCCTACTTCAGGCTCCCTATAGCTTAAGTTCTATTCTATTTATGTAATTATTCAATCATTGGTCTGTAATAATTAATTGTAAATAAATATTGGGGTGACCAGTAAAAAGATAGGGTAGTTGTATACTGTGGGTAAAGTTGGGTAGATAACATGCCTATAGGGTTCATTTGGTTCAAATGTGTTTTATTAGATAACATGCCTATAGGGTTCAAATGTGTTTTTGTTAGATAATATGCCTATAGGATTTTGCTTTGGTTCAAATAAATTATGCTCGTTTCACTTTACTTAATTAGATATTATGCTTATAGGATCTAAAATCAGCTTTAATTATAAAAATCATACCTATAGGATCTAAAATCAATTTTAGATAGATCTAAAAATCAGTTTAAATTTAACTCATGCTTGTAGGTTCTGAACCAGTTTTATTAACTAACCTACTCATTTCTTCAACGTTGTGTTAATCAATATCACAAGAAAGCATGCTTATAGGATCCAAATTGCCCGTTTGAAAATTGTTTACTGTTCTACTGTATTCCTGATCAATGATTAGATACCATGCTCATAGGACATCACTATTACACACCTAGGCAAGCCTATAGGGCAATTAAAAATCCTACAAACTGTAAAACTACGCTATGTTATCTGTGACTCCTCGTATTCAACAGGTCTAAAATCAGTAGGCAAACTGAATAGGCCTTTGACACTTTGGTCCTAATTCAATACTGCATATTCTTTGCTCACCCAGATATCCTGTTCTAGGGCTTTTTTTAAATACCTGAAACTGTGTTTAAGACGTGCACTTGCTTGCTCTGTTTGTGGAGGTAAAACTTAAGCCTTTAATTGTTCCATCTTTGGTCTAGTCCTAATTATTTTGTTTGTCGCCTAGATTTTTCTCCTTTAAGTACCTTAGGATAGTATAGAACTACCCAAACTAGAGGTCCTAATATCTCAGGGCTACAAGGAGAGGACGGGTAGTGCACGCATAGGATATCCTTTAAGGTTGCTAGAACGTTTTAGGCTATGACCAAGGGAAGAAAATTGGGTAGTAAGGATATGATGACTGTGCGTAAATGTCACGTGTAGCCCCTCGTTAATGAGTGATTACCGGGCATTGCATTGGTATGATCATGTTGGCTAACCAACCTAGGACCCCCTATTTCCCAATTTCTATGTGTTTAAATGAACTTCCTTTTTCTTTACATATATATATATATATATATATATATATATATATATATATATATATATATATATATATATGCAAGTTGTTCAAACCTCTCCCTTGCTTTCATTACCTGAATCATGCATGTGTTTAGAATGTGAAAACATGCCTTTTTTTGTAAATATGTGGTGAAATTGTTTACTTGTAAAATGACTAATTCACATAGTTTTAAGTTCGGCTGGGACTCACCATTGTTGACCGCGAGGGGTGCCTAACACCCTCCCCTCAAGGTTATTTCGAGCCCTTACCCTAATCTCTGGTAATGCAAACTAGTTATATGAGTTAATTGCTCTAGGTGCCCTAACGCACCATAATCCGTTAGGTGGAGACTCTTCAAATACCCAATTCTCAAATGGAAACGAGTTGTTCCCCCATGAATGTCAAAACCCGGACTTCCCAGTCAAAAAGGAGAAAAAAGGGGGCGGCACAGGTGTGATTCATCGTTTCAATGTTGTTATGTGTGATTTGAGGACTCGAGTAGGTCCGTGTTACATTATGGAACTTGTTGGTATATTCGGACGAGGTCCCGAGAGGCTCGGGTGAGTTTAGGACGAGGTTCGAATCATTTTCGTTTCATGTTGCATTACTGAAGGTATGCTGGATCTGGTATTTCTGTATCTGCGAAAGAATGGACGCAGATGCAAGTCCGCAGATGCAAAAAATTGGTCGTAGGATAGCAAATGGGTTTGGCTGAAGATCATCATAGATGCAGAGAAAAAAGCGCACCTACGTGTTCGCATAAGGGAAGTTATTGGGCGTAGAAAGCGGACTTATACGCAGATGCGCGTTCAGTGGTCGCACCTACGATAGTGCAAGAGCGGATGTTTTCCGCAGGTGCGAAGAGTCATTTTCCCATCTTATTCTGCATAAGCGGGCTTCACGTCATAGAAACGATACCGTAGAAGCGGCTCATTTGTTCGCAAAAGCGAAGAGGACTAGACAGAAGCTTTAAGTTCGAGGGTTTTTGTCATGTTTGAATATTTGGAGCTATGTAGCTCGGATTGGAGCAATATTTTAGGCGATTTTTACCATGTGGATCTGGGTAAGTGTTCTCTACTCAGTTTTGATTATATTTCTTGAAACTATCTTCGATTTTGACAATTGGTTGATGAATTTTTAAAGAGAAATTTAGGGTTTTCGCCTAGAGTTTCATAATGTGAATTTTTGAGTTTTCAACACTGATTCGGAGTCGGAGTCGGATTTGAGTGAAATTAATATGGTTGGACTTGCAACTGAATGGGTTGTTGGATTTTGTGTGCTTTGTCGGTTTCCGAGGCGCGAGCCCGGGTTTGACTTTTGGCCTGTTTTGGATTTTGATTAAGAATTCGACCTTTATCATTTGGAAATTGTTTCCTTGGGCTTTTATTTGATGTATTTGAGTTGCGTTTGGCTCGTTTCGAGCCGTTCTTAGGTCGGTACGCATGGAATGGCATTTTTGGAGCATTGTTTGGCTTCCTCGGTATTGGACTTGGCTTGTTCATATATATATATCCAACCCCGATATCAAAAAGTCCACTTCCGGACGTGCTCCCAATACTGAAATCACCATACGGAGCTATTTTCAGACTCGAAATTCCAAACGGACATCGATAACATTGAAATGCACTTCAAACCAAATTTATGAAATCCTTCCAAAATGCTAACTTCCACAATATGCGCCGAAACGCTCCCGGGTCATCCAAAACCCGATCCGAACATACGCCCAAGTCCGAAATCATCATACGAACCTGCTGGAACCTTTAAATTCCGATTCCGATGCCGTTTAGTCTAAAATCCAATCTTAGTAAATTCTTCCAACATAAAGCTTTCGAAATGAGAATTTTCTTTCCATTTCAACTCCGAACTTCCCAAAATTCAATCCGACCACGTGTACAAGTCATAATACCTTAAGTGGAGTTGCTCATGGTCTCACACTGCCGAACGACGCGTTGGAGCTCAAAACGACCGGTCGGGTCGTTACAATTTTCATATTTAAAAAATTATAAAAATCCACTATATCGTTCTTGTCGATAACCTTTCCTGGATCCTCCATGCATGCAGATAGGAGCAATTCCATCTCCTTCTCCCTTCTCAGCCCTTATCTTCCTTAGTTCTTCATCCAGGGAGGCAATAGTTGAAAGGATAATCGTCTTCTCGTCCATATTAGTAATGCAAAAATTACATCGAAGTCTAGCATTACTAAAAAGGAATTGGGATGTCAAGACATTGGTAACGAATCGACTCACAGTCCTTTTACGGTGTGAATACAATTTAAAAAAGAATGGTAATAGTGCAAATACCAATTTAGCTTCTAGTAAAGTCGCAATAATTTTAAGACGTAGAATTTTTTTAAAAAGACAAATAAGGACATCTAATTTCTACTAATTATAACCACCACGAACTACCACCTCACAACCAGTGATACTATGTCGTCTTGATATGGCCCAAATTGACATATAATAAAGTTTTTCCTAGACAAATAGTGATAATTTATGGTAATTATTTGTGTAGAAAATTGAACAGCATGCCCCCAAACGAGACTCGTTTTGGCGGAATGTCCCCGTTTTTTACGATCTTAACAAATATTTATATTTTTTTACTTAAACATCATAGTTCTTTAATACTTAAAGCTTAGCTTGAAATTCTTGTTTGGCGGTGATAAGCATAAGGTTAATGACCTATTATTTTTACAATCGTTTGAAATATTAATAAATATGCTTAAATATTTAGTTCAAACATCGATTTAGTGATTTATCATAAAAAGCTCAAAACTCCCAGGACCTTAGAAAGTATTGAAAAAGATAAAGTTGTAGGTCTTATTGCTTTGATATTATTTGACTAAATTGGTTTATTTCTATTGGTATTTGGAAAATTTATTTCAAATTTGAGATAATTTAGAGCAGATTTGAGGTGGTTTGATCAAAATTGAAATTGTAAATTCGAAGAACACTTCATTAAAACAACACGGGTAGACTTCGATAAATAACTTAATAGATAAAGTAAATATAACATAAAGTCTACCAATCCGGTAGAAAAATCCCTGAAGAGCAAAATCATGCCAACCTGGTAGACTTTGATAAATAATTTAAAAGATATAGAGAGTAAATATAGCATAAACTCTACCAATCCGGTAGAAAAATGCTAAAGAGCAAAGATGATATATCACTTTTGAATTAGAAAAATACACCATATCCTTGCATTTCTCTCTTCTTTTTAAATGCTTTATGGCATGTATTAGCATATTTATGTGTTGGTGTCAGTGAATTTTAATATTAAAATTATAATATTAAGTGCATTATTTCCGGTGAGATAGTGGTTATAAAATGGCAAGGAAGTTATCATTACTTTGGTGTAACTCATGAAATCATTAATGACATACTTTATCACTAATTATCCACTAAAGATAACTTTATAACCATCAATCATGTTTTACAATTTTTTAGAAATATGAAAAAAATTACTATATAAATAAAACTCCAAGATAATGCCAAAACTGAAATTTTTTAAAGACATGAAAAAATTATGGTAAAAAAAAAAATTGTTTGACTCTCGAATCCAAATTGCATCACATAAATTGGGAAACTCTTGCAGTATAGAGGGAGTATTTGCCAAAGACAAATTTATATAAATAAAACTCCATGACCTCTTGGAGTTCGAAAATATAAAAGTAAAATTCCAAGATGATGTATTGAAGTTCGAATTTATACAACACAGTATTCTAAAGTTCGATTTTGTGTAACTTAAACTCCATAACAATGTCATGGAGTTTGAACTATGACACCTCAAAAATAAGAAAAAAATCCTGGAATTTAAACTGTGTTAGTGCAAAAAATTGATGTATCTTCGAAATTTGAATCCAGCTAGAAAATAAAGCTTCGCTCAGATGGAACTAACAGAGATGTGATTCTGCAAATTGGTAAATTATACAACTAGTTCTAGAATCTGGCTGATTCTCTTTTTCATTTTATTAATCACCCTTATTTGTGCAACAAAAGGTATATGAATCATATATCCGTCGCCTATCAACTAATGTACTGTCAGTTCACCATTTTGTTGGTTATTGACTTATTCTGGATCCTAACCCATTATTTATAACTACAGGTAACAAAGTAACGAAGCAGATAATCTAGTAAAATGTTGAAGAAAATGCAGTAGGAAAAAGAAGGGGCGGAGATGAAGATAGTTTTTTTGTGTTTAGTTTAGGGGTATTTGCATTCGACTTATTAAGAAAAAAAGTCTGAATTTCAATACTTATGAAATGGAGGTTAAACTTTAATTAACAGTATAAAAGGTGGCTATTTACTAATTGTTTACCGTGAAAATGGTAATAACAATTAAATTTAATTAAGTGGTTCTAAAAATACGTTATCTATTTTATGCTAGTTGTAAGACAGTTGATGCTATGTGAGAGACTTAGAAACGAAATAAGAGCTTAAGAATGAGGTGTTAATCGAACCAAATCGTTGTCAATCGGGGCCTCGAGCTTGCCTATTGGAGGGCCTCGAGGTCAAGTCTGGAGCTCGACTGGGAGCTATCGAGGGCGATCGATAGCGAATAACAGTTATAAATAGATCAAGGGTGGCTCTTTATGGCCAATAATGAGCAAATAGAATCACAATACATGCGGGCAATAAATGAAGTAACAAGATCAAGAGAATATGTTAGATAGCAGAGAGAATGTTCTTGTATATTTAGTATGGAGCAACAGAGCCTTACAAAATGACAAGGATCCCCTTTATATAGGAAGAGAAATCCCAACATAGTACAAATATATTAATTACAGAGATATGGGCTGGTACAACCATTTAATGCCTTGATTCGCTTTCCGACTAGACCACTAGACCTAGCCAGCTGTATGTACGTGTCTTGGGAACTTCACCCTGATCCGCCGAGACCGTTAATTTCATTGCCTCGGGGCCGGTCACTACTCATATTGTCTCGAAGCGGAATTGTCGAGAATTCTCGGAGTCGATTACTGAAAACCCTCGAGACGCCATGAAATCGAGCCATCGATTTCCACCGTATAAAGATAGTCCCCGCGTTTCCTAGAACAAAGTGATAGGAAACGATCATGAGCCCCCACTCCGTAAGCATCATCGCTATGATGGCAGTCCATCAGAGCATTAAATGCGATACTCAAATCGCCGCACAAGGGTCGTCGTCAAACACGATTATTCCACGAACCGCTATTGGTTCGTCCTTTTCACTGCCCACACAGTTCCTATAAATGCGTCAACCGTTTGACAATCCATACTTTCACAATATCTTCAAATTTCCAAGGCTAAATCCATTCCCTTTCGCACTCTTTCTTTCTCTATTCTTGATCTTGTGCCTACTTTCTCATAAACGTTTTGCCACTATCATGGCTAGAACTTTCAAGACAGTTCCTTGGAAAGATGAGGCTGCCTCTTCATCCCAAGCATCCAAAGGAAAGCCCGAAGTGATACCCATCATCAAACAATTACTCCCATCGCCAGTGCGAACACATGTCCCGGTACATTAGCATAGTGACCGATGTGAAGAAAGTGAAGAAAGTGAAGAAAGATTGTCGCTAGGGAAAGGCAGTGGTGGTTGAGATACCCCGTTCCGACGAGAGTATAACAGATTATAAAGTTGGTTTCCTTTATGTATATACTTACCCGTTCACTCTGAGTCCGGTCGATTCTTCTAACCCTTCTCCCTCAGAGATAGATTCAGTTATTCTTGATTTCTGCGACAAGTACCAAGTGACGCTTGGTCAAATCTATCCATCTTTCTGGAGGGTCTACATGCTCCGCCACTTCTCCGATGGGGTCAAGGGCTAGACCTTTACCCTCGACCATCTGATCAGATATAACCCTTGATTCTATCGAGGTTTGATTAAGCTTAATCACCGACCCAAAAATCATTTTTCTCGAGCACTAATGAGGACAAGGATCGAGGGTGGATGAGCAGGTTCGTCAGAGTGAGGACCTCAGACATCATCCCGGCCGGGAGGATGCCATTCCCAGAGAAGTGGAATACACGGCGTAAGTACTTTTCCTTCGAACATGCTTTGTGACCCTCTTACCCCTCTTCCAAAAAATGATTTCTCCTTGGCTTTTACAGCTACTGCTTGGTACCCTGAAGCGGTTCAGGATCTGCCAGGATGGATCAAGCGGTTGGATACTTCATTCCTGTATCTTATTCGATCTTGGGCTAACCTGTCCAAAACGTGGTGGGTGGCGAAGAACCATGGTAGGATTCCTCTTGCCGCTTTCACTATGTTTTTGCATTTCTTTCCCATATCCTTTATGTTGAGAGACTTCGGTCATTATGATTGCATAGGCCTTGGCGATGGAGTGCGGATGAGACCGCCTCCTGCTGGTGAGGAAGGGGCCTCGAAGCCTGACAAAGGCAAGAAGAGGAAGAAAAGTTCGGTCGTTGAATCCCCGATGGCAAAGAGAGCTGAACCTAGTAGATCTCAGGCCGAAGTCGAGGTCTCATCTTTAGCCTCTGGAGTGGGCTCCGATGACGAGGGCGATGATAGAGATGACTCCCCTTTGGTACAAACGAGAAAGTCGGGCACTGGAGCTCCCCAAATGTTTGAGCCGAAGGGCGTTGAGTTAGGGTCGGCTGAATTGGCTTCAACCCATGCCTCGAAGGGCCTCGAAGAGGGTGCAGGTGCGACCCTTGAGCCTTCGTCTGAATGCGGTGTAACCTCCGCCAGAGAGGCTGTTGATGAAGGTTTCGGAGGGTCTGGGCCCGAAGCTTTCCGGGGGCAGGAGTTTCCCCTTGGCGACATTGATTCCCTGGGTGGCCTTAATTTTGGCCCTTAGGTCTTCTTCGAGGAGTTAAGGTATGCTCAGAATCCGAATGTTGCCGATGCGGGGGCTCCTCTCAAGGGGGAGGAGCGCCTGGAAAAATTCTAGATGATATTGATGATGTCAGTGAGGACATCAATCTCGACGCCTCTAGTGCCATCAAGGCAGCAGAGAGGTTCCAGCGGCAGGTGATAGCTGTTTATGTTTATTTGCTTAGTCTTCAAGCATTGTTCCTCGTTTGCCTAACTCTTCTGTTTTGCCATAGTCTAAAGAGGTGTATGACCATTCCCTCTCTAGGCTCCGAGAGGAGCTTTCATGCCGTGAAAATGAGCTCGATAGGCTTACCTTGGGACTGCAGGAGTCGGAGGCTTCTTCTGCCCAAAAAGAGAAAGAGCTGGCGAACTTCGGGCGAGTTTGGAGGGAGTGCTCGGAGAAAAGGCTGGCCTTGTGGAATAGGTAATTCATTACTCGTAAACCCGTTTGATGTTCCCGCAATTTCAAGGTTTGTTGACTTACCTTTTATTTTGCAGATCGGGCAGAAGAATGAAGAGATCCTGGAGTTGAGGAAGCAAAACGAGGCAGTGACCTCAGAATTGATATCGACTCAGGGTCTTCTCCAAAATGCTCGAAAAGAGATCGTCGTGCTATCCGTGGCCAAGTCCGAGGTCGAAGGGATAGTTGCCACTTAATTGAAGGACACCGCTACTGCGAATCAAATAGCCCGAAATATATCGTAGAAGGCCGAGCAATAACTGATTTGGGTTGTCGTTCATGCTGGCTCAAAGGCAAGGAGGGAATCCTTAGAGGAATCCAGTGCCAAAGGTGTCGATCTCTCAACTGAGGTTGAGAAGGCCTGAGAATCTGAGGAAAACTGGGAGCTTTTAGTTGCTTTGGACGAAGGTCCTGGAGATGGTTCGGAGGGTAGTGGCGATGAATAGTAGACCTGTGTCGTCTTAGCTTTTCCTCTTTCTTTTATTGTATATACTCCCTGGGAAACGAGTCTTATAAAGACCACCCATGTAAATATTTTTTGGCAATGCAAGAGAATCTTTTTGCTTCAAATTTTTCCATTTTTGATATTCCATTGTTCTTGCGGAATTAGCCTTTGAATTTCGATGTTGGTTGTTTGGAGCTCATGCTCGGGACAATTGGGGCTCCCGAGATCGGATTCTGTCTCGAAATTAGGTCGATAGCTCTTTTGGGGTCGATGCCTGTGATAACAGGAAAACCTTCGGGGTCCCGATACCTCCCGAACTTCATGCGATAGCAACGTTCATGTGACCTAATAGTGGGACCCCCGGGGTGGCCCCGCCAATATATTTCCCAAAAAAGGTGACGTTGTCATGGCCAGAATTAATTGGTCCTCTGGGTAGGTGAACAGTCATTATCTGCCTTTATATATTTGCTTTCTTACTTCTCAAATGGAGATTCTGCTATTTAGAGTAACTATTCTTCCACAGAGCTTTGTTCGTCGTGCTAGTTCTCTCGCCATTTTGTCTTAAAGCCTTGGCCCAAACCTTCATCCTCTTCTTCCTGTTTTACTGTAGCCATGGATGCTACATCAATATCCGCCCATCAAAGAGAGGGGAGTTCTGTCTCTGTTCCGTGTCCGGTCGATGGTACACCATCGGTACCCGGTGAACGAGCCTCGAGGTACTTTGTCTCGAGGAGAGACTTTACGTTGGAGAGACCTCCCAATGTTCAGGGGCATCGGGAGCACCTATCGAGGTTCATCTGCTCAATAAGGGTGGAACACCTCGAGGTGATTATAAAAGATTGCGGATGGGGAGAAGGAGTGTTTCTACAGGTACCTTCCCCGGAGGAGAATATCATGACCCATGTTGAGGGTTTTTTGAGCGTGTATACCCATCCTTTTACGTCGGGTTCCCCTGACAGGGTCGTGCTTGAGTTTTGTAGGAGATATCAGGTTACCCTGGCTTAGGGTCATCCATCCCTCTGGAAGATAGTGCTGATGATAAGGTACTTTGCGGATAAGGCAGGGCTTGAATTCACCCTCTACCATCTCATTAGGTTATATCAGCTGCTGCATTACCGAGGCTTGATTTCCCTATGGCGTCGATCCACTCGGTCCCCTGCCATTAACGATGAAGAGAATGAGGATCGAGGGTGGATGAGCCGATTCGTTCGAGCATGAACAGTCGACATTATCCCTGGAGAGTTCTTGCCATTTCCTGAGAAATGGAATTTCACACATAATTAACGTACCTGTATTTTTATCGTGTTTCCCATAGTGGGGGCGGACTCCATAAAGGCATCTTTCTATCTTATTCTTTGTAGCGATTCTTGGGTTGCCGAGTAAGATCCCTGATTTGGTTGAATGGTCCCGCAAGCTGAGCTGGCAGCTTGTTCGACCTATGATAAGAGCAGGTGGCGAGAGCTTTTCAAGGGGAGATGGGAGGCAAAGCATCATGGTAAGTGTTTAATGGCTTATTTTCTCAGAAATTTACCTTCCCTTTTAGCACGCTAACTCTGTCGTCGCAGGTGTTGGAGATTTTTTTGAGATGAGACCGTGCCCCTTGGAGGAGGAGGAGGAGAGACTACCGACCTTGGAGTCAAGGGTTGACAATAAACGGAAAGAGTCTCCGAGGTACGAGGATGCTCACAGCGGGGCGAGTCCTTTTCTGAGGTTTAAAAGAGGCAATTCGGCTGATCTTCCGACTTCGGAGGCTTTTGTTTTTGAAAGATCATTTCTCGTTCCCATCAAATGTATTTCGAGGAGCGGGGGTCATGCGGCGCCTTCCTCTTTTTCTACCAAGGTCGCTTCGGGGGATACTGGGCCATCGGATATTGGCTCGGCCTTTGGTGAGGCTGAGCTGCTTGGATTTATGGTAAGTTTCAGTATCCGGTATATGCTTATCTCAATTTTGCAACCTTCCTTTCTTATTGAAATTTCCTTTGCAGGCCTTTGACAAGCTTAAGTCCGAGTTGCTTCGCCATGAGGCTAGGCTATGAAAAGCTTCGGATAGGGAGAGATCCCTTAGGTTCCTTTGTGAGAGGAAAGAAGACGAGCTGGTATACCTGTAGTGTGAGGAAGATAGAAGTCGGAACTACAAAAGCTGTCTCGAAAGACAGGTAACCTGTATTTCAGGTTGATGTATGCCCCCCTTTCATTTTTGGAGATTAATGCTTCGTTGTTTTAGTTGGAGAGCAAAACGGAGGAGCTGGAACATCTTTGGGGCGAAGTCAGTCGGGCTAAATGTGAGCTTAACGAGTTGAAGGCTCGAGTAGATGCCCAAGTTACGGCCAAGGAGGATGCTTTGGCTAAGGCTTCTGCCCTCTAGGTGCAAATTCGGAACGCTCATGCAAATGATTCTGTCTGAGCGAATATGATCACAAGGCTCGAATCTGAGCTTTTGAAGACGAAGGCTGAGGTGGTGAATGCCTGAGTCGAGGCCGTAATAAGCCGTACTAGGGAAGACCAGAAAGTGGTGGCCTATTTGAAGGGTGCTGCCTATGCTAGAGCTGAGCTGAGGGAAGCTCTCGATCGTGAGAACAATAGTAAAGAGTATGTGAAGTGTAAATCTCAGAGGGAGACCCTCGAGGAAATTCATGCCAGGGGCTTCGACCTCTCGGAAGAGATCGAGCAAGCCAAGGCGAAAGAACACGATGCTAAATTCCTTCTGTCCGATGCCGAGGATAGCGAGGATGAGGCCGATGAGCCATAGCCCCCAAGGGGGATATAGATTTACTTTTCTGATTCTGTACATAGTACTTTCGAAGTATGTTGTATATGGAGCTTGTATTTTTTCTCGTGTATGTATAAAGAGGGAAACCTCGCAGTTTTGTTTCTCCTGCATTTCATTTCGCCTTGACTTTAGCCAGGTGAACTGGTCTTTGAGCTGAGTGGAATCCTTAGATTCACGGTATGGCCTTGAGGCTCATTGGGTCGGCCCATAGGCTCTTACGCGCTTTTGATCTTAGGCATATTTAGTTAACCATTTTGAGTTCAGTATCCGAATTGAGTTACGTCTCGAGCTCATTCGACCCTCAAGTTTTTGAATTTTAAGCTGGCGACAATGGCTCTTATGGTTTTGGTCGATGCGACCTTTTAGTGTATGTGGGCTGGAGACAATGGCTCTTACGCCTTTGCCCTTAGGCATATTTAGTTAACTATTTTGGGTTCAGTCTCCGAATCGGGTTACGACTCGAGCTCATTCAACCCTCAAGTTTTTGAATTTTAAGCTGGCGACAGTGACTCTTACTCTTTGGGTCGGTACGACCTTTTATATATGTGGGCTGGCGACAGTGGCTCTTACGCCTTGGGTCGATGCAACCTTTTATGTAGGCTTTATTTTTCCCTGGAAAAGGATTTTTTGAAATAGTGTTTGCTTGACTCTTCAACGGCTTAATAAAAAACCTCGATTATAAGTTGTTATATGGCAATGATCGAGCACCTAGGGAGGTTTGGCTAGGAGGTTGAGTATCTCGAAGTCGGTGTTTAGGAGCTGACAATTTCGAAGCTCTTTTGCCTGTATCAAGGGCAGCCTGTTTAACCGGTTCTTTTCGAAGTATATTCGGAGTAATTAAAGGCCTGTCACATTAGTGATGGCTGGTGTCCCCGAGTCACATTAGTTTGGCTGGTACAGCCTTGTGACCTGAGTCATTTGTGTTTGGCCAGCCTTTAAGTCCTGAGTGAAGTAGTTTCGGCATCTATATCGAGGGTATGCCTTTTTAGGGGTCTTACAAGTTCGATATATAGACGAAGCTTTAAGATCGGGTTTATGCCTTTAGTAAGGTCTTACAAGTTTTTCATGCCTTTAAGGTCTTACAGTTTTGGATACTTGGTACAAGTATTGTTCATGCCTTGCTTGAGGTCTTACATATGTTGTTGTTACCTTATGTAGGTCTTACGAGATCGAGGTTGCCCGCATGTGGTCTTATGGCCTCAGATTTTGATAAGTTGATGGAGGTGGTGCTTGATGGCAGTCCCTGAGTCGTTACTTGTAAACTTGGTATTGCCTCATTGAGGGCTTACAATTTCGGAATTTCTGACGCAGAGGTCATTTGAGTTTCTGATGCCAGTCCCTGAGTGTTCGGGCCGTCTTTTGGCTTTGGAGCCGTTTTGTGATCTTGTTGTTGCCTCATTGAGGGCTTACAAGCTCTAAGCTCCGACCCGGGGGTCGCATTGTTGTGAGTGTTAATGCCAGTCCCCGAGTGTTCGGGTCGTCTTTTGGCTTTGGAGCCATTTTTTGCAAAAGTTGTCGAGCTTTCTTGACACGCAAAAATGCTTTCATGAAGTATTCTTTGATTACTTAGTGTAAGTATACATATATTTGCCGTTTAAGGGCTCAGTTGTTCTACACGGACACGGTTCTTTCGACCGTTTGGTCTGGTACATTATCTTTCTATCAAGACCCCACTTGATGTGTTTCAGCTTTCTCCATGTAGGTGACCTCCCAGGGGGATGCCTCCCAGTATTCGAGGTTGATCGCAAAAGGAAGCCTTGAATAGTTGTTAAGTCTTCCTTAGGTAGCATAAAGATGTTGCCTCGTTAAAAACCTTGCCAGTAAAACCCTCTTCGGGATAAAAACTCGGTCTAAGGAAAAGAGTGCATCGGATACTTTAAAACCTTTAGGTCTTCGAGCCGAGTTAGTGCTTCTGTTGTCTCAGTCGGGCACCTGCATAAAGGTGGGTACGGGATGTAAGTTAAAAAGGGAGATGGTTGTATCTTTGTGGCGACGACGCTTTGAACCTCGGTAGGCCTTCAACTATCTGCTCGAAGGGTGCGGTATAGCCCTTTATTTGTTCATTTGGAAATAGCCGAGAACATGCCTTGCGAATGCCATGTTAAATTCGTTGAGGGTTCGAGGGGCGGGCATAGTTTGGTCGAGTAGTCCAAACTGCTTTATTGTGTTTGACCTGATAATATTGATCGAGCTACCTGGAACCATAAGCATAGGTTTAATTTGAAATGTATCCATAAGAAAAGAAGTTACCAGTGCATCATTATGGGGCCGAGGTAGATCCACGAGTTTGCCTCTTCCTGGCGAGGGATGTTTTCATTCTCTTGACTGTGGGTTCCTGCAGGGCACCAACACCTTAAAATATTGTATGGGTGACATGTTTCGGCTTATTTGCTTCGATCTTTTTGGTTTCCTCTCTTTCCCGGAACTAATTTTTGGCTCAATCACTAAGGAATTCTCGGAGGTGACCTTTGTCAAATAGTCAGGCTACCTCCTCCCGGAGTTGTCGGCAATCTTCGATCCTGTGACCATGCGTGTTGTGGAATTACCACACTAAGTTATGGTTCCTTTGTGAAGGATCTGATTGTATGGGCCTTGGCTATCTGGTGTCTCTGATTTTACTAATGGCGAACACAATGTCCGATACATCGATGTTGAAGTTGTATTCTGACAAGCGAGGTGCCTCCGTCGGCCCTGTGTACATGTCAAAGCCAGCTCTGTTGATAAGTCCCCAAGGATTCTGACCTCGGTCCATCCTTCAATCATTACGGGGTATGTTGTGCCTTGGGGTGTTCCTCTTGTCGTTTGTGTATGGCTGGTACCTTTCCTTGTTTGGTTTTGGCTCCTTCGCCAAAAGCCTGCTTGGGTATACCGAGCCCAAGAGGACCCCTAGTTGGTCATCTTCGGCCCTGATTTTTGATTGATATCGGTTGTGAACATTCGACCAAGTCCGGTGAGATATTCGACCAGGTTCTATTTCAGTTGCTTCGAAGCCACCGAGCTTCGCTTATTTAGACCTTGAGTGAAGGCCTGTACTGCCCAGTCGTCAGAGACTGGCGGTAGTTCCGTCCGTTCCATCTGAAAGTGAGGTATGAACTCTCGCAGCATTTTATGCTCCCTCTGCTTGATCTTGAAGACGTCAGATTTCCTTGTAGCTACTTTGATGGCATCAGCATGTGCCTTTATGAAAGAATCCGTCAGTATGGAAATTGAGTCTATGGAGGTAGGAGCTAGGTTGTGATACCACATCATGGCCCCCTTCGAGAGTGTTTCCTCGAACTTCATTAATAAGACAGACTGGATCTCGTCGTCCTTTATGTCGTTGCCCTTCACTGCGCAAGTGTAAGCAGTAATGTGCTCATTGAGGTCTGAGGTCCTATTGTATTTTAGGAGGTCTGGAATTCTGAACTTCTTTGTAATGGGTTTTGGAGCCGCTTCCTCTGGGAACGACCTTTGTATGAACTTCTTCGAATCCACACCTTTCATAATCAGGGGTGCACCCCGAATTTGGTCGACCCTGGAGTTGTAGGTCTCAACCTTTTTGTCGTTAGCTTCTATCTTCTTCTCGCCCGATTCGATCCTCTTTGTAAGATCCTCGAGAATCTTTACGATAGCGGGGTCGGCTACCGACCCATTGTTGTTTGACCTCCTTGGTACCTGCTCGGCTAGGGGAGCCGTCCCCGGAGCTACCGTGCTGGGAGTTTTTTGGTGACTTTGCAGCTGAGCAATTGCTAATTGTTGTGCCTGCAATATTTCAAAAATAATGTGAAGGCTCACCTCCCGTTCTTCCCTAGCCGGGGTTTTCTGGGCTTCTTGTTGGTCTCATTGGTGCACGCTCCTGTTAGTGTGGGAGCTTACATCGACGTGTTAAGCATCGCGTGAGACCGCATCCACGGGGATTGGTTCTGGCGCGTTCTCAGGGTTTTACGGAGTACACCAGCACCTGGAATGTCTACTCCATTTTCTCCGTGGTTCTCAAGAATGTTGTTCACTGAGTCGGACATTTTTACCTGAAATCAAAGATCTTGGACAAGAAAAGGCATGAAAGATACCTTGCATTATGTAGTTAAACCAGCAAGGAAATAATCATTATTATTTTTAGCCCCACAGTGGGCGCCAAACTGTTTACCGTGAAAATGGTAATAACAATTAAATTTGATTAAGTGGTTCTAAAAATACGTGATCTATTTTTATGCTAGTTGTAAGGTAGTTGATGCTATATGAGAGACTTAGAAACGAAATAAGAGCTTAAGAAGGAGGTGTTAATCGAACCAAATCGCTGTCAATCGGGGCCTCGAGCTTGCCTATTCGAGGGCCTCGAGGTCGAGTATAGAGCTCTATTGGGAGCTATCGAGGGCAGTCGATGGTGAATAACGGTTATAAATAGATCAAGGGTGGATCTTTACGGCCAATAATAAGCAATAAATGATGAACAATGAATAGAATCACAATAAATGCGGGCAATAAATGAAGTAACAAGATCAGTAGAATATGTTAGAGAGCAAAGAAAATGTTCTTGTATATTTAGTACAGAGCAACAAAGCCTTACAAAATGACAAGGATCCCCTTTATATAGGAGGGAAAATTCCAACATAGTACAAATACATTAATTACAAAGATATGGGCTGGTACGGCCATTTAATGCCTTGATTCACTTTTCCGACTAGACCACTTGACCTAGCCAGTTGTATGTACGTGTCTTGGGAACTTCACCTTGATCCATCGAGACCGTTAATTTCATTGTTTCGGGGCCGATCACAACTCATATTGTCTCGAAGCGGAATTGTTGAGAATTCTCGGAGTCGATTACTGGAAACCCTCGAGACGCCATGAAATCGAGCCATTGATTTCCACCATATACACTAATTTTATCCCTCTTCGGCGGCTAAGTTGAAATCTTTTGCCTACTACTTAAAGGTAAAATACAAAATTGGTCGTGCGGGAAATATGGTACATGTGATTTCCATATTCTTAATAGATTTCCTGTAAAAACAAAGTGTCATCACTTAGCTCTTCTTCCAGTGAAAATACTGACAAATTATAGTATGCTCAGTGGTGGAGGTAGAATAATTTTGGTTTAAATCTTATATTTGCGTAAATAATTCATTGGATATGTATAAAATATTACTTCAGAACCTAATAACTTAAAAGTTGACCTGTTCAAAATCGAACCACAACCAAGTGCTGTGAGATGCACGCGCAGCTTAGGGTGGGCGGTAATACTCAATCTGTTAGGGAGGAGTTGGAGAAAAGGTACGAGGAACTGATATGGTCTATCCGCAGATGCAGTGAGCTCGAGGAGTTACTCAAGGCCAAAGACGAGGAGCTCAAAGTAGGCAAAGGGGTTGCGGCGAAGTGTGAAGATCTCCAGGCGAAGGTGTTGTCTTTACGAGCTGAGCTTGAGCAAAATGCTATTAGAGTCATCTATTTAAGTGCAGAATATATGGAGAAGGTGGCCGAGCTATAAAAGAAGGTGGCTGAGTTGGAGAGAGCCGAGGGGGATCGAGTGTCAGCTTTGGCGAGGGCACCGGCGTTAGAAGACACTATCCGCATCCTCAGGTCTGAGAAGAAATTTGAGAGGGTGACGGCCATAGTGAAGGAGGCGCGGCTCGAGGAGCGGATTGGTGAACTTGATTGGGAGACTTCGAGTTGGGAGACCGAGAAGGCACAGCTGTTGGCTCAGGCGCCCCCTCAAGAATCTGCCTCTACTACTGTCCCCCGCCGTTTGTATGATCTATGGGTCCATGCTGAGGCCCAACGAGATATATACAAGGGTTTGTGGGAGGCAGGGAGCGTTCCTGAGGCCGCTTTTAAAGATGTTCGGGTGAAGGCATGCGAGGCTCGTCTTGCCTGTGGCTATGACCCTGCGACACCGGAGGCCGGTGAGGGTTCTGAAATTGAAGATGTGCTTCCTTCGGATGATGATGATGCTGGGGAGAATGTTGGTGTAGATGACGCCGAGTGAAACAAATTTGCAGCTTTTGTACCTAGTTTTTTTTTCTTTTGTTGTTTGTTTTCATCTTTTCTTGGGGGCCTGCTTTTAGCCCTTTGTAAGGCGCAACTGTTGCGCATGTACATCTTCTGAATAAAATATTCGATTTGCCTTTGGTTACATATCTTTTGACTTTCTTTCTCCCTTTTTTTGTGAAAAAAATCTTTGGACTTCCCCGTAATGAGTCCCTAATTTTTAATTGGGAATTCGAATGAGGTCAAATTTAGTTCGCTTGATCCGAGCAAGATCGGATCTCGTTTTATAAGTTTGAATGAAGTCACTTTTGATCTTCAAATTCGAGCGAGGTTGACTTTCACTTTGCCAATTTAGGCGAAATCAGTTTTGACTTATATATTCGAGCGAGGTCGAATTTAGACTTACCAACTTGGGCGAAGTTAGTTTTGACTTGTATATTCGAGAAAGGTAGAATTCAGACTTCTGTTTGGCAATGGCCAGGGGCCGTAGTGGTGTAAATTCGGACGAGGTCAAAATTGTAACCCGTTGTGAGTTCGAGCGAAGTTGAACTTTCCTTTCACTTAGCGATGTCCGATGGTCGTAAGGGTGTTAATTCGAGTGAGGTCAGAATTCTAACTCGTTGTGAGATCAAGCGAAGTCGAACTTTCCTTTCACTTGGCGTTGGCCGATAGTCGTAAGGGTGTAAATTCGAGCGAGGTCAGAATTGCAACCCATTGTGAGTTCGAGTGAAGTCAAACTTTCCTTTCACTTGGTGATGGCCGATGGCCGTAAGGGTGTCAATTTGAGCGAGGTTGGAATTGTAACTCGTTGTGAGTTCGAGCGAAGTTGAACTTTCCTTTCACTTGGCAATGTGCGGGTTTGGTGGGATGGTGAGATTTGCCTGTTGCATTACTTATATTGGAGAACATTACTCGCTGCTGCATTGTTTATGCGTGCATCGGGGTGAGTCCCAGTTTGTTTAATTTTGCTTTCATTGGAGAGTACTGTGCATCGGGATGAGTATCGGTTTGTTTAATTTAGCTTTTATTGGAGAGTACTGTGCGTTGGGGTGAGTCCCAGTCTATCTAGTCCCTTCTTTGGCAGAATGGGCGATGAATTTTGTCGCTTGTGCTTCTGGACACCCTGGGACTTGATCAATTTCGAACGAAGCTTGGGCGTGATTCGTAATATCTAGTCGGCTGAACCGGCGTAGGATTTCCATGGCGAGCAGCCTTGCAAGCTTTTTGTGCTTACGCTCTTTTTGTGTTGGAGAGACTGTTCCATGGACTCATCGCCGAGTCCCAGGTCATGGAGATTTTCTTAATAATGTCGGCTCATTCTGAACCGTTTGTTCGTTATTTGTAATTAGGTACGGTGTGGAGGGTGTTGCTCGACCATTGCCTGCGGGGTGGTATGATGCGAAACATTGTCCTGATGCATTGGGTGGCGTTTGTTCCTTGTTCGTGCACCTATGTGAATTCTCGTGTTCCTATCTTGATCCAAAAAAGAATAAACAACAAGTTAAGCCCAAACGAAATTGCCTATTACCTTGACCTGATAGGTCGGCGGAGGGAGAAAGGCACTGTAGGATGACCTGTTTTATCCTGTAATCGAATGGTGGTTTCTGATTTGATAGCCTCGTGTCTGGCTTCGCCTTTAGTCGCGTCTAGGCTTCTTATAGGCTGAACGTACTTTATCCGTCGGGATCTCGAGCTCAGGTCCCGGTCCGATCCCGGCCGATGTGCACAAAATTTAGGGAAACACAAGTTATACTCCGTGCACAAATTACTCACTGTGCATATGAGTAAAAAAATAAGGCAGGATGAGCCGATTATTTCAAAGAATCACACAGTAGGCTATCGTCCTTCTCTAAGAGGTGGAAGTATAGATTGATATATAATGCTAATACAGTGAATAGGATTGCGAACATGCTAAGTGCGTAGTGGGCGTAATCCCGCTTTGAGTACTCGTACGACGTACCAAACCCATCGCTACAGCGAAACTCAGATTTTGTATAGATTTCAAACATAATTTCGATTTCATGCAAAGATCTAACCCTAATTGGTTTGGTTATTTCAAAATCTTGTCTACCACTTTTTCAAGTTGGTGTTTATACTGAGATGGTGAGGCTATGACAACCGGGAAGCGATACTTTGGCTAGCTCTAGATCTAAAGGAAACTAAAATTTTGGCTAAGAAATCCCCATAGATAGCGCCAAGTTGTTTGACCAAAAAGTGTTGAGCTTTTTGTTAAACTAATTAAATAAGAGGACTTTAGGCAAATCTTAACCAATAATAATTTACTCTAGATCCAAGATAGAAGATGAGAGTAAGAAAACAAGGCACACATAAGATTTAACTATAACAGTGAATGAATCTCATCATACAAGAAGAGGATGGTAATTTTCATAATATCAAACAACAATTATGAAAACGTAAATGTGAAGGTCATCGATCGTTAGCAAGGTAAAACCTCATACATTTGATATGATTAGACAAACAACATATATTGAGGATCTGAGCTTCCTTGCTTCTTTCCTCTTCGTGGTGGAGAGAGAGATAAAGATTTCTTTTCCTTTCAGGAACATGTTTCTCTCTAGATTTCTTCTGCCTGTTTGCTTCTTCTTCTCACTTAATATACTAGGTCTTCTCCTTTACCCAATGGTCATTAACCATAGTTCTTAAGTCATTTGACTATATTACGGGTTGACCTCTTGAAATACCGTAATATTCAATACGCCTTTCAAGCATTCTGAATACATGACTTCGGACGAGGCCGAGGTGCGTATCGTTACAGCGTGGTATGAATACGACAGGCTCAGGTAACTTTTCTCTGTACCTTCTCACGCCGACTCTTATCTGGTCTGATTTTGACCCATACGCCCAGTAAATTTTTTTAAGGGTAAAATATGAAATTATCCGATTGGCCAGTACTTATTGCATTCTCTAGCAAAAAAATATAATATATGTATATGTGTGTGTGCTGGGGTGTTCAAACCGAATAAGAAAATCGCACCAAACCGAAAAATCAAACCATGCCGATTAAAAAATCTGATTAGGTTTGATTTGATTTGATTTGGTATTGGGTAAAGCCCGAACCAAACTGACATATAAATATACAGTATAATTATTATATATACTCTAAAGACTTTATATAGAATTCTTTTTAAAATATCTGACAATATTTGAGATCCTCTCATGGGATGTAATAGTTTTTATATATATTTTTAAGACATTATATAGAACTTTTTTTTTAAAATATCTGAAAATATTTGAGATCCTCTCATGGGATATAATATTTAATAGAACTATAAAATGCATTCATTTTTATTTACGTTAAATAATGGGTTGTATCACTTTCTTATCAAGTGTTATTGAAATGCGCCAATCATCTCTTTGTTCTTCCATATTCATATGTCAAGATTTATTATACAACAACAATAAAAAAAACAACTTAATCCCATACATGGGATATGGGGAGGGTAGTGTGTATGCAGACTTACCCGTACTCTATAAAGGTGGAGAGGCTGTTTCCGATAGACCTTCAGCACTTGTCAAGATTTCTTATATCTTTTTCGAATTTGAAATGGTATTTCGATAATTTAAAATTAAATAGAACATATTATTATTTAGGTATCATATTGATTTTTATGTTTAATTATTAAATTTTATTAACCTTGAAAGCGTATATCATTGAAAACTTATTGTTAAACGATTAAGAAAATAAATATCATGTATTACTAAAAAAAACTCTCATAATAATATTTTAATAGATCATATATTTATTAATTTATTAATTTTTACTAAACATATATTCACTTATCAAAATTTTATATAACTTTAATAAAGTAAGATTGAAACAATATTTAGATAACAAAAAAAACCCCGAAAATCCGATAAAATCGAACCAATCCAAACCGATATAATGGGTTTAATTTTGACAAAAATCGAACCAACCTGATTCATGACTGTGAGCACGTGATTTTTGCCCTATATATGAATAATTCCCTAAATCCCAAACAAAATAATTTTTCTTTATTTTTGCCATTTTTGTGCGTTTTGGTGTCATCTTCCGATAATTGTTGCATTGTTATCTTGTGCGTGTTATTTTTCTACAAAATACAAAAAATACGTATTTATTTTTGCATTTAGGATTTAATTTTATACTTTAGTATTAATTAGGCATTAACTTGTTTTAGAATAGGATGTGAAGAAAATGACAAAAATAGTTTACTTTAGCGTTTTATTATTTTAATTGAGAAACAGTCGCAAATAGTTATTAAGTTAATTTTAGGCATTGATTGGTTTTAGCTTAATTATTAGTTTAACTTCACATCTTTGAAAAAAAAAAGGAAAAGCAGAAAAATAAATACAAAATACAAGACTGCAAAAAAAAATGAAAAATATATAATGGAGTTGAGCTTGTGTGAAATCCGGAAATTTGGGCCAAATACACAAAATACTCCCGGCCCAAACGCATTTGCTTTGAAAAGTAAGTCCAGCCCAAGTCCATACCCGGTCCGCCCCCCCTTTAAAATGAAACGGCGTCGTTTCAGGGCCCTTGGATCAGGACCGTTGGATCTCATCAATCCAATGGTCCGGAACTAACGAGGTTTCAGGTATTTAAGTGTCCAAACCAGACCCCCCTACCCCCATTTACATCGTCTTCCTCACCCCACCCCTTCTCCCCAAACCCTAATCCGCGCCGCCGTAAAAATCCTTGTCGGCGGTGAACGTGAACTACACCGTTCACCCTGAAATTAACACCATGGGTTCCCCTCACCCTCCTCTTGCTACTACACCCGATGGTTTGCCTCGAATAAGGCCGAAACTCTTCGAATCTTGATTTGAAGTTTTCCGGCCAATTGATAGTTTGTCCAACTCGGCCCAAATTCACACCCTACAACCCCCAGCCCTTCCTCAACACCAATCTGTGGTTGTTCTCTTTCAAATCACCCTGAAACGACCCAAATTTTAGATCTAATAATTGCAGACCAAACCCTAAAAACAAATCCTTTTGATTTCGAACCGTAGTACCCTTAACCATGTGTTCTTGTGTAAGAACACATGGTTAGGGGTGTTACGCGTCACAAAATCTGAAAGGATTCAGATGTTATGACTGGCCGGACCTCCTTTCTGCATTTGTGAGTTTTTCTGTTCTTGTTTTTACTGCTTCTTTTACTTGCATGATTAAAATATTATTGGCAGTCATTGTTTTATTATTGTCCTGTTAATTTTTTATGGTTTAATTGTGATAGTTAAGTTCTGTTAACTACTGTTGATTCTGAGTTTGTTAATTGGCTGAATGAGTATAAGTTTTGGTTTAAGAATTAGTTTAAGTTCTTTTAATGTTAATCGTGGTGGCTTAAGTTCAATTTAATTTCATTTTTTTTTAGTTTGATTGAGTTGGTTAATTGAATGTGATTGGGGCAGTCAGTCTGGTTAGTTGGTTTCTATTTGTTAGTTGATTAATCTTAGCTAGTTTCTGATTTTTAGCTATTTGATTTTAGTTAGTTTCAGATTGGGTTAGGGTATTGGGTTTAGTTATTAAGGATAAGGGTAGGGTCAGTAATTCTGAAAGGCTTTCAGGGGTAATCTGGGTATGAAAAAGGGTAGTTCTGATAGGAATAGTAATATTAAGGTATAGGGAAGGGCAGTATGGGTATTGTATGGGTAGAGGAATGCTTTAGGACCTTCTAGAATGGGTTTCAAGTGTAAATCTTAATAAGTACACTGCAGTTACTTGTTTAGCAAGATAAGAATAGAGGGACCAAAGTGAAAATATAGAGGGACTAATTAGAAAATCAGAACTTAGTTTATTCTCTTTAGGGTTGCCTATAAAAAGGCATTAGATGCATTGGGGAAGGGGTCGGCTCTCAGATTTTCTACCTTGAGCCCTAAGTCTTAATTTGAGCATTCATTCCTTTTTATTTTAGCTAGCATTTCAATTCTGAGGTTATTCAGAAATAAAAATACCAAAATATGGAGATCTGAAACAGTTTCACAGTTCATTACTAAACCTGGGTTCCAGCTGAGAGGGGCCAGGGAAATGTTAAAAATCTATTACGCTAATCTGTGAGAATTTGCTTATATTTCTGGTTTCAAAACAAGCTGCCTGTATTGATGTGGTGCAACATTGCTGGGTTTGTTGTCTGTTGCTGCTGAAAATAGCTGATTCCTTTCCTTTTTTCTCTTTTTCACTACAGTTCCCAGGTACATTTCTTTGACACTCATCTATGTGAATCCAAGTTGGAAGTGGAGAACAATGAAAATGTTGTTGAATTCTGTTGTCTCAGAAAACATTGTCTGTTAATTACTCTTCATAGTTTAATTTGTTTAAATTGTCTGGCTATTACTACTAGATTTAGTTGGTGTTAATTTGAGCCAATAATTGAGTTGTATAATTGAGAATTGTCCAACATGATTTTGATTATTTCAATTAGTGAGTGGACATTTGGGGTATTCAGATTCTTGTGTATAGTCCAGGGTGGGATTCGTTGAAATTAAGCATTTCATGTTTATACCATTGTCATTTTCTATTTGCTTAAGTTTCATGGTATGCTGAAATGAAATCTGCAAAAGTTGCAGTTTATTTGGAGTCTATACGCATGGTTGATTTTAAATTTGGGTTAGTCTGAATCATATCTTTAAACAGCCTAAGTTTGGGCCAGTTTTAGGGCCAGGCATTTTAGTAGTTAGTCCAAAAGGTTAAAAATTAAAGGGAGCCCAAGGATTCGATCTCTGGGCCGCACGAGTGCAAGCCAAATTTTGTGCTTGCTTTAGGCCCGACGCAAAAATGCACTAAGGGCCTGCGCCCACAGCCTGTGCAATGGCCAGATGGGGCTTCGTGAGCCCAGGGCCCATTTACTCGGCCTTTCTACCCAGATATTCGACTTCAAACTCAACGAGTGGTAAGCCTAATCAATTAGAATCCTCAAGTAGTTAACGGCACAATTATTCTATTGCGTAGGCTAGGAAAGGGTGTTTAGCGAATTTCACCGCATTTCCCAAAATAACAATATGTTAGAATCTTTAAGCACGCTCTTAATAAAGTTACCTTCTTAAACTCGGGTGCGCATTGATGCGACCCAAATCCAAATCTCGATGAAGCCAAGATGTGTTGACAATCGCAGGTGCATTGATTGCGACGTGGTTCGAAACGCGTTGTCGCGACATCGTAATTCTTAAAAGTAAATAATGATAGAAAGAGGTTTACAAATTGAGACGAGCCTCACCGCACAAAAATAAATAAATGTGGGGCCCTTAGTAAGTAATTATCGAAATAATTAGAATTTGGGATGGCTGTTTAGCGAACTTCACGGTTTTTCCCCAAAGTAACACTACATTAGCATCTTTAGGTATGATTTAATTAAATAACCTTCTTAAAATTCGGGTGCGCATTGATGCGACTCAAATCCAAATCTCGACGAAGTCAAAATGTGTTGATAACTACGGGTGCATTGATTGCGACGTGGTTCGAAACGTGTTTTCACAACGTCGCAATTCTGCTAAAATAAATAACGATAAAAGCGGTTTACAAATAAAAGGCACATAAGCTAGCATGTATTGAAATTAGATAAAATCAAATACAACAGTTAAGCGACCGTGCTAAAACCACGGAACCCGGGAATGCCTAACACCTTCTCCCGGGTTACCAGAATTCCTTACTCGGATTTCTAGTACGCGGACTGTTAACAGAGTCATAAATTTCCTCGGTTCGGGATTCAACCGGTGACTTGGGACACCATTAATCTCTCAAGTGGCGACTCTGAATATTAATAATTAAATTCCGTTCCGACTGTCCTTTAATTGGAAAAACTCCTTTACGCCCTTCTTCCGGGGGTGTAGGCAGTAAAAAGGAGGTGTGACAGCTCTGGCGACTCTGCTGGGGACCGAACCCAGAATCTCTGGTTCGGGGTTCAGAATTCGAGCTTAGAAAAATTGTTGTATTTAATTGTATCTGATTTTCCAACATGTTTTGTGCTGAATGTGCTAAATGTTACCGCTTTGATATTATCTGAACCGTATATAAACTGTGCCGACACCCTTCTCTCTCCACCTTCGGGGATGTGCTTACTGGTTGAGTCTCCTTATTCTGTTAGTGTCATAGCGTGAAATAAGAAAGAGGCTGGATAAGTTACGAAGCCGGATGGCCTTTTGGTTACCGGTAAATTGCCCCTCCTTGACTCGAGTTGTCCGCTCAGGTACACAGTCTAGTACACTGACCCAGGTTTTGAATATAGAATGACGTGACTTCATGCCGGATCCCTAGTAGGAACGCTTATTTGCATCATGTTGCATTTGACTTAGGGGACTCAACACAGGGGTTGGGTCCGTCTAGGACTAGTAACCTGAAATGAAAAGACCATTCTGATGCATTCTACTTGCTCTATACATATATTGGTTTCGAACTTGCATGCTGACCAATTTCTGAATCTCGGGAATGTTGGAAAATTGAAGGGGAAAAAAGAGAGAGAAAAAAAAAGGAGAAATAAAATATCAGTTAGGGAGTTAATTGATTATTTTAGGAAAATCAATGACCAATTACTGGCGAAACTCTGCCAAAATTTTGAGGAAAAAGGAAAATGTTTTATTTTATTAAAAAAAAAAGCAAAGAAAATAGAAAAAGAGTCTTTTTTGGAAAGTTGGTTGTTGAAAAGGAAAGGAAAAAGAGTCTTTTTATTTTAGTTTGGAAAAATAGGTTGTTTTATTGTCTGTGGTAAATGAAAAAAGAGTCTGTTATTTTTTTTGGAAGAATAGGCTGCTTTATTTGTTGAAAAGAAAAGGGAAAAAAAGTCTTGTTTCTAAAATAGTTTTTATTCGTTTATGAAATGCCAAAAATGAAAAATCAAAAAGAGTCATGTTTTAAAATAGTTCGGTTAATTTGCCCGAACTACGCATGGTTTGATTCTCACAGGGCGTGAGATACGTAGGCAACCCTCATCGGGTCCAACTTCCCCTTTGCAAAAAATAACCAAAAAATATCAAAATTTTAATCTTTGTCACAAATAAACCAGGTGATGTCGTTTTTGTCAAAATAGCCAAATGCTCCCAAACGGGACGCAGGAAGGCTGACTTTGCATAAACAGCCACCTTTGGTTGTATTTTTGATTTTTGACCTTCACAGCCTTAAAATTTTCGCCCTCGAGGCATTGAAAGGCCGTGTCACAATATCGGGTCTTTTATCTAAAAAAAAAAAAAGAATTGAGAATTGAGTTCTTCATGTGAAGTATAGGGGTAATTTTGAGTCAATAATATAGGTAGTTATTTCTTGGAGTTAAATAAAAGTTTTCCTTTTGTTTGCTTAAACACTTTAATAAATGTGCAGGATGAGCACGATGATAAACGAGCCTTTTTCAATAATGACCAAAATCCCTTTTGAGCTGCAATTGTGGTGGAATGATCTGGGTAACGAAGGGCAAGACGAAGTGAGAAAATATTTGAAAGACCTTCCTGATTTATTAAACATTCAGCCTCGGGGGGATATCATCAGGGCATTGGTCGCTCATTGGGATGCGGCACATAATGTGTTTCATTTTTCAGACTTCGAACTCACCCCAACGTTGGAAGAAATAGCGGGGTACATTGGAAGTGACCAAGCTCCATTGAGATTCAAATACCTGATTGCTCCTAGGGCCATTACCATACACCGATTCCTGGATTCCTTGAAAATACCCCGAACAGTTCATCATCCAGATTTCGCAAAGGGTTTCTGCAGTTTCCGCTTCATGTATGATAGATATGGCCATGTGGGCGGGTTCAATAATCCAGACTTTAAGCTGTGCAGCAAAAATAGCCGACAAAAATGGGAGGACCACAGACGAGTGGCATTTATGATAGCTTTTTTGGATCTCGTAATATTCCCAAGGAAAGATGGCAATATTGATTTGAAAATAGCAGGCATCGTCAGTACTTTGCAAACCATGGGGAAAAACACTTTAGCACCTATGATTGTGGCTGATATCTTCAGAGCTCTCACTGCGTGCAAAGCTGGGGGCAAATTTTTTGAGGGATGTAACTTATTGTTACAAATGTGGATGATTGAGCATTTGTGCCCGCGCTCTCAGTTATTGAGTTATGGCTCGGCTGAGAAAACTTGTATAGGGGAATTTTGTACGAGAATCAAAGGGGTTGGTCTACCTGAAGGAGTCACAGCTTGGGCATTATTATTTCGGAACCTCGAGGCTAGCCAGATACAGTGGGTGCTTGGATGGTTGTCTGTCGAGGAAGTCATATATATGCCAGCAGCCCGACCGCATTTTTTGTTAATGGGACTCAAAAGCATACAACCTTATGCACCGTATCGGGTTCTGAGGCAACTCGGTAGATATCAAGTAATACCAAGAGATGAAGATTTGAGTACCCAAGTGGTCGAAATTAGTCCTGACGGTCGATTCCCCGAGGAAGAGGTTCGTCAAATTTGGAGTGAGTGTCAATATCTGATGGCAAACACTTGTGTGTCTGATAGGGTCAAAGGGGAAATTGCTCCAGGGTATCACGAATGGTTCAGAGGTGACGTGGCATATGGGAGACCGGCTAAAAGACCTCATCTCGAAGATTTCGCTAAGTCATCCCAAGAGCAGTGGGATTGGTTAGCAAAGGAAGAATGCTATCGAGTGGAGATTGGTAAATTAAAGCAACAAGTCGAGAGTCTGAAATTCGAGAACAGTGTACAGGTTGTCGCGGATCAAGGTGAAAAGAATAGACTAGCCAAAGAAAATGAAGCACTTAGGGCCCAGATCCGACAGTTGAAGATAACCATTGATAAGCAACTCAGGAGCCGGTCCGATGAACAATTGGTAAAAAGATTGGAAAGCGAAGTCAGATAACGGCGGGATGAGTTAGGGAAATCTGAAAAGGCCATGGCAGAACTTAAGGCCCAGTGGGCGACAATAACCGAGGAGCGTCGCCAATACTTGAATCAGTTGAAAAGGGACCATGAGAAAATTGTTGCCAATTTAAAGAAAAAAGTGGTTGCCCTTGAGGGTAAAGCGGTTAGGCAGGATAGAGACTTCGAAACTGAAAGCGGACATTGTTACAACTTGTTGGGCCAAATGGAGGCAGAAGTGCAACAGCTGCAAGACCAGCACTTACAAGACTCCCGAGCTTTAAAGACATGTAGCGATCAAATAAGACGTTTGCTCATAGAAAAGAAGCAAACAAAAGACAGGATTAGAGCCATTGCTCATGCTATTTTCAGGAGATGCCGGGTTTGTGAAGACATGACCCGTACCACTTTTATCTCAGCAGTGATGATCTATGTGAAGCGAACCATGAATAAGTTAGAGCAGCTTGAAAGGGATTTGGATCCTAGACCCGCGGCGAGGCCGAACTACGCCCCGCGGATACCTAAGTTTGAAGCACTAGAATATGCATAGTCCGTGTCTGTAAGTGTTTACCATTTCGAGTCAGTCTTTTGTACGTCCGTTACCTCTCTGAGTTGAGTATGTTTGCAGGTTGAGAGTTTTTTGGTTTGATGTCAGATTACGTTTGTTAGTTTCTTTCCCAAAACAAAAAATGTCGAGTTTGTAAGAGTCTGTTTATTAATGAAATCGAGCATTTTATTTCCACCCTTGTCTTTACATTTATTTACACAAACTACGCTTGGTCTGATTCGTGCGGGGTCACGATACGTAGGCAATCTCCATAGGATTCGACCATAACCAAAAAGAAAAACAAAAGATAGAAGGAAAACCAAAAAGAGAGAGAGAAAGAAAGAATGGAAAAACAAAAGGAGAAGGAAAAAGAGCAGAAAAACAAGAGAGAGAAAAGAAAAAGCACAAGAGAGGGATAAGGTGAAAAGAAGAAAAACGAAACAAGGAATGAAATGTCGGGATGACGCATGCAATCGGGCAAACGCATAATAGAAAGGAATAACTGTATAAGTGCATTCATGCCAACGTGTGGTTATTAAATCTGTTAAGACCTAATCGCTAACAAAGTGGTTGTCTAAATGTGTGAGTTCAGGCAGGTGGTTAGTTGATTTGCAATTCTGGCAACTCATCCATACAACACCCGGTCGAAAGATCAAGTAAAAATGACAGGGCAGGATTCGGAAATCAGCATCGTAGACCCTTCGAATGAGGTTGAGGTAACAGATGTGGGTGCTATGAAAGAAGAGATGAGGAAATTAAAGGCACAAATGGCTGAAATGCATCGGGCATGGTCGCAGGGACACCCAGCACCACTATATCCTGCCAACCCATCTTACATCCCACCTCTGGCTCAAGCTCAGGAGCCTACCACTCCCCACGCATCTTCAGCTTTCCCTTATCAGGCCCAGGGTTATGGTACTACATCATACGCTCCCCCAGCTCCATCCTCTAAACAGAATCCTCCACCACCCATGGTTCCCGTCTTTGTGGCACCTCCCCCAGCTCCACTACATAGATCATCCAGTGAGTTGCTATTCCAAGCTCACGACACCCAATATTACCCTCCCGAACCCACCTTCAAAGCGTCGGAGCCGTATACCTACTCTCCCCATTTTAAAATCCCGGGAGAAATTGAGAAACCAGTTAAGAATGCAGAACAAGAGGAGGTGATTCGTAAAGTCAAAAGCCTGGAGCAATCCTTCAGGAACATGCATGGTTTAGGAAACCAAGTTAGTGTCGCATACAAAGATTTGTGCCCTTTTCCTGATGTACAGTTGCCTGCGGGGTTTAAAATGCCGAAGTTTGACTTATATGAGGGGCACGGTGACCCAGTAGCCCATCTGCGTGGTTTTTGTAGCAAAATGAGAGGGGCTGGGGGAAAAGATGAGTTGTTGATAGCATATTTCGGGCAAAGCCTGAGCGGGTCAGCGCTAGAATGGTACACGAGGCAAGACCCCGGCCGATGGTATACATGGGATGATTTGGCCCAGGCATTCATCGGCCATTTTCAATATAACCTCGAAATAGTCCCTGATCGTCTGTCATTGTTGAAACTAGAAAAGAAGCCCGGGGAAAGTTTTAGAGAGTTTGGTTTCCGCTGGAGGGAACAAGCTGCAAGGGTTAATCCTCCCATGAGGGAGAGTGAGATGGTAGATTATTTCTTGCAAACATTGGAACCTACCTATTTTGGTCATCTAGTGACATCTGTCGGAAAGTCGTTTAATGAAGCGGTAAAGATGGGAGCCATGATTGAAGAAGGGTTGAAATTTAACAAAATCTTGAGCTACTCGGCGTTGAAAGCAACCACCCAGGCCATCCAAAGCGGCACTGGTGGTGTGCTGGGGAAGAAGAAGAAAGAAGAAGTTGCTGCAGTTGAAGCTAATGTTTGGTCCAGGCACAATAACCCTCCACCTTACTACAACCAACCCAGACCCCACCACCCAAACTATCAATATACCCCATATGGTCCACCGCAGCACTACTATCCACCACCAGAACCACACTTTTCTATTCACCACGCCCAGACCTACACTCAGCCCCCAGTGCACTCACAATGGCGTGCACCGAAACCCCAAAACACACATCCACCCCCACAAAACACCTATCCACCTCCCAGGGCTAACAGACCAGGAACCAACATCCGCCCAAACCAAGCTTTTAGAAATGAGAAGGCCCCAAACATAAAAACATTTGCTCCGCTGGGAGAATCTTACACTTCTCTCTTCCACAGATTGAAACAGTTGGGGATGCTGACCCCAGTTGAATCCAAAGCACCAAACCCTCCTCCCAGAAACCTGGACCACTCTGTTAGTTGCGAGTATTACTCAGGATGCCGGGGCACAATACTGAAAAGTGTTGGAAATTGAAAAACGCAATCCAAGAGCTCATTGATAATCGCCGTATTGAGGTACAGGCTCCAGAGGCCCCAAACATTAATCAAAATCCATTACCAGCGCATTATGAGGCCAACATGATTGAACTGATATATAAGGGGGCAGAGCCTAAGAAACCTTCGCAGGTGGTTATGGTGATTCGTTCTACGGAAGCCAAAGAAAAGACAGTGAGTGCAAGGCCAGTGGTTCAGTTAAAAGCAATAAAAGACAAGCCAGTGTTAGTAATGGGGAAGGGACCATTTGTGTCCGAGAAAAAGCAGGAGCCAGTCAAGATAGCGGTACCAGGGTTAGTATCAGCGCCCGTGGTAGTCGTGAAGGGAGCTTATGTAGAACCGGTTGTCATAAAACCGGTAGTCCAGCTGCCCATGGTTGATAGCAAAGTCGTACCGTGGAAATATGACAATGTAGTGGTGACATACAAAGGAAAGGAAATTGGGGAAGAAAGTTGTGAAGCACAAGGACTAACCCGGTCGGGACGTTGTTTCGCTCCCGAGGAGTTAAGAAAGGCTAAGGGTGCAAAAGATAATCCAGTGCCAGTTAAAAAGGCTGTAACGGAAGAAGAGGCAGAAGAGTTTCTGAAAAAGATGAAAGGACAAGATTATTCCATTGTTGAACAACTGAGAAAAACACCGGCCCAAATCTCACTGTTGTCGTTATTAATTCACTCTGAGGAGCACTGTCGAGCTTTAATAAAGATATTGAATGAGGCTCATGTGCCTGACAAAATTTCAGTGAACCATTTGGAGACAATTGACAACAAGATCTTTGAAGTGAATAGGGTAACATTTTCTGATGATGAATTGCCTATGGAAGGCACAGAACACAACAAGGCTCTCTATTTGACGGTCAAATGTGAAGGTTCAATGGTTACTCGGGCACTAATCGATAATGGGTCAAGCGCTAATATTTGCACGTTATCCACATTGAACAAGTTAAAGATTGATGAGGATAGAATCCGCAAAAATAGCATTTGTGTTCGAGGGTTCGACGGAGGGGGAACAAACACGATAGGGGATATTATACTCGAATTGACTATTGGTCCAGTCGAGTTCACGATGGAATTTCAGGTGTTGGATGCTGCAGTATCCTATAATCTTCTGTTGGGTCAACCATGGATTCATGCAGCCAAAGCCGTGCCCTCCACGCTGCACCAAGTGGTCAAATTTGAGTGGGACCGACAAGAAATTGTGTTACATGGGGAAGATCCCTCGTGCGTCATGAATGATGCCATTGTACCCTTTATAGAAACCGAAGATGATAAGGGTCCATGGGTGTATCAGATCCTCGACACGGTTTCGGTGAGTAGGGTGCCTGAAGGTAAAAACATGTCATGTCCTAGGGTGTCAGCTGCGACCGTCATGGTAGTGTCAGAAATGCTGAATAACGGGTTCGTGCCCGGGAAGGGTTTGGGGGTTGAACTGCAGGGCATTACTCAACCTGTGTCTTTGCCCAAAAATCTGGACACCTTCGGGTTAGGGTTCAAACCAACAGCGGCAGATGTCAGAAAGGCCCGTAAATTGAAGAAGAAAGCTTGGGTGCTCCCTAAACCAATTCCTCGATTGTCCAGGTCCTTCGTCAGGCTGAGTATCAAGAAACAGTCATTGGCAACGATATCGGGCTCGTTAATAGAGGCGGAGGGGAATTTGGATAAGGTGTTCGAGAAAGTCTTTGCTGAAGTAAACATGGTTGAGGCCGAGGAAGGGTCAAGCAGAGCAGACATACAGTACATCGGACCACGTGCTAACACAACAATTGGGAAGCTACTCCTCTTCCAGTTCGGAGGGAGTCGTGGTAGTGCGTTTTGTTTTCCTTTTGTCAGCTGGATTATTCCAGGGTTTTTAATCCAGTTGTTATGTTTCGTCCGTTTGGATGAGTTAAAACCTTGTTGTCTTTATGTTTAATGAAATGCAATTTTCTTCGTCCCTAATTCTCTTTCCATTTTCTTTTCTTTTCTTTCTTTGTACAGTTCTTTTTATGATGATATCAATGACATGACATGCATGAGGAATCTTCGGCCCAGTTTTAAAAGCCAATCTAGTTCAGAAGTAATAATACAAGAGATTGGGTGTGATGATAGGGTGGATTGTAACAATGATGAAGCTTACGAGGAAATTAGTAAAGAATTAAGTCATTTTGAAGAAAAACCCAAACCTAACCTAAATGACACAGAAGCGGTTAATCTAGGGGACCAAGACAATGTACGGGAAACTAAAATAAGTGTTCATTTGGAGCCATAACTCAAGGAAGAGATAATTGAAGTATTGCATGAGTACAAAGACGTTTTTGCATGGTCTTATAATGATATGCCGGGTCTAAGCACCGATTTGGTGGTTCATAAATTGCCCACTGATCCAGCACTCCTCCCTGTCAAGCAGAAGTTGAGAAAGTTCAAAACAGACATAAGTGTGAAAATCAAAGAAGAGATTACCAAGCAGTTTGAGGCAAAAGTCATTCAGGTGACACGGTACCCCACTTGGTTAGCTAATGTCGTGCCTGTGCCAAAGAAAGATGGCAAGACCAGGGTGTGCGTCGATTATCGAGACCTTAACAAGGCAAGTCCAAAAGATAATTTCCCATTGCCCAACATCCATATACTAATCGACAATTGTGCCAAACATGATATTGGGTCTTTTGTGGATTGTTATGCGGGTTATCATCAGATTCTAATGGACGAGGAAGATGCAGAAAAAACGGCATTCATCACACAGTGGGGAACATATTGTTATCGAGTCATGCCCTTTGGTTTGAAAAACGCTGGGGCAACTTATATGAGGGCCATGACAACCATCTTCCATGATATGATACATAAGGAAATCGAGGTATACGTGGATGATGTGATCGTGAAGTCTAGACAGCAATCCGACCATGTCAGAGATTTGAGAAAATTCTTTCAAAGGCTTCGCAGGTACAATCTTAAGCTCAATCCTGCGAAATGTGCTTTCGGGGTGCCATCTGGGAAGTTGTTAGGATTTATAGTCAGCCGGCGTGGTATTGAATTAGACCCGTCAAAGATTAAAGCTATTCAGGAGTTGCCACCTCCAAGAAACAAAATCGAGGTGATGAGTTTGTTGGGACGATTGAACTATATCAGCAGGTTCATCGCTCAACTCACGGCAACTTGCGAACCAATTTTCAAGTTGCTGAAAAAAGATGTCCGCGGTCAAATAGACGGATGAATGTCAGGAGGATTTTGATAAGATAAAGGGGTATTTGTCAAACCCACCTATGTTAGTTCCGCCAGAACCAGGGAGACCTTTGATATTATATCTGACAGTTGTGGACAGTTCATTCGGCTGTGTACTGGGGAAGCATGATGTTACGGGCAGAAAGGAGCAGGCTATCTACTATCTCAGTAAGAAGTTCACATCTTACGAGGTCAAGTATACTCATCTGGAAAGGACATGTTATGCCCTAACTTGGGTAGCACAGAAATTGAAACATTACTTGTCATCCTACACCACTTACCTTATATCTCGCCTGGACCCGCTGAAGTATATTTTTCAAAAACCCATGCCCATAGGAAGGCTTGCTAAGTGGCAGATCTTACTTACAGAATTTGACATTATATATGTGACACGGACTGCCATGAAAGCACAGGCATTAGCCGATTATTTGGCCGAGAACCCCGTCGATGAAGATTATGAGCCTTTGAAAACCTATTTCCCTGATGAAGAGGTGATGCACATTGATGAATTGGAACAAGCTGAGAAGTCGGGATGGAAACTTTTCTTTGATGGGGCTGCAAATATGAAGGGCGTGGGAATAGGAGCAGTACTTATTTCGGAAACAGGTCAGCATTACCCCGTTACAGTTCGGCTTCGTTTCTACTGTACAAACAACATGGCAGAATATGAGACGTGTATATTGGGATTGAGATTAGCTGTGGATATGGGTGTACGGGAAGTCTTGGTCATGGGTGACTCGGACCTACTGGTACACCAGATTCAAGGGGAATGGGAAACACGGGACTTGAAGCTTATACCGTATCGACAGTGTCTGCATGAGCTTTGCCAGCGTTTTCAGGCCATAGAATTCAGGCACATTCCAAGGATTCATAATGAGGTTGCCGACGCTTTGGCGACTTTGGCTTCAATGTTGCACCATCCAGATAAGGCTTATGTTGATCCATTGCAGATTTAGGTCCGTGATCAGCATGCTTACTGTAATGTGATAGAAGAGGAAATCGATGGAGAACCGTGGTTCCATGATATCAAAGAGTACATTAAAGCGGGAGTATATCCAACGCAGGCCACCGTTGATCAGAAAATAACAATTCGACGGTTGGCAAGTGGGTTTTTCCTTAGTGGAGGAGTACTGTACAAAAGAACGCCAGATCTCGGTTTGTTGAGATGTATAGATGCACGGCAGGCCACAACTATCATGACGGAGGTGCATTCCGGAGTTTGTGGACCGCATATGAGTGGATATGTTCTAGCAAAGAAGATTCTCTGAGCAGGTTATTATTGGCTCACGATGGAGCGAGATTGTATCAGTTTTGTGCGTAAGTGTCATCAATGCCAAGTACATGGAGATTTGATTCATTCTTCGCCCTCAGAATTACATACGATATCCGCACCATGGCCTTTTGTTGCGTGGGGCATGGATGTTATTGGGCCAATTGATCCAGCAGCATCAAATGGTCACAGGTTTATCTTGGTAGCTATAGATTATTTTACCAAATGGGTGGAAGCCAAGACATTCAAGTCTGTGACTAAGAAGGCTGTAGTCGACTTCGTGCATTCAAATATCATCTGTCGGTTTGGGATCCCGAAGGTAATCATCACAGATAATGGGGCTAATCTTAATAGTCATTTGATGAAGGAGACATGTGAGCAGTTTAAGATTGCTCACAGGCATTCTACTCCGTATCGTCCCAAGGCAAATGGTGCGGTTGAAGCGGCTAATAAGAACATAAAGAAAATAGTCCGGAAGATGGTTGAAGGATCTAGACAATGGCACGAGAAATTTCCTTTTGCATTGTTAGGATATCGCACCACCGTGCATACCTCGGTGGGGGCGACTTCTTACTCATTGGTATACGGTACCGAGGCAGTAATACCCGCAGAAGTGGAAATCCCATCTCTGTGAATCATTGCAGAGGATGAGATCGATGATGATGAATGGGTGAAAAGTCGTCTTGAGCAGTTGAGTTTGATCGACGAGAAAAGTTGGCATCAGTATGCCATGGCCAATTGTACCAACGAAGAATGGCAAGAGCATACAACAAGAAAGTACGTCCAAGGAAATTTGAAGTCGGGCAATTAGTACTGAGGCGGATCTTGCCTCATTGGGCGGAGGCAAAAGGAAAATTTTCCCCAAACTGGAAGGGACCATTTGTAGTAACCAGAGTGTTGTCTAACGGAGCATTGTATTTGACCGATGTGGAAGGAAAATGTGTAAAAATGACCATCAATTCCGATGCGGTCAAAAGATATTATGTATGATTTCTTTATTTTTCTGAACGCGTCTGTTTGTATTTGGCATATCTTAACGATTGAAATGATGAAGGCATTTTTTCCTGCTATGCAAACACTCTTATCCCTTGTTAACCCCCTTCGAGCCTTACATATTTTTTCATACCCCTCTTTCGGAATCAGCGGCACTATCAGAGAACACAGGTGCCAAACATAAAGGAAAGAAGAGAAAAACAAAAGGAAAATAAAGAGAAGAAAGGAAAGGAGATAAAAGAAGGAAAAGAAGAGGGAAAAAAATAAAAAATAAAAGAAGAAGAAGAACGAAAAAAAAACGAAAGAAAAGGAAAGAAAGAAACTGGGGCAGAAATTGTGATTGTTATGAAAGTTGGATTCCAAAAGTTGTAATTTGAACCCATTCGAATTTAGAAAGGATTTTTAATTCATAGAGCATAGTTAGTTTAGCTTCTTTATCTTTGACACGATGTAATAAGGGAGGTCAGCAGCAGTAACAGCAACAAGCACAGTGCAGTCACAGTTCCTGGTAGTCCCAGCTACCAGACACTCCTGAACTACACTGACCTAATTTCTGTTTAGCCCAGGATATATAGGCAACCTCCGAAGCAGGATGCGGTCAAGCTTTTCAAAATGCTTCACACGGAATTTTCGAACGGGCAAAAATCGCTCGTATTTGCTCACTTGTCTTTGCCCGGAAACCTTTCGTGTTTCCAAGTAAAGAGGGGCAGCTGTGAGCACGTGATTTTTGCCCTATATATGAATAATTCCCAAAATCCCAAACAAAATAATTTTTCTTTATTTTTGCCATTTTTGTGCGTTTTGGTGTCATCTTCCGATAATTGTTGCATTGTTATCTTGTGCGTGTTATTTTTCTACAAAATACAAAAAATACGTATTTATTTTTGCATTTAGGATTTAATTTTATACTTTAGTATTAATTAGGCATTAACTTGTTTTGGAATAGGATGTGAAGAAAATGACAAAAATAGTTTACTTTAGCGTTTTATTATTTTAATTGAGAAACAGTCGCAAATAGTTATTAAGTTAATTTTAGGCATTAATTGGTTTTAGCTTAATTATTAGTTTAACTTCACATCTTTGAAAAAAAAAAAGGAAAAGCAGAAAAATAAATACAAAATACAAGACTGCAAAAAAAATGAAAAATATATAATGGAGTTGAGCTTGTGTGAAATCCGGAAATTTGGGCCAAATACACAAAATACTCCCGGCCCAAACGCATTTGCTTTGAAAAGTAAGTCCAGCCCAAGTCCATACCCGGTCCGCCCCCCTTTAAAATGAAACGGCGTCGTTTCAGGGCCCTTGGATCAAGACCGTTGGATCTCATCAAGCCAACGGTCCGGAACTAATGAGGTTTCAGGTATTTAAGTGTACAAACCAGACCCCCTCCCCCATTTACATCGTCTTCCTCACCCCACCCCTTCTCCCCAAACCCTAATCCGAGTCGCCCTAAAAATCCTTGCCGGCGGTGAACGTGAACTACGCCGTTCACCCTGAAATTAACATCATGGGTTCCCCTCACCCTCCTCTTGCTACTACACCCGATGGTTTGCCTCGAATAAGGCCGGAACTCTTCGAATCTTGATTTGAAATTTTCCGGCCAGATGATAATTTGTCCAACTCAGCCCAAATTCACACCCTACAACCCCCAGCCCTTCCTCAACACCAATCTGTGGTTGTTCTCTTTCAAATCACCCTGAAACGACCCAAATTTTAGATCTAAGAATTGCGGACCAAACCCTAAAAACAAATCCTTTTGATTTTGAACCGTAGTACCCTTAACCATGTGTTCTTGTGTAAGAACACATGGTTAGGGGTGTTACGCGTCAAAAATCTGAAAGGATTCAGATGTTATGACTGGTCGGACCTCCTTTCTACATTTGTGAGTTTTTCTGTTCTTGTTTTTACTGCTTCTTTTACTTGCATGATTAAAATATTATTGGCAGTCATTGTTTTATTATTGTCCTGTTAATTGTTTATGGTTTAATTGTGATAGTTAAGTTCTGTTAATTACTGTTGATTCTGAGTTTGTTAATTGGCTGAATGAGTATAAGTTTTGGTTTAGGAATTAGTTTAAGTTCTTTTAATGTTAATCGTGGTGGCTTAAGTTCAGTTTAATTTCATTTTTTTTTAGTTTGATTGAGTTGGTTAATTGAACGTGATTGGTGCAGTCAGTCTGGTTAGTTGGTTTCTGTTTGTTAGTTGATTAATCTTAGCTGGTTTCTGATTGTTAGCTATTTGATTTTAGTTAGTTTCAGACTGGGTTAGGGTATTGGGTTTAGTTATTAAGGATAAGGGTAGGGTCAGTAATTCTGAAAGGCTTTCAGGGGTAATCTGGGTATGGAAAAGGGTAGTTCTTATAGGAATAGTAATATCAAGGTATAGGGAAGGGCAGTATGGGTATTGTATGGGTAGAGGAATGCTTTAGGACCTTCTAGAATGGGTTTCAAGTGTAAATCTTAATAAGTACACTGCAGTTACTTGTTTAGCAAGATAAGAATAGAGGGACCAAAGTGAAAATAGAGAGGGACTAATTAGAAAATCAGAACTTAGTTTATTCTCTTTGGGGTTGCCTATAAAAAGGCATTAGATGCATTGGGGAAGGGGTCGGCTCTCAGATTTTCTACCTTGAGCCCTAAGTCTTAATTTGAGCATTCATTCCTTTTTATTTTAGCTAGCATTTCAATTCTGAGGTTAATCAGAAATAAAAATACCAAAATATGGAGATCTGAAACAGTTTCACAGTTCATTACTAAACCTGGGTTCCAGCTGAGAGGGGCCAGGGAAATGTTAAAAATCTGTTAGGCTAATCTGTTAGAATTTGCTTATATTTCTGGTTTCAAAACAAGCTGCCTGTATTGCTGTGGTGCAACATTGTTGGGTTTGTTGTCTGTTGCTGCTGAAAATAGCTGATTCCTTTCCTTTTTTCTCTTTTTCACTACAGTTCCCAGGTACATTTCTTTGACACTCATCTATGTGAATCCAAGTTGGAAGTGGAGAACAATGAAAATGCTGTTGAATTCTGTTGTCTCAGAAAACATTGTCTGTTAATTACTCTTCATAGTTTAATTTGTTTAAATTGTCTGGCTATTACTACTAGATTTAGTTGGTGTTAATTCGAGCCAATAATTGAGTTGTATAATTGAGAATTGTCCAGCATGATTTTGATTATTTCAATTAGTGAGTGGACATTTGGGGTATTCAGATTCTTGTGTATAGTCCAGGGTGGGGTTCGTTGAAATTAAGCATTTCATGTTTATACCATTGTCATTTTCTATTTGCTTAAGTTTCATGGTATGCTGAAATGAAATCTGCAAAAGTTGCAGTTAATTTGGAGTCTATACGCATGGTTGATTTTAAATTTGGGTTAGTCTGAATCATATCTTTAAACAGCCTCAGTTTGGGCCAGTTTTAGGGCCAGGCATTTTAGTAGTTAGTCCAAAAGGTTAAAAATTAAAGGGAGCCCAAGGATTTGATCTCTGGGCCGCACGAGTGCAAGCCAAATTTTGTGCTTGCTTTAGGCCCCACGCAAAAATGCACTAAGGGCCTGCGCCCACAGCCTGTGCAATGGCCAGATGGGGCTTCGTGAGCCCAGGGCCCATTTACTCGGCCTTTCTGCCCAGATATTCGACTTCAAACTCAACGAGTGGTAAGCCTAATCAATTAGAATCCTCAAGTAGTTAACGGCACAATTATTCTATTGCGTAGGCTAGGAAAGGGTGTTTAGCGAATTTCACTGCATTTCCCAAAATAACAATACGTTAGAATCTTTAAGCACGCTCTTAATAAAGTTACCTTCTTAAACTCGGGTGCGCATTGATGCGACCCAAATCCAAATCTTGATGAAGCCAAGATGTGTCGACAACCGCGGGTGAATTGATTGCGACGTGGTTCGAAACGCGTTGTCGCGACATCGTAATTCTTAAAAGTAAATAATGATAGAAAGAGGTTTACAAATTGAGACGAGCCTCACCGCACAAAAATAAATAAATGTGGGGCCCTTAGTAAGTAATTATCGAAATAATTAGAATTTGGGATGGCTGTTTAGCGAACTTCACGGTTTTTCCCCAAAGTAACACTACGTTAGCATCTTTAGGTACGATTTAATTAAATAACCTTCTTAAAATTCGGGTGCGCATTGATGCGACTCAAATCCAAATCTCGACGAAGTCGAAATGTGTTGATAACTATGGGTGCATTGATTGCGACGTGGTTGGAAACGTGTTTTCACAACGTCGCAATTCTGCTAAAATAAATAACGATAAAAGCGGTTTACAAATAAAAGGCACATAAGCTAGCATGTATTGAAATTAGATAAGATCAAATACGACAGTTAACCGACCGTGCTAAAACCACGGAACCCGGGAATGTCTAACACCTTCTCCCGGGTTACCAGAATTCCTTACTCGGATTTCTAGTACGCGGACTGTTAACAGAGTCATAAATTTCCTCGGTTCGGGATTCAACCGGTGACTTGGGACACCATTAATCTCTCAAGTGGCGACTCTGAATATTAATAATTAAATCCCGTTCCGACTGTCCTTTAATTGGAAAAACTCCTTTACGCCCTTCTTCCGGGGGTGTAGGCAGTAAAAAGGAGGTGTGACAATGACACCCCTATGTGTGCATATATATAATGCATATATATACAACAACAAAATATTTTACCGCCTATTATTTCTGTATGTTTTAATATTCTAGTTGTCGGCGGTGTTGGTTTGACACCCCTGAAATTGATATTTATGTATGTTTTAATATTCTAATTCTAGAGAAAGTGAGGACTACATCAAAAGAAAGTTAAATGAGAATTAGGGAGGACGTTGTTGACTTTAAATAAAGATAATTTGGTTATTACTAATAGAAAAGGGCAATACACGAAAATAACATAGATATTCCGTCTCAAAGAAATGAACTATAGAACTTCTCTTAAGCATCAGTTTGTTGCTACTTTCAGCTCCAATTGTTGGATCTTGAGCAATTCTTTTAGCAATTTCCTTATTAACCTCTTTGATTTTCATGTCTAAAAAATTATAAAAATTCACTATATCGTTCCTGTCAATAACCTTTTTTGGATCCACCATGCATGCATATAGGAGCAATTCTATGTCCTTCTTCCTCTTCTCAGCCCTAAACTTCCTTAGTTCTTCATCCGCGACGGCCATAGCTGAAAGGATATTCCTCACCTCGTCCATATTAGTAATGCAAATTTCACATCCAAGTCTAACCCTATTCATAGGTGAATGGAGTGAGGTATGATTAGAGTATTACCTAGTTATATAGATCATTTGTGATCTTTGCTATTTTTTTAAAGCTACTTTATAATTTTTTTTCTTGACATGTTACAATTGCTCCGATTTTTTAAATCGACTAAAAGGAATTGGGAGGTCAAGACATTGATAAAGAATCAACTCACAGTCCTTTCGCGGTGTGAATACAATTTTAAAATGAATGTTAATAGTGCAAATACCAATTTAGATTCTATATGTAACGACCTCATCGGTCGTTTTGAGTTTTTGCACTTTGCTCGCCAGTTCTCGGGCATGACTTGCTCCGTGTGATGTGTTATGACTTAAGTAAATCGTTGGTTTTGGTTTCAGGGTAATCGGAATGAATTTGGAAGAACAGTTCTCAGTTTGAAGCTTGAAATTTGAAATTTGAAAAATTTGACCAAGATTTGACTTGTTGGTATATGATCTCGGATCGGAATTTTTTATGATTTGGTTAGCTCCGCTAAGTGATTTGGGACTTGGGAGTGTGATCGGAATGCGTTTTGGAAGTCCGTGGAAGGTTTGGGCTTGAATTGGAGAAATTGATGTAACGACCCGACCGGTTGTTTTGAGTTTTTGCACTTTTCTCGCCAGTTCTCGGGCATGACTTGCCCCGTGTGATGTGTTATGACTTAAGTAAATCGTTGGTTTTGGTTTCAGGGTAATCGGAATGGATTTGGAAGAATAGTTCTCAGTTTGAAGCTTGAAATTTAAAAAGTTTGACCAAGATTTGACTTGTTAGTATATGATGTCGGATCGGAATTTTTATAATTTGGTTAGCTCCGCTAGGTGATTTGGGACTTGGGAGCGTGATCGGAATGTGATTTGGAAGTCAGTGGAAGGTTTAGGCTTGAATTGGCGAAACTGAGATTTCGGCATTTTCCGGTGGATAGGTGAGATTTTGATATAGGGGTCGGAATTGAATTCCGAGAGTTGCGGTAGTCCCGTCGTGTCATTTGGGATGTGTGTGCAAAATTTCAGGTTATTCGGACGTGGTTTGGTTGAGTTTTTTATCAAAAGCGTAATTTGGAAGTTCTTGAAATTCTTACGCTTGAATTTGATGTGATTTTGGTGTTTGGATATTGTTTTGAGTGTTCCAAAGGTTAGAACAAGTTTGAATGAGGTTATGGGATATGTTGGCATGTTTGGTTGAGGCCCCGAGAGCCTCGGGTGAGTTTCGGTGGTCAATCAGACCATTTTGTGTTGTTTGAAATTGCAGAAAACCAGCTGAAGTATTGCAGACAATTTGTTCATCGCGTTTGCAGTCAGGGGCCCGCGTTCGTGAAGGGTGTTCTTCCGAGGCGCGGATTTTTGCCTTCGCGTTCGCGTTTCTTGTGTCGCGTTTGCGATGTTGTGATTTTTGATTCTCCGCATTCGCGAGGCCTGTGTCGCGTTCGCATAGAGTAAGTGGATCAGATGGGGTCCCGGCCTTTTTGTGCTTCGCGTTCGCGTAAGGGGTTCGCGTTCGTGATGGTTTGGAAAGCGGACGCTTCGCGTTCGCGAGCTGGAGGCCGTGTTCGCATAAGGGAATGTTTGGTCTAAAGATTTTGTGCTTCGCGAACGCGAGGCTTGGACCGCGTTCGTGAAGAAGGTTTTTGATGCCTGGGCAGAATGTTTAAATAGCCATTGTCCACGATGTTGAGGCTAATTTTCACCATTGTTGGGAAATTTTGGAGCTTTTTTAGAGGATTTGAAGAGGGATTCAAGAGATAACACCTGGAGGTAAGATTTTTGAACTCAATACTCGATTATTGTGTGAATTCCACCTTATTAATCATGGAAATTAAGCCTGAAATTGAGGAGTTAGGGCTTGAATTTGAAGAGTGTAAATTAGGGATTTAAGAGGCCATTTGAGATTCGATTTTGATGTTCTTGATATGTATAGACTCGTGAGAGGATGAGGATTCTATTGATGTTAATTTTGTCGGATTCCGAGACGTGGGCCGAGGGGCCGGATTTGAGCAATTTGGGGATCTTTGATGTAAATTGGATATTTTTGAGTAGGCTTTGTTCCCTTAGCATATTTTAATGGTTATGTACTGATTATGGCTAGATTTGGAGCATCTGGAGGTCGATTCGTGAGGGTAAAGGCATCGTAGGCTAGAGTTTGGACCGGATCGAGGTAAGTAATGATTGTAAATGTTGTTCTGAGGGTTTGAAACCCCGGATTTCACATTGTTGTGCTACTTGAGGTGACGCACACGCTAGATGACGAGCGTGGTGTCGTGCACTATTGGGGATTGTTACTTGGTCCGTCCTGTACAACTGCTAAGTCGCGTATTTGATTTGAAAATCGTATGATATTCCATGTTTTAGAGATTGATATTATATTTGGGCGGTATGCCATGTTTGGGGCCTTGTGCCAACCTATTGAGATCCTTAGGGGAATTTTTTACTATTTTCCCTCACTCTATTTGTTTTAAAAGCATATCCTCAGTCATGTTTTACCTGTTTATTGTTTGAATCTAGTTTTATCTCCTTTTTTTCTTAAAATGTGAAAACTGGTTGGGCTGAGTTCCCTATTTTACTGATGGTCCGAGTGATCGTGAGGTTGATGACAGAGATAGACCGAGGGTCTGATTGTGAGGTTGATGACTGAGATAGACCGAGAGTCTGATTGTGAGGTTAATGACTGAGAGAGGCCGAGGGCCTGGTTGTGAGAATTATATATCTATGGATCGGGCTGCACGCCGCAGCAATATATATATATATATATATATATATATATATATATATATATATATATATATATATATATGGATCGGGTTGCACGCCGCGGCGATATGTTGGATCGGGCTGCACGCCGCAGCGATATAGTGCTTGGCATGTAGGAGCCCATCCGGAGTCTGCACACCCCCAGTGAGCGTAGTCGACTATATATATGGATCAGGCTGCACACCGCAACGATATATGGATCGGGATGCACGTCGCAGCTGTTACTATATGGTACCTATTGAGTGTGAGTACTAAGTGTGAGCGCTGACTGGTAAGAGTTGAGTCACGAATGACTGAGAGGCTTGCCCGAGAGGCTACATAGATATACATGTACATGAGTGATGCTTTGCCTGAGGGGCTGGTTTATGAACTTACTGTTTTCACTCCTCTTTAAGCGAGTTTCTATTGAACATGTTGATTTGATTACTGCTTTCACTCATCTTTAAACCGAGCCTCTATTGAAAATGTTGAACAAACGTTTTAAATAATCTTTCATTTAAACTGAAGTTTTTAAGTTATGAAAAGGTTTGTGAAATATTTGCTTTGCTCGAGGGGCTGTATGCGAACTATGTTTAGCCCGAGGGGCCGATTATGGTTTTCATATCTTTTATTATAAATGGTGTCAAACCCCTACTGAAAACTGTTGGAAAGCTTTTTAAATGATTTTTACCAAAAGCTGAATTTTAAATGAGACGTTTGACTCGTATTTTCGATTTGAAAGCCTGTTGTGCCTATTGAGTTTATCAAAAATGTGGACTCATCGTTTCCTACTACTCATTCCTTATTTACTCTTATTACTTACTGGGTTGGAGTACTCACATTACTCCCTGCACCTCGTGTGCAGATTCAGGTATTTCGGAACCCGGTAGTGGGTGTTGATTGCTCAGACGTGGAGTCATCAGAGTTAGCAAGGTGGTTGCACGACGTTCGCAGCATTGCTCCCTTCCTCTCGTTTTACTATTGTATTTAGTACATTTTTAGACTCTTGTTGTATTCAGACCTTGGTAGATGATCATGACTAGTGACACCCCGATGTCGGGCTTGTGTAATTATTCCGCATTTTTCTTTTAAATGTTCATTATGAGACTATTGATTTATAAATGGTATAAAAACAACTTTTAATGGAAAATGGTTGATTTGGGAATTGTGTCGGCTGGCCTTGTCCTCACGAGAGGCACCATCACGACCGGATCCAGTTAGGGGTCGTGACACTATAAAAGTCGCAAAAAATTTAAGACATAGAAATTTAAAAAATTCAAATAAGAAAATCTAGTTTTTACTAATTATAACCACCACACAACCACTTTATACTGCTATTTGACCAAAAAGTATAAATCTTGGTTCAAATAATTAAATTTATGTGAATAAGGGTTAATCTTAGTTAACAATAATATCCTTAGATGAGATCTTGAAAGAAACAATGACTACTGCAGATCTAGTCGAACGGTGATAATATCGTGTAATAAATGTTCTAGAAATCAGTAGCAACAATATAGATTCAATAATAATGAACAACGACAAATGACATTCAAGTAAATAAGAGAAATGATTCAACCAATAAATGATGGAATAAGTGGATCTTTCTCCAGACAGCAAATGATAGACAGATTCTCGAATATTCGAGTTATCTCGAATTTGATGGAATCATCTCGACCAGAATCTTAGAGAAAAAGGTGATGTTCGTATGCTAGTAAATGAGAGCCAAATCTTTTAGTCAAAGTGTCTTTTTTACCATGAATATCACATGCCCTATCATTGTCTCTTTTTATGGGACATATTCCTAAGAAGCTCTAATAGTACAAATGCAGAAAATATCCACTAGAATATTCTCTTTAATATCCTATCTTGAAAACTAACCGATACAGCTCTCTCAACGATATCCGACCTCGACCCTTGCTGACATCTCGACTACGACTCTCGTAGACTTTTCGACCTTAGACTTCGTTGCTTCTTGGGCCATCTCGTCCAAAGACGACTTGGGAACTCTTCCCTTAGTATTATCTTGGCATAAATACTCTAATGACATATTTTGACCCATACAACTACGTCGTCTTGATATTGCCCGAAATTGACATATATTAAAGATTTTCCTACATAAACAGTGATAACTTATTGTAATTATTTGCGGATAAAAGCTATATGAATGACATACACTCCGCCTATCAACTAATGAACTCTCAGCGCACTCTGCACCCATTTGTTGGCTATTGATATTATTCTGGATTGCGAATTGCATTTCTTCAATGTCTATCAAAAATTGCTTTCTCTACCTCCACAAAGTAGGGGTAAGACTTACGTACACATTACCCTCCCCAAACCCCATACTGTGGGAATATACTGCATATGTTGTTGTCATTTCATATTATTCTGCATCTTAACGCACTTGGATTTCATGTTTACATACCAATTTTCATGAAAACCTCTCAATTCGGAAATTAGAAAAATGCAGTCTTTTTTTAAGAGCTTGCGTGCGCATACACACATTTTTTGAACTTTTCACATATAGGTATACAACTTCCAAGCTGAAAGCAGTGTGGCCGTGCACCTTGCACTGGCTAAGATCCAATCGTGTACACTGAAGCATATTTTACGAAGTCATAATAACATTAGTCGTCGACTCTATTTCTGACTTCAACAGCAGCTTTAAACCAGTCTGCGTCAATATATGTTCACCTATAAGGAAGATAAAAGTCTAGAATGCAGAAGTTGGCTACATATTCGATATTTTCATCAAAATGTACCCACAAGTTAAGCCTCTGTTCTTGCAAAAGCTCCCAAGCACACAATCAATGTAGTTTCGCATGATACGCGTTGATACAAAATCTAAAGAATGAAGCACGCAAATGAACCAAAAAGAATTGTAATCCAAAGAGCGAGAGCAGAACGTATAATTAAATATAAGCTGCATTTCAGCATTTCAACTCATAAACCAGAGAATGATATTTTAGCCTAACATCAAAGTTTAACTTATATGCACTAATGGTGTAAGTTTTTACACTACCAAGTCAGTATTACCGGGTGCAATAGGTCATATACCATATTTTGTAGGCGACTAATCTACAAATGCTGTGTAATGTTACTTGTAAGCTCTTAAATGACTTGATAGTGTAAATAATTTACGCCATCAATGCATACGAGTAATACTGTATCAGTTTTCCTTAAAAAGGCGTGCATCACCACTGGCTTCTCGATGCTAGTTATAAACTACATATTCTGATTTAAATCTAGCAAGAGCATCTAAAATCAATTTTGTACTAGTTTTATTCTGTTTTTTAAACAGGAAAAGAAGGTTGCTCACCGGGGCAAGGAGCGAATATAGCTGGCAATTGGTCCCTGCAATACACTATTTGTAACTTACGTAATATGAGCATCTATATGTTGATGTTGCCTTCTCTCCACAGCACAGAAGGATAATATACATATTACAACATCATAATTTCTTCAGCTATTCGTAGCTTCCCAAGAAAACTTGATGTATGTAGAGCTGCTGTTTCCAGCAGATATCCGTTAACCTACTAATTTACTTTTACATATGCAACTCATATTAGAAAGATTGCTCCCCTATCCAAATACTCTAATCAGCAGACCTGCAATGAACTTCTTTCCTATCTACACAGGCCAGTTGCTTCAAAAACATATGCTCGTACATGGACAAATGATTTACCTATAGAGTCAAATTTGATATGTAAAAGAAAGTTATGATGTGCCATGTCTCACATTTACAACAATATTTATTGATTTGATTTTGCTTTCAACATGACAGGTCTACCAATTCTGACTACATCTTCAGAAAAGAGAAGTCTTTCAGCTGAAGAAATTTGATATTAAGCAAATTGACACTACCTTATACAACATGATACAACTACGCCAAAAAACAGAGTACGACCTAGATTTAATATTAAAAGAGAAGCTGATTTTGGATTCTGCAGTGGCCAAGCTCTTGTGAATTGCCATTAATATCTACATATGAAGAAGAATAGGATGTTGAGGATAAAATTACCATGTCTAAAGCGCATGCATCTGAGCAGACTATTGCCTATATACTCTAGTGGAACTCTCTTCTTCAAATTATTGATCTTTCTCTGAACACGTGCATTTCTTCTGATGCTCCATAAGCTCCTGCAGCATTAGATTTTCTAAAATTAAACCCTTCCTTGGGTCTAATTGTGAGAATCCAGTGCTTCCTCTTTTAACTACGCACTTCATTACGTCAGTAACTACCACTAATGATTAATTAAATTATGTGACATAACTATATTAAAAGATCTCACAAATTAATAACTAAATGTATTTAATCAGAAGCTGGAAGTAATTTCTTGTTGCAGAAATATGAAACAAGACGGGTTAAGAAATCGCATACGGCTGGCAATTCACTCACTTTTCTATGCTAATGTGCAGCAGCGAGGAGCCAACTGGTCGTTGTTGGTCTGAGGTTATCGTACACTTCATTTCTTTTTAGTCCAAATGACTTCTTCTTTTTTTTTTTTGTCCAAGTTACTTTTCTTATTGTCTAACTCACTACCTTTTCTGTGTGAGTTTCGGGATATTCAGTACTTGAGTGAATTCATGACTTACCTGAATCTGTTTCTGCAGAAACTTGACATATTCGACTGCTTCTTCCAACATGTCAGCGGTGTTGGTTTGCTGTGGATAGCAAAAGTCAGTGTTAATCATGAATTGCATGAACTACAATAAGAACAGCACTTCCCCCCAAATCTGCTGAGAATTATATATCTTTTATATTTAAACCTTAGGTTTACTTGTTCATTCTTAATAAAAATTCAAACTTTACACCCATAATGTCACATTATTGTAAAATAGAGTTTGAAGAAGGGGAGGGAGAAGGAGCCCTTGACCCGCAGGAGGATTTATTCAATCACATAGTTTGGGCTTCAACTGTTGATCCTCATGAACCACAAACAAAAATGATCCAAAATGAGCAAGGCACTGTTTCTTAGTGAAGTCAAAACACTAAGGATCACGTAGACATGAAATAAGAAATATGGATAAACCAGGACATCAGCCACATATTGAGGTCTAAGAGAAGTTCAAGGGTGCAACGGGCTTGATAAATGCTATGGCACCAAAAAGGTGAAATAGAGATATGAGAGAGAGAATGAGAGAGCAAAAGACAGAAAGAGAGAAGACTAAGAGAGATGGAGATAATAAAGAGGTTTTACACTCAAAACTCCAAGATATTTTGAGAGGCCAAATCAAAGCTATCGTACTCTCCAATCTTAAATGTCTGTCAATGGAAGGAGATTTTAAAGTGCTTCTCAAACTCTTAAGATATTTTGGTATGCATTCAGCTGAAGAAAGACATTTTGGTGTGCAATCTTTAAAAGACAGGACAATGAGAGTACTTTGCTCATGCTATAAGATAAAAACTCTTTTTTTTTTTTGTAAATAAAGGCAAAGACTCAATTATACACCTAGAAACAGTAACATACCTGGATTCTTTAACTCAAACTTAAATTAAAGATCATGGAATCAAGACGTACTTGGTAATATTAGCGTTCATTGCTAAGCTTAAGCATTTGATCTATTGGTTGGATTTTCGGAAGTTTGGGAATGCATCATTAATTAAATTTTTCTTTCATTTTTAACACACATAATAACTGATGATTGACCAAAATACTATCTCAGAAACGACACTTTAACCGTACTTCCTGGCACTCCCAACATGTTCATCCTAGCAAAATAAAATATCTAGCATATCAAACAACTGAGAGTAATCTTCTAAAATATATAACCAAATCAATCAATCAATTATGCTTCAATCCTAAATCTGCGTCTAACCAATCCAGGAACAAATTTGGGTCCCAACCAATGTTAGGATCATCCACCTTGAACTTTACATGTAAGATCATATATAGTCCTTGTAAGCTTTTTTAGGCGGTATGGTTCTACAAAAGCTTAAGGCTTTGCCTATCAAAAGGATGTCTATTGTGCTTACCCTGGCTTCCTAGCAGAAAAAGGCTCATATATTTTTACTGATAAGTTCCGAACTAAAGAATGCCACCTGTGCAGTGATATTTATGTCATACTACTATCTACCCCAAGTCGATCTTCATCACATGGAGAATAATCTTCATCTAATGGGGCACTCTGTTTGGGAGAATTGTCATTTATGAGGAATTTAATATTGCAAATATTTGAGGTGGTCGACAATTGCTGTTTGAAAAACAACCAAATCATCCATGTAACGCTAGCACATGCTATTAGGACGTCACTGAGAATTTGTTCAAAATGCTTCGACTGTCGAGAAAATCTCTAGAATATGGGCAAGATCTGGCCTTTACTTCAACTAGCAACAAGAGGGTTGAGTTTTGACAATCAAGATTAGAGGTCCGTTTAGTCCCCTATGCAGGGGAAAAGCTCAGGGTTTGATGTTGATTGGCTATTGTGAGTTCATCATGGAAGGCTTGGCATAAGCAGATGAAACATATCCAACAAGGAGAAATGAAATTTGTCGTACTTCTTACAATTTCTAAAGATTAGGACCGACTCTAATGATTACTGGTCTTTGGTGAATAGGTGAGAGCTTATCTCTGGTGAGTGTTACATTGACCATAATCAACCCTGTAGAAAATGGTAAACCATTTAGCAGGGACTCAGTGGTATTATTTAGAAAGCATTTGCCATTTAACTATGGCTAAAACTTGAACAATTAGTTATTAGATTTGTGTAAAATCATCTTTAAGATTGAATAATGTTATATAGAATCAGTTGTCAGTAAGTCTGGAATCAATTTCCACAAGATGCATACTTTAATCTTCATAACTACTTTTCTCCATTCATTTGGTGGACTCACCCATTAGGATCATTGATGTCATAAATAAATTGATTATCACTTCAAGATTAAAGGTGGTTGTCTTGTTCATCATTTTCCTGTTGAGGGAGACATGATAAAAGGGTGAAAATAACAGGCGCCAAATCCCTTTAATTAGCATAAGTCAAAGCCTTCATGAAATTGCTATTTATGCAGCTCTTTGAAAGATGTACAAGGAGCTCCCATAAATAATTTACCTTGTCCATATTTGGCACCAGTTCCTGAAGCTTCCTTATTCTGTCACTTATGCGCGTTCGACGAACCTTGCACAAGAGAAGTACAAGCATAACCTAGTTAGATTAATGACTGGTTGATTTAAATTGCCTATAAACACAAGTAAAAGGGGAAAAAAAGGAAAATGCTTTACTCGCTCGGCTATGCTGCGAGGATGGGTAGCACAACCACGCTTTGCTCGAACCTTACAAGGCACCAAATCGTCCATGAGCTTCTCCATTTCAGCATCTAGTGATCCACCAGAACCATGTAACTGTCCACTTGGCTCTCCCTTCTACACCTCCCAAACACAAACAGCTGTAAGTACGTAAATATTAATAGAAAGAATAGTGCTTCAGGAGACCCCAAAAAACAAAAGTCAGATCACACACACATTAGACAGAATTGCTTCAAAGTTTATGCACAACAGTCTCCAACGACTATTGGTTGGTAGTGTTATTAACTAATAATTTGTTATTACTAATTTTAAGGAACCAATTGTATTGTCCTCGTATACTGACCTTTCGCCATTGCTTATATTTGGACAACAACAAGAAGACTTAAAGTTCAATCCATATAGAAATAATACTTCCTCTGTCCCAATTTATGTGGCAGTGGGACACCATCCCATCACCTTTCTATATTTAGAAACAATTTAACTTTAGAATATCCATATTACCTTAATGAGATGATTTATAGCCACATACAAATGTCTAAGGCTTGTTTTAGACCACAAGGTACAAAAGTCATTCTTGATTTCTTCTTAAACTCTGTATCCAAAGTCAAATGGTGCCACATATATTGGGACGAAGGGAATAACAAGAAAAGAAACATATAGAAGAAGATAAATATGTTACTTCCACACGGAAAGTATGCTTTCAACAATCTCATTCGTGTAGCCATAAAAAACAATACAAAGGGTAGACAAACTTTTTTAATGGAAAGTCAAGTCATGTAATCAGATGAATATTCAAGACCATGTTAAATTTACAAACATTAACAAGTAAAATCAATACTTTCCAAGGTTGAAATATCCACATGCTTGCCTCAAGAAAAATATTAACCCGAATTTAGGGATAATAAAAATTTAAACTTCAGATGAGGTGGTAAAGTTTATACTAACCAAGTGGTTAGATAATTTTCTGGGCGAACTTTCGGAATCATCTTCTCTGGGCCGCTTAATGGGCTGAGAAATATAGCTCAAACTGGAGGGAATTCCATAGCTTGAGAAGTAACCATCTGAGTTAATATGTGAAAGAAACTCCGCCGGCGAACTCTGCTGCCGGAGAAAATTACTACTACCGCCGGATTCAAACAGACCCGGATCGCCGGTGAACCTAGTTTCCGGTTTAACAAGCTCCGGAAGCTGCTGCTGAGTAGTTGATGGGTGGGGTGGTGGTTTGTTGGGGGAGTGTAAAATGGGAGAAGAAGGGTTAAGAACCACTTCGTTTTCAGTATCGGATTCGAGAAGTGCCTCTAACCATGTTGCCGGAGCTGAACGGTATCGGGATAATCCACCACCTACGCCACCGGCACCGCCACTTCCACGTTGCATCGCTGAACTTCTTCCGGTGATCTCTACGGCAATTGGTTTTTCGTTTCTTTTCGTTTCTTTTTCTCTTCAGGTGAATTTTTTGTTGTTCTTTTCTTTTGAGAGTTTTTGTTTCAGTGAGCTAAAAAAGAAGATAGAGTAGCAATACGCTTCAATACTTTCTACATACCTTCGTTATACTCGTATATTTATCTCTACATACGGTAGTAGTATAGCGTAGGTACACAAATGGTATGAAAAATGCTCTCCCTCCAAGCAAGACGGGCCCGTTTGGCCCTAAGAAAAATTTTAATTTTTTCCGAAAAAATTTCAAACTTTCTTTGGAATCAGTGTTTGTTCATAAAATTTTCAAATTCATTTCGAAATTTTTCAAATATTTGAAAAACTCCAAAAAGTTATTTTTCAAAATTTTAACTTCAAATCACTCACAAAAATTCAAAAATAACTCTAAATTTTATTCATGTCCAAACACAGCTTTAATTTCCATATACCATTTTCACTTAAAAAAAATTAACTTTTTTTCTGGAATTTTACCTATCTTATGTCCAAACGCCCACGTAGTACTATATTATTGTTTGGGAAGTCAATAATTTTCTTGATTGCTATTCAACTACTTTTTAATCTAAAAATAGCATGATTAATGAACTTTTTTATTTATTTTTCAAATATATATGCAACTATTGAGAATATTTAAGGATTTATATCATTCTTTTTAGGAACATAGAAATTAAACTTAACCTCGCACTACATAATCTTTGGTAACTATAATGTATTTGAAAAAGCTTATTTTGTAAAATTTAAAATTATTCTAATGGCTACATTGATATCTGGTTTTAAAAAGAGAAAATATTGGATTTATCAGAAGTTGATATGAAATAAATAAAATGGTGACAGTGCTTATGATTTTCTCAAAAAAATTGCTAAAAAGGGAACTGGATCATTCATAATATTTTTATATAACTTCAATTGCTTTATCTTCTTCTCAGGTGTCATCCAACAGTATCAAATTTTAATTGCATTTCACTATCACAACTATATAAACAACATGTATTACAACTTATATAATGTTTTAAGGTCAAAGAGGTGGAAAAGAAAATGTCAAAATAAAAAGGAACATAAGAAGCTGAAAAGCAATCCTTCATTTAACTTATACGTTAATAACTTAATTAACTTCGCGAAAAGAGAATTACATGCTAAAAGTAGGAACCAAAGTAATGGTCTCTATAGTTATAAAATGAGCAATTTGATATTAAAGATTTCTTAAACTCTCTGTTTGCCAAAAACCACTAAATAATCGGGACCAAATTTCTTTTATCTTTCATTGTTATTGTTGTTAGGTGTTTAACCAAAAATATATCTTTTAATCAAAGTTTAATTTTTTTAAAAGAAAACGGGCTTCTGATAACCAAGTTTTGCTTCACTTTCTCAATGATATCAAAGGAAAATAACAAGAATAACTAAGGAAATAATTGATTGTAAAGTCAAGGTAGAGAATTTCTAGAAAGCAAAAAAGTAAAGTGTATATTTCAATATTGTCTCCGATGTGTCCTTACAAATAGAATTTTGTGCCCTTATATAGGAATATACAATAGTAGTGGTTTTTTCCTATAATTTGGGCTAATTATGGGCATTAATAATATTGATTGTTCACTATCTTAGATTCTCATAACCGATGCATTTACTGCTATAAATGCATTACATCTGTTACGATTCCCCTTCCTTATTTCTTTCTGGTCCATGTAGCTTTCCTTCTTTCTACTATTTATTTATTCTTTGCCAGCTGTTAGTCATGGTGTCGTCTCGTGGTATTTCTCCCCGTGCATTTTCTTTTTCCATCAAATAAGATTGCCACGTGTCTTTGTATTATTGTTTCACGCGTTATGTCATGTCAGCAGTCTAATATTCCACGTGTAGCTCTTTTTCACCACCAATACAGATAGTCCCCCTCCCCCACTTTCTTGAATATTCTCTATTAAATATTCAGGGAAGTGGAAAGCTTTTTATATATGGCGAAAATTCTCTGCTACCGTTTTCGAATATAATCACCTCATGTATTCCCACCCCTACTTTTTCAGTAACTATGGAAGTTTGAAATCCCCAACTTTCGTGCTTGGGTAGGAAAGTTGCTATATGTTGCCCCTATGGAGAGAAGATCTTGGAAGTATCTCTCTCAGATATTTGGGTGGAAAATTAAAACACACGGTACTTTTTCCCGCTTAGTCTTCTTCTTTTTCTCTTTTGCTAACTTAAGAGTTTCTTACCATGACTCTTTTCTTTAGGATTTCTCATTCATGGTGTTAGTCCCGCTTCTGTTTCATCTGTAAGACTTACTGTGAGCCTTGCTCAAGAAAGAATTCTGAGTTCCAAGAGGAAGGTTGATGGAGCCCGTGGCTCGGAGGGAGAAGAAGAACTAGAGGAAGGTTCTTTAGTTCGTAGACCTCGAGTTAGGAGGCGCGTTATTTCAGATGATGAAGTCACCCCTCCTCCAAGTTCAGTTCCTTTAAATGAGCCTGCAAGTGCTACTTTAGTAAGTTCTGATGAAGAGATGAATGCTCTCCCTCGTGACTTTACTGATCAACTATTTTTCTATGGTTTTAATAGTAAAGATTTTGGCCCCGTTTCTGAAGAATTAACTCTTGCTCCTCTTCCATCGCCAGTCCCCATTCGTTCTCAATCTGTCGTTCCTGTGGCTGCTGCTACAGCTCCTCCCGTGGCTACTTTCACCTCCTCAACTGTCCTTGTTTCTACTACTTCTCATGTTGAAATTGGTACTTCTAATAGCAATAGAGTGATGAAAAAGGTTACCATAGAAGTCCCTGAAGGTGGTAATTTGTTGAAAAAGTCTGGTCAAGTCGACATATGGTTGAAACCTCTACTTGGCCCAGTTAAGAAGTCAAAGTTGGAAAGCCACAGCTCCTTGACATGGATGAATGATATTGTTCATTCATCTCTGAAGGTTCAAGTCTTAGCTTTTTCCTTTCTTTTTCTCGTGGTTATTTACTTTTGTTTGACAATCGCTTCTTTCTTTTCTTTTATAGATCAACTTGATAGGCACGGAGCTTATGAAGAGAATTGTTCACATAAGCATCTAGTCAATGATTATCATACTGAAGCAGATAACTGGAAGGAACAATACAAGGGTCTTCAATTGGAGAAAGAAGTTTTAGCTGAAGAGAAGTGTGTTTTGGAACAGCAAGCAAGGATGATGGCAGCGGAATTGGCAATTGAAAAAGCCTCTTCAAGTCAAGTTGGCAAAGACAAAGACATCCTTGAGTCTTCATTTGCAGAGCAACTTTCTAAAGCTACCAAGGAAATAAGGGGTTTGAAAAAACTCCTTAATCAGAAGGGGACTTATGATGCGCAGCTAGTTCAAACACTCACTCAGGTTCAAGAAGACCTCTGTGTCTCTTCTGATAAGATCCAGTTCTTGGAGAGTTCCCTCACCCTTTTGAAGGTTTCTTATGATGCTTCTTTGATTGAGAAAGAAGAGATGAAGGCTGAAATTGACCAGTGGAGAAAGATTATGAAGCTCTTGAAGATAAATTGACACTTGATGTAAGTTGGGCTTTTTTGAATACCAGCATCGAGACTTTGATGGAGGCTAGCCAGGAAGTCTTTGACTTGAATGCCGAGATCGCCAAGGCTAAGGAAAAAATTGAAAAAACTCAGCAAAGTCAGAGCTTTTCCTCACCTGAGGTCGGAGTTCCCGAACGTGATGAACTTACTCCTGGTGAAGTTGGTATTCAAGCTTCTTCTGCTCAAGTTAAATCTTCTCCCGCTGTTGATGATGCCATATTAGATTCTGCCTCTCCTGTTGCTGAAAATGCCATATTGGACTCTGCCCCTTAATGTTCTTTCAGAACTTAGTTTGTTTTTGAACTTTTGATGGGAATTTTTTTTTTTTACTTTTTGGAATGGTTGGTTAGTTTTTACCCCTGGTTCGTTTTGGGGTTTGTTTACCAAACAAACATTTTGGTTTTAACTAAGTATATACTTAGTTTTAGCCAAGTTTAATAAATGATCTTTTGTTTAATTTGAGTTTTTGTTTAAACTCTTTGATTTGCATTTAAAATGCTTTAATATTTCGTAATTTTGGCATAGACACAAATTTTATAAAAGAGGGACCTTTTATAAACGACACTAAAGAAGAAGATGTCTCAACTTCATATTGGTATATGTATATGAGAGAAGTAGGAAAGTGCATATTTTAAAGAAGTTTCATGAATAATTTGAGGAAGTTTCATGTTTTGAACTTTCAAATTACATAACACTTTACAAGTATTCAATTAACTCTTTGTACGACATCTACAACTCTTTCATAACTGTTTTTCTTATAACAGGTTTCAAATATTCTAGGGTATATCTTGCAACCCATGACTAATCATTGCCCTTAACCTAAGTACTCGCAGGATATTATAATTTATGTCCGCGAGTTTACACTTTATCAAAGCTTATTACAAAGGTTTTTGAATCAGGCTTGTTTTTTACTCTTGATTGGCTCTTGACTTTTGATTCTTAGGTTGATCCAGACTTGAATTCTGACGGCTCTTGACTTTTGATTCTTGAGTTGATCCAGACTTGAATTCTGACTTTTAGTCTTCTTTGCCTTCATATCTATAGTCTGCCAAATGTTAGAGCTTTGAAGTATGAAATCTCGAGCACTTGATTATTCTTTCCATTTGATCCATTTCCTGAAAAGGAAAATACATACGGGACTAGGCGGTATATTTTTAGATGATGACTGCTTAACCCATTTTATTTAAAGGTTGTAAGCTAGACGGGGAATAATTTTGTATCATGCATGTCTTTCAGGTCTAATATCATCATTTGGTATGGGCTAGCTTTGTGCATATCATCTAAAATAGTTAGTATAATTAAAAAAGAACAAAACTAAACCATACACGAATGATACCTAACTAGGGGATTTTCCTTTGCTTAGAAGTAATACTTCTTTAAATGAACAGTATTCCAATTTGATGGGAGTACTTTGCCCTCCATTATTTCTACCTCATACGCACCATTTCCAGCAATGCCTCGAATTCTGTAGGGTCCTTCCCAATTTGGACTCAAATTTCCTGCATTGGCCACTTTTTTCAATTGAAAAACCTTTTTGAGGATGAAGTCCCCAATCTTGAAGTATTTAAGATGAGCTTTTTGATTGTAGTATCGCTCAATAATTTGTTTTTGCGTTGTCATCCTTATTAGGGTCGCTTCTCTCCTTTCTTCAAGCAAATCTAGATTTATTCGCATCTCTTCCTCATTTGATTCTTCAGTTGCTTGAGTATATCTTGTACTTAGTTCACTTATTTCAACTGGGATTAAGGCTTCAACACCATACATAAGTGAGAATGGAGTCTCTCCCGTACCTATTTTTGTTGTCGTTCGATAAGCCCATAAGACTCCTGGTAACACTTCTGGCCACTTACCTTTTGACTCCTCTAATATTTTCTTCAAGTTATTAATAATAACTTTTTTTGTCGATTCGACTTGTCCATTAGCCACATGATGGTTAGGTGTTGAAGTTATCCTTTTAATCTGCCAACTCTAAAAGAATTTTGTGATTTTCGCACCTATGAATTGTGGGCCATTATCACATACAATTTCTTTTGGAACTCTGAACCGGCATATGATTTTTCACCAAATAAAGCCCCTGACTTCTTTTTTCCACACCTGTTTGAAGGCACCTACTTCTACCCATTTAGTAAAATAATCTGTTAATACTAATAAAAATCGTACCTTTCCTTTGGCTTGTGGTAGTGGACCCACAATATCCATTCCCCATTTCATAAAAGGCCATGGTGAAATAACCGAATGTAATAGCTCCGCTAGGCGATGCATGTTGTTGCCATATCATTGGCATTTGTCACACTTGGCCACAAAACTTTCCGCATCTTCTTCCATTTTTGGCCAATAATACCCTACTCTAATTAGAGGTTTTACCAAGGATCTTCCTTCTGCATGATTTCCACAGTGTCCCTCATGTACTTCTCTCATCACATATTTCATTTGAGAAGGTCCGAGACATCTTGCTAAAGGCCCTTCGAACATCTTTCGATACAAGTTGCCACGAACCAAACAATAATGGGCAGCTTTTCGTCGAAGTGACTGAGCCTTTTTCTTATCTTCAGGTAAAATCCCGTACTGCAAGAAATTAACGAACTCGTTTCTCCAATCCCAAGTTAAATTATTGAAATTTACCTCGTTTTATCCTGATCGAATGCCGAATGAAACAAATGTATTACGGTAGCAGTTTCTTCATTTGTTACTTCTGCAACAGATGCGAAACTAGCCAACATGTCTGCTTCCGTATTTTTCTCCTTGGTATTTGCACGATTTTCCACAATTGGAATTATCTGATTAATTCCCGTGATTGTTGCATTCTCGCCTCTCTAGCTATATAAGTCCCCTGCATTTGATTGACTACAAGCTGCGAGTCACTTTTGATTATAATCTACTCTATTCTGAGTTCTCGTGCCAATTCCAGACTTGCAATTACAACTTCATATTCTGCTTCATTATTAGTAATGTGATGGCATTTTATAGCCTGCCTTATGGTTTCTCCTGAAGGTGGGATTAGAACAATGCCTAAACTCGCTCCTTTATAATTCGAGGAGCCATCAGTAAATAGGGTCCAAGTACCAGGAATAGATCCGGTGAATACATGTAGTTCCCTTTCTGCTTCAGGAACTATCCCTGGGCTGAAGTCTGCCACAAAATCTGCTAAAACCTGTGATTTTATCGCAGTTCTAGGTTGGTACATGATATCATATTCACTGAGTTCTATAGCCGATTTAGCTAACCTACCTGACAGTTCTTGCTTATGCAATATATTCTTTAAGGGGTAAGCGGTCACTAAAGAGATAGGGTGACATTGAAAATAAGGCCTCAACTTTCTAGATGTCATAATTAGTGCTAAAGCAAGTTTTTCTAAGTGAGGATATCGAGTTTCAGCATCCAATAAAGATTTGCTAACATAATAGATTGGATATTGTTTACCTTTGTCTTCACGTACTAATACTGCACTTACCGCCATTTCTGATACAGCGAGATAGATGGGTAGCCTTTCTCCATCCTTGGGTTTAGCCAATAACGATGGGTTTGACAAGTATGCTTTTAGATTTTTGATTGCTTGTTGACATTCATCAGTCCACTCGAATTGTTTCTGCTTTTTCAACACTGAAAATAACTTAAAACTTTTCTCCGAAGACTTAGAAATAAACCTTCCCAAAGTTGTTATCCTGCATGTCAGCCTCTGCACCTCCTTTTTGCTCGTGAGTATGTTTGGTATTTCTTCAATGGCTTTGATATGTGTAGGGTTTAGTTCAATACCTCGGTTAGAAACAAGGAAACCTAAAAACTTACCAGAAGCCACGGCAAAGGCACATTTTTCAGGATTTAACTTCATATTGAACTTGCGGAGAATCTGAAAAGTATATGATAAATGTTGGATATGATCCCCCACCTATGCTGACTTGACCAGCATGTCATCGATGTAGACTTCCATAGTTTTTCCCAGGTGTTCTTGGAATATTTTTGTTACCAATCTTTGGTACGTGGCCCCAACATTCTTTAATCCGAAATGCATGACTTTACTGTCCCCTTGTCTGTGATAAAAGAAGTTTTTTCCTCATTTAAAGGATCCATCTTTATTTGATTATATGATGAATATGCATCTAAAAACTCAACAAATCATGTCCTGCAGTAGAATTAATTAGTTGATCTATATGCGCTAAAGGAAATGAGTCTTTAGGACAAGCTTTATTTAAGTCAGTATAATCTATACAAACTCGCTATTTCCTATTCTTTTTTGGTACTACTACAGTATTAGCTAGCCAGTTAGGATATTTTACCTCTCGGATGGATCCAATTTTTAAAAGTTTTTGTACCTCATTCTGGATCACCTGATTTTTGAAGGATTCTTGCTTCATTTTCCTCTGTTTGACAGGTGGATAAGATGGATCTTCATTTATCTTGTGGGTCATCACCTCCGGTGGTATACCTGTCATATCTGAATGCGACCAAGTAAAGAAATATGCGTTAGCTTGTAAAAATTTGACAACTTTACCTTTCATTTCTGGGTTTAGCTTCATTCCAACATAAACTTTTCTATCTGGCCACTACTCGGAAAGCGTGATAGCCTCGAGTTCTTCTATTGTTGTTTTGATATTTTCATTCTCTTCTGGCTCTTAAATGACATCAGGCCTTGAACCTACGTCTGTTTGTCCACCTTCAGTTGAGGTTTGTGTTGCTTTGTCCTAAATTGAATTCTGTAATTGCTATTTTTCATCTGCACCATCATTCTCTATTCTCGAATCCGCCACTGAATTGATACTTCTAGAAGCATGTTGATCTCTACGGATTTGTCTAATACCCCATTGTGAAGGAAATTTAATAACTTGATACAAAGTAGATGGAACATCATCCATGTCATAAATCCAAGGCCTACCCAGAATCATATTATACGCCATGTCTGTATCTATCACTTGGAATTTCGTATCTTTGGAAACTCCTTCTGCAAATATGGTAAGCATTATTTCTCCTTTTGTAACAACGCTTGAATTGTCGAATCCAAATAAGGTACGTGCTTTGGGCACCATTTTGTCATCATCTTGCATCTCGTTTACCACTCTCAAAAGAATGATATTTACGGAGATACATGGATCAATCAAAACTCGTTTCACATTAGTATAATGTATAAGTAAAGATATTACCAGTGCATCGTTGTGAGGAATCATCACGCCATCTGCATCTGCATCATCAACCGTTATACTATCTTCTTCCAAAACTTGGCGAACTCATTTTCCGTGGGTAACCGTGACTTTTGATGTCTTTTTTGCAACTGTATATGTCATACCGTTGACCTCTTCTCCTCCTCTTATCACATTAACCATCCTTTTTAGTGATGGAGGTTTTGGTGGCTCTTGTCTATTCTTCATATACGTTTTCTTACCCTTCTCACTGAACAAATCAGTTAGATAACCTTGTTTTAACAAATGCTCTATTTCACCTTATAGCAATCTGCAATCTATTGTTTTATGACCGTGGTCGTTATGAAATTCCCACCAGAAATCTAGATTTCTCCTGCTAGGGTTTGATCTCATTTCTTTTGGCCACTGCACCTTATCTCCCATACTTCTTAAAACAGCTACCAACTCAGAAGTGCTAATATTGAAGCTATAACTACCAATCTTTGCCTTTGTATTAACATTGTTGTCCTGCGCATCTCGCTCTTTCCCGAACTTAGATGATGATTCCACGTATCTGTGTCTTGATCTAGAACCATACCTTGGATTTTCTCGTTTAAAACGTGAATCCCATCCTGCTAGTTCCATGTAAGGTTCGTACCTATTCTTACCGGACCTTTTTTCAGTTTCTGGTTAGCTCAAACTTGTTCTTTCATCACCCCGTGATTGAGTGATAGTGTCTTCCTCTATCCGCAACTTCGTACTATACCTGTTGTAAACATCATTCCAAGTTAAAGCAGGGAATTCTCGTAAACTTTCCTTGAGTCTTCTCGTGGCTTCTGAGCTTTTTTCATTTAAGTTACTTGCAAATGCCGTGGCCGCCCAATTATCAGGTACCCGCGGTAACATCATTCTTTCACGTTGAAATCTATCCACAAATTCCCCGAGTACCTCTATATCTCCTTGTTTTATTTGAAGATGTGTTTCATCCTCTTCTCTAACTTTTTGAGCTCCCGAATGTGATTTTATAAATGAATCTGCAAGCTTAGCAAAAGAATCAATATAATTTTCTGGTAAAAGAGAATACCATATTAGTGCTCATTTCGTGAGTGTTTAGCCAAATTTTTTACCAGCACCGACTCAATTTCTTGCTTGGTTAAATCATTGCCTTTCACACCAGTTGTAAACGCAGTTACATGATATCGTGGGTCGGTTATTTCATCATACTTCGGAATATCTGAAATTTTAAACTTCTTTGGTATTGGCAAGGGAGCTGCACTTGGCTTCCAGGGTTGTTGTGAATATTTGTCAATATTCACTCCTTTAATCATGGGTGGCACACCAGGCATCTGTTCTATGCGATCGTTCTGCTCCTTGAGCTGCTTCTGAAAAGTTAGTACTAAACTTTGTAAATAAGAATTATTTGGTGTACCTGACCTTCCATCGTGAGATTTATTGGGATTTCCTACGCTTCCCGAATTAGCAAGTCCCGAACGTGGGTTTTCTATAATTGCAATGTTGTTTAGAGGTGGAGTTGGTGGCGCAGTTGGCAATCCACTGACAAAAGCTTGAAGAGAATTGTTGACGTGTTCCACAATTAGTTATTGTAATGCGTCCTCGGCAGTTTGCTCGTCCCCTTGTTGATCATTCGTATGTGATGTTGATCTTTGAGGTGTCCCCTCCCGAGACTGTCGGCGGAGAATTTTGAGGTGAAGGGATTGGAGTTCCTCCCTCCTGTTGGTTCTATTGGTTGTTGTCGTTGGCAGTTGACATGATTATTTGACAGAAAAGTGAATTTGGAAAGTGAAAAGATTATCAGATCCCCGACAGCGAAACCAATTTGTTTAACCACAAATATATCTTTTAATCAAAGTCTAATTTTAGAAGAAAACGGGCTTCTGATAACCAAGTTTTGCTTCACTTTCTCAATGATATCAAAGGAAAATAACAAGAATAGCTAAGGAAATAATTAATTTCAAAGTCAAGGTAGAGAATTTCGAGAAAGCAGAAAAGCAAAGTGTATATTTCAATATTGTCTCAGATGTGTCCTTAAAAATAGAATTTTGCGCCCTTATATAGGAATATACAATAGTAACGGTTTTCCCCCGTAATTTGGGCTAATTATGGGCATTAATCATATTGATTTCCCATTATCTTGGATTCTCATAACCGATGCATTTATTGTTATAAATGCCTTATATCTGTTACGATTTCCCTTCCTTAGTTCTTTCCGGTCCATGTATCTTTCCTTCTTTCTACTATTTATTCATTTTTTACTAGCTGTTAGGCCTGGTGTTGTCTCGTGGGTATTTCTCCCCGTGCTTTTTCTTTTTCCATCAAATAAGATTGCCACGTATTGTTGTATTATTATTCCACGCGTTATGTCATGTCAACAGTCTAATATTCTATGTGTAGCTCTTTTTCACCACCAATACATTAGGTACCTTTTTTAAGTGGACATGAAGCTTGATACACAAGCCATCCCCAAGAAGGATAGTTTCAAATATCTTTGGCCCATAATTCAAGGTAACAGGGAGATTGACGAGGATGTTACTCATCGTATTGAAGCGGGGTGGATGAAATAGATGTTCGCATCTGCTATCTTGTGTGATAGGAATGGGCCACCTAGACTTAAGGATAAGTTATACAGAATGGTAGTTAGACCGACTATATTATATGGAGCCGAGTGTTGGCCAGTCAAGAAATCTCACGTTCAAAAGATGAGAGTAACAGAAATGAGGATGTTAAGATAGATATATGGGCATACCAGGAAAGACAAGAACAGGAATAAAGTTATTAGGAACAAGGTGGATGTGGCTCTTATGAAGATAAGTTGCAAAAATCGAGGTTGAGTGGTTCGGTCATGTAAAGAGGAGAGGCCTGACAAGCGCAAAACATAACACAAAATTATTGCTCGCAAGTCAAAGATAGTCTAATTATCGTCTTCACATGGATTGGATTTAAACAGTGTTCGAATAATCTTCAGTTAATTACTATCCAGGAAAATTAACACTTGATTTGATGATTATCAACTACGATTAACTACTAAAAATTAAGCAGTTAAAAATTGCTCACAAAAGATAGAAGATGAGCAACGGAGAACTATCAATGAGAGAAATAAGGGTAATTGACTAGACATGTGCAAGATAATTGACTAAGGATCCAATTCTTGAGTTAGTTCTCTCTATAATACTGTTGATTCTCACGAATTCAACAGATAATTAGATTACACTTGAATTTAATGTTCCTATTTTGATTAAACGTTAATTTCAATAATTAATCCAATTGAAGCACGTCAAACAATTGCAACGAATAAAATGATGGTTATGGTCTAAAGGGTAACTTCTCATTTCTCAAGAATGTTTCCTTATTTTCTGGTTCAATTAAAAATTCAAGAGGCCCTTTCAATTACCTATTTGAATCATGAATTTAAACTAGGGCATAAGATGTAAAGAAACTCAATATCAAGCTCCTCTTTCGATTAAGCAAAATAATAAATAACTCCACAATACGAATTAAAACTTCATCAATTAATTCCAACAATTATCAAGAATCGAATTCCTAATCAAGTTATCAAAATACCATATATGTCAACACCCTAATGGAAATTACTCCATAGTAATGGAAAAAGTCATCGCAGTAAGTTTAAAAACATAGAAAACATCAATGATAATGATGCGATAAAAACTCTCGTATTGCACCGATCGTTGGTTGAAACTTGATGAATTCTTGTATCTTCTTGCCTTAGTTGCTTCACCAATCTTTCGTAGGTCAAAATCCCTTCAAAAATATTTTTTGGTGTATTTATACCTTATAGGAACGGGCCCGGACGAAACTACCTTTTCCTAGCCAAAACAAGAAATAACTCCGAGAAATTTGTACAGGCGCTCGCGTCGTGCCATGCGGGGTGCTTGTGAGGATATTCAGAGAGTGAACTTTCTGACATGCAGCAACTTTTACACAACCGTGTCGCGCCATGCAGCGGCCCATGCGGCCCAGCAGTGTTATTTTCTCAGAGTAATTTTTTTCGTCCACTTTTTGACGTCCGGACTTGGTCCTCGATCCCCGAACGTGATCCCGACTTATTTTTGGGCTTCTACTCAGACTTCAAATCTCCAACTTGTTCAATTTAGCTCCAAATTAATCACTTCCTGCAAGGCATAAAACACGTAATAAGTGTAATTCACTATTTTTTTTAAACTCAAACACACGTAAAATGTAGTAATTAGAGTGAAATGCTATGGCTAAAATACAGGTTTCAAGCCTACCATCAAGGCCCCGATGCCCCGGTCAGGCAGTGTGAGAAGTTGACTATGGCGGGTCAAATGAGGGGGTAGAGGAAGGCTTAAGAAGTACTAGGGAGAGGTAATTAGACATGATATGGCACTACATCAGCTTACCGAGGACATGACCCTCGACAAAAAAGTGTGAAGGTTTAGAATTTAATGGGTTAATAGGTAGTCGAGAGTTTCTCCTTGTCTTACTAGTAATATTAGTACTAATATTGTATTTTTCCATTCCTTGTTCCTTGTTATTACACAGTGCGCCACTATTAACCGGTAGTTGTCACTAGTCTTGTATTGTCGTGTTCCTTAACCTTGGTTATTACTTGTTTTGTCATTTGCTTCAGTTGCCTTTTACCTTGTTGTTGCTATTAATTGGTTATTGGTTCCTTTTACTGTATTTGAGCCGAGGGTTTATCGGAAATAACTTCTCCACCTTCATAAGATAGAGTTAAAGTCTATGTATATTTTACGCTCCCCCAATCCCACTTATAGGATTTTACTAGGTCAGTTGTTGTTGTGCTTTTCTTAAAATCTTTTTCCTTTTTTTTTTTTTTTTGCTGTTCTGTTTTTTGTACAATCAGTTCCTCCAAGTTAGGTAAAGCGCATCCAATTAGCACTATACCAAACACGACCGTAGTTTGATGTATATACACATACAGGATTATTTACAAAAATACGCGTATGATTTGACGATTTGCGGCGGTGAAACGTCATCTGAGGTCTACGCCTTGCAACCAACAAATCCGAAACGCAACGATACGCGTGAAAGTGTGGCCAACCAAACAGAGTGCCTTTGCGGCTTTGCTATTTAACCTTACCTTCTACGCTATAAAATTTAAACTTAAAAAGAAAACCTCTTTTACCATGCTAAGACCAAAACTTTTAAATGCATTTTAGATTTAAAATCATTTGGAATAACTAAAAGTAAAATGCCTCATGATAAATAGTAGTAAGAATTACATGATTCAACTTATACACTTCCTAAGTTAAGTACTTATTTTCTTTCTCAAACAAAAAAAATAACATTTGACACACAAATTTCAATCATAATATAAGAATGTCTCGAATATAAAAAATACCTTGTAATATTTAAATGAAATGTTAAACTAAAATTTAAAATACACTTTTTCTTTTCATTATGATGACAGGATTTGATTGGGTAGAAATTTTAATTTACTAAAAAAAATTATCACACTATCGTTAATGAATTTATTTCGTGAAGTAGATAAAGGCAATACTTAAAAAAATATTAAAATTTTCTAAAGATTTTGTCGACACAAGTAAATAAAACTTATACGACTTGAATTGATACAAAAGAATAACTTAATTCTACCAATAATTTACATTAAATCTAAATATGTCCGAGAATTTATTTCTAAACTAGGTTTACAGTAAGATATCACATAATTAATGTTTTTTACTCACTTGTAACTTGTAATATTTACAAAATACCTTTTTTTTTCTCTACCCATCATTATCACGACGATGAGTCGATGACACAATAGAATTAAGAAAAGGCTTATCTAATTTTGTGGCAAAGGAAGAGTAGATGTTCCAAATTAAGGGGAATCGCGTGGATAAAGAGCGTGGGAGATTTTCGGCAAAATACTAAACCTTTTTCTTTATCGATTTCCAGCTGTACCTCATAGAAATTGGTGGCCAAAATTCAATGAGAGGAAGGGAGTTCACCCTGTCCACAAATTATAAGGAAAAAAATTGCAGCTTAGCCTTACTGTAATAAGAAGAAAAGGTTTGTGGACGTGAGCGTTTTGCTCGATCTTTTCATGTTGTTCTTCATTTTTTGGGATCACTTTAAGTTATTGTAGTTTTAATATAATACGAAATTTAAGATGTTAATTTGACTAATATCAATAATAATGGAATGAAATTCAAAATTAGTGGCTGAAAAGAGAAAAATATTACATCAAATTTAAATTATGAATAATTTATTAATTTAAATTTCTTAATAATTGTGAAGTTGTGAATAATTAAAACGACATTGTTTACCCGTAAAACGGTACAGTTTAATTTATACGTGGTTTCTAGACAAGTGAATTAATTTGATCCTAAAATAACAAAATAATTAAAGAAATATGTAATAATTAGCTTTGAGATGGAGACGAAATAGCAGAAACAGTGGTTCCGGGCACAACAATAATGAAATTAAAAAGCAAGGAGATAAAATTGTATTAAGCTTTGGATAGAGTATAATGTAAGTTTGCCAGAAAAAATCATGTGTTCTTTGCAATGATAGTTGAGCTCACTATTTATAGCTACGTCTAGGGAAGGAGGTCCTAGGATCGTGCCCCTCTTTAATGTCAATTATGAGGGCCATTGATAAAGATATAACGGTGAACATAAATGTCAAATTTCTTGTAACAGGCAATCGTACTTAATGCCATGGAATATTTCCTATTAATGCTACTGGGCGAAGAGTATTTATTACATCCTTATGAGCATTATTCTTCTGGGTGACAGACAGAACAGTTGCCTTCGGTCTTGGACATCCCCCCATCTTAGGATCCACGTGTTCCTTTTTTGGACGGCCACGTGGCATAGCATATTTTACCCTATACAGAAAGTCCCTCTGCTTTCCGGTGATATAATTTTGTGTCACTAGGAAGTTGGTAGAAACATTCTTTTGGCGGGAATTGATATCATTTTTTTAAGGTTTTTGATGGTTGATTAGATGCACGTCTCTCCGTATTTAATGCCCCGAACATGTGTCATCCCACGATTCAACATAGCTTTTGCTGGTTATCGAGGTAATCATGGCCATGAATTTTGCGGAGTTCTGCCTCAGCTATCAAGTATGGTTGGCGCAAGTAAGTCCTTCTGTGTGGAGGACGATTGCTTGTCTTTGGCATCTGTGCTAGGAAACGGAGAGGAGCTATCTTTAGCTCATGTGATGAATCTCTATTCCCCCAAAATCATCCGTGGGGGAATGATAAATTTCAGCAAACGCGGCCATCATGCCCTGTTATCTAGCATGGATGATGACAGCGACCGTGGGTGGATAGAGCGGTTTGTTGTAGTTGCTACCAATGATATCATTCCGGCAACGGCTTCATCCTTTCTGGAGGTGTGGAACCACACTTGCAAGATTTTTATTTAATATTTAGTTGATTAGGGATTCTTCCATATCTATATTGATCCTCCATTCTACACTCGTTTCAGCAATTCGATGGGTTCCGCCTATGGTTGAAGGCTTGGGCCTGTGGGTCCAAAAGATCTTAGACATCACTACGCCCGAGACCCGTACGTGGAAAGAAATGTCCATCAAATACGGCGGAAGGCCAAAAATTATGGTAATTCAGACTAACCTTGTTTCAGCTTTTTATGTGAGGAAATTGATTGATCTTTTCTATCTGTTGCTTGAAATCAGGTCTACTAGCGGGCTCAGTTAATATTCTCGAGGAGGATGTTTTGGCTGATCCTACTGAAGCGGCGAGGCTGCTTCAAGCGGCGCTCACTCGAAGAGGTATCTCCGGGCCTGCTTCGGGCGCAAGTGTTTCACTACGAAGTCCCCGGCCGAAGAACAAGCAGCCAAAAAGATAGCGTTCTTCCGTGGCCGGGGAAAAGAATAAGAAGGTGAAGACTATTTCCCCCGAGTCATCTCCGGAAGTTGTGATCACTAGCCCTCCTCCTGGGCCTGTCATATACACTATGATGATCGATGATGATATAGAAGCTAGTGATGATAGAACTTCTCTACATAGAAGACGACGATCATCATCAACTCAACAGAATGCTCAATCTGTTGAGTTAGTTACACCAATCGAAGAGGACATCTCGACACTTTGGGGGAGTTTGATTTCGTAAAAAATGCCAACTCCCGTTTTTGGGCCCCAATTGTTGTGCTTGGTACTGCGCGGTTGAGTACCGAGTCCCTGCCTTTTTGGTTGACGAGCATCTAACAACCAGCACTGCATTTATTGCAGCTGCTTCTCATTCACCGCCATTAGATTCATCTCCATCTTCCCCATCTCTTCCACCAGCAACTACTACATCATCTCCACTGGCCGCACTTGATCATGAAGGAGATGTTCCTCTTCCCTAGTCCCCGGTTCAAGGGAATTTAGGGCAAAATTATGCTTCCCCCTTTGAAGATCCACAGGGGGGAGGAATGTTACTCTCTCGGTCTTCACCTGATGCAAGTTGCTATCCGGTCGGTGGAGATTGCTAATTAACTAAAGCCTTTGGCTACAGAGAAAGATTGGGAAAAGATTCAGGCTCTCTCGGGAGAGTGCTTGTTGAACATCGCCATGCACAACACTGCAGCGGTATATTCTTTACCTCTTTTGTTGTTTCTTCTATTTTTGCCTAATCATATCCCGAATCTTGCATTTCTTGCTTTGTAGGCTAACTTTCTTGCTTCTGAGGGCCTTCGGAGCTTGATTTGTGAGAAGTAAGAAATTACATCCGCACGGGATCAGCTTTTGGTAGAGCGGGAGCAAAGTGTCGCTCGCCTTTCGGAACTGGAAGCCAAGGCCACTGAGGCCGTTGTGTTGGAGGCTCGTTTGCATCAAAGCGAGCAAGAGGTGGAAATCCTTAGCCAAGAGATCGCCCGATAAGGGTTCAATTTCAAAAATCTAAAGCTAAATGGGTTGAATTCTATAATGTTGTTCTTGCTACATCCGATCATGATGCTGCCTCCGCTGAAAGACTGAATAATTTGGAGGCAGCCTTGAGTTCCAAATCTGAAGAGTTTGCTGCTGGGGGGGGGGGTGAAATATTCCCAGCTGGAGGAGAAGCATAAGACTGAGCATAATAAAATTTTCAGCTCTATTGTCCGCGACCTCGATGCTAGCCTCAAATTTTTTCGATCCGCCCGGGAAAGCCTTTCTGCCGAGGTAACCTGACTCAAAGAAGAACTAAAGCGGCGAGAGGCTTCCCTCATTGTTGAGAAAACTTACGCTATGTACAACATGAGGAGAAAAACCTTGGAAGAGGACAAAGCTGGTATCATTGACTTTGATGCGGAAATTGCTAAGGCTCATAAGCTTGAGTTAGCAGCTAAAAGTGGTCTCCTGGACGGGCCTGATGCTCCTGGTTCTTCTGGTTTCGATTTCGAGTTCTCGGGAACTGAAGAAGAATCGGAGGATGATGATGTTGAAGGCCAAACTGGTGAAGACCAAAATATTGAGCCATCGACAAATACATATACTTTTTTCGGGGGTGCGGGCACTTCTCTTCCTCCGCGTTCCGGAGATACTGCAGTATATCTTTTCTTTTTCTTTTTCCAATTCTTGTATATATGCCCTTTTGGCATGTGACTGTAAATAAAGCGTCTTTTTTCTCAAGCATTGTTGATTATTTCTTTCGTTTGATTATTTATGCAAGTTCTTTGCATTATCTTTTTTTTGCTTAAGAATTTTGCACAAGTTTTCCTGTTTGCATCTGATTATGCTAGACCTTTGGTGTGTTCTTTTCCCCAAAAGCATTTGTATTACGGTCACAAACTCGTCATAAATCAAACCTTTATCGTGAGGGTTAAGTATTTGCACAAGTTTGCTTTTTGCGCCTTTTTTGCAAGGCTTTGGGTGTATTTTTTTCTGAAGTCATTTTGATTCCGGGCATAAATTCTTTCGAAACCAACCCTTTAACATGAGGATTTTTAGAAGAGAGGGCCCTTTTAAGTTTATGGTATTCTTGAAGAGGACGTCTCGTGTTCATTATGGCAGTAGCATTTGAAGTACTTGTTTAACTTTCAAATAACAAAGTTAATTCATCGTTAGTACAACAAACAAGATAAAAAATATATTTCATTTTATTCCTTCTCTTTTCAAAATGAAAAGTACATAAGCATTTGCTATGCTGAAAAGAAACAGCCATTACTTGTGGCTAATTTGTACAACTTGTTTCTACAGGGCTGGCCGTGCAGTTTCTGATCCCGATGATACAACTATGTTTCCGGTTTTCATTCTCCGGTCGACGTCGTAGTCATTATTTCCTTATCCTCATATCATCCCCCCAGCGTTCGAATGCGAAGAATGCGAATTGGAACACTTGAAGTCTTGTTTCTCCGAAGATTCCACTAATGAATTGCTAGATAATCCTTACCTTGGTAACATACTTTACTTCCCCTCAGGAACTTATGCTATCGAGCGAAGGACTATCTAACAACCGTCTAGTGGTTTGTGCTCGTGAACAGTCGGGTAACCTTTGCTCAATAGAAAACTTAACTCCCCAGTGGGAATTTGATATAGAGCAAAAGATTATCTAACCGTCCCAGAGTGGACCTTTGCTTGTGTGCCTTGTTATTAAAGGTCTTACTGTTGTTGTCTTCAAAGTATGTTTTTTGTTTCTGCCTCGTTAAAAACCTTACCAGAAAAACCCAATTGGGACAAAAACTAGACGAAGGGAAAAAGAGTGCAGCACATACTTTCAGTTCAGATGATGTTCATTAGCAATAATATATTTTGAGGTGTGCCACATTCCAATTGCTGGGCAACTTTTCTCCATTTTGATTCTCCAATTCATATGAACCTTTCCCGGTGACAGCTGAAATCCGGTAGGGGCCTTTCCATATTAGACCTAGTTTACCTGCGTTATGCTCCCGGGTGTTTTGAGTTACTTTCTTTAGGACCAAGTCTCCTACTTTGAAATAACGGAGGTTGGCTATTCGATTATAATAATTCTTCATTCTCTGCTTTTGGGCTGCCATTCTTACATCCTCCAAGTCCCTCTGCTCATCGAGTAGCTCTAAGTTGACTAAGGCCTCATTTATTTATACTTAATGGCGGTCTGAATGTTAATCATTCAGATCTCGGACATTAAGTACGTTTGTTTTTAAAGTCTGAATCTTAATTATTCAGATCTTAATCATTAAGTGTTTTTTTTACTTCATAACTATTTAATGGGTCTGTATGATTAAGATCCGTAATAGAGACCTAATTTCATTAAAGCTATCATCCATATCCATTATTAATTGTCGCCACCACCTACCATTATTAACTACCACCATGCCACCGCCACCACCACCATACTCAACCTCCATCACCACCATCATTCTCAATCATAGCTGCCACCATAATCGACTACCACCACCCGTCATCCGCACCACTCCCACCACCATTATTCTCAACCACAAACACTCATCCACCTCAATTACCACAACTAACCACCCTATCATCATCAACAATCATAACCGGCACTACTCATCATTATAAACTATCAGCACCCACCACCACCTTCCTTAATCACAACTACTACCACCACCCGCCATTATTAACTATCACCACTTACCACCACCATCCTCAATCATAATCACTACCACTACTAATCACCACTAGCTACTACCCTGAACCACCACCATCAACCAAACCTACCACTAACTACCGCCTCTAGTGGGGATTCACAAGCACCAATGTTAGCCATCACCACCATCAATTACTGTATTTTAAATATATATATATATATATATATATATATATATATATATATATTATTGATAGAATATTAGATTAATTAGTATTTCATTTGAATTTTATGTTTATTAATTTTTAAATAAAGATAAATTTTATACATCTAAGTATTAAAAATCAAACAGTCTTAATCATTTAGTATTGAGGTCTTAATACACATCTTAATATTCATATGTGTATTCAGATTTAGATGTCTTAATCTTAATACGCATTTTGATATTCAGATGTGTATTCAGATTCAGACGTCTTAATCTTAAAAAAAACAAATGAGGCCTAACATTGCTTCATTGTTTGATTCTTCATCTGTTGTGAAATATCCCAAGGTGAGTTCCCCTACTTCCACCGGGATTAAAGCTTCTGCACCGTACATAAAGAAAAAGGGAGTTACTCATGTGCTCGATTTGGCCGTTGTCTGGTATGCCCATAAAACTCTAGGTAACTCCTCAGGCCAATTACCTTTAGCCGCTTCCAACCTTTTTTTGAGGTTTTGTATAATCACTTTGTTCGTTGACTCCGCTTGATCATTTGCGCTCGGATGATAGGGTAAAGATGTGATCCTCTTTATTTTTAAATCTTCGAGGAAATTTGTGACTTTTGTACCAATAAATTGTGGCCCATTATCGCATGCTATCTCTTTTGGTATTCCGAACCTGAAAATTATATTTTCCCACAAGAAATCCACCACTTCGCGCTCGCTGATCTTTTGATAAGGACCTGCATCCACCAACTTAAAAAATAGTCAGTCAAAATTAAAAGAAATATTACCTTTCCGGGAGCCGGTGGCAATGGTTCGACGATGCCCATCCCCCACTTCATGAACGGCCATGGGGACATAACCGAATGTAATAGTTCTACCGGTTGATGCACCAGTGGTGCGTATCGGTGGCACATATCACATTTTCGTACGAAGTCTTTGGCATCTTGTTCCATGCATGGCCAATAATATCCCGCCCTTACCAGCTTTAATACTAAGGAATCTGTGTCCGAATGGTTGTCGTATATCCCTTCGTGGAATTCTCGCATGATGTAGTTAGCTTCGGATGCCCCTAAGCATCGGCCCAACGGGCCTTGAAAAAATTTTCTATACAATTGGCCTCTTTTGAAGCTATATCGCGCTGCTTTGGCGCGTAATGCCTGGGATGCTTTAAGGTCTTTGGGTAGTTTCCCGTGCTCGAGATAGTCGATGATTTCATTCCTCCAGTCCCAGACCAAATTAGTCGAATTTACCTCATAGTAACCATTTGTATCCAGGACTGAGTTCATTAGTTGTACTACATTCCCGGATTCCCATCCCTTTATTTCCATTGATGATCTGAGGTTAACCAATGTGTCTGCTTCTACGTCACCTTCCCTCAGGATATGAGTAATCGACCATTCCCGAAATCTCACCAACAGAGCCTGGACCTTTACTACATATTGTTGCATGCGCTCCTTTTTAGTTTCGAAGATCCCGTAGACTTGATTTACCACCAGCTGTGAGTCGCATTTGATTTTGGTGACCTCAGAATCAAGTCCCAGGGCCAGTTTGAGCCCTACAATCAAAGATTCATACTCTGCTTCATTGTTAGTTAATGGAACCGTTATGATGGCCTGCCTGAGGGTTTCCCCCGAAGGCGTGATTAATACTATACCAAGTCTGGACTCTTTTATGTTAGAAGCTTCGTCTGTAAATAAGGTCCAAACCCCTGATGTCGATTCTGACACTATTATTGCCTCTTTGGTTGCCAAAGGCAGCAGTCCCGGACTAAAATTGGCTATAAAGTCAGCCAAGACTTATGACTTAATTCGAGTCCTTGGTGTATATTCTATGTTGAACTCACTCATTCAACGGCCCATTTCGTCAATCTACCCGAGAGCTCGAGTTTGTGAAGGATTTTTTGCAAAGGGAAAGTGGTCACCACAACTATCGGGTGACATTGGAAGTAGAGCCTCAGCTTCCGAGCGACGACTACGGGAGCTAAGTCCAATTTCTCCAAATATGGGTAGCGCATTTCTGCTCCCGTTATAATTTTGCTAACATAATAAATGGGATACTGCGTACCTTCGTCCTCAGGGACTATAACTGCACTTACTGTGACTTCCGAGACCACAAGGTAGATTAATAGTGCTTCACCTTCCTTCGATTTAGAAAGTAGCGGAGGGCTTGACAAGTACCTTTTTAAAACTCTCAAAGCCTGCTAGCATTCTACGGTCCATTCGAAGTTGTTTTTCTTTTTGAGCAGTGCAAAGAAACGGTGACATTTTTTTGATGATCGGGAAATGAACCTGCTCAAGGCTGCCAATCTTCCCATGAGCCTTTGAACTTCTTTCACATTGTTCGCCAGTTGGTCCGGGGTATCTTCAATGGCTTTGATCTTGTCGAGGTTTACCTCAATGCCCCTTTGCGATACCAAAAATCCCAGGAACTTGCCGAAGTTGACCCTGAACGTGCATTTTCGGGATTAAGCTTCACGTTATGCTTCCTTAGGATATCAAAAGTTTCTTGCAGATGCTTAAGGTGATCTCATGTATTCAAAGACTTAACGAGCATATCGTCTATATAAACTTCCATAGTTTTTCCTATTTATTTTTCAAACATCATGTTCACGAGCCGCTAATAAGTGGCTTCGGCATTCTTCAACCCTAAAGGGCATCACATTATAGCAATATGTGCCAAAATTTGTTATAAACGAGGTCTTTTCCTAATCCTCCAGGTTCATCTTAATTTGGTTGTACTCGGAATACGCATCAAGGAAACTCATTAATTCGTGCCCGGCCGTTGTGTCGATCATTGATTGATATTTGGCAGCGGGAACGAGTCTTTCGGGCATGCCTTATTCAAGTCCTTACAATCTACATATACGCAAAATTTGTTCTTCTTCTTAGGAACTATGACTACATTATCTAGCCAATAGAGATACTTTACCTCTCGGATTGACACGATGTTAAGTAAGTGAGTTAACTCCTCTTTGATGAATTTATTCCCGACTTCCGCAATAAGGCATTTCTTTTCTCTTACCGGAGGTATGTTGGGGTCCATACTTAACTTGTGTACGGCTACCTCCGTCGAGATATCTGTGATATCCTCATGTGACCATGAAAAACAATCAGCATTCGATTTAAGAAATTTAATAAAGCCAAACCTGAGTTCGGGGTGCAGTCCTATCCTAAAGTGAAATTTCCTTTCTAGGAATTCTTTGAACAATGCAACTTGCTCAAGCTCTTCCGTTGTAGATTTCGTTGCATCCATCTTTTTTAGAACTTGGAAATACCTCGGTATCTGATAATGTTCTGACATTTCTGCCCGAGCTAACTTCATCTAGTTCGGGAGCAGGCACCGATTCCTGTAGTTACTATGCCGCATTTCCCTTTCCTTTTCTACTGGAGACTGAAATTACATTCATCTCCCTTGCCGCCGGTTGGTCACCCCTTATCTGTTTAACCCCCTCATTGGAAACTTCAGCAATTGATGATATGTTGATGGTATAGCTTCTCCCTAGAATAAGGTTATATCCCATATCACTGTCTACCACTTCGAAAATAGTTATTTTCATTACCCCTCCAGCGTTTGTGGAAAGCAAAATCTCTTCTCAGGTTGTCACGCTCGCGAGGTTGAATCTGGTGAGGAGTTTTGTGGTCGGAATAATGCTTCCGGTGAGTTTAGCTTGCTCAATTACTCTTCATTGTATGATATTAGCCGAACTTCTTGGATCCACTATATTACGTTTAATTTTAAAATCTAGCATATTTAAAGAAATTAACAGTGCATCGTTATGTGGTAGCAGCAATCCGTCTGCATCCTCCTCCGTGAAAGTGATATTGTCTTCGGCGACTTCCCGGAGCCTCTTTCTATGGGTTGTTGATACTTTCGTCTTTTTTGCTGCCGAGAAGGGGACTCCATTGATTTCGTTCCCTCGGAAGATCATGTTAATCATTTGGCATGGGGGATCTTCTCCTGCTTTCTAGGGTTCCGCATTGTCCCGGTTACGACCATAATTGTTCTTAGCTCGGTCACTTAAGAATTCTCTAAGATGACCATTCTTTAACAATGTTTCCACTTCTTCCCTAAGATGTCGGCAGTCTCCAGTCCAGTGGCCATTCATCCCGTGGTATTCGCACCGCAAGTTGGGATCCCTCTGGCTGGGATTAGATCTCATTGGTTTCGGGAACTGTGCTTTTTTTTTGATGTTTCTCATGGATGACACCAACTCTACTACACTGACATTGAAATTGTATTATGATAGCTTGAGGTAGGAAGGATCCCATGACCTTGACATTTCTTTATCCTGCAGTGATCTATTGTTCCAACGGCAATCAGTCCTTCTGTCGATAGCGAACCTGTCCGCTATCTAAAAGCCTCTACCGCGGCCTTCGATTCATTCGTAGGGCAAAAACCAGCCCCTCGAAGGTCATATGTCCATGTCAAAATCGTCTTTTGATTTTTCTCTATTCTTCTCCCGTCCATTGGTCGATGCTGGAAAGCCAACCTGATCATCTTTGATCCTTATCTTTGATTTGTACCGGTTGTAGACATCCACCAAAGTCGTTGCTTGAAACTCAATCAGGATTTCCTTCAGTTTTCGTGAAGCATCTGAACTTCTCGGATTCAGTCCCTTGGTGAATGCTTCATCCGCCCATTCATCCGAGATGACCGGGAGCAACATTCTCTCATTCTAAAATCGGGTGACGAACTCTCGTAGCAACTCGGATTCTCTTTGTGCAATCCTGAAAATGTCGGCCTTTCGGGCCTGTACTTTATGGCCCCAGCATTAGCCTTGATTAAAGAATCCGCGAGAATCTCAAAGGAGTCTATGGAATGCTCGGGTACCAATGAATACCATGTCAAGGCTCTCCTCGTGAGAGTCTCTCTGAATTTCATTAGCAAAACAGATTCAATTTTGTGAGGAGCTAAATCATTTCCATTCACCTATACAGATTCAATTTTGTATAGGTGGTAGTATGCTCTTGAGGGTCTGAAGTTCCATCGTACTTTGGCACGTCGAGCATTTTAAACTGCTTCGGGATTAGTTCTGGTGATGAGGTTGGTTTGTATGGCAACTGAGTATATTTCTTTGAGTCCGGTCCTTTCAACACTAGTGGTGCGCCTAGGATTTGGTCCATGCGGACATTCACTTCCCTTATGAACCGTAAGAGTTCATTCTTGAAGGGATCAGTTTCATTATTGGGGACGGATCTACTCCCCCAGCTCCATTGGAGCCAACTTGGCCCCTCTAGGTGTTATTTTCGACCCTCTACGTTGTTTGATTCGCAGGAGGGCCAGGAGGAACCAGCTCTCATCTGTTCGTATTATTTGAACCCCCGAAAGCGCCTGCTTCAACTCCATCATAACTTTATCCTGTCGCGTGAGGTGACCTAGAATGATCGCCTATTGCTCTTGCAAGACCCTTACCGTATCAATGCATGTTCCTCCTCGGCATCATCGGGAGTTGTCTCCCGAACATATCGAGGATATTGCATGTCATGCACCGGTGTGGCGTCATCCCCCTCATCGTGGGAGTCACCGATTGAGTCCTCGAAATGAGGCTGATCCCCTCGAATCTCGGGATTGTGCATGTTTTTAACAACGTTATCTGCCATTTCTTATGATTTTTTCTAAGACAAAATAATCAAAACACGTTAGTAGAAAATGCAAGTATCAATTTAATTACATAGCTCTCTACGTCCCACGGTAGGCGCCAAACTATTTATGCATAAAATGGTATAGTTGAATTTATACGTAGTTTCTAGACAAGTGAATTAATTTGATCCTAAAATAATAAGATAATTGAAGAAATATGCAATACGCCTTGATATGGAGACGAAATAGTAGAAACAGTGGTTCTGAGCACAACAAAAATGAAATCAAAAAGTAAGAAGATAAAATTGTATTAAGCTTTGGATAGAGTATATCATAAGTTTGCTAGAAAAATCATGTGTGATTTGCAATGATAGCTGAGCTCACTATTTATAGTTACTCTTAGGAAGGAGGTCTTAGGACCGTGCCCCTTTTAGTGTCAATTATGAGGGTCATTGATGAAGATGTAATGGTGAGCATAAATGCCAAAATTCTTGTAACGGACAATCGTACTTAATGTCATGGAACATTCCCTATTAAATGTGACCAAGCGAAGAGTATTTATTACATTCTTATGAGAGTTATTCTTATCGGTGATAGACGGAACAGTTTCCTTCGGTCTTGGACATCCCCCGTCTTAGGTTCCATGTGTCCCTTTTTTGGATGGCCACATGGCATAACATATTTTACCCTATACAGACGTCACATATATTAGAATGTCTGAAATGAGAAGAATGTAATAAAAATTGAAATAAATATAGTACATTAGGATTATATATGTATAAATTTCTTGTTAATATAGGAACGAAAGGTCCATATATGCACTTGAGTTATGTGAAATTGGGATGAATTATACGTCGTTAATATTTTAGTAGAAAAATGCTCCTGCCATCCAATACTTGCTCAAATATGCCTTTATTTGAACGGCTCCATATGGATGGCATATTTGATCCCACACACATACTTTAAGGGTATACTTATTGAAGGAAAGTAATCGATGCGGGGGAATGTTATCATTGCAAATTTCCATTATATTTCCATGAACTAAACAAAATAACTCAATAACATAAAAGTTTAAGAACTTTAATGTCCAAATTATGCTCTCAAAGTATACACGTGACAACATGGGTAAGAGAGCTCGAATTCCATCTCAGAAAGCATTAATGGCGAAGGGGGCAGCTGCTTTACAGAGTAATGCTCCACGAGGAACTAAAGGAAGGATAGCAACAACTGAAAATTCTGGAAGTAAGCAATCGAGCCCTAATCTCAATGAAACAGTACCAAAAATACCGAAAAATGAGAAACGCAAGCAAATTGAAGCAATTCAAGTATGGAATGAGGTCCAGCAAGCATCAACAAGCAGCAATCTAATGGTGCATGTGAGTAATGGAAGGAAATCATAGGCAGATGAGGCCAATGAGGCGACTGAAATGTAGGGGATGAAGAGCTCAGTGTGGGACAACTTCGATATCACAAAAATTTCAAATGATGGGTACAAATTAGAGTATGTTCAACCTAAAGCTACAGGTGAGTCTACTTTTGTTGAAATTGAACTAGACGACATTAGCATAGAAATTTATTATTGGGAAATGCTCTGATCTGCTATGTGCTTGGGGCTCATCCACCGTTTGTTGTAATTCAAGGTTACATACAGAGGTGATGGGGTAAACATGGTATAGATAGGATAGCAATGTTAAAAAATAGTGTAATTGTTGTACGATTTGATACTGCAATAGGAAAACAGGAGGTAATTGAGGGTGGCATCTATCACTTTGACAACAAAGCTCTCATTGTCAAAGCTTGGACACCTGATTTGGAGTTCACTCGTGAGGAGCTTCTTACGGTACCAATTTGGATTAGCGGTGGGCATCGGTCGGTTCGGTTCGGTTATGAATATTATCGGTTTTGCCTATCGATTATTGGTTTACAAATATGATAAACCGATAAGATATTGGTTATCGGTTATCGATCATTATCAGTTCGGTTATCGGTTTACCCGATAAGATAAAACAACTAAAATAGTTTCGCAATGTATAAAATTGTATTGCAATGTATCGAGCTAAAACAATTTTGCAATGTATCGAACTAAAACAGTTTCGCAGGCTAAAACAGTTTTATAAAACAGCTTTTTTGTAGTTAAGAAGTGAGAACAGTTCAGCAAATAGAACAGTTATATAAAACAGTTCTGAAAAAATTGAGAACAGTTCTGCAAATAGAACAGTTCTCATTCTGAAAAAAATTCTGCAACATAAAACAATAGAAACAGTTAACAAAAGTTGCAACAGTAGAAACAATAGAACTAATAGTTCTGCTAAACATAGAACTAATAGTTCTGCTAACAATAGAACAATAGAACTAAATCTGCAACAATAGAACAAAGTTCAACACTTCAACTAATAGTTCAACACTACAAACAATCCAAAGTAATAGTTCAAACACATTAATAACAATACAAAGCAGTAGCAACCTTAAGATTAACAAGTCCAAAGTCCAAACATAGCACTAATAGTTCAAATTCAAGTAAACAACACAACAACTACTCAATCCTTATAGGCTTCACCAAATTGCACTCCAAATAATGCTCAACATGCCTCATTAAGGACTTAGTACCAGTTTCTCGTGCATTTTAACGTAAAACAAGATGAGAATGACTACATCTTACTTTCCACCATCCATCGTCACCTTCTTCAATCCTTTCATAGTGACTCCAAACATGTGAGATAGCTTTGAGTTCTTAGTTTGTTTTCCAAGTTCAGGACTACGAGCGAGCCACTGAACTATGAAACCCTAGTATGCATATACTTAAGGGTAAACTAGTAAATTCGCTAATCCTTATTGGATTATCGATTTTACCCAATAACAGAATTGCCAAACCGAGCCCGAACTGATAACCCAATAAAAAAATATTTTAACCCGTTACCGAATCGTTAACCCAATAACCCAATACCGATAACTCAATAAATAATTAACGATTAGGGTTATCGGTTTTACCCGATATATGCTCAACCCTAATTTGGATCAAATTTCTAGAATTGGACTTCAAATATTAGAGTCCAAAAGGGCTAAGAAAGATAGGGAGTCTGATTGGTAAACCACTAATGATTGACCAGAACACAGAAAAAAGTGTTGGTTTGAAATTTGCTCGACTGCTAGTGGAGGTTGAAATAGATGCTAAACCACCTGATGTGGTGATGTTTAGGAATGAGAAGGAAAAACTAATAGAGCAAAGGGTTAGCTATGATTGGAAGCCAACTCTTTGTACCCATTGCTTAAAGTATGGGCATGAAGAAGGCGTATGCAGACTAAAGAATAAAGCTCTTAAGAATGAACAAAGGAACAAAGAACAGACAGCAAATACTCAGACGGAGAAGCAAGGTCAAATGCAAAGTGAGAAGAACCATGAAGCTCAGAAAACTAATTCAAATGCCATAAGAATTACTAAAGGACAAGGAACTCTAGGAAGAACACAACAATATGTAGCAAAAGAACAGGTGGTAACAAAGGAAAGAAATATAGAACAAGGTTGGCAAACACCTAATAAATATGGCAAGACTATGGAAGGGCAGAAGGAACAAATAGAGAAATCCAATTCATTCCAGATACTCAATAAGCAGGAAGGCTTCAACCTATCTAAGGAGAGGGAGAAGGAAGTAGTGTAGGTGGTCTAATTATCCCTCTTAATGGGGATGGTTAGTCTACTAAGTTGGAACATTAGGGGGCTTAATGCTCCTAATAAACAAAAGGAGATTAAACTCCTTTGCAATGAGGAAAGAGTAGGTTTGATAGGCCTGCTGGAAACAAAAGTTAAAAAAGAAAGGATGGGTTAAGTAGCAGATAAGATGTTTGTTGGGTGGAAGTTTGTAACAAACTTTGATTGTCATTACAATGGTAGAATTTGGATCACCTGGAGGCCAGATTATACCTAGGATAAAGACTGCTCAACTAATAACATGTGAAGTATTGTATGTTCCTCTTCAACTATTTTTTGAGGTAATCTATGTATATGTTTTTAATATAGAAGATAAAAGGAAGGAACTGTAGGAAGATTTAATTACTCACAGTAGAGGATGTAGTGAACCATGGATGATACTAGGATATTTTCACTCTATACTGAATGTAGAGGATATAATAGGAGGAAATGAAGTGACATAAGCTGAAGTGGTGGATTTCTATAATTGTATAGTGGAGTGTGGATTGATGGAACTACCCGCACAAGGAAATAGATCCACTTTGACTGATAAACATGATGAGCACAAAAGTTTTTTAAAAATTGATTGGATTTTTATTATTGAGCAATGTTTTGATACTATGCCAGAATGCAATTCAAGATTTTTTATAGAGGGGATTAGTGATCACTATCCTGTAAAGGTGACCTTTGTGAATGAGAAGCTGAAAAGTAAGAGATCCTTTCAATTTTATAATGTATGGACTCAACATCCACAATTCATGAGCACAGTCAAAGAGGGTTGGAACTAGACTGTTGAAGGGTGCAAAATGTTTACAGTAGTGAAAAGATAAAAAATGTTAAAGAGGGGATTGAAAGCTTTAAATAAATAGGCATTTCATAACATAGTGGCTGAAGCTAATGAGGACAGGAACACACTCAAACATGTCCAAGTTCAACTGCAGAGATGTCCCACTAGTTTAGAATATCAACAAGCTGAAGTCAATGCTTATCAAAAGTTCAGGCAATCATCTTATTTAGCTTAAGTGTATTTATAGCAAAGAAGTAAAACAACATGGATTAGACTGGGAGATGACAACACCAAATACTTCCACTCAGTAATCAAGCACAGGAAACTGAAGCAGGCTACTACTCAGCTCAAAGACAGCTCTGGTATTTGGCAAACAGATCCTGATACAATTGTTGGTATGTTTGTTGACTATTATGAAAATCTACTAGGGAAAAAAGCAACAGAAAGGGTGCAAGATTTTAGTAGTATAATAAAAAAAATGGGAATAGTCTATCAGAAGCTCAGCAACAAGAGATAACGCAACCTTTTATGGAAAGAGAAGTAAAGCAGGCTATTTTTCAGATTGACAGATTGACAGTAACAAAAGTCCTGGCCCTGATGGTTTTGGAAGTGGATTTTACAAAACAGCCTGGTCAATTGTGGGAAGAGACATCACTGCAGCAGTTCTAGAATTCTTTCAGAATGGGAACATGCTCAGGCAAATAAATGCCACTAACATTGCCTTGATACCTAAATTGGAAGTTCCAAAAAATGCAGTTCAATATAGGCCTGTTTCCTGCTGTAATGTTCTATACAAGTGTATATCTAAAATGATATGTACAAGATTGAAGCCAGCAGTCAATCATATAGTAGCAGATAACCAGTCAACATTTGTACAAGGAAGGTCCATGATGCACAATGTTTTGATATGCCATGACTTAATAAGGCACTACAATAGGAAGACAACTCCTAGATGCTTAATGAAAATAGACCTTAGGAAGGCATATGACATGATAAGCTGGGAGCTTTTGGCAGAAGCTTTAAGAGGATATGGATTTCTTGATAAATTCATACATTGGATCATAGTATGTGTGTCTACTACTATGTTCACAGTCAAAGTTACCGGAGAGGGCCATGTTTACTTTGCTGGAAAGAGAGGATTGAGGCAGGGAGATCCTATTTCTCCACTGCTATTTGTTCTAGTAATGGAATACCTTTCTAGAACATTAAAGACATTTAGTCGATTACCTGACTTCAGATTCCATCCAATGTGCAAAGAGATTAAGCTAACACATCTCATATTTGCTAATGATTTGATGATATTCTGCAAAGGTAATATCAGCTCAGTAAATAGAGTAATGGAAGCCCTAGATCACTTCAATAAAGTGTCTGGTTTGATTGCCAATATGGAGAAATCTAGCATCTTTGTAGCTGGGGTTGAAGAAGGTATCAAGGACCAACTGTTGGAAAGAACAGGATTTACTTCTGGATCATTTCCTATCAGATACTTGGGACTGCCTTTATCTCCAAGGAAATGGAACAAGATGGATTGTCAAATGTTGATTGGGAAGATCACTCACAGAATCAATGTTACCTACTCTAAGCAATTATCATATGCAAGAAGACTTCAAATAGTAAATGTTGTGCTCTTCTCTATACATAGCTTATGGGGGAATGTCTTCATTTTACCACAAAATGTGGTAAAAGGAGTAGACATGCTATGTAGGGAGTATTTGCGAGGTAAAAATGAGGGACAAAAGAAAGTGGCTTTGGCTGCATGGGAAAATGTGTGTTGTCCAAAGAACTTGAGGGGTTTAAATATCAAAGGGTGTAAAGAATGGAATATAGCCTCAGTAGGTAAACTAATATGGCAGCTGGCAGAGAATAAGGAATCCTTATGGGTAAGGTGGGTTCATAGTGTATACATGAAAGTTGATCATGACATAAGAGCTCATACACCTCCTATAGATAGTAGCTAGTATTGGAGGAAGATAAACTCAATCAAAGAAATGATGAAGGAATAGTACTCCCATGGCAGATATGTTTTAACTTCAGAAGGGAGATACTCAACCACTAAAAGTTATCTTGATATAATTGGTCGACAGTAGAAACTAACGGTTGCAGATTTAATCTGGACAGCTGTAGCACAGCCTAAACACAGGTTTATTGGTTGACTTTCAACACTTGGGAAGCTGCTAACTAAGACAGGCTGATTGGGATGCAATTACAGGTTGATAATATAAACTGTAATTTGTGTAATGAGGATAAACTGGAAACAAAAGACCACCTGTTTGTTGAATGCAGCTGGATCAATGCAGTAAGACAAGATATAAACATGCGGTTAGGGCGGGCTACAGGTTGCAGGAATCAAGTAAATGCTGGAAATGATCAAAAGAAAGCATTGGAAGAAATTCAAAAAGGAAGTGATAGCTGCAACTCATATAGCAGTGATATACTATACCTGAAGAGCTAGAAACACAAAAAAAAATTCAAGGAAGAACTGTTAATAGAGAGGGAAGTTATAGAAAGGTTAGAGTTACTTCAACAATCTAAGAAAGCACAAAAATGTAAGAGTTTAGTTAGACAAATTATCTGTAATTAGTTGATTTTCTGTTTTGTTGGAGGCCTAAAAGTCTGTGGTCAAATTTAGGTGCTCTATAAGTGTAATCATTTGATGTTACCAATGGTAATATTCATATTGCTACCAAAAACAAAGTATACGCATGAGACCAAATATGCCATTTATGTGGGGCGTTTCAAATAAAAGTATATTTGAGCAAATATGAACGACATGGGCATATTTGTGCCAACGTATTAATGACAAGCAAATCCGTTCAATTTCGCATACATATTTGAACCTTTACCGATATAGGAAATCATTAGAAGAGGAGAAATAGGCCAGTGAGAGTGAAAAAAGTTTCAATGATATAAAACATTAGTACAAAGAGGGTTGTGCGTATCTATCCATCTCCATTTAGCTCAAACACAACACTTTTGCCCATTTCTAAATCGAGCTAAACCAAACTCAGCAAAATAATCCTTGTGACGCCATGTTCGGAAGCAAATGAAAAAAAATGCAATTTTGGCCAAAGCAAGCAGCCCAATTATTTTACCAAATACTGTCGGGGGAAGGCAGAGTTAGAAAAACACATTCATTTCATCTTATTCACTTTCATCATTTCCTTCTTCTTGAATTCAAGAGGGACTTCCATATTCAAATTTTTCTAAGAGTGCTCCGTTTTACTATACTTTTGTATTTTACTAGTTTCTCGGCACGTGCATTGCACGTGTATGCCGTGTCATGTATTACACTGCTTTGCAAAATAATATTAATATAAAGCTCTTCGATCGAAATGCACGTAGTGGTTATTATCGTGATTTCTTCTTTACCTATAAAATGTCTGAAATAACTTGCTACAAAACTACCAAGTAGGGGTAAAATATAATAAGTAGATACATAAATTTGAATGTGATCAAGCAACAAAAAATTAATAATGATAAAGCAGTCTGTGATTAAGTGATAGGTTGATCGCCTACAGAACAAAGAATGAAACTTTACTATACACGAAAGAATAAAATACAAGGTTCTGCGAATGACCAATGTAAACATTGCATAATAATTTGTTTATCAAGGTCAAAGTAATTATCGTATGAATCTAAAAAAAAACAACTAAAAATTTAATTTAATTTACGAATATTTTTTTAATTTTAATTTTATGAAGCATATCTCACCTACTTCTCGATAGACTCTATACCTGGCGTATGATCCTTCCAAATAATATATCACGTCATATCATTCAACTGCTTAAAAATTTAACTTCACTTGACATCATGAATGAAGCATATATGTAAGACAACTAACTTGCATTTTGACAAAGAAGTAACAACAACAACCTTTAAACATATATTAATTTTTATCATAATTAGCATGCACAATATGATAATTTGTAGATCATCGCTCTTTGTGAAATGTCTACCCTGTTATTCATCGATGGCATCATAAAAAATCATATAGGACAATACTAAATGTATAAATAAATGATAAATAATATGTGAAATTAAAAAAAAAACAGAACTCGATTTCATGACTTTCTTCTTGACTCACGGCTTTGATATTTTCTCTACCTTCAAAAGTTGTACTCACTTCTTGGACAAGGAACAAGAGTGTCAATCTCTCGTGGATTCCTTTAACAATTAGAGAAAACAAATATAACATTAAAATGTATTTTGTTTGAGAAAACCATGACAAAAAAACTTTTATTTTACAAATAGCCCAATTGCATTTTTTTTTTTTTCATAAAAAAATGACGACTAATAACTATCATTTCATATATGTGGATGAATCTTATCCAATGTCTAGTGAGAAATAGATAGCCAAGTGAACCCTTTGATGCTACATAAGAAGAATTCAAAATCCATATATCTCATGAATTTCACGGTTAATTACTCTTAATCTTTCATGAATATCAAACTTTGAATATGAAGTTCAGAACATTTCTCAATTTTCTGTAAGACTTCCCTTTACATTTCTTTGGTTGCCATTTAGAAGAGATAAACAAGTACAAAATAAACCATACAAGAACTGGCGATACTAAAGATAATCCCCTTAAATGGTATATTATGACAATGAGACAAAGTAGAAGGATCACTGTTAGACTTCTTAATAGAAGCAACAGTTAATGTGCGATAAAGTCATTGTCTTTTTCTCTCTTATGAATCGACAGACTGATCAAACTTACATGGAGACATAGGAAACCAAAATAGTTTTATGAGATTATAAGACCAGACTCATCACCTTAATGTGCTTCCTTAATTTGCATGAACACTTTCTGTTATTTTTGTGTCTTCTGTCAATTGTCTCGTGGAGAATGTACTGTGAATACTTTATAAGGGACTATTGCGATATAGAAAATGGAATGGTTGTGACTGTTCATCTAGGACTCTTTAATTTGTAGGATCCTCTTTTTTAAGTAGTTAGATTATTAATAAGTGCCATATATGTACCCTAACTTTTTTAATTTTTTTTAAGCATCGAACACTGCTAATTTACAGTTCAATCAACAAATAAAGCAACTAAATTGAGGAATATGCATAGCAAAATTCGAGAGAAACTCAAGTTGTAGCAGCCATTGGTTGGTTTTATATGATAAACTCCGATTCAGAAGACTAAATATAAATCCCATGACACGCTCCAAATATAAATCTGAAGACAAATTGCTTGATTAAAGAGAATTTGCAATTTAAAGTTTGATGACATTTGGATTTTGTGGAGAAATGACAAAGAAAATCTATTTAAAATAAGATGAACAGACAAATGGAAAGGAAAAGGCAAAGAAAAGAGAGTGTAACGTTTAGTGATTGTTGTCTCGTAGAGAATGGTTGTGACTGTTGGCTTTGGACTCTTGCATGTTTTGTTTTTTTTTAAAAAACAATTACCGTAAATAGGATGTTAAGATAAGAGGGGTAATAAAGTAATTTAACTTTTTAACTAAAGGGTTCATGCTTTTAATATAATATAGATTATTGACAAATTTTCCATTCTACTTTCTTCTTCTATTTTTGATGCGGATCCTATCAACTAGGAGAATCTTCAGATTAAGACACTTGTTGTAGTTGGACTAAAGATCGACTAAATTAAATGAGAGTGACTGAAATAGATAAGCGACAATAGTATGATCGTTCAAGACTACTCACATGAGGTCACACCAAGAAGTGATCAACAACTATAGTGTAAACAATTATGTATAAATTAGAAGGGGATAAAACTAAAAAGAGTCCTTTCCTTAGAAAAAAAAACTTCTCCACCTTCAGTTCTAGCTATTTTGCATCTTCTAATGGATCTGAAAAACATATATGGATAACCCTCCATTCATTTTCTTCATTACTAATGGAATATTATTTACCTTTTTTTACGAAATGCTTTGATCATGTTTTGGTCCTCGATACCATGGATACTCCCAGAATAATCAGATTCGGAGCGTTACGAAATGAGTGAGATTGAACATAATTCTGAATACAGAATCAAAATTTTAGCTTTTGCCATTGGGTTAAGAAAATTATGTTTTTGTTTCTATATAAAAATATGGTCTGGTCTAGTAAATATCTAACAGAAGTGCTTGGACTAAACTGCTTTGTTACTTTATTTGGCTACTAGTGTCTCAAGAGAATTCAATGACCGAGAGACTTCGTCAATATATACCTGCACTTTCTGTGATGGCGCCTACCCATAGTTCACCAGATTCAAAGTTAAGGAACTCAAATTTTATTATTGTTTTTTTTTTGGTCGGAAAGATGTCGTTATATTATAGATAATCAAACATGTACAAGAAACCAGTTAAGAAGATGCATAAGAGGAATCATAGTTACGAAGCTAGAGTTTGCTACCAAGGCCCCCGTGTGGGAACCATTACTAGTAAGATAGATAGAACTAGATAAAACACTACTATTTTCCTTGTTTTTTTAAACTTGATGAAAGAGAAACAACATCATCCCTACAAAACTTAAAAGGGGTATTTGATTGTATTTTAATAAAGTTTCATCTCCTTAACTGGCTTTCTGATCATGTGCAAGAAATCAAAGTTGTTTTATTTTGTAAATGGGAAGTATTACCATGAGACTTAAGAGTATCAGCTTGATATCATATCTATGGTGAATTATGCAGAACCCTTATGACATTGAATTACTTCTTTATCAGCGAAAACACAGTAGCTGGAAAAGATACTTATTAGTAATCATACCAATAAACTTCTTATAAGGTTCGTTCGACTTAGCAGATGATGAGTCCACTCATAACGGCAAACAACAATTCAAGCCAAACATCTAAAAGGATGAGCAAATCACCCAAAAAACTGACCCTAGTTAACAAAAAAAAAAAAATTGTGAACCATAAATGCCAGCCAACTTAGAATTCAGCAGAAGCATAGTTATAAACATATATACAGATAGTGATAATCACATATGAAGGGTAAGGAAGATCGAAGAGTACCTGAAAGCATAGTGAGGAAGAGCAAAAAAGAAAGATGATCAGTAGGACTCGTCGATAAGAGGCGGAGGAACAACACGAATCTCCAAATAGATGTAGCTGCTCGAAAGCAGGAAAATGTCAATGAAATCTGACGAAAATTTATTAACCAAAAGTTAGAATACAATCTTCCCGAACGGGGGTAAAAGCATTAAAGAATGGAGCTTTACCTTAAATTCATGAAAATAAACCGAATTAAAGACGGATTTATATATAATCAAGAAGGTTTGGATAATTTTCGAGTTAGGGATTTAATGGAAGAAATTTGGGGGATTCTATAGGTTTTTTCCCCCAGAGAAATTATGAATTGAAGGTTATCTCCATCCTTTTTAATTTTGCTATTCAATGGTTGTAGAATCCATTTATCGTAGACCTCAAATTCCATGTTTTGCATCTCGCGTTGTCTCTCTCTTTTTTCCCCTTTACCAGAAGCTTCAGCCATTTGCAACAATTTCCCATTGTTGATCTTCTCTTCTCTAGTGACATTGATCTGGTTGATAAACCTAATTAACAAGAACAAATAGGAATAAAATACGGCAAAACACAAATTGCATTCCCTAGCCAAAAGTGTATAAAATATGTATATTATATCTATACACAAATATATATATATTTATCTGGTATTATTTTTGAAAGCGGCTAAAAATATATGTTTTCTTTTCTTTTCTTTTCTCTTTACACACTCTCACTTATTTAAAGTATTATATAGATAGATCAAGATATGGTTCTCTTTCCAAAAATCTGCAGGTAAGGGTACGGTCTAGTGACTAATAAAGTGAATTAGAACCATATAGTCTTCGATTATCATGAGGTCTCATCCTCTCAAGTTCGATAGACCAAAAAACACCAGGTGATTCTTTCCATGTGTATTCTGTGGAATTAATCGAAGTACACATTAGTCACTTTGCACCATCTACAATCATTCAACTCTGGTGTTACTAAAACTTTGTAAACTTTGATTAGAAAGGAAAACACTTATTGACTATGTTTTGCGAGGCTCATATAAGCAGAGTCTAGTTCCCAAGAGGAAAAAAACTGAAAAGGAAAGAGCAAAATCAAAAGCTTAGAGACAAAGTGACGGTCTTTTCCAAAGGAAGGTACCATCAAATAGTCTGTTCAATATGGTAAAATGTTTAGTAGGAAATTTGTACAGAGCTTATACACTACACAATGTAAATAAAATCTGCAAAGGGTACTCTTTAAATTTATCCATGTAATATTTTGCTTCATGAAATTGGATTCTCAATGTCTTGAAAGATACAAAATGCTAGTTCTGGTCAATGTAATGTATAGCTTCATCTAATTGTGATCAATATTGCCATGAGCTCAGCTGGAAATCATTGACCATACAACTACTCGCTCAAGAGATTGGCAGAACTCAACGCGGAAAACTCTATAAATAGTAACCTCTCTTGTGCAGTATTAGGCACTCAATCACATTTGATATTGCTGAAAATCCTCCTGACGAACAAATTAGAGCCGATATACCCTACAGCACCTGTAGTTTCCAAAACATCAAGCAAGAAACAATTGAGCCAAGAACTCGAGTTAATGACAGGAAAAAAAGTTCTTTGGAAGGAAATAACTGGAGATCTACATATGCATGTATGCCCGCAGTATGCATATCTATCACAAGACAGACCAATTGAATGATACTAAGAGAGCTTACCACATAGCGTGCCGAGACCAAGGCAAAACATAAGAGTGTAGCCAAAGTAAACGCTGGTCTGGAAAAGACCAAACATCCTAGTCTTTGCATAATAGTAATATATGGAATAGAGGTACACATAAAAAGCAGTTGAAGCAGCAGAGAAGAATGAAGTCCACTGCCAATGATAGTTCTCCGCGTTCAGCAAGAAATATGTTGCCACAATTGTCACACAAACAGTGACGATGATCAGAATAATGAAAACGAGGAGCATAAACCCATACACATGGTAGTACACCTGTCAAGAATATCATCAAGGTGGTAAGTGGAATTAAAAATCGAAAAGACATTTCAACTAAAATATAGCTATACCACAGAAATATAAGTAGATGAATGCTTCAGAATCTCCAGCAACGTCGAGAAAAGATTAACTACTTACACGTATACTGTTACTTCTATGAACAAAATGAGATAAAGAGAGATGGCTCAGAAAACTACTCACAGAAGATTGACATCCTTCAAAAGATTCCATCAATTACAAATATGAACGAAGATGTATCAACTATGACAGGTTTTAGAACAATAAGCTCTTCAATATTATATGCATACCCCAAATGGTAACACCTTGGCCAGAATTATAAGCATGTATTGTTCATGCCAAAAAGAAGGTTCTCAATAAATGAATATTTTATAACATCCTGTTACTTGGAGATTCCGAAATTTGAAGGTTCGAGTAGTAAAACAAACAAGTCTAAATATTGCTAAAAAGATGCCAGGAACAAGCAGCACGCGAGAAGTATCTCACGACAGGTTTCTCTAGATACCAAAAAGAATAATTACCATGTAGGTCCAGAAGGAAGAGAAGATGAAGTACATCTCAATAAAAATGCTTCCAAAGGGAAGAAGACCTCCCACCATAGAAATTACAGATGGTTTAAGGTACCATTTCTTCTCAGGGATAGGACGAGGGATAGTCTTAACACGGCATGGATTGTTTGGCGCACCACTCCAGTTTCTTCCAACAACCGTACCAAGGAGAGTCAGGGGAAACGAAATAAAAGCCCAAATAACAAAAACAACTACAATTGTGCCAAAGGGAATAGCAAGTAAGGATCCATAAAATATGGCAATTATGTTTAGGATGAACCCAATCCCAAAGCACACAAAAGGGAAAAGTGATGCTGTAAGGACCATTGACTTTATCCAATTTTCACCTGAAAAGATTCAAAGAAGAAAACCCTTCAATTGATAAATGATCCATATGTTAAACACACAAATTTGATTATGTTAATCTCTCCTACGCAAGGAAACAACTTATACACATCAGGCAGGAGAGCACATACCGGCATTACGAGAGTACAGGCCACCACTCACATATCCTGAGATGAATGATGTAAGAGCATAACATACAATAAATGTTGTAATAATTGCTCCTCTCCTAAGATCATAAGAAATAAATAAGAAGCATTATAAATGCAGTAGTGCTGATCATATAGTCAAATATAGGACACACCTGGCTATTTTAACTCACTTGGAAATCCATATGGAGTAGTAGTTAGTATTCAAATAGAAGATGATCGACATAATTTGATTACAAAGAACACATAGTTGGACTGATTCAGATAAGGGGATGAAGATCATTTGGTTACTGAGTGTCAAAAAACCTAACGGTTAAAAAAACAGAAGAAATGCAGTCTCTACTGTCTAGAACCAAAATTTTCAGATCTGGTTTGTACGATGAGTAACACAGGTTGCAAACATACCCTATGTACAAATTTCCAATCATGGCAGATATAATGACAAGGAGAACAAGTGTTGAAAGCTGAGCACCAGTCCCGACAACTGCTGAAAGCAGAGCCAAATTTTCTGGAGGTCGGAAGACATCACCGTGGACGAGTTTCCAACCAGACTCTTCATGTACATCCTTATCCTATATAAGAAGTCAACCAATAAAACACCAAAAATTAGTAATTTTCAAGTAAGGATATGCCATTGGAGACATAAGTTCACGCAATTACGTGATTAATGAGAAGAAAAAAAAGCTTTACCAGGGTCTCCATGTCATCATTTTCACGAGCATATTTTGCGTAATCATTGCGAAGAGTGCGCATCAAAATCATAGACACCAACCCAGTGAGGAAAACAACCATCATGATGGAATTGAAAACAGAGAACCAATGAATCTGCAAAAGGAACAAGACGTTTTAGGAGCTGAGAACACGAAGAGCTATACGGAGTTAATGGGGACTAACTGCCTAAGCTTTTTATCTGCTTTCTCCTTAGTGTTTTGATTCAATGAGAACCTGAAAGATTACTAAGTTTTGAGAAAAACCCATTTGCCACGTTGGAAGCCAAAAAGGAAGTAGGTGTGTGATATTTATATGCAGAAATACCACGCCTCAGTCTCTCCAAACATGTTTTAAGAAAACTAATAAGAATGGAATGTGGATTTCCCCACTGGATACATTTTCAGTTCACAAAATAGCTACTTCTTGTGGTCCAGACCTCCATTGGCTACACAAGTCGATAAAGCATAAAACTGCAATAACTGGTGCAGCAGTTATTTTGTTGCTTTTCAAATTCTTCCATGAAAAGACCATTATGGAAGTCAGCAAGTGCTCGGTACTGATATCTAAGGTATCACATACTAGCATATCATCAACAAACAATTCCAAGAAAGAATTCAATGTTGCTAAAGCATAACATATTCATCGATTTCTGATCAATAAAGCTTCACTTAAGTACCCAACAAAATAGGCTAGAGGATTGGCATGTACCTGGTTCTCAAAAAAGGTGAAATTCAGGTAAACATCGAAACGTCGTGCATAAGTAACGTTTGTCGGGACCCATTTAACAGAATATGTCATGTCCAAGACCCTTCCTTCCTCCAATGGCTTTGGGCTCTCTTGATACAGTTGGACAAAAATGATCTAAAGGGCTTCGATTAGAGTTAGATTATCAACATTAAATTGCAGATCATTGCCACAAGGCATTAAGAACTAATAACAAAGTACCTACCTGGTCTCCATTGTACTTAATAAGAAGATTCGTGTGTGTATAGATTACATGCTTGATATCTTGATTTCTGTCAGAATGCACCTCGCCCACGAAACCTGATACCAAGTGAGTGTTTATTTATGTTATATAACTGTCCACGGTAATCAGAAACATTAGAGATAAACTAGCTAAGAACATACCCCATATTGGCAAATCATCTGAAGGCAGGAAGTCACAAGTCATAACCCAAAACAGACGTTACAAAAGGAGAGAAGTTTAGAAATTAGAATTAGTACATTTCAGGCATGCATATAACTGTTGAAAAGAATTGACAGTATCATGGAGGAATGTTAGTACCCATAAAAAATTCAAACCAATATAAATTGTCAATTGCATATTCAAACTGTGCCACTTTTGATGCATCCAATTGAAGTGCACAAATTGAGCTTTTTTCCACATTTCCTGTTGAAAGAAAAAAGGCTAATTGTAAAAGGAAGTGTTTCAAAGCATAAAGCTCCAGCGTAAAATTTTGAACAACAGACTTTTAAACATTATGTCAATTCGGCTATCAATAAGATCATTTCCTCCGAGAACCTCGCCAAGGCCACCCCGCTTGTGATCACCATCAGCAGGGCGACAAAATGGGAGGCTATAATAACTGTAGGTCTCTTGTGGATTGTTATATGGTGCAGCCTTGTTTACCCATAAAGTGACAGAATCATCTTCTTGATACTGCAGCAAACAACAGCAAGACAACCATCCATTAAGCAATTCATAAACCAGATTCTTGCAAGTGTTAAATGCACAATTAATATGGTGTTTAGACTTACTTAAGAGTGACTCATTAGGTTCTAGACATTACACCAAGATTCATCATGATGAGTGTTGGAAGTGGTGAAACAAGATGTATGGTTCAAAATCTTGGTTGATTCCTTGATTAGTTTAATCAATTAAAACAATGTCATATGCAAATAGCATGCGCAATAGAACCTCATCTTGTATACAATTGGTAAGCTCGCCCATAACCATGACAAAAAACTATACGCTCAAGGTAGATCCTCAAACAAATAATGGTTAGGCGAACTCCTCTATATCTCGTAACACTGTCTCAAACTTGTGATAGGTGCTTCTTACATATCTTTTACTGCATTTATGTATTTGGTATGAATTCCTTTCTCTCCAACACCAACAAAAGGGCTTTCTTTAACACTCTACAATATGCATTTTTTGGGTCAATGAATAATACTCCATCTAAAGATCACTCTTCCTTTCCCTATAAATCTTTATCAATCTTTTAGCAACTATATATTATCTACCCCATCAGTTTCAATTTATGTGAAACTATTTTCTTTTTAGTCCATGCCAAAAAGAATAACCTCTTTTCATATTTGGAAATAATTGACCTTTATGCAATGACTAATAGCCACATAAAATATATGTGACTCAAGTTCAACTCTTTTCTTAAGTTTCATGCTCAGTCAAATAGATTCACATAAATTGAAACGGAGGGAGTATTGTAAATCGACCTGACATAAATTCAAATTGGTTGGGTGCCACTATTGTGGTGTGTGTAAGTATAATATGCTATATCCAACATTTCCAAAGTTTCATCCTATAAATATATGTACCACTATAATTCGCACACTTAAAATATCATCTTTGTTCTAATAAAAAGTGCTAGAATAAAGTAAGCAGAAATTAAGGGGAGAAGAGAAAGGAGAGAGTTAAAAAGCTTCAAACAGAAGTCTCTAGACTGGTTGGTTACTGGTTGACTATATAATTAATTTGGACCCATTTTAGTCAAATAGTCAATAAATTTATCTTTTTGAAAAGCTAATGCAATTCCAATTGTTCATTCTACTTCAAAAAGAGTTTCAAGACTGTACCTTGGCAAGAGTCGGGTATGCGAGGAAACAAGAGCAGATAATGAAAATAAGGAGGGATGGAACGGTGGAGAGCATTGCTCAGAGCTGAACAGTGTCTTAATTTGACAAGAACGAGAGACGTCGTTAGTTAGTTAACAGGAAGGAGTACTGTGTTGTGTTTTCTTTAGTGTCTGAAAGAAGAAAGTGTCTGTTTGCTTTGAGAAAGTGAGAACTCTTTTCCATTGTCCATTCTCCTATTTTTTTAGTGAATGATCTGAATTTTTCTGACGACTGACTTTGACTTTTGAGTGCTCAGCGACTTCATAGGAAGCCGCTAGTCTTGAAAAAGAAACAAATTTGTGACGGCTTTTTTCCAATAATCTTTCTTCATCTTTTTTTTTGGAGGGGGTGTGTTCAAAAGATGACTAATTATATTATATTAAGAGTTGGACATAAGAAATTTTTTTCCTTTTTTCAAATTCTTTTTACCTTTTTTCGAAATAAGTGTTTATTAAAAAAAATTTAATTTTCACTTGAAGAAAAACTCCAAAAAGCTATTTTTCAAAATTTTCACTCACAAAACTTCAAAAACAACCCAAAATATATTCATGTCCAAACACAACTCTAAATTTCAAATTTCATTTTCACTTGAAAAATTTTTTACCTTTATTTTGGAAATTTTACAATTCTTATGTCCAAACGCCCACTAAAGTTGAGTGGTACAAGGAGCAAAGGAAGGCATAAGCAGTGCCCTAGCGAAGTGACTTCGTGATGGGTCGTGACAAAAACGGAATCCAGGGGAAAACCTAGTATCCGAAAAAATACAAAAGGGTTGTCTGTTGTACTTGGCAGCCAGTTGGGTGCCACCTTTCTAACAAAAAGTGTTCCGGAGTGATCGTCTACTAAGGCCGTTTGGACAAAGGGTGGGGTTGTGCAAAAATAGTGATGTCTGCGGAGCTATTTATTTGGCAACCATATTTAGCTAGTGAATATGTCACTTTATTTTGTTCCCTGTACGTATAGAATATAACAAGATTATCCAACGCGACGATCAAAAACCTACAATCATGTATAATGTTAGCATAATATGGATTCGAGGGTTGTAAGATAGTAATAATTGTTTGAGCATCTAAATTGACTTCAAGTGATGTGTAGCCAGTAGTAAAAGCCAAGTGCAGACATTGATAGAGTGCAAGTAGCTCATCTTCGACACTCCCATGAGCGATATGGTGGCCCGCATAGCCCAGAAGTCAGTTACCCAATGAGTCATGTATGACTCCACCAATTCCTCCCTGATTAGTATGGATCCTACTGAACCATCTGTATTTAGTTTAAAAGAGGCAACACTAGGAGGGTGCATTCGATTTGCATAGGAATGTGAATATGTTTAGAATGTGGGGGAGTGGCTACATAGTAATATTTTGCTACCATATTGAGGATATGTGGTGATAGTATGTCATAGTGGGTAGGCGATTGTGGCTAGACAACGAGAGAAAATGTTTAATTTTTGGAGGGAGATGAGGTCCAAATCCAAGTGAAGGAGAATGTAGTGGGTGTGGAGAGTAAATGATGGTAGAGCGATTTAGATTTAGTGGTGGACTTCCCATGTGGTGTGAGAGTCCCGGCAACCAAGTCAAGGGTAATGGCATAGGAAGGGATATATGTATTAAGAATTCTCTGTAGGCTTCGTGGCGGTAGTTCAAAAGGGAAAGATGTTAAATCCTAGTGACATTGTGCAATGTAGGTGGAGACCGTATCGCTAGAGGTCAACCAATATAATATATATATATATATATATATATATATATATATATATATATATATATATATGTATGTATATCTATATTATTATAAAAGTATGAATACAATGTCGGTTTACAAAAATAACCTTATAATATTAAGCATAATAACTCATAATAAAAGGACATAACCGAAATTCTAGATATTAGCCTTATAATCCTATTAGTTTTAGGACATAATACTTGTCATGAGCGGCTTTTCAGTCGTGCCCCATGACCCCTTGGGCGCGCCCCGTGGCGTCCTAGTAAGCCTTCCAATGCCTAACGCCACGGACGACACTGTGGTCTTGGCCGCGCCAAGTGACAAGCGCGCATGTGCCTCTGTCGCCCCACCGATATCCCTCGCCAGCGCCCAACCGCAGGCAGATGCCAACAGCGCCGCGAGCGCAGACCCTGATGCCAAAGACTATGTTGCTGACAACGGACCTGTTTCTGCCTTATAGCAAACTAAGTCTTTTTCATTATAAATATAGAGTAGTTTTATTCCATGTACTTCCATTATGTTTCTCTAGCTTAATCAAGTCTAGTCTTGTAGCTTTGGATTATTTTTTTAAGCATTATTAGGGAGGATCAAGTAATCAAACTTTCTAGCGAACAAACAATTCTCTGTACTGGTGTCTCTCCCTCTCGACACCGCGTTGCCTTTCTGTAATAGCTTTCATTAATGCAATCAAGCTTTCTTTCATTCTTAATTCTCATTCATGTTCTCTCAATTACTCTTGGCATTGGTTTTTCTGTACGGCACTGACAATCTAGTCTAGCGTACGGAGGGGACCTCAGTTGGCGGACATCAACTGTACTGACATCAGTTGCTTAGTTTTACGTCGCCCTTCTAAGGAATCTTAGGAAGGCGCCGCGTAACAGTTGGTATCAGAGCCTAGGCTCGACATCGGACGATGGAACGCATTGCCATTACCCCCATTTCTAACCATGGTGAATCATGGGGACCGCATTGCGGCCCTTGAACAGACGGTTGATGGATTACTGCCCATCATGGATACGGTGCCTGAACTAAGAACCAGCCTAGGGCAAAGGTTGTACGACCTGGACCGCAGGGTGCTCCAGGCCGAAGTTGACATAGAAAAATCAGTCGTGACTCTGAGGGAGACTGGCAAACGGCAGCCACAGAGGCAGTCGAAATTTTTGGCAAATTCGAGGGACTCCAACAGGAGTGTGCCGAGGATTTAACTTACAGGGCACAAGAGGCAGACAGGGTGACTGCCATGCAATAAACTATTGACGACTTGACAGACAAGCTCAATGTCGTCAATGCTGCTTTACAGTGCCTGTTGCGAGGCGGTGGAAACCAGATCGGGGGGGATGAAAACCCCACTTCCGCGACACAAAAACTGAAAATTCCTGAGCCAAAGCCATACAGTGGATCTAGGAATGCCAAGGAAGTGGAGAACTTCATCTTTGATGTCGAACAATATTTCGATGTTGTTGGGGGCGTAGAAGAAGCTAAGAAGGTAGCAACTGCTGCCATGTATCTTCAGGGTGATGCTAAACTCTGGTGGCGGGTGAAATACGAAGCCATCAAGGCCGGTGAAGATGCTCTCGAAACATGGGCAGAACTGAAGGCAGCCATCCGCCTACAATTCTTCCCCGAAAATGTTGAATACAATTCAAGGAGAAAGCTACGGGAGCTCCGTCAGACCAAATCTGTGCGGGACTACGTGCGGGAATTCTCCGCGCTCATGCTAAGCATACACGACATGGGGGACAAAGACAAGCTCTTCACTTTCCTAGAAAGGCTGAAACCTTATGCCCGTATGGAGCTACAAAGACAACGGGTAGATACCCTGCCCAAGGCAATCCAAGCAGCTGAATGCCTTGGGGACTATCAAATGGAAGCTCGGAAGGATAGGCCTCAGCCGCCTGCCCGAGCGGGATTCAAAGGGGGCCAGTCTAGCAATGGTGGCCCTAGCAGAAGTGGGGGAGATCGGGGCTCAATCAAACCTAAGGCTCCCTCCACAAGCAGCAATAGTGTTGCGTCTAATGACAATGATTGGGGGAGGAAGCCTCCTTCAGGATGCCGTCATTGCGGCGGACCACATTGGAACAATGAGTGCCCACATGCACAGATGAATGCCCATCAGACTTTTGTTGATGGGACTGATGACGACTCAGATGATGCGGATCAGACTGAACCAGTAGGTGCCTTCAATGCAATTGTTGGCTCTATTTCTGAGGCATTAGCAGAGACTAGTACTGGTATCCGTAAGAAGAAGGACCCATGTCCAGTCAACAAGAAAGGGAAAAAGAAGGCGGATGATGAGACTCCTCTTAAGAATGAGAGGACCTTAATATTCGTTGAGATGAAGGTGAATGGCAAGCCCATTCGGGCCATGGTAGACACGGGTTCTACCCATAACTACTTAGCCTCGACTCAGGTGGAGTGCCTTGGTCTAGTTGTAGGGAAATGTAGAGGCCGTGTCAAGGCTATCAACTCACCTCCCCAGCCAGTGGGTGGAATAGCCAAAGAAGTACTGGTGAAGTTTGGCCCTTACGAAGGAAAATTCAACCTGCAGTGGTGATCATAGATGACTTCAAGTTGATAGTTGGATTGGAATTCTGAGGCAAACCAACACCATGCCTATACCGTATGCTGACATGTTACTGATGATGGGAGCAAACGGGACCAAGCCCTGCATTATCCCGTGCATGCCCACGAAGATGGCCGTTGAAAACATCTCGGCCTTGTAGTTGAAAAAGAGGGTCAAAAGAAATGAACCCACATTTCTGGCAACCCTCTGCATCGAAGATGTAGAACGCTCCTCGGGTCCCATTCCTGAACCCGTGAAGGAGCTACTACTAGAGTTTGAAGATTTCATGTCACAAGACATGCCAAAGCGACTACCGCCTAGGCGCACTGTGGACCATTAAATTGAGTTGGCGCCGGGCGCGAAGCCATCCGCCCGGGCACCTTACATAATGTCACAACCCAAACTCATCGAGCTTCGGAGACAATTGACGGAAATGCTAGACACAGGGATTATCGTGCCCTCCAAATCCCCATACGGGTCCTCTGTGCTATTCCAAAAGAAACATGATGGTAGTCTACGACTCTGTGTGGACTATCGAGGTCTAAACAAAATTACTATGAAGAACAAGTACCCTATTCTGCTAATGGCAGACTTGTTCGATAGACTGGGTGGTGCGACGGTGTTCACCAAAATAGACCTGAAGACAAGTAATTGGCAAGTTCGGATTGCAGAGGGTGATGAGCACAAGACGACCTGTGTGACAAGATATGGGTCGTACGATTTCCTGGTTATTCCATTCGGCTTGACTAACGCCCCAGCTACATTTTGCACTTTGATGAACCAAGTCTTCCGAGAGTACATTGATGAATTCGTGGTGGTCTACTTGGATGGCATTGTGGTATATAGCCAAACATTGGAGGAATACCTTATGCACTTGCGGAAGGTCCTAGCTCGATTGCGGGAGCATGAACTATATGTGAAGCTATCTAAGTGCTCCTTTGCTCAAAAGCAAATTGACTTCCTTGGACATGTCATCGAGGAAAGGCGGATCAAGATGGACCAGCAGAAGATTCAGGCAATCACAGATTGGCCTCCGCCTAAGGATATCCCCGCCTTGAGGGCGTTCCTTGGTCTATGCAATTTTTATCGGCGATTTGTGAAAAACTACTCCCTCATTACAGTGCCATTGACAGAACTCCTCAAGAAAGTCACACCTTGGGAATGGGGACCCAAGCGAGCAGAAGCCTTCAACGCATTGAAAGCGGCTATGTCTAGTAGCCCCGTCTTGGCCCTTCCTGATCTGGCCAAGCCATTTGAAGTACAAACAGATGCATCTGACTATGCCCTCGATGGAGTCTTGCTACAAGAAGGGCATCCTGTAGCGTACGAGAGTCGGAAGCTGAAAGATGCAGAGCGGCGCTATGCCGCCCATGAGAAAGAATTATTGGTTGTCGTCCACTGCTTGCGCCTCTGGATGCACTATCTGTTGGGGACCCCGTTCGTGGTCAAGACAGACAACACAGCTGTTAGCCATTTCATGACCCAGCCGAAGTTGAATGTTCGACAGGCCAGATGGCAGGAACTCCTAGCTGAATTCCACTTCAACCTAGAGTACCGAAGTGGGAAGACCAATCATGTTGCTGATGCGCTCAGTCGGAGAGCTGATCTAGCATCGGTGTGCCTACTCGCCACCCTAAGGGGGAGCGAAGTAGCCACCTCCATCAAGGACCAGATACAGGATTTACTCATCAAAGATCCTACTGCACAGTATTTGGTTGATTTGGTAGGATAGGGCAAGACTCGCTAGTTCTACATGGAAGATGGTTTTCTGAAAGTGAAAGGGAACCGACTTTATGTTCCTAAAGGAGGAGATCTACGAAGGACTCTTCTGGCGGAATGTCATGATACTCTGCGGGTCGGCCATCCTGGTGAAGAACGCATCATGGCGTTACTTCGCCGTGTATATTATTGGCCTCAAATGGCTGATGACGTTACTCAGTATGTGAAGACTTGTCTAGTATGCCAGAAGGACAAGTCAGACCGCTTAACACAGGCGGGACTCTTGGAACCACTAGCTGTCCCAAAGAGACCTTGGGAAAGTGTTTCCCTGGATTTCATCACCGGATTGCCCAAGGTCGGAGATCTAACAACTATCTTGGTTGTGGTAGATCGGTTTTCCAAATATGCTACCTTTATTGCTGCCCCACAATATATATCAGCAGAAGATACAGCTCGACTCTTCTTCTCTCATGTCGTCAAATATTGGGGCCTACCCAAAGATATTGTTAGTGATCGTGACTCACGCTTCACTAGCAACTTTTGGACCCAACTCTTTAAGTGTCTTGGGTCGAAGCTGAATCACAGCTCAAGTTTTCATCCGCAATCTGATGGCCAGACGGAGCGGTTCAATGGTATGTTGGAGGAATATTTGCGTCATTTTGTAACCGGATCGCAGAAGAATTGGGTGAAGCTTCTGGATGCTGCTCAACTGTGTTTCAATTCACAAAAGAGCTCTAGTACAAACAAAAGCGCTTTTGAAATTGTTACCGGACAGCAACCGCTACTCCCACACACAGTCAATGCACCAAATATGTCTAAATCTCCTCGAGCTGCTAGCTTCTCTAAAGAGTGGAAGCAAAATTTGGAGATAGTGCGGAGCTATCTTGTCAAGGCTCAAAAGCGGATGAAGAGGCATGCTGATCAGAATCGTCGCTTTGTTGAATACCAAGTAGGAGACAAAGTGATGGTCAAAATTCCAAAGCGTTACTTATTTGCGGGGGTCTATGACCCCCGCCTATTGCAAAAATACATTGGGCCCTTGTCCATTGAAAGGCGCATTGGGAAAGTTGCATACCGGGTGGATACCCAGCTTGGTGGAAAATTCATCCTGTCTTCCATGTCAGCCTCCTAAAACCTTTTCGGGAAGACACGGAGGATCCTTCAAGGAGCCAGCTCACAATACTCAGTATTCGAGGGCCCAATTCAGCCGGGAAAAGGCGTGTTGAAGCTATCCTTGATGATAGAGTGATTCATGCCTCAAGGAAAGATCACCAAGAGTTCTTGGTGAAATGGCAGGGCTGTGATGCAGAGAAGAACACTTGGGAGAGTGGAACAAACCTCAAAGCCTACAAGAGCCTAATTGAAGATTATCTTGCAAGTAAGGCGCCGAGGACGTCGCCAACTCAGGTGGGAGAGAATGTCATGGGCGGCTTTTCAGTCGTGCCCCATGACCCCTTGGGCGCGCCCCGTGGCGTCCTAGCAAGCCTTCCAATGCCTAACGCCACGAACGGCCATGTGGTCTTGGCCGCGCCAAGTGACAAGCGCGCATGTGCCTCTGTCGCCCCACCGATATCCCTCGCCAGCGCCCAACCGCAGGCAGATGCCAACAACGCCGCGCACGCAGACCCTGATGCCAAAGACTATGCTGCTGACAACGGACCTGTTTCTGCCTTATAGCAAACTAAGTCTTTTTCATTGTAAATATAGAGTAGTTTTATTCCATGTACTTCCATTATGTTTCTCTAGCTTAATCAAGTCTAGTCTTGTAGCTTTGGATTATTTTTTTAAGCATTATTAGGGGGGATCAAGTAATCAAACTTTCTAGCAAGCAAACAATTCTCTGTACTGGTGTCTCTCACCCTCGACACCGCGTTGCCTTTCTGTAATAGCTTTCATTAATGCAATCAAGCTTTCTTTCATTCTCAATTCTCATTCATGTTCTCTCAATTGCTCTTGGCATTGGTTTTCCCGTACGGCACTGACAATCTAGTCTAGCGTACGGAGGGGACCTCAGTTGGCGGACAACAACTGTACTGACATCAGTTGTTTAGCCTTACGTCGCCCTTCCAAGGAATCTCAGGAAGGCGCCGCGTAACATATTACATGTTAGGAATCCTATATGATATAGCTTTAGGAATCCTAGAAACCTATTATTATAACTACTTTCGGACTGTCTAATACAATTAATTATAGAATATATACAAGGCAATTAATTTCAACAAAAAAGTTGCGTTCAATTATACAAATGTCAGCCCACATGTTTTATTATTAATAATCAATTGCAACAGTAAAAGAATTAGGTTTATTATGTAAGGGAAAAAAAGAATAAGTGGGCGTTTGGACATAAAAATTGTAAAATTCCAAAATACAGTAAAAAATATTTTCAAGTGAAAAATGATATTTGAAATTTAGAGTTGTGTTTGGACATGAATATAATTTGGGGTTGTTTTTGAAGTTTTGTGAGTGATTTGAGTGAAAATTTTGAAAAACAACTTTTTGAAGTTTTTCAAATTTTCAAAAATTTTTAAAATGCATATTCAAGTGAAAATTGAAAATTTTATGAACAAACGCTGATTTTGAAAAAAAGTGAAAAATTTTTGAAAAAAAAGAAAAAAATTCTTATGTCCAAACGGGCTCTAAGTTTTCTATAACTTTTCAAGTAGGACTAGAAAATAAGACTTGTGATTGTTCCTGGTATTTCAAAAATAATGTAGTAATAGTTTTTAAAATCTTTTTCCTTTTTTCTTTATCGAGTAACTTGGTTCCAACTTCCGAGAGTATTGTACAATATTTTAAATGGTTAGCTTTATTTGGATAGTACGCAGTGTTTTGAATATTAATATATTAGACTTTAATTTTTTAAGTTTTTATTTAGTTATATGTTTAAAATAAATGTTTAAAACATCTTTTTTAGACATTTCTCAAACATGAATATGCTTATTTTCGAATTTACTTTTTTAAATATTTGTCTCTGCTTACTATATTTTTTATATTATTCTTAAATAAATAATGGGTGATTCGTATAATAGATTTGCATGGAAAAAACTTAAAAATTTTTTGTTCATACAACTTGCTAAAGTACACAACTAACTAACTTTATGATCTTTTTTTAACTTTCTTAAAATTAAGAAAATTTAACAATTAATAAATTTTCGTCTAATCACTCTTCCTTCTTTTTTTTTTTTTTTTTTGTGATTTTGGGTTAAGTGATCTCCTCTAGATTTACATGGCAAAGAAAAATATATGCTCAATATTAATTCCAAAATTTTGAAGAGGAAAAAAAACCGAATTATTTAGGCCCGAAAATAAATAAAAAATGGTAGATGAAAAAAAAGTAGCACTTTATGTCATATGTTATGTAAACTTATTTTTATGCCTTTTAAAAGTTAAATTATATATTCTTCCAGAGAATAATGCCTTTTGTTAGATGGATCATAATATATAAAGCTTTAGCCACTACGGTGTTGAACCAAAAAATCACAACTCAATACTGATATAATAAAATAGTTTACCAATATAAAATAATTGTTCAAATATAATGCAAATAATGAACAACCACATTGATTATTTTGAGGGAAAAAAATAAAAACATGTATATATAGATACATGAGTGATAATCGATATTTGGATATACTAAACTATTTCATGCACGAGCATTTACGCTTATGGAAGAGACACATGATTGGAGTTTAATTAATCACGGTTGGAGTTAAATCTTGAAATTGAATTATTAACTAATAACTTTTTATCTTTGTATTATTCGTTATTAATGTATCTTAATTTAAAACAAATATGACTTTTTTGTACATCGATCCTTAAGGCTTAACTAAATTAAAGTGAATCATTCAATCAAAAAAGTAATATTAAGTATTGTTGTATTCTTTAAGCGATTTACAACTTCAATTGCATATTTATGTCATTTTAGAATGTTTATTACTTTTGAAAAGTGTTTGATAACATTTGACATAAGATATTCGTGCATCGCACGAACGTAGAGACTAGTATATATATGTGTGTGTGTGTGAGAGACTAATCGTGTTAATGTATGATACCTTCTAGAAAAAGTAATAGTGTATCCGACCGGTAGTATATAAAGTGTTTATGATATGACGGAGAATATTAGTTTGAATTTTTTTTTTAAGAAATTTTTGGTTACTAGATCTTTCCTCATCTAAACTATATAAAAATTCCTGATATATTTTTTTTAACTAAAAACTCTAGTAGTTGTAATGTGGTTCGAAAAAAAGAGTTTAATACTTCTCTTTTCAGTAGGAATGAGTGCCTTTTCATATATCACAAGAATTAAGTTTCTTATCGGATTCTTTTAATTCTATGCTTGCCATTTAGATTCCACACCTTAAAGAAAGTATAGGCAAAATCCTAATTTACAGAGTTGCACTAACGATTACCCTTTGGAACTAGTTAATTATATTTAACTTATAATTTCTTATTTAAACTATATAGAAAGTCTTAATATATTGTATTTTAAAATTAATTAAACTTTTAATTATCTTATATAATTTTTTTTATTTTAACAATATAACATAGTTGTAATTTCTTTCATATTACTAAATGATATTTAAAACATAAAATGGGCTAATTCAAATTTAAATTACTCCCTCCTTATTCCCAAATATCTAAAAGACCAAATGAGTATATACTATTCAAATACGCATTATATCGTGGTAAAGAATTTGTTTTGTGTGTAACTTATTTGTTTTTAGTATTAGGTCATAGAAATAATAATAATTTTAGAAAAATATTCTCATAGAAGCCCTCAAAATCACAATAAGACATCATAGGACTTTTCATGCCAGAATTTCAGTCTTTATAAAGCTAATATTTATTATTTTTAGGAACCTTTTTTATTTAATTTCATTTTATACTCGGAAATATTATTTAATAATATTTATGTGAATTTTTAAAATTGGTGTACTCATCGATGTGGGTTATATATGCTATTTTTACGGTTAAAAAAAATGATCAATATTTCGCATAAGATAGGATCAGTACTTCTTGTATTGAGTTAGCTAAATGAGATCAACATTCATCATTTTCGCTTGAGTTACAACTTTATTATCTTTTAGAAGTTATAAGATAGGATGCAACCTCTTGCGTGCTCTACCTGACCAAAAGTTTTTAATTCTATTTATTTAATTATACTTTAAGTTTATAACTCAAATACAATTTAAAATAAGATTTTATATGGCTTTTAGAAACAATTTGTTCAAGCTAAAATACACGGGCATCACGTGTATCCTAAAACTATATATATATATATATATATATATATATAATATGTGACTAATCGTGTTAATGTATGATACCGCCTAGAAAAAGTAATAGTGTATCCGACCGGTAGTATATAAAGAGTTTATGATATGTGTCACACCTCCCTTTTGCGCGCCCGCCCCGAAGGATTAAATGCGCGAGGGAGTTTTCCCAATTTAAGTGACAATATTCGAAATGGGATTATTTATTTAATTCAGAGTCGCCACTTGGGAAAGGTTTGACTTTTGGTGTCCCAAGTCACCGGTTTATCTTGAATCCCAAATCGAGGAAATTTTCGACTTTTCCAAATGAAGTCTGCGAACCAGAAATTCTAAGTAAGGAATTCTGTTGACCCGAGGGAAGGTGTTAGGCACCCTCGAATCCCGTGGTTCTAGCACGGTCGCTTAAATTGTTATAATGGCTAAATATCTGATTTAAATACATGTTATGACTTACGTGCTTTTATTAAGTTTAAACCGCTTTTATTATTATCATTTATTTTTATAGAATTGCAACGTCGTGAAAATGCATCTCGAACCACGTCACAATCAATGCACCCGTAGTTGTTAACACATTTCGACTCCGTTGAGATTTGAATTTGGGTCACATAAATGCGCACCCGAATTTAAGAATGTAATTTAATTAAGTCGCGCCTAAAGAGTCTAACGCGTTATTATCTTTGAGGAAGCCATGAAATTCACTAAACGGCCTATTCTGAATTCTGAATATTTATTATGATTATTTATTGAGGGCCCCGCAATTTGCATTTTTATTTGGCGAGGCTCGTCTCATTATTTTAGAAGGATATCCTACAGTGACTACATTTCTATTACGTTTGTCTCTAAAAAAAATAAAAGAAAGATGATACCAAACTTACTTGTTTGAACAAATACAGACGGAATCTTTACTATGTTTGCCGAACCTAAATTTGTTTGATTACCTGATTGATTGTTTATGAGGTGAGAGTTACCTCATGCTTTGTCTTCATCGAGTGAATACGCTTATTAATTTGCTAAGTGAGATTGCAAGCAAACTAACAACATATACTGAGTTATATTTAACGACCTCCAAGTTTTATTTTTAAACGCTAACCTATTTGGACTTGATAAATGAAATTGGCTGTTTATTAGGAAAACTACTACTAATTGAACTCAAAAACGCCTATTAGTTTTCCTCAACAGTTATCGCATTATTTCGAAACAAGGAATCTATACCGAGACCCGATATCGAACCTATATCGGAACAAATAATCTGACAGGAGAGCTGGCATTCATAGCCAGACTCTTAATGTGACTGCATGAGAGTTTGTTTGGGATACATTTATCCCAGACCAAGTACCACAGATTTGTCAATTCAGTGGTCTAGGCAAAATACATACAGGTGCTTGCCATGGTTCTATGTTATACTGTCATAACTAAATCAAACAGAATGTTATACTGAACTGAATGTATACTAAATCAGACATACTGTCTATGTTATACTGTCATCACTATTAAACAATGCTATCTAATAGTTCATCTCAAACAGAATGTATGTTAATTTATACAGAGCAGTTGCAGTTGAGCTTAAACAAATGCAGGCCGACTACCATTCGACCTATGGCCATGTTTTGAACACGAGTATTGTGAAAGAATCAACATTCATTTCTTTTATTTCTGCTTCAAGGCTTCAAACTTTCAACAACAAATAGTTTCAGAAGTGTGTACCTGGAAGTCTTTTGACAATTGAAGAAAAGGGAAGTCAGCAGAGCAACAATGACAACAAGTGCAGCAGCAGTAACAGCAGGTAACAAAAATCCCAATGCAAGATGCAGTTATAGCCAATGGGAAGAGGCAACAAAAATGACAGCAAAAAGCAGAGGAGTGGGCTCAGAATTCAAATGGTCCAATTCCAAAAGAAAGCAAACCAATAAGAACCAAACAACAGAAACCTAGCTGATACTTGAGAGGAAATCAACACTTATTTGAAACAGGTTAAACAAACTAGGAATCGAACAATCAGCAGGAAAGAGAAGACAGTTTCTGCTTTCTGTATATTCCCCCTCTATCTCCTTTCTTCCCAAAATCCAAATATCAATCTTCAGTTTTGAAATTATACTGAAGTTGTTAAAAGAAATCTTTTCCAGTTCCCTCTGTCTCCTTTCCTAACATTAGGTGGTATTCTTTTCCTCTCCTCCTATGTTCTCCCTTTATGTCTGTATGTATCTATTTGTATGTATTTCAGCTCTCTCTTTTAAAAAAAATTCCTCACAGTGTGCCTCTGTCTATCCCCTCTCTCCTCTAATCTCTGGTCTCTCCCATATCTCTTCAGCTCTGTCTCATTTATAAGCCTAGACCTCAGCCCTTTAACAGCCTGTTAGACCCAAAAGAACACCCCTCCCATGTGCCCTCTTCCTTTCAGTTCCACTTAGTTATTTAAGTATTAACCCCCATCAACATTCCCTGGCAGACTTATCCTTTAAAAAGGTTTAATACTTCTTAAACTAAAGCAAAGTATGGGCAGCAGAATATATCTGACAGCATATGCTGTCAAACTATTTTAAAATCAAAAGCCCCTTTATGCAGGAACCAGGCTGTGCACAATGCACATGCTGTGCACAAGTGCACATGCCATCAATTCAGATTTCAATTACAGACCAAGCCTTAGGTTTCTGAAATCACATTAACAACTATAAGTAAATGAACTTGGTTCTTAATTGATTCAGGCAATGTTCAACAGAAGCAAATCGATTTATTTTTGTTCAGACAGTTGAAACTAATTGACGACACATGTCGACTCGACTATATTAGTTATAACACATACAATCGACACCAAAATCAGACATTCAAAAGTATAGGACACATGATTCGAATTGTACTGACTAAACAGAATTGTGCTTCGAGGAATCAGTTAATCAGTACAAATTTGGAATTCAACTAATTGCACAACAAATACATACATACACACTATCAGAACAAGTAGAAGAAGATACTCAATCAAACAACAAAGGTTCAGGCAAAGTGGACAGGACACAGTTAATAGAAACTCAAAACAAACAGATTTCAACAATCATGAACAGCTTTTAAAACAAATCACACGGACTAAAACAAGTAAAGGAAAGAAAACAAACTCACCTTAAAACTCGAAAAATCAAAAGTCTTGAACTCGGATTTGGACAGACCTTTCTTAAGGCTGAACGGGCTTTAATCGAAGTGTTTCTCAGATGGGAAACACTTCGATTAAGGTCCATTAGACCTTAATCCTTTGGTTTGAACAAAACACGGCCCATCGACGAGGAACCTTATGGTTCCAAGAATCAGATCTGGGATTCATGCTTCCCTGGTCAGATTCGGACCAAACCAAGCATGGTTTGGTCACGAGGGGGGTCTGGGGAGTGTCTGGTATGAAGCTGGGGTTAAACGGTGTAGATCGAGTTTTGACTCGAATCTTCAAATGAAGATTCGAGAAGGTGGGATGGGATTCGAGCTAAGTAGTTAACAGATCCATGTTCAGGATGGCAAGGGGATTCTAGGGTGTTAAGGGTAGGGTCACCGGCGTCCATGCCGCCGGCTTTCATGGTGAAGGATACAGGGGCGGCTAGGGTTTGAAGGGGAAGGGTTTGGTGAAGACGAAGGCTGGGGTGTTGGATAGGGGGGCAGGGTATGGTAAAGGGCTTATATAGTTAGTGGGTGGGTTGATCTCAGCCGTCGGATCAACTGAAATCAATGGCTTGGATCTAAAGGCTTAGGGGAAACGGTGTCGTTTCAACTAAAGGGGGTTTGGGTTGGTCCGGGTGGAACGGGTCGGGTTTTGTTCGTGGGTATGGGAAATGTGATCTTGGCGGTTGATCAATCTGAGATCAACGGCCCAGATCAGACTGGATTAAAACGGCGTCGTTTGGACACCCTGGGTATCAGCTGGTGCGGACCGGGCAGGCCTGGTTTGAGCATTGTTTGTTTGGGCCAATTTTAATAAATTGGCCCAATCCGGAAGAAGAAGAGATTTTTTTTTTTATTATTATTATTTCTTTTTCTTATTTATTTTAAAAACAAAACTAAGCAAAAATCAAATTAAAATTAAATACACACTCAATACAATTATTTGCACACACACTAAAATATTTCAAGACAGGTAAAATCAAACAAAACAAAATCACGGACAAAGATGCCTATTTATGATTTTCTATTTAACGACCGGATTACGGTTCGAATTATGCATGACACACAACATTTTTTGTATTTTGTTTTAAACAATAAAAAAAATAAAAATGGGCAAAAGTCACAAATAAATCAACAAAGTGCCGTACAGAAATCCAAAAATTGTACAGCAGGACCAAAATTTTTTTTTTATTCTTTTGGAGCGATTGTCGCGCAAAGCAAAAATCACGTGCTTACAATATGACGGAGAATATTAGTTTGAATGTTTTTTTTTTAGAAAAATAAGTAATCCATCTTTTCTAATTTGTTTGGTACTATTTTCTTATTGATTCGTTCAAAAACTTTTATATGTGCAAATAATATTACGATAAGTTTAAGAACATAAATTTTAGAAGTTTTATATACACCAAATTAGCATATTCAAAGCTACAAGCTTTAAAAGTTTTCACTTATTTCTTAAATTTCATTTCGAATCCCGTGTTAAATAAATTAGAATGGAGTGAATATTTTTCTTCCCTTTTTCATTTTCTAACTAATTTCAAATTTATTTTTTATATTACTACGTTTTACATACCGTTAACAATATTTAGTCCTAACAATTTCACCAAAATAGTGTCCGAGTTACTAAAATTATTATCGTCTATTAATATTTTCTATTTATTTTTACCTAAGATATTTTTTACTCTTCAGACTCCAAACAGCATAAGTCAACAACAACAACCCAGTATAATCCCACTTAGTGGGATCTAGACCCCCTACCTGAGGTAGAGAGGCTGTTTCCAAATAGACCCCCGGCATCCTTCCCTCCAAGAACTTACCACCTTGCTCTTGGAAGACTCGAACTCACAGCCTCTTAGTTGGGAGTGGAGTTTGCTTGCGTTCATAGCAACGCTGTGGAAGTGGAGGTTGCTTGCCAAACACCATAAGTCATTTTCTTAAAATATTTCCTTTTTTTTTTCTGGTCAGGAAAACGATTCTTTTACAGAAACCGCCAAAAAGTAAAACATCATATGGACTACCCATTCATATTTCTCATGGAACCACACAACAACTTGAATTCAATCATTGGTGTAGATTCTTGGGTTGGTCATCTCTATGGCCACCGGAGTCAACATCTCCGACGCCGAAACCCCCTTTCTCGGCGACGTCGTTGAAGGTTCAGTTGACTTCAAGGGTCGTCCTGTGACCCGATCCAAATCCGGTGGCTGGAGATCCGCTTCCTTCATCATAGGTGATAACTAAATACCCATATGCAATTGCCACTAATTTTGGAATATATATGCAATTTTATCATCTGGTTCACTTAATTTTGAATTTTGTCCAGTAATAATCATTGATGTTCAATCTTAATGCAATTTTTGCTGCTGGGTTATTTAAAAAATGTATTTTTTTCCAGTATTGTCATAAATGTATATTGAACTTTTTTGCAATTTTGGCTGCTGGGTTGTTTTAAATTTTTGTTTTTTTACCACTATTGTTATTATGTTCAAATCTTTTCTGCAATTTTAGCTGCAGGATTGTCTCAAATTTTCATTCTTTTTCCTCAATTATTATTGATTTTTCAAATGGTTCTGCAATTTTAGCTGCTTGTTGTCTTAACAAATGATTTTTTTTCTATCACTGTTTTTATGGATTTTCAATTCTTTCTGCAATTTTAGCTGCTAGATCGTCTTCCGAAATTGATTTTTACACTATTTCCAGTGATATTCAAGTCTTCTTTCTCAAAAACAATTTTAGCATCTATTTTCTTAAGAAAATGATCGACATTGATATTCAAATCTTTCTGCAACTTCAGCAGCTGGGATGTATTAAAAAATTAAAATTGATCTTTTGCCACCAAGTGGAATGAATGCGTTCAAAATGGTGATATTAGCCGACTCTAACTAGTTTGGCGCTAAAGTATAGCAGTAGTAGCATTGTAATTGCCAAATTTCTCGTCTATCTGCAGTTTTAGCATTTGGGTTGTCTTAACAGCTGATATTTTTCTCTATTTTTTAATTTATTTCCAATTTGGGTGGTATTAGAATTTGATCTCTTCCGGACCAATTGTCACCAATTTTCAACCAGCTATTTTACCTGTTGAGTTATCATAAAAATTGTTTCCCCACCAAATGAAAATGAAACATGTTGAAATGGAGTGAGATTGATATTAAGAATGCATATAATTGCCCTCAACTAATTGGGGATTGAGTTGTTGTTATTGTTGTAGTCGTATTGTCGCTGATATCAAATTTCATCTCCAATTTTTGCCATCGGGCTGTCTTAAAAATGATTTTTCACCAATTGTGGCTGATTTTCAAATCTTTCTCTAATTTTGGCAGCTGGATTGTCTTAAAAGTTGATCTTATTTCAAATTCACCAACTTTCAAAATCTATCACAGTTTTAGCAGCTTGGTTTGAAACTTGATTATTTTCTTCTGGTTTTAGGCGTGGAGGTTGCAGAGAGATTTGCATATTATGGGATAAGTTCGAACCTAATAAGCTACCTAACGGGCCCACTAGGCCAATCGGTTGCAACAGCAGCGGTGAATGTAAATGCTTGGAGCGGAACAGCATCGCTTCTTCCACTTTTGGGTGCATTTATCGCTGATTCATACCTGGGTCGGTATCGGACCATTATCATCTCCTCTCTACTCTACATCCTGGTTAGTACCCAGTTCAGGCTTTTGTTTTGGCACAATTGTACTCTTCTTCTTTTTTGGGTTACTTATGGTACAATATGAACAAGTATGCCTCTCATAGTTGACTGAAACTACTGCCTTCTTTCTGCTTTAGCAAAGAAAGAATTAGCAAGTAAGACGGTTTTCATTTGTTGATGTACAGGGACTTGGCTTCTTGACGCTTTCAACTGTCCTCCCTTTCAATTATTCTGACTGCCAAGATACTGCAACATGTTCTCCTCCCAAGCTCCAAATTATTTTCTTCTTCTTTGCTTTGTATCTAGTAGCTTTTGGACAGGGAGGGCACAAGCCTTGTGTACAAGCTTTTGGAGCGGACCAATTTGATGCTCAAGACCCAGAAGAAAGTAAAGCTAAAAGCTCATTCTTCAATTGGTGGTATTTTGGAATGTGTGGTGGTCTATTGATGACCCTCTGGATATTGAACTACATTCAAGACAACCTTAGCTGGGGTCTGGGATTTGGAATTCCCTGTATTGTCATGGGTCTCGCTCTTATTGTGTTCTTGCTTGGAAGCTTCACTTATCGGTTTCGCCAGAGCAGTGATGAAAAGAACCCATTTCTTAGAATTGGTAATGTGTTTATTAATGCAGTTAGGAATTGGCAAACAACCGCTTCAGCTATATCAGTGGAACAAGAAGTTCAGGGTATTCTTCCTCATGAAGGTTCTGAACAATTCAAGTGAGTGTAGTTTTGCAATTTCTTTTATAATTGGATGAATAAAAGTTGTTGATTTTTCAGTCATCTGCTGATCTTCTGATAATTTAAAGGAAAAATACATACAGTTCTGCAATATATTAGGATGGTGGAAATAATTACGGAATGGCTGCTCTTCTCGGGTTTGATTTGTTAAGAGTTCAAAGGATCTAGGGACTTGCTTTAAAGAGTTAAAGACTGCATAGTCTTAAGCTTGCTATTGAATGTTAAAAGCCCATTGCATGTGTGGACACTCCAATTTATTGTAGGATAGTATTAGCCAATCAATGAAATATTTATGCATAAAAAAGTAGTTTTTCTATCAACTGTATTAAAAGACATCTCATTTTATTGGTATAAATTTGTACTGAACACAGGTTCCTCAACAAAGCGTTGCTTGCTCCCGATGGTTCCAAGGAAAATGGGAAAATTTGTAGTATCAGCGAGGTTGAAGAGGCTAAGGCTATTCTTAGGTTGATTCCAATATGGATAACGTGTTTGGTATATGCTATTGTGTTTTCACAGTCATCCACTTTATTCACCAAACAAGGTGCAACTTTGGACAGATCTCTTGGTTCAAATTTTGAAGTACCAGCTGCCTCATTACAATCTTTCATCAGCCTCTCTGTTGTTGTTTTTATTCCTATATATGACCGTATTTTGGTTCCCGTTGCAAGAGCTATAACTAGGAAACCATCAGGTATCACTGTACTCCAAAGAATTGGAACTGGGATTTTCTTGTCTATACTTTCCATGGTGATTGCAGCTATAGTCGAGAAGAAACGTCTTGAAACTGCTATACAATACGGGCTGGTTGACATGCCAAAGGCAACAATTCCCATGAGCATTTGTTGGTTAATACCTCAGTACCTACTATTTGGTATTTCCGATGTATTTACCATGGTTGGTCTGCAGGAGTTCTTCTACGATCAGGTGCCAGTCGAGTTGAAAAGTATAGGCCTTTCTCTCTACCTCAGCATATTTGGCATAGGGAGCTTCTTAAGCAGTTTCCTCATCTCTGTTATTGAGAACATCACTGGTAAAGATGGTCAGAGCAGTTGGTTTTCGGACAACTTGAATCGGGCACATCTGGATTACTTCTATTGGGTTCTTGCTGTACTTAGTACTATGGCATTCACTGCATACTTGTATTTTTCAAGATCTTATATATACAATAAGTCAAGTTCTCTCTAAGATGTAGAAGTCAAGGGTGCCCAATATAAAGGTCTTCTCTGTGCTGTAGTGATATTCTTGTCAAAGCACCTTGTGACTGTAGAAAGCTTAGATATACATAAGCTGCAGTCTGAGGTGCTTGTGTTAATATTGTTGTATATTTTAGGTGTTCGGTATGGTGAGACTTGGATTGTAAGTTCGTTAGATAGGATTATGCAATTGTTTGTTGATCATCATATAATTGTTCAAGATTTACAAAAACTAAGTGGTGATAAGCACATGTTTTATGCTCTGTGATTGTAATTTCAGAAAACTCCTCTTAAAATAACTTGACGCTGAAACACATGAGCAAGAGCAATTTTAGATATTTCTTTTTGAGATCTTACAACTTGTCATAACATGGAAGTTCTTCGGTGTTTGAATTAATTGTACACAAATTGCAACTTTGAAACTACTTATAATAGTAAAATGCACTAATGGAAAATCCAACTTAAATTTCAGTAAGATATTGCTTCATTAGAATAAAAAATCTCTTAAAAAGAAAAACCCGATGTACTGAGCTCTCGCTATGCACGGGACCGGTAGAGGGTCGGATCATATTGGGTGATTAATGTCGCGTACCTTGTATTTTCTACACGAGGTTATTTCCGCAGCTGAACATGTAACCTCCTAGTCTTATGGTGGCAACTATTGTCGTTGCGCCAAGGTTACCTTTCAGTAAAAACATTTCTTACCAGAGTTAAGTCAAACATTATATTGGAAAAACATCTCAGGTTAATTGCAAGGTCAACAATAACAGATAAACTCTTTGCGAAGAAGATGATATTGGTTGTCCACGGAACAAAAGAAAAGGTTCTTGTATATTAAAAAAAAAACATTTGGTATCGAAGCTAAGCGCCGTCTTGCTACTCATAAGCCTTTTTTTGATAAGGTAAAGTTCTTGGTACCCATAAGCTAAGTGGTATCTTAGCTTTTACTTAACAGAAGTTTGTGAAGACTTCCTCAACTGTGTTTGATGGAAAGGCAGGCACACAGCCTCCAACCAAAAGAGTGGTTATGCCATATATATCCCTCTTATTCCTTAGATTCTATACAACCGTGGGGCAACAACCATGTCTAGAGCTATTTACTCTGCGAATTCATGAGTTGATTTTACAGTTGCCAAAGAAGCCCAAGTAGCATATATCTGCTTCTCTCAGTGAATCAATCACTGGTCTGATCTTGTCATATGGCTTGCAGCCGCTCCTGAATCAGCTTGCCTCTTTTTCCTCTTGCAGCAGCTTCTTAGTGTTTTCTTTGCTTCTACCATAGCAGGTCTTAAGCTGCTCTTGTGTGCTTGCAAATTAGTTACTGTTGGTGTATGAACTAGTTGAGCATTTACATACTTGTTATGAAGTGCATCCTCAGTACATATGGTTGGTACTCACTAAGGCAATTCAAAGAGGAGAATGAGAACACTGACTATGTTATAAGTCAAGACTAAGAAAACACTGCATGATAGGAAAACCTTGCATGTAAGCCCCTGCGTAGATAGGAGGGAGATATTTCGAGTATCTGTAACTCTGGTGGAAACTCGTAATAGGTGAATGACATAACTCTCGAAGAGTTACTTAGGCCAAGCATTTGTCCATCAAGTGCATACCAGGACCTGATTTCAGAAACTCTCTGAATCTGTCTGGTCTAACTGGTGCAAGAATCTCCAGTTCTGCTTTAGGAAACGAAATTATCAATTGAAACTTCATCAAGGAGGTTTACTGAAGCTTCAAAATATCCCAGCAGTTGGCCTTGATAAAGGTCAATGCCATATTCTCGTTACTAACTCAACGCCGGCATTCTTGGCACCATACCTATACTTAGACCAATCATAAGAAATAGATAATGTGTTTATACGCATACCTTTAGTAGATCGTTGCACAGACCACCACTGAAAGTATATCCACCATGAGAATAGAAATGTTCAGGACTTACTACTTGGCTGATGCTTTACAGTGGTACGCTAAAGCCAAGTTCTAGCCATCAGTCAAGTCACCTCATAACAGCAGTCTGTTCTCTGAAACATCATTTTTCCTATTGAATATCTTGGAAACTTGTGTCTTGACTTTTCAAGTGAAACAACTCGATGGGGCAGTACTTCAGAACAATGAGCAGGCTATCCCATTTATAATTACAAGAGCAGCATGCTTTCTAACATCTAAACCACTGACAGAGTTTTGAGATACAAGACATCCTGTAGGGAGTGTTTCCCCTTTAATAGGCCTTACTCGGTGCGAATGTGGATTAGTCCGGGCCCTAATGCGGGTACCAGACAAGGTGCAAACCCCCCCCCCCCCCCCCCCCAAAAAAAAAATACAAAGATCTCAAGCTATGCTCATTTCCAGTTTAAAAGGGTTGTTTGCAGATACTAATTCAAATGCCAACGGAATTACCCTGAAGCTGCATTTGTGAAAACAGTCTCAGGTTTTAAAAAATCAAACCATCACCAAACATGCTTTTTGTTTTCTTTAAATGTAAAGGAAGACAGGAAAGGGTTGTTCTTGTTCATGTTCTTTTCTTCAACTCTTTTGGAGCTTTGCTTTTGGCAGAGGATATTAGATGATGCCTGATGTAAAAGTACTGATTATGCTTGCCATCTGTAGACACATTCATCGTTTCAAGGTCCAATAATGATGCAATGCCAGATAACCGAGAAACAAACGTGACTGGAGAAGAACAAGGTAAGAGACACAGACAAAAAGGGGAAGTTTTATTAATTCCAATCACTTCCCAAATAAAATGGACATCCTTTTACAAATCCTTATCCATGCATATACAATTGAAATGTACATTACATGATTCCAACTAATTTCTCAGCTTTGTTCAATCATGTAGACTGAGATATGAAGTCATCTCATCTAATCTAAAGATTGACTCTTCGTAAATTGAACAAAGTAGAGATCTAGCTCTTTTAGCATCAAATTTCACATTCTTTTTGCTTCTATCTTTTCATATGACGAAACAATCTCAGCAATACCACCATCAGGTTATGTTGAAAGTTCAAAAAAGGATTTTAGATTGTAAGGTGCAACAACATCTGCAGTTCCATTCCACAGTAATTCGGCGTATTGTTGGTAGGCTAGCTCAGTGGGATGAAACGAGTCGAAAAACAAGTAATCTTTCACGTTTTTACACAGCTCGTACTTTTTTACCTGCCTCTTACCTCCACAACTATAAATCCCTCGAAATGCACCAGTCCCACAACAAGCGGTCTTTGATGTCTTAAAACCTAAACAAAAGCAAAATTGTAAGTAAACTAAGGAAACATTCTTCAGATGATAATTAAACATTATACTTTGTATTTCCTTTATGTTGAGCATTGCCTCAACAAGTGATCTAACCGATTAAGATTTAAGACCCACGTTCTATTCTATGAGCAGGGCAATAAAATTTCTGGCACTGTGCAGACATGGGATGGAAAAGACAGATAAAGAAAAACCTATAGTACTTATTGCCATATTAGCTGTGTTAACACAAAATAAACACTGAAAACAGAAACGAACATAAAGAGACGGATTTTGGGTTCGATGAGATAAACATACCATATTTTGTTGGATTATCAATGCTTTCGGCAAATACTTTGAACAAGTTGAATAATGTATACTTAAATCCAGGTAATTGCTTCTCCAATTGCTTGAGAATTTCTGGGAGAGCCGAATTATGCATTTTCACCAAGTTTGTGACCTCCTCTATGAAATCGCCATTCTTAACTCCTTTTTGAGCATTAAGAGCCCTAATATTAGGAAGAGAACCTATGGGAACCATATTAAGCATGGCAAATTTTCTCCCTCCTTCCCTGTAAATTCCCTGTTGCATTAATTTAAGGAAGTATAAAGAATTAGTCTAGCTACTCTCTAGCCAATACTCAACCTAGGACATGGAAAAAAAAAACTCAAATTTGACAAACAAAAGAATTTACACACAGAAGTTTTAATTTGTCATTATTTCACAGAAAAAGAAAGTAACAATATCTGATTTCATCCCAAATAAATTACAAATTTTGATTTGCTTTGGTCAAAGTCATTTGTATCATATACACTTTTCTAAAATGGACGACAAAATGAAAACACTCATCACTAAGCAAATACTTCCAAGTCTCAAATAGATAAAAATGTAAAAACTAACTCCAAAGAAAGACAAAAAATTTAGGATGAATCCATTACCTTCAAAACAGATGTCAAATTGCCCATAATCATTTGTAGATATTCTCTTTCAGGATATGGAATAGCCGAATTTGTTGAGAAAGGAGCCAAGTAATCATTACCACCAGCGCTAAAAATATATACAGCATTGGAGAGGATCTGTTTGGATTCCGTCGCTCCCACCTTCTTCTTCAATATTTCTACCACATTTTTGAAATATTTCAACTGTGTGTTGAGATCTATAACCTGTCAAATGGAATCAATACTTTAGAGATAAAAAAATCCTGGTAATACTAAGTAACTTGCAGAATTTGACATAGAAGGAATTATGGTTATTTAACAATCTTCTTATCAAGTAAGTTATGTAAGAATCTTATCCTGAACATAAAATAGCATGTAGAGTATTATACAAATAGACTTGAGCCTGTTAGATGATGCAAAGTATAAACCTTTGAAATGTTACACAAACTTTAACTAGAAATAATCCGGCATGTGATTGAAAATTAAAATTTATTTCTTATAAAGCATTAACTAAGAATGTTAATTTTATAAATCAGAATAAACTCTTTTTCGCCATCAAGCAGTTAAAGTATCCATATGTGCGATTGAGAAAGACAAAACTTAAACTTGAACCTCTTAGTAGATCAGACTAGCAAGGAACTTTTACTCGTTTAACAGTAGAGAAACTTATCCCATTACAAGTCCATTTGTAATATTTCGACACATGACAGACACTTTTGGAAGGTAAAAAGATTGTATTATTATTGTGTTTGCACCATTTGGGAGAAGTTTTCTGTGGATGTATTCGTGAGAAAAAGTTGCAAAGACGAGTTTGGAAGTTTGTAATTCCAATGTTCTGTGAGTATATATAAGGTTACTCAAGAAGTCTCTTTTAGAAGGCACTTTCAACAAAATACACCAATCTAAAGATTCTCAAAAATACTTAACCAAATAATCCTTTCGGAAAACTGTGCAAAATTCTTCAATAAACTCTGCATGGTCCAACAGGAATAGGTAGGAACAATATGGAAAACACTTCTCAAAAACCTTGGAAGATTTTCTTTCTCTTACTTTAATAAGAGTTTATATGGAACCAATTATATCAAAGACTGCCACCCTATATTGATTTAATTATCAAAATCAAACATGAATTACTTAGAAGTTAGAACTAATTCAAAGGAAACATCAGTTAAAAACAAAAACAAAGCAAAAAGGAAATGCCACTTACAAAGCCACGATGGGTTTCGGCCAAGCAACCAGCACCGCCTGATGCAAAGTTTACCCCATGAACAAAGTGTTGCTTGCCAATTTGAAAATACGATGGAATCGATGGCAAATTAGCATGTTCAGCTGCAAATACAACCAAAAATCAAAGTTTCATCACCTCATGTGTCTGTAGCAAAATAATTCTTGTAGGCACATTGCAATCAAAGTTTTTAAGATGACTATAGAATATCTATCTAAAGAGTGGATCTCCCGTTTATTGTGAAAAGTCACTTAACTTCCTTTCATATAACATAGTCGGTCACAAACCTGATAAGAAAATAGCAACTCATTTCCTGTACCAATGTGAGAACTGAATTTATACACAACAATAACAACAACAACATACCTAGTGTAATCCTACATGTCGGGTATGGGAGGGTAGCATGTATGCAGACCTTACCCCTACCTTGAGGGGTAGAGAGGTTGTTTCCATTAGACCCTCGACTCAAGGAAAGCAAAATCACAGCAGTTTAACCAGAAATACAAAGTGAATGGATACGCATGATCCTGTAATGATCCATTAATCACCACAAAATCAATGTTACTAGCCGGGTTCGAAGTGAAGAAGCTGAAGATCAACAGTAACAGAAATTATGAAAGGGAATAACAGAAATTCAAACAAACAGCTGAGATTAAATTAGAGTTAATAAGCTGGGCCAGGATGGAGCCACGTCAGCTTGAGGTTGTTAACTTGTTATAACCACCTTCAACCGAAAAAGGAAGGCAACAATTATCAGGTCATTTTCTCTCTTCTCTCTTTCTTCACTCGATCTCTTCTCTCTCTCTCGATTCCCTTCTAACCTCTTCTTCTTCCTCCTTCATTCTGTAGATCTCACCAGCTATGGAGTTCCAATTTAGAAGATAGTTATTTTCAGTTGTTTTGTAGTTCAACTTCTTCTTTTCATTAATAAAAACAGAAAATTGTCCAAAAAATTCTCTCAATTTTGAAAAGTAGTTGGGGATAGGAATGAGGGAGGTAATTCATTGTTCGAGTTTGCTAGAGCTTTTGATTAGGTTATAGCTAACTCAGATTGATTATCTTCTCTGCAGGAAAAGCGACAGAGATTAGTGCACTGATTGCAAGGTCATCCCGAGTGAGCACCTCACGACCCTACATAGGCTCCTCGTTATGGACCTGGAGATCAAGAGAAGTAGGAGGAAGAGGGCGGGGTGCAGGCAACCTAAGATCAAGTGGGGTAACTTGACCAAGGACAAAGCTCAAGAGTTAGGGGAGAAGTTGTTGGCTATGAGGGCCTGGACGAGTATCGGGGACGCGTCTAGTATGTGGTCCATGACTGTGGATTGCATTAGGGTAGCTGCTGGAGAGGTCTTAGGGGTAACGAAGGGTTCTCCGGGGGGACATAAAGGGGACTGGTGGTGGAATGGAGATGTTCAAGGTAAAGTGGAAACTAAGAAAACTGCTTATTTGAAGCTAGTAGAGTACAAACGAGGAGGAAAAACAGACTTATCGGGAGTGTTACATAAAGGCGAAGAAAGAGGCAAAGTTAGCAGTTACGACAGCTAAGAACGCAGCGTTTGCTCGTTTGTACGAGGAGCTCGACGACAAAGGCGGGGACAAGAGGTTGTACCGGTTGGCCAAAGTGAGGGAGAGGAAAGCCCGTGACTTAGACCAAGTCAAGTGCATCAAGGACGAGGATAGCAAAGTGTTGATGGACGAGGCACTCATTAGGAGAAGGTGACAGACATACTTCCATAAACTGTTGAATGAGGAGGGGGATAGACACATTGTGTTGGGTGAGTTGAAGCACTCCGAGAGTTGGCGGATTTTGGGTACTGTAGGCGGATTACGGTAGAGGAGGTGGAAGGGGCGATGCGTAAGATGTGTAGGGGCAGAGCAACAGGGCCAGACGAAATCCCGGTGGAATTCTGGAAGAGCGCGGGGCGGGCAGGTTTGGAGTGGCTCACTGGTTTGTTTATTGTTGTTTTTAAGACAAAGAAGATGCCCGAAGAATGGAGGTGGAGTACGATGGTTCCGCTTTACAAGAACAAGGGTGATATCCAAAATTGCAACAATTATAGGGGTATCAAGTTATTGAGTCACACTATGAAGGTTTGGGAGAGGGTGGTGGAGGCCAGGGTGCGGAGGTGCGTGTCTATTTCCGAGAATCAATTTGGATTCATGCCAGGACGTTCGACTACGGAAGCGATTCATCTGGTAAGGAGATTAGTGGAGCAGTACAGGGAGAGGAAGAAGGATTTGCATATGGTGTTTATTGACCTTGAGAAGGCATACGATAAAGTTCCGAGAGAGGTCCTGTGGAGGTGTTTGGAGGTTAGCGGCGTCCCGGTAGCGTACATTAGGGTGATTAAGGATATGTACGATGATGCTAAGACTCGGGTGAGGACTGTGGGTGGTGACTCGGAGCATTTCCCAGTGGTGATGGGGTTGCACCAGGGATCGGCTCTTAGCCCATTTTTGTTTGCCTTGGCGATGGATGTACTGTCGCGTCACATTCAAGGGGAGGTGCCTTGGTGCATGCTATTTGCCGATGATATAGTGTTGATTGACGAGACGCGTAGCGGAGTTAACGCGAGGTTGGAGGTTTGGAGACAGACCTTGTAGTCTAAAGGTTTCAAACCAAGTAGAACCAAAACAGAATACTTGGAGTGCAAATTCAGTGAGACCCATGATGCAGACGTAGAGGTTAAGCTTGATGGTCAAGTTATCCCCAAGAGAGCGAGTTTTAAGTATCTCGGGTCTATTATCCAGGGTAACGGGGAGATTGACGAAGATGTCACACATCGCATCGGAGCGGGATGGATGAAGTGGAGACTCACTTCTGGTGTCCTATGTGATAGGAATATGCCGTTAAGACTTAAGGGTAAGTTTTATCGAGTGGTGGTTCGACCCGCTATGCTTATGGGGCTGAGTGTTGGCCAGTCAAGAACTCCCACGTGCAGAAGATGAGAGTAGCAGAGATGAGGATGTTGAGATGGATGTGCTGGTGTACCAGGCGAGATAGGATTAAGAATGAAGCTATCCGGGACAGAGTGGGAGTAGCCTCTGTGGAGGACAAGATGCGGGAGTCGCGACTGAGATGGTTCGGACATGTTAGGAAAAGAAGCATTGATGCCCCTGTCAGGAGGTGTGAGAGGTTGGCCATGGAGAGTTTGAGAAAGGGTCGAGGTAGGCCTAAGAAGTACTGGGGAGAAGTGCTTAGGCAGAACATGGCGCTGCTTCAGCTCACTGAGGACATGACCCTTGATAGGAGGGTGTGGAGGTCGAGGATTAAGGTAGAAGGTTAGTAGATAGTTTATAGTGTTTACCGATAGGTTTAGTAGCGTGCATGTCCCTTCATATTCTTAGATTTTTATTACGATATGTGATTTTGTTCGCCTCAGGTATTGTATTCCCTGTTGCTATTTGATACTACTTATCCTTTATCTCTCCCTTTTTCTCTTCCACCTTTCTTCTTTCCTTGCTTCCCTCTTCCTCTTCTTGCCCTTCTTGAGCCGAGTGTCTATTGGAAACAGCCTCTTTACTTGCATTAGATAGGGGTAAGGTCTGCGTACAGACTACCCTCCCCAGACCCCACATATTGGGATCAAACTGGGTTTGTTGTTGTTGTTGTTGTTAGCTCTTATCGAGATCATTACAATTGGTATCAGAGCCTCGATCCTGCGACTGTGAAGGTGGTGATGGTTGAAGGAACGAGGCTGAAAGTTATGGGTGATAAGCTGGTAAGATACGATGAGATTTTGAATGAAGTTCTGACCACTCAAGAGGAATTACGCAACACTCAAACTGGGATACAGGGTACCTTAGAGCTAATCTTAGAGAGGTTGACAAATTTGGAAAGAGTTCCCCAACGAGCTCAAGGTGACAGACCTCAAGGAGATGGGCTCTTACCCATGCCAAGTCAGGAATTGAGACAACACAGGCCTCAAGCTGTGCAGGCCCCTTCTCCTAAGTGGGAATGGCCTTACTTTGAAGGTCATGAACCTAAGGTATGGGTTCAAAAGTGTGAAAGGTACTTCAATCTGTATAGAACCCTAGATAATCTGAAGGCAGAAGCTGTTGCACTCTATCTGAATGGATTAGCTGATACTTGGTACAACTCATTAGTGCTAAGTAGGGGTAAAGTAAGCTGGACTGAATTCAAAGAGGAGTTGGTTATTCGATTTGGGGAGGAACTAATGAGAGACATAGTGGAATAGTTTAACAAGTTGAGTCAAGTAGGGTCGGTTGATGAATTCCTAGGCAAGTTTGAAGACTTGAAGGCTCAAATGTTGATAAGGAATCCTCACTTGGATGAATCACACTTCATCTCCAGTTTCATTGGAGCTCTATAGGAAGAGATTAGGTTTGGGGTGAAGTTGTTTAAGCCTACAACTCTGCGGTTTGCTGTAGAACAAGCTAGACTGCAGGAGAAGGCAATAGAAGCTGCTCACAAAAGAAATAAAGTCATATCCAAGCCCTCCTTTGTGGCTGGCAATTCTGCTAGTACAAGGGTACCTGTTGCAGCTGCAGTTAAACCAAACTCCTTCAGGCTTAGTCCTGAAGTTTATGAATACCGGAAGAGCAACAACTTATGTTATAAGTGTGGTGAGAAGTATACTCTAGGCCATCAGTGTAAGAAGAAGCAACTGAACTGCATGATAGGGGCAACAGAAACCCTTCCTGAGGGTACTACGATAGAAGAGAAACAACCATGTGCAGACTTGATTATTGAAGGAGAGATGGCGCAGGAAGTCATGGAAGCTGTGTGCATGAATGCTCTATCAGGTGACAACGGGGGGGTCAATACCATATTGGTTCGAGATACCATAGGAAACAGGAAACTAACAATGCTAATTGATTCTGGCAGCACTCATAGTTTCATTGATATTACCACAGTCAAAGAGACAGGCTACCAAGCTAGGCATTGTCCACCCGTGAGAGTAACAGTGGCTGATAGGAATTATGTCATGTGCACTTCCATTTTCACAGGATATCAGTGGAAAATGCAAGGTAGACCCTTCCGGGAAAACTTACTAATCATTCCACATGGAGGCTGTGACATGGTGATGGGCAATGATTGGATGAAGAAGCATAATCCCACTAAATTTGACCATGAGAAGATGTGTGTCACCATTTGGCAAGAAGGGCAGCAAACTAGTACTGCAAGGTATTTCTGAGGAAGGTAAGTTGAATATGATTTCAAGTGGAACAATGGGAAAGATGTTGAAGAAAGGGCAAGCTCTGATAGCTCATCTGTTCATGATGAATTCCTTGGGGACAGAAGATTAGGAACCAGTAGGAGAGGCCATTAAGGAGGTGTTGCATCAATACCCTGATGTGTTTGCAGAACCCAAGTCTTACCCTATGTCAGGACCTTAGATCACACCATTCCTCTGAAACCTAGAGCCATGCCAATCAGCCTAAGGCCTTACCGGTACAACTACTATTAGAAGGATGAGTTGGAAAGACAGGTTAAGGAGATGCTCACTAATGGCATAATACAGCATAGTCAATCACCCTTCTCATCACCAGCATTGCTTGTCAAAAAGAAGGATGGGACTTGGAGGTTCTGGGTAGATTATAGAGGGCTGAATGATATCCCAGTAAAGGACAAGTATCCTATACCTATTGTGGATGACCTTTTAGATGAACTAAGTGGATCTATGATCTTTTCCAAGGTAGATTTGAGAGCTGGTTATCGCCATATCAGAATGAGGTTAGAAGATGTATATTAGACAGCTTTCAGAACTCATTTAGGCCATTATGAGTTCAAGGTGATGCCATTTGGATTAACAAATGCACCAGCTACCTTTCAAGCTTTGATGAACTAGGTTTTTCAACCTTTCCTTCGAAAGTTTGTATTGGTCTTCTTTGATGACATCCTTATTTACAGTTTATCTGAAAGAGATCATGTGACTCATCTATTGCTGTCTTTGATACCCCGAGGAAACATTCCTTATTTGCAAAAAAGTCTAAATGCTCATTTGGTCAATCTAAAGTTGAGTACTTAGGACATATCATACATGCAGAAGGAGTGTATACTGATCCATCTAAAATACAAGCTATGGTCGACTGGCCCAGACCAAACTCATTGAGGGCACTTAGGGGATTCTTGGGATTGACTGGATACTATAGAAAGTACGTTGCTAATTATGAAATCATTTGTAGACCCTTAACGGACTTACTCAAAAAGGATGCTTTTAAATGGAATGATGAAGCTGACCTGGCTTTTACAACCCTCAAGAAAGCTATGTCTTCTACACCAGTGTTAGCCTTACCTAACTACACTAAGGATTTCATAGTTGAGACAGATGCTAGTCAAAGTGGCATTGGAGCTGTGCTTATGCAAGAAGGTAGACCAATAGCCTATTTTAGCAAGGTTTTGGCTCAAAGGCACAGGGGTAAGTCAATCTATGAGAAGGAGTATATAGCCTTGTTGAATGCAGTTGACAAGTGGAGGCACTATTTACAATATCTTCTGGAACAAAGAGTTACTTCTGCTATACAATAGAAAGGACTGACCAAGTTACTTGGGCTGGATTATGAAGTACAGTACAAGAAAGGGGTTGAAAATAGGGTAGCTGATGCCCTTTCTAGGCAACAGGAAGACTCAGAATGTCACATAGGCCAATCTCAAGGAACATTACAGGCAATCAGTGTCTCAGTTCCTTCTTGGATGCAGGAGATAGCACACAGTTATGAAGGAGACTCTAAAGTTACAGAAGTGATCAGTCGGACAACAGTGACTCTACAAAGACCTAGCATCTAGCATTACACTTCCAGCATACTCAGAAGAAAGGGAAAGATCTATATTGGTATTAATGGTGATCTCAGAACTCGGCTGATCTCCACATTCCATGATTCTCCTATAGGTGGACATTCAGGACAGCTTGGGACTCTAAAAAGGTTATCACAGGTGTTCTATTGGCCTAGGATGAAACAGATGGTCATTGACTATGTGGCCAGCTGTGATATTTGCCTCAAGAGCAAGGATGACAACATGGTCTATCCGGGACTATTGCAGCCTCTACCCATTGCTAACCAAGCTTGGAGCCACATTAGTATGGACTTCATAGAAGGTTTACCCAAGTCCCAGAACAAAGAAGTGATCCTTGTAGTAGTTGATCGAATGACCAAGTATGCACATTTCATAGCCCTTGCTCACCCTTATACAGCAGCAACAGTAGCTGATGTGTTCTGGAAGAGGATACATTGCTTACATGGCACTCCTGAGTCCATAGTAACTGACAGAGAGATAAAGTATTCCTAAGCAACTTTTGGCAATCCTTATTCAAGCTATTGGGGACTCAGCTACACCACAACACTGCTTACCACCCTCAAAGTGATGGCTAAACTGAAAGAGTCAATAGATGTTTAGAGAATTATCTCAGGTGCATGACTGCTATTGACCAACACAATGGAAGCAATGGCTGACTGCTGCAGAATGGTGGTACAACACCAACTTCCACACCAGCCTGCCAGGCACCCCCTTTGAGGCTTTGTATGGTTACCCCCCCCCCCCGACTATTCCTAGGACCCTTATTGGAGACAGTGGTACAAGCGGCTGAAGATACAGTGATGAGAAGGCAATAGATGCAACAACTGTTAAAAGACAACCTCACTAAGGCTCAGGAGAGAATGAAATACTATGCTGACAAGAGAAGATCCGATAGGGAGTTCCAAGTGGGTTATATGGTCTATTTGAAACTGCAACCTTATAGGCAAACCTCCCTTGCATTGAGAAAGAACCTGAAACTGAGCTCTAAGTATTATGGACCCTATAAGGTTCTTGCTAGAGTTGGTATGGTGGCTTACAAATTAGACCTTCCTCTTGAATCTAAAGTCCACCATGTGTTCCATGTCTCTCTACTCAAGAGGAAGGTGGGTAATATAGTGGTAGTGCAGACCACTCTGCCTATCACCGGTGAAGATGGTCAATTCTTATTAAAGCCAGTGACGATTTTGCAAAGGCAGCTAATAAAGAGAAACAATGCTGTTGTGGTTAGAGTATTGGTGCAATGGTCAAATCTACCTCCAGAAGATGCCACATGGGAGGATTATCAGTTCATCAAAGCTATGTTTCCAAACTTCGACTCCAATTCTTTGAAGAGGTGGAGTATGTAATGATCCATTAATCACTACAAAATCAATGTTGCTAGCCGGGTTCGAAGTGAAGAAGCTGAAGATCAGCAGTAACAGAAATTATGAAAGGGAATAACAGAAATTCAAACGAACAGCTGAGATTAAATTAGAGTTAATGAGCTGCAAGGGCCAGGATGGAGCCACGTCAGCTTAGGTTGTTATAACCACCTTCAATGGAAAGAGGAAGGCAGCAATCATCAGGTCATTTTCTCGCTATGGAGTTCCAATTTAGAAGATAGTTATTGTCAGTTGTTTTGTAGTTCAACTTCTTCTTTTCATTAATATAAACAGAAAATTGTCCCAAAAATTCTCTCATTTTGCAAATTAGTTGTTTAATCTTTTTAGTTCTTATCGAGATCATTAAAGATCCATATGTTTACGCCAACTATTTTATGATTAAAACATAATTGATTAACTAGCCCTTTGTGGAAATTAGGTTATTCAATCCAAATTAAATTAATTAATTTAACCAATTAGCACTTTGTGGAAGTTAGGTTGTTTCCCGTAACTGGCTGAAAATTACTTTCGATTAGAACAATCACAGAAGACTTTACAATAATTTACAATCACAGAAGACTTTATCAAATAATTGACCAAAACGCCATATAAAAATATGAAATTACCGATAAAATCAGGGATAAGGCGTCCATCGCAGAACCTGCCGGTAGGGTATTTGAAGTATGATTCTCCATATGGCCGCCAATTTGCTTGGAATTCAGTGGTGGTATTGATGTAGTTATTATTCCCAGGATCAAACAGTGAATCGCCGAACACGAAGAGGGCAGCTTGAGGTCTGCTAATACACACAATTGGGCGAGTAAAACATGCAACCAAAACAAATATGCACAAGTAAAACAAGCCTGAAATTAAAGCCATTGGAGTACATAAACAAGTAAACCACTTGAAGATATTAGTGGGGTGCAGAATGAATTACACTGTTAATTCAAAACTGTTGGCTGAGGTGAATTATTGGCATAAAAATTCATTTTTTTAATTCTGAAAATGATTGAGTTGAGGACTGTCATATCTTTATACATTTTCCAAAGGAGATAGCAGAAGCCAGAGCCAAATCCATCCACTTAGAGACAAAAAGAAACCCAAAAAGAAGAAGATTTAAAAAATCACGAGAAAGAAAACAAATTACTCTCTTCGTTAAAGAATGAGGGAGTCCAATATTATTAATTTTGCTTTCATGAGGGCTCTTTGAAAACACAAAGAATAAGGAGAAGGGGATAGATTTACCCCTTTAGTCTACAAAATAGTTTACCTTTACTCTTAGTTATATTTTAGTTGTCAAATATACCCTATTTCTAAGTTCTAACCGAAGTCCATGTGTCCAGAAATAAACATTCCCCCTTAAAATTGACCAATTTGACAAGCTCCATTACTTTTTTTTTTGTTTGCGGATGAATTTTCAGAAACCACTTTTATTTAATGGCTATTAATTTTCTATAGGTATCATATACATAATTACTTCATATAGTTATTATTTGGTTGTTACACGTGTATTAGTTGTATTCACGCTACTGTGTTCAGTTCGCCTAAAAATAGGGGAGTCCAGTTGTGTACCTGTATTCGCTGTATTCGCGCTACTATATTTATGAATACAGAAGCGGAATTCGTCTAAAAAATAAGGGATTCTAGTTGTTTAATAACAGAAAGAGAATCAACTAGCATGTATCACTCCTAATTTAACTCAACAAAATTAATTCTACATAAATTTCATTGCTACGCGACTTTATTCGCTATATTTATGAATACAGTAATTGTCGTGCCCCCTTTTTTCCCTTTTCGGGGAGAGTCCGGATTTCGACATTCATGGGGTAATAACTCGTTTTCTTTTGGGAATTGGGTATTGGAAGAGTCGCCACCTAACGGATTATGGTGCGTTAGGGCACCTAGAGCGATTAACTCTTGGATTGGTTTGCATTACCAGAGATTAGGGTAAGGGCTCGAAATGACCCGAGGGGAAGGTGTTAGACACTCCTCTTGGTCCACAACTGTGGGTCTCGGCCGAACTTACATTTACGAATTGGTCCATTAACAAATAAATAGTTGAATCAAATAATTTGCAAGTAAAGCTTGTTGTATAACTCAAATAGTAAGACAAAGGTTTTGAACAAGTTGTATTATAAAACAAAGTTTAAACAAAAGGAATTTTTAAAAAGGGGGAGTCCTAGATTGGTTAGCCTATAGGATCACCCCACACAATGTCCGGTAAACACTCCTCAATGAGGGGCTACACGTGACATTAGCGCGTATCATCTTATCTCATATCTACCCTTCCCACCCCCTTAGTGGTCATAAAAGCGAGTGTTGATCAGTGATATCTATTGTGTGTTGTTACTTGTCCTTCTTAATGGTCCTGGAGGAATTTTAGGCCATCTACTATAGGTAGTTCTAGACAGACCCCTAAGGTTTTAAAGGTGAAAATACTAAGGCGACATGAAAGAACAATTAGGACCTTAGCACATAAGATAAAAGGGAGCAATTAGAGGCTCAAGTTTACCTCCTCAAACAATACACATAAGCAGCACGACTCAAGCACAAATAAGGGCCTTTTGTTAAACAGTATCCTAAGGCATGATGTCTAAGTGAATATCAAGACACAGAAGATAGGCAGTTTATTTTATAAACTCAGAAGTAATGACACTATCAATTGCCTACTAATTTTTAAAGCCTGCTAAAATCAGAAAGCCATTAAGTAACAGAAACCGTTCAGAGTTGCAGGATTTGAAAATGCCCTATAGGCTTGCCTACACGCGGAATAATGATAACTACATTTTATAAAACAGGGGCAGATTTTAAGACTGACTCTTAAGTCCCTATAGGCATGCTTTCTAATAGAGAATTAAAGTAGTATTAGAGAAAATTCATTTCAGGAAAACAAACCATTAATTAGACTGGTTTCAAAGCAAAATACTCAAGTAGTGGATTGACTTATTTTAAACTAAACTGATTTTAGATCTAGGCAGAGTTTCTGGTGTTGTTCCCTATAGGCATGATATCTAATTGTTTAAAAACTGATGTTAGAAACTAGTAGTCATGATAACAAATGAAAATACATGTAAATATCCATTGTAACAGAAGTTGGACTAGATCATATTCTATAGGTATGGTATCTACTTGTGAAGTTAATTTAGGACCTATTACATGATTTCTATTATTGGAACCACTTGAGACCTATAGGCATGATTTCTAATATAGCAAAATATAAAGTCATATAGGCATGACTTCTACTTGGTAAGGAAAACATAGCAAAATATAAAGTCCTATAGGCATGGTTTCTACTTGGTAAGACAATCATAGCAAAATATAAAGTCCTATAGGCATGGTTTCTACCCGTATTACCCCACAAACATGTAACTACCCACCCTTTTTCACTAGTCACCCCAATATTCGTTTACAAATTATTATAGACCATATGAATGAATTACATAAGTAGATAAGAAAAATAAGAAGTTATTCTATATGGAGCCTACAAATAGGCCCATATTTCCAAAGCCTCCAACAACCTCAAATGCCCAAATTCCATAGACAGTGTCATTGTCCAGGTGCGTCAGAGTTTCCTAAGGATCTCAAGGATCCCGGGCAGTGCTCATACCTAGACTTTGTAACCAAATTGATCAAGTGCAGTGTGGAAGGGCCAGCCTTAGTGTGCCAGAGTTCAGAGGGTTCTCAAGAGGATCCCAAGGCAGTACACACACTGGAGAGGCAGAACCTAATGACTTAGGAGTAGAGTGAGAGTGCTTGACACAGTTTGGAAGGTTTAGTGGGAAAACACTATTAAAAAGAAGTTTGCTTGAAATAGTTTAGTAAAACAACATAGGAGTTATTCAATGAGATAGTTTTGAAAAGAGTAGGGCAATCAACAAACAACAAACCAACCTCAAGACCAAAACAGGTTCAACATCACACACAGAACAAAGAACCAAGACAGGTTTAGTACCACAAGCCTTCACACAGGGGTTAATGGGAATTGGGGATAGGTGAAGCACATAATGGTAAACACATAGCAGACAGAAGTCTTTGGAATTAGTATAGATATGCTCAGAAACACTGATCATACATAGCCACAGAATCAGCAATGCTTAAGGGGTTTAGTATAGGATCAACATGATTCAAAATCAATCCTAGAATCATACAAGTTTAGGAGTGCAGACTACTTTACAAGGATATTCCTACCATAAACCAGATAGAGCAAGATCACATGGAGACAGACTACATAGAGGGGGTAACATGTTCATATTGATCCTAAGGAAGAGGAGTATATAACATGCTGACAATGTAAACATATCAACTACATGTTTCACAGCAAAACCATAAGTAAAAGCAGACTAGAAATGGGATGAATTGAAGTAATAAAAGGACCATATTATTTTTGGAACTTGTATTGAAGTCAGAACATACCAATAAAGAAGGTAGTAAACACAAAGTGAGGAGCAAGAGAGTAGAGTAATCAGCCTTGGCTTGCAGCCGACTGACTTAGAACAATAGCAAGTAACCAGAGAAAAGAGAGCAGAAGAGAGTTTTTTGTGTGAGAGAGAGTTTTGAACCAATGTGTTCGTGTGTTTGTGTTAATGAGAGAGTGTGTATATATAGTAGTTCGAAATTAGGGAAAATAAGGCAAGAATTACAGTAGTATAGTAATTATGGAACCAAGTACTAATCAGTATCAAATAAATGCAAGGACTCTTTTAATTAAGCGGTAATCAACCAACAGCAATGGGCAGGAAATGTTTAAGGAAAGAAATCAAGTAGGGTATCAGGTACAAAATAGACAATTAGGGGTAAGTACATAAGAGTTTAATTAAAAAAACAGCTAGTGCAGAATTAGTAAAATACTCGGTTAACCAAATAAGGTAAGAAAATAAAATAAAGTTGCAGAATATGGAAATAATCGAAAATCAACATATAGTAAATTAGTGAATCAAGGAATCGAAATTACTGATTTAAGGAGAGTATCATGGGTTCCCATAAATAAGCAAATAAACCAATTTTAAAAATGAAAGTTTTCAAATCAAGCCAAGAAACAGGGAGTTTAGAGTCAATCAAAGAGAGAGTCATGATTCAGTATTCAGCATATAAATAGAGTAAGATAAGAATAAACAGACATAGCAAACATGCAAGTTAAACAACACTGAAAGAAAGAAGCGAGCCTTGAATAGTCAAGACGAACACAAGCACATAGAGGTGATATAAGTTAGGCTAAAAACTCAGTAAGAACATATTCGAGGCAAGATAGTCACAGAAACTCAAACAAGAAACGAGCAATCATGCTAATACACAGAACCAAACGAAGAAATCTAGAAAATTAGGGCTTTCAACATAGGCGAGTTGAAAAGGTAGTAAATCATAGAATCAGTCGAAATATGCAAGAAATAGAAGTTTAAACATAAAGAATCAGTTTAAACAAAGTCTTAAAGAAGTTCCGAAACCCTAATTTTTTAGAAGAAGGTGAAAACACTAGAAATCACATGATTCTCGTAGAGAGTTCCAAGGACAGTGTAAAACATCAAAGAAACAAACTCAAATCATTTTAAATTTGTACAGATCTAGGAGATGTAGGCAGAAATTAGGGTTTCAAAAGAAACCGAAATAGAGATGAAAGAACCTGTCTAGAATCCCAAGGATCATAACAAATACGGCGTGATTTTGCTTGAAATCACACTGGAGTAGCCGAGAACAGAAAAGTAACGAACCCTAGATGCAAGTCGGCATGACCCTAGGCCCTTGAAGACCTTAGATAAGGCAAGCATGACATTAGAGAAGCCATTGGAGGCTTAGGAGTCAATGAGAGATCACCGGAGAAGACCGAAGAAGAGAGGTCGGTGGTTTGAAGGGCTAGGGTTTGGTTGAGTTACTAAGAGAGGAGAGGAGAGAAGAGAATACTGTGGCGACGGTCTATGAAAAATGGTTAGGGTTAGGGGTCGTTTAGAGTTAAAAAAAAAAAGAAGGAACGAACGAGGGCCGTTGATCTAAAAAGATCAACGATCAGGATTTGACGAGTCTTGGATCGGGTAATTTCATTTAGGGCCTAGGTCGGGTAATTTGATTAGGATTTGGGCTGGGTATTGGGTTCAATTAAGGCTAAAATTGAAATGCAATCTGGCTATATTATAAATAGCCAATTTAATCCCATATAATTTATAATAAATAATAGATGATTTCTAAAAAATAATTTCATGTACTAAAATTAAAATAGATATTTAACATTTTAAAAATATATAATATCATTTTATGCCTATAAAATGTAATTGTACATTAATAAGACTAATATTGTAATTATATGCAAATTGGCTTAAAATATAAATGCAATTATAAAAAATGCACAATAAATATTTAAGCAATATTTTGGCATAAATATAGAATTTAAATAACTAAATCACTACAACAATCATTTGAGGGATAATTATTGGAGAATTTATGAGTAAAAGGGAAGGAAATAAATTAATTTTAAAATCTTTAAAATTATAGGAAAATTGTAAAAACCTTGTGCATGCTTATATATGCATATATATATGCTATTTTGAAAGTATTTATGCATATTAAAAATATATAGGGAAAAATTGGGTATCAACAGTAATAGGGGAGTTCAGTTGTGCGACTGTATTCGCTATATTCACGCTACTGTATTCATGAATATAGTAGCGAAATTCGCCTAAAAGATAGGTGAGTCTAGCTTTTTAATAACAGAAAGAGGATCAATTAGCGTGTATCACTTCTAATTTAACTCAACAAAGTCAATTCTATATAATTTCGCTGCTACTACGCTGTATTCCATATTCGCGTGGTTGTATTTATAAATACAATAAGTAATCAAGAAATAAGGTGTATATCGTTTTATTCAATTTGACTATATACATTGTATTTAATGCACATATATTCATATTCACTATTATACATTGTAATACAATGAGTAATCAAGAAATAAAGTGTATACCGTTTTATTCAATTTGACTGTATACATTGTATTTAATGCACATATATTCATATTCACTATTATACATTGTATTCAATTAACCGTATTCAATTTGACTGTATTCAACCAACAAAAAATCACAAAACATAGTGATATTCGGATGTATTCAAAAAATACAGATGTAACACTTCGTAAATTCAAGCGGGGTGTGGACATATTAAATGAGTATTAATGTGAAATATTAGACATATGAAATCATATCAGGATGAGTATGGGTGAAAATAGTTGTTTTGGAATCAAGATGGAGAGCGAGGTGCATAAGATTCGATAAAATCGACTAATTTTATGGAAGGTCTATCTTCTAATAGGAAATTCATGAAAATATGTTAGGAATTTAGGAAAACATAAAACATGAAAGTTATAGCCCTTTAAAATATCTTTTCGACAATATATTTTGGAGCCCAAATGAATTTCTGAGCAAAAGGTTATGTGTATTTTACTAGACAATGCACAATATGCGTGCCTAGGTGCACGCCCAGATGGTCTCGTGCACGGCCGCACACTTGTGGTAGTGCTACTGCCCTTCTGCCCTACATCTCCCCCACACCCCAAAATACAAAAACTTTATTTGATGTATTCGCACTACTATATTTATGAATACAGTAGAGAAATTCGTCTAAAAATAGGGGAGTCCAACTGTTTAATAATGGAAAGAGAATCAACTAGCATGTATCACTCCTAATTTAACTCAACAAAATTAATTCTACATAAATTTCGCTGCTACACGACTGTATTGTCGTATTTATGCTACTGTATTTATGAATACAGTAATAGGGGAGTTCAGTTGTGCGACTGTATTCGCTGTATTCGCGCTACTATATTCATGAATACGCTAGCAAAAATCACCTAAAAATAGGTGAATCCAGCTGTTTAATAACAGAAAGAAGATCAATTAGTGTGTATCACTCCTAATTTAACTCAACAAAATCAATTCTATATAAATTTCGCTGCTACTGTGCTGTATTTCATGTATTCGTGCGATTGTATTTATAAATACAATGAGTAATCAAGAAATAAGGTGTATATCATTCTATTCAATTCGACTGTATACATTGTATTTACTGAACATATATTCATTATTCACTATCATACATTATATTCAATTCGACTGTATTCAAACAACAAAAAATCACAAAACACAGTGATATTCGGTTGTATTAAAAAAATACAGATGTAACACTCCGTAAATTCAGGCTGGGTGTGGACATATTAAATGAGTATTAATAAGACATCTTAGACATATGAAATCCTATCGGGAAGAGTATGGGTGGAAATAGTTATTTTGGAATCAAGACGGAGAGTGAGGTGCAAAAGATTCGATAAAATCGTCTAAGTTTATGGAAGGTATGTCTTCTAATAGGAATTCATGAAAATCTGTTGAGAATTTAGGAAAACATAAAACATGAATGTTGTATCCCTTTGAAATATCTTTCCAACGATATATTTTGGAGCACGAAAGGATTTCTAAGCAAAAGGTTAGGTGTGTTTTACTGGACAATGCGCAGTATGCACGCCCAGGTGCGCGCCCAGATGGTCTCGTGCGCGGATGTGCACTTGTGGCAGTGCTACTGCCTTGCTTCCCTACTCCGTCCCCAAAACATAAAAACTTTCTCTAGAAAGGGAAGCTCTCAAGAACCTAACTCCTTATAGGTCGCTCCACCATCCAAGGTAATTCCTAATGGTGATTCTAAGTTAATTCCAATTCTCCAACACCTTATTAACATGGGTAAACCCTTCAAATCATTAGATATTTGATTGGGATATCACTTTTGAGAGACGAAACCCTAGAACTCGAATTCAAGAGGATTGAACATCAAAAAGGTAATATCTTCATCCTCTACTTGATTATAGTATTGGATTAATGATTAAGAACTCTAAGTTCATGAGATACGAGTTGATGGGTTTGATAGAAAAGCATGAACAATTATAGGTTTGGGTTTTTTAATTGTTGATTATTGGTTAAGGGTGTTTTTTATCTTATGGGTGATGAAGAATGATATTGATTATAAGAAATTTGAGATTTTAGAATTTATCTAGGAGCAAGAGAATGAGTTGTTGGGTGTAAAAACACCATTAATAAGGGCTATGAGGCTTTACACCCATAAGATATTTGATAAAATGCCTAAGTGGCCAAAACATGAGTATTATTGCTAATATGGAATCCCTTTGACTTGTATTGATATAGATTAAAGTTGAAAGAGTTGGTGAATGTTGTATTACGCTCAAGAGCAGTTAAGGTATGTGAGGATAACTCTCTATGTTTGGGAATGTTAATAATTCTCCCTATACTACATTTCTTTTACGATGTTACTACTTGCCTCAGAAATACAGTTAAGCCTAGTTCCTTGAATTGTTGCAGAACTTCTATTATCCAGGTTCATAACTCGTTCACGACTTTCATTCTGAACATTGTGAGCTCAATGTGTAATAAATATAGACGTGGGTTTGATGCCCATGAGTCTCAGTCGTGATTACTCAGCATGTCATAAACAATTGAAGTTTAAGTTTTCATAATCAGTTCAAGAATACATGTCTCAGTCTAGTCCTATTCAGTATTCCAGTATCATGTAACTCAATATGATTCAGTATTTCAACATCATATATTGCAGTATGATTCTCAGTTCCTGAATTTAAATCCCTGAATGTTAAACACCTGTAATTGGTCCTGAGGCTGTAGTTTATATGTTTTATGCATATTTGGACCTGAGGCCGTAATTTATGCTTTATGCATGTTTGGACCTGAGGCTATAGTTTATGCTTTATGCATTTTGGGCCTGAGGCCGTAGTTATGTATACATATACTTGGTCCTGAGGCCATAGCTTGTGCACATATATATTGGGCCCGGGGCCGTAGTTTATTCAGATAAACAAGTTGTTCATCATTTAGAAAAGGGAGTATTCATATCCTTACTTCCTTTGTTTAGTTCAGTTTTCAGTTATCATTTCAGTTTCAGTTTCAATAGTTATCATTTCAGTTATTAATTATCAATTCTCAGTTATCAGCTTATTATCAGTTTCAGCATTTATATTTCTTTCTTTAAGTTGCTTTACATACTAGTGCAATTCAAATGTACTGACGTCCCTTTTTCCCGGGGCCTGCATCTTATGATGCAAGTAATGATTTACAGGTTGACGATTCAGAGTGTTAGAATTCTTGTACCAGCTATTTGGTGAGCCCCAATTCTTACGGGGCATTATCATTACTTTACAGTCTTTCAGTATTTACAAATAGTCATTGTTTTCAGTACTTCATTAGAGGCTTCATAAACTAGAGTAACAGTTAGACAAAGTCGTAGGCTTTTCATGTTAAGCTATGTTGGCTACAAATATGTTTCAGAATTGTATTAGTATTTCCGCACTTTAATTTATATCATTTAGACTTTCATTATATCAATATGCGTAAGTTTATCTTCCGCATTCAGTATGTTATGATATCACATATTGATTCAACTAGCTAGTTGGTTCGCTCGGTCACAAGTAGTCAGGCACCGGATGCCGTATTACGTTCAGGCCCAGGTACGGGGCGTGACAACAGACCTTTGGAATACATAAATACATGCAAAAAAAATAATGTATTTATACAAAAATACAATGTATTTGAGTTTATTTATATAAAATACAATGTATTTGTATCATTGTATGTGACTAAAAAAGTAAAGAAGAGATGAAAAGTCACTGGAAATGGCTTTTTTCGGCCAAGCAAAATACTGTATGCATTGTATTAAAACTAAAATAGAGACGAACAAAAATCCGGCCCTCAAATCTTCTCTGGCGCAGCCATGGCCAGATCTGTTCGCCTAAGATGATGAGCCAATAGTGGATTCTGACGCCGATGATCAAAATTGAGTGCTTTAGTGAGTATACCTCGTGTAACCCTCTTCGGAGTTGTTGAATCACCCATTGAAGACGAAATTTGAAGTTTCTTCCTCAAAACTTAACAATGGCGAAAATTTTGAAAAAAGAGTGAAGATGAAAAGAAGAATGACAGAGTAATTTGGCGTGAACCGGCCAAAACCTTTACCAATTACCACGAGCTTTTGGAGCAAAAACGTTGAGGATCAATTCTGAGAAATTTGTTCCTACGAGAGAGAGAGAGAGAGAGAGAGAGAGAGAGAGTGGAGAGAGAAAGAAGAAAAATCTTGTTGTGATTTGAGAGAACGTGTTAACTGAAACAAAGAAAGAGAAAAAAAAATATAAATAGCGTATTTCACGCCTATATGGTAGTGTATACAATAAATACCTATTTTGTTATAAAATATAAAAGGTAACTATAGATAATAATATTTTAAAATAATTTTGGTTATAATAAATAGGATGTAATACTTTGCTATAGGAAATTTTACCACCTATAGCAAAGGTATACACCCTATTTATTATAAATCAAAAGTTATTTTAAATTATTATTTTCTATAGCTACCTTTTATATTTTATAGCAAAATAGGTATTTATGGTATATACTACCATTGAGGCATGAAATACGCTATTTATGTTTTTCCTCTCTCTTTCTTTCAATTAACAGAAGACCCTCTCTCAGATTTTTTCTTTCTATCTCTCTTCCTTCTCTCTCTTCTCCAACTCAAGCCCTAGGATTGATGGCCGACGAGAAAGAAGAATCTCTATCTCTTCAAGCAACTCAAGATAGACACCCTAATATTGATGGCCGACGAGACATTAGAATAGAGTAGAAGGCAGTGAGGAAATAGAAAATAGTGATTTTTTCGAACGGAAAGGAGTAATGTAATGAGCTCTTATCATAAATTTATTGTATGGATCCGACGAACTTTCTTCTCTTCTTGGCCGGAAAACCCCATCTCCAATGAGCTTTCTTCTCTTCTTTGCTATTTACAGCTTGTTTGGATGGTTCCCATCGTTATATAATGTATTGTATTGTATTGTATCGTTTTATGAATGCAACATTTGAATAGATTGTACTGGTTATTATTTTGCTATTTGGTTTGACTGTATCGTACTGTATTGTAATTGATAAGTTTATTAAAATACCCTTGATTGTTTAAATATTAAATTTATCAAGAATTACGCATAAAAATAATTTCAGAAAACCCCTTTTCTACTAATTTATCACCAAATATGTCTTATAAAGAAAGGAACCAGAATTGGCAGAAAAACGAACAAAGAATTGGAGTTAAAATCACATTAGGAGAAAAAACGAAATAAAAAAAAGCAAAACATATACCTTTTACGTTGGAGTTGGAAACGGCAGAAGTTCTAGAAAAAAAGGATGAAGACAAAAGTAGGTTATAGGTTAGAGATTTGGAGTTAAAATTAAAAAAAAGAAAAGATAAAGGATAAAATAGAATTATGGAATAATAAGTTAGGGCATAATTGGAAAGAAAAATAGAAAACAACAACACCAAATCGGTTGTTTCAAAAAATGGGACTTTTCGTTATTCTGGAACAATGAATTTAATAATATAATACAACCAATTTTAATAAAACAATCAAAACAAATATTGTTTTGGGATAATAATACAGTACGATACAATAAATAACAACTATCAAAACAGGCTGTTAGTAATATACAATGATACAAATACATTGTATTCTGTACAAATTCACTCAAACACATATATAAATACAATTTTTGCCTGTATTTTATGTATTTCGAAGATCTTTATTTTTTAAATACAGCTGAATACACATGTATTCATGCATATTGTACATTTCGGTATGCATGAATACATGATTTAAATATTAAAATACACTGAATACAAACATTAAAATAGAACAAAATATATAGAATAAATACATTTAATTTTAAAATACAGTGAAGTATACTGAATACAAATAGAAATACAGTGAATACAACCAATGAAATATACTGAATACAACAGTAATAACATGTATTAGGAGTAACTAAAATACAGTTATACAAATACATTTGAATACACTAAATATAAAATAGTGAATTATAATTGGGTTGATAATAAGGCATGTTAGAATTGATTTTGTTGAGTTATATTAGGATTGTATCACGCTAATTAACATTATTTCCATTACTAGACAACTGGGCATACCTATTTTTAAGGTGATTGCCCTTACTGTATTCATGAATACATGACACGAATAAATGTGAATACATAGCGCGAATACATGTGAATATATACGCGTACAGCTAAACTGCCCTGATTTTAGACGCTTTTTGCTGCTGTATTCATGAATACAACAACGCGAATACAGTGAATACACTACCATAACAACTGAAAAGTAGCTATAGGAAGTAATTATGTATATGGTAGCTATATGAAGTTAATAGCCACTAAACAATAGTGGTTTCTATAAATTCCTATTTTAATAAAGATGTGTGAATGGGAAATGGAGGGAGAAGATTTGGAGGGAAACAAAAAGTTTACTAAGCCACTTTGTCCTTAATCGGAAAATGAAAAAAAAAATTATGCTTATATAGAGAAGCATATCTTCTAGCTCTTAAAAGAATTGATAAGAAGTGATGTCTCGCGCCGTCGTCGTTGTATCTTAGCAATAGGAAACATACAGAACTTTTAATTTTTCTGTTACTGTTTGTTGGTGAAATTACAAGTAATTACAGTTGAAAAATAAGATGTAGAAAAATAAATAGACATTCTTCAGGCTGAGGCGCGGATATCTCGCTCTCTTTAAGGAGATTCAAGCCCACTGCGGTAGCATCTTCACCGGTCCAGCAGTAATACTCTTGACTTGTCCCCTCCAGGATACAACAGCCCGACAACACTCGAACAAACTCGGGACAAATTGTTGAGTCCTAAGCTCCACCAAAATAAACACCTTCCTTCAACAAAAAAAATAATATTCTCTTTTGTAGGGAATAAGTTGGAGAGTTAGATTTTCTCCTTCTCGTAACTCTCTTTTTCAATAAACCAACTTCACTTTTTCCATACACACTACCATATTTTTTCCATCTACAACACAAGGAAGAAACACCACTATTTATAGGTATAAAATTTCTTCCATAGAATAAATAACAAAGTAGTTGAATATTAAAATAGTAGAACATGGGTTGGTGGTTACAAAATATAAGCTTTAGTGGGTAATAAATGGTAGATCATGACATTAGGGGTTTCATGAGTTACACCAAAGTAATGACCGCTTTCTTGCCAATTTATAACCACTATCTCACAAAAATAATACACTTTAATATTATAATTTTAATATTAAAATGCACTTACACCAACACTGTTTTTATTTTTGCAGAAATTATTTTGCGAACACAGATTACTAACAGCTTTATCGAAGAGGCTGACTGAAGTTTCAAAAGATACCAGCAGTAGGCCTTTATGGAGCTCAATACTATCACCTCATCTTCAATTTAACGCCAGTGTTTTTCTTACCACACACCTAATACTTAGACCAACACTAAGAAATGCTGAGATAAATTGTTTATGAACCTATCTTTAATATCTAGATCGCTGCGCAGACCACAACTGACTGTATATCCACCATGAGTATAGAAATGCTCTGAACTTACAACTTTGACTTATGCTTTAAATCGACCATGGAAATGAATACTGAAGCTAATTGCTATCTATCAGTCTATTCATATATCACCTCATAACAACAGTCTGTTTTCTGAAACATAATAATCTCTCATCGTGTCTGATTTTTTCAAGTGAAACAACTCGACTTCAGATCGATGAGAGGGCTATCCTGTTTCTGATCTGATTTACAAGAAGAGCATGTTCTTGAAAATCTATCACCAAAGATTTCTAAGAAACAAGAAATCAAAGATCTCAAGCTATGCTCATTCCCGTCTAAAATTTTCAGAGACAAGCAGATACTAATCCAAACACCGAATGTCTTTACAGACAGTGATATTGAACTGAAAGTGCATTCGTTGTGCGAAATCATAGTAATCAGGCTTTTAAAAATCAATCACCAAAGATATTTTTTGTTTTCTTTAAATGTAAATGAAGCCAAAAAAGGCTTGTTTTTGTTCATGTTCTCTTTTGTTCAGCTTTTTTTGAACTTCGGTTTTTAGCACATCACATCTGATGATGTTTGATGCAAAAATACTACAGACAAAGACGGGAAGCTTTATTAATCACAATATGACTTTCCAAATAAAGGATATTCTTTTACAGATCCTTCTTTTATTGCATATACAAATGGAAAGTACCTTGCATGATTCAACTAATTTCTCAACTTTGTTCAAGTACGAAGGACTGAGATATGAAGTCATCTTGCCACCATCACGTTATGTTGAAAGTTCAAAAAAGGATTTTAGATTGTAAGGTGCAACGACATCTGTTGTTCCGTTCCACAGCAATTCAGCGTATTGTTCGTAGGCCAGCTCAGTCGGGTGAACAGAATCGAAAAACAAGTAATCTTTCACGTTCTTACATAACTCGGACTCTTTTACGTGCCTCTTGCCTCCACAACTAAAAATCCCTCGAAATGGACCCGACCCACAACAAGCCGTCTTTGATGTCTTAAAACCTAATCACAATAAAAAATAGCAAGTATATTAAGATTAAGGAAACATTCTTTGGTAATAATCTAACATTTTACTTTGCATTTTCTCTATATAGTTTGTGTAATTGCATTTTGTTACGAGCATTATACCAACGTGTCATTCAAACTATTAAGTTTCAAGAATCACATTCTATTTTGTGAGCAAAGCCATGAAATTTCTGACAGTGCAAAGACCGAATGGAAAAGACGGATAAAGAAACAACCTATGATACTTCTTGTTATAGGTTGTTATTCTTATATAAATCAACAGTGCAGAATATATAATCGGACACAAATGTACTTGATTTTGATGAGATAGAACATACCATATTTTGTCGGATTATCAATGCTTTCAGCAAATACATTGAAGAAGTTGAATATTGTAAACTTAAATCCAGGCAATTGCTTCTCCAGTTGTTTGAGCATTTTTGGGAGAGCTGAATTATACATTTTCGCCGAGTTTGTGATCTCCTCCTCTATGCAATTGCCATTCTTAACTCCCTTTTGAACATTAAGCGCCCTAATTATAGGGACACAACCTAAGGGAGCCGCAGTAAACATGACAAATTTTCTCCCTCCTTTCTTGTAAATTCCCTATAGCATTAAGTTAAAGAAAGTACAAAGAATTATTCTAGCTGCTCTCTAGCCATGAGTATAGAAAATCAATGTAAAGGGAATACTCCAACTCTCCCAAAAATAAAATTAAATCTAATACCAAAAAGATTAGGTTGAATCTATGAGTTCAATACCTTCAAAACAGATGTCAAATTGCCCATAATCATCTGTAGATATTCCCTCTCAGGATATGGAATAGTCGAATTTGTTAAAACAGGAATCAAAAAATCATTATTGCCAGTGCTAAGTATATATACAGCACTGGAGATGATTCGTTTGGACTCTGTTGCCCCGACCTTCTTCTTCAACAATTTTGCCACTTTTTTAAAATGTTTCAACTGTGTTTTAAGATCTATTACCTGTCAAACCGAATCAATATTATGTTTCAGAGATACATAGACAAGTCTTAGTAATACTAATTTATTTTGCTAATTACAAGCGACTTGCACATACGAAATAGAAGGAACTAAAGTTAGACTTTGAGCTAGTTTGATGAATGCGAAGTATAGAATTTTGAAATCTTACACGACTTTAAGTGAAAATAATTCGGCATGCTATTTAAGGTTAAAATTTATTTATTATAAGCATGGTCAAATGAGAATAGGCTGGGAGAAATATATCATAAACACTTTTCAAAAGCTTTGAAAGATTTTCCTACTCTAACTTTAGTGAGAGCTTATAGGAAACCAATCATATAAAAAAACATCTATCCTACACATACATTGATATAACTATTCAAACAAGAATTACATGGAAGTAATTAGTCAAAGGAAATGTCACTTACAAAGCCACGTAGGGTTTCGACCAAAACACCAGAACCGCCTGATGCAAAGTTTACCCCATGAACAAAATGTTGCTTGCCAATTTGGAAATATGATGGAATCAATGGCAATTTAGCATATTCAGCTGAAAATACGACCAAAAATCAAAGTCTAATTACCACTTATCTCCATAGCAAAATAATTCTTGCAGGTGCATTGCAATCAAATTTTGTAAGATGACTGTACAATCCATCTAAGTAGTGGATCTCCCTTTTGTAATTTGCGGAAAGTTACTTAACTTCTTCTCACAAAACCAGATAAAAGATAATAGCCGTGCGAGTTGAGAGCTGTCAGCATAAAAGTAGTATATTTTGCTCCCACAACCTCAGGGTTGGAGGTGGGGGTGCTTACCACTTGAACAACTCTCTCTTGTCAATATAATGATCATAAATCCTCTAAAAACTAGGGATACATAGGATAAGTACATGAACCATTAACGATCCTTAGAGAGCAGGGGGTGCATCAATTAAAGAATTTAAGTGAAATGGAATAGGTACAATGATTCATATAGCAATTGACCAAACTAACGACATAAATTTACCGATAAAATCAGGAATGAGACGTCCATCAGAGAACCTTCCAGTAGGGTGCTTGAAGAATGATTCTCCATATGGCCGAAAATTTGCTTGGAAGTCAGTAATGGTATTGATGTAGTTATTATTCCCAGGATCGAACACTGAATCACCAAACACGAAAAGGGCAGCTTGAGATTTTTCATGACTGCCAATAGAGACAATTGGGGTAGTAAAACTGTTGGGATATATACTATTAACCATGAGTTTGGTTTAGATATAGTATTTATTATGAAATAATTGTTTATTCAGTTTTAATAAAGTTTTAAATAGATCATATAATAGTCTGTGTCCTTTGCTTATATAGTAGATGATTTAGTGTATAGAGTTTAGCTTATACACGGAAGATTAAATCATCGGTTCTTATAAGTATAAAGTTTGAGTTCACAATCTAATGATGGAATTGGACAAACCATCAGGAATGATTGTAGCACAAGATTAAATATAATTAATCTTGATTATGGGAATGGTTTAATTCCAACTTCTTGTGCTAGTACATTTTGTATGTATTGAACGGACCAGGTAGAGATAAGTATTTTATACTGACTTAATAAAATAAACTCTCTAGCCATTAAATGTACTTATACTCTTAATCTTGATATAATTATTATTAGTTGTGTATATTATTATTGTTTTGATTTATTAAAAGGCGAGATTCTTTCGTGGGTCAATATGCCTGGTAAATTGGATAATAATAATATACATTGGCGAAGTAATAGTTAGTTGATGGAATCCATGTCTCGGTTTAGAGATTGATGATATACCTTTATGAAAGCTTATAAGTTTTCATGTGTAAACCCGGCCGGTGGATTTTGTATCCGACACATGAAATAAGTTAAGCGAAAGTCTAAAGGAAATAATCAATAAATTAAATCGTCAGTAATTTAATTTAATTGATTCGTATCTGAATCTTAACATGGGGAGTTAAATAAGATTTAATGGATGAATTTCGAAATTGAATAAGGAGTGTAATTACGAATTTTTAGTGGAATAATTCGTAATTAATTATGGTGGATATTAATTTCGAAAATTACAAATTAATTCCATAATTGGAAGCCTTGTTAATTAAATTCTGTGGTCCCTACTGTGCCTAAATAATAGGAAATAAAGGAATCCTTTTTCTGGTGGAAAAGAAAACCTAACAGATTTTGGAAAATGGTCTTAACCCTTAAAACTTGTGCTATAAATACATGAGGTTTTCCACCTAGAGGGATGAGTAGATGGTGGCTGAAATTTTCAGCCAAGTTTTCCTAGAAATTTCGCCCACACGAAATTGCTATTTTCGGGTATTATTTGGGTAACACAGTAGAAGACCGTGGAACGTTCGAGGATCACGATTGTGCGGGTGATGGAGATTCCATTGAGAAGTTATGGAACTGAAGGCTCACGTGGTAGAAGAGATATGTTCACGCTTCAAGAGGTAACCCGTGAAATCCCGTTTATGCTAGTTGTCTAAATTACATGTGATTTTGATACTGGGATTGCTTCCGCTGCATATAATAATCCAGAAATTGGTATCAGATCTCACTCACATCTAATTAGATAACTAAGTTTTTCATGAAACAAGAATATGGTGTTTATGTGCATTTTTTGAATTACATATATTTGTGGTTTTCTGAAAAACTGCACTGCTGTTTTGTGAATTAACTGTGCATAATTTATGGATTATTCTTATAATCATGAGATATATGTTTTCTTATTGATATTTGATTGAGATTATCTGATTTTTTTGGGGTAAATCCTAGAAAAACGCAAAACCTGTTTTTGACCGAATAGCCGGAATTTTCGGAGGTCAGCGAACTTGACGGACTCCGATTGAGCTGAAATTTGGTGTGTCAATCGGAAACGCCGTGGTGAGAAAAACTCACTGCTTTAGCAGTGAATCATGGTATTTTCGGCATTTTGAGGTCGTTTGGACTGTGTTTTGGACGTTTTTCTATTTTCTGGAAATTATTTCTTAATAATTTTAATTCTTTTTTAATTCAATGGTGTTGGGGATGACTCCCCATGGTCCCCATGATTAAATACTAGTCATATAATAGGTTTACACATTGACTATTAGCAAATAAACGTGTTGTTGTATTAAATTCAATAATAGAGGTGTAAGATTTTATTGACTAGGTCTTACAAGGTATAATTCATATTGTGTAATGATATAATTATTTTGTAAGAAAGTAAAATTCTCTATTTGATATCCTGGATGACTAATGATTGGAGCGTTTGGCATGTTTGTGCATAAAAAATTTCTCAAATTTAAGTTTATATTTTCATGCCCTACGTGATTACTAGTTTGGATTTTCGATGAAGAATTTTGTTCTCTGATTGGAGGTTCTAATTAAGTGAAATATGACGGTATGTTGTATGAGTTTTATAATGTTGGTATGACTTTTAAGCTATGGTCTACCATAAAATAATTTTATGAGCTAAATATATATTCACTTGTAAATTGAGAATTTTATGAGTAATAAATAGTTACCACTGAAGTGGTTTGTTTATTTGAACTCATGAAAAATTCTTAGTAAATTTGTACATGTGAAATTATATCTATTCATGGATTGAGCATTATGATTAATAAGTAGGATCCACAAAATGGTCTATTTATTTGAGTCATTGAAATATGTTTAATATACCATGTGAAAATTATCCTTGAGAAATCTACATTAATGGTGGAGGTTCATAACTAGAAAAAGAGTATTTATCTTTGGGTACTAGTGAAACTAACTCCACCCATGAGAAGAGATATTGGGGTTTTCACTGAACGGGAGAAAATATAATATCTCAGGTTCTTATGTATTTAATAAAAGGATAATTTATTGCAAAAGGAGATATTATATATCCTAGAAATAGGAAGAAAATAATATATGCCTTGAGCTCATAGTGTAATTATAAGGAGAATGAAAATCAATATCATATTTATTTTAATTCATGAAACTACTTAAAACGGTTATTCTCCGAGTTTGGTTACAGGCTAGTGGTCATGAATTTGACGGACTCCGATTAACCTGAAACTTGGTGGGTTCATCGAAAACGATCTAGTGAAAAAAAAACTCCTTGCTATGCAGTGAATCATGTTGTTTTTTTGGCATTTTGAGGTCGTTTAGATGGGTTTTCAAGCAGTTTATTAAATTGAATTTGTTATAAATATGAAAAATTATTCTTTATATATCGGCTATATTTGTGTTAAATCTGAAACATGATGATTTAACTTGATATGATATATAGCAAGAATGCAAATCACATGGATTTAATCCTGACTACGCCAAAAAAATAATTTATTCGAATTTGGTCTAGTTTTTGGCGATCATGAATTTCACGATCTCCGAATGACCTGAAATTCGGTAGGATCATTGGAAACGATCATTTAAGAAGAACTCACTTCTATGCAGTGAATCACATCGTATTTTGACGATTTGAGATCGTTTAGGTGAGTTTTTTGGAGGTTTGACGGATTAAAATATGATTTACATACGAAAAGTCATTCTTTCTATCATTTTATATGTCTAATCTGGAACATGATAACACATGTTGATTTGACATGAATTGGTATATGATAAAAAAATGTAGGTCATATTTTAAATTCTTAAAAAAATGCTTAAAATGATAATTTTCCAAATTTGGTCGCAATTTTTGATTGATATGAAATTTGGTAGATTTATCAGAAATAATCCAGTCAACAATAATCACCACTATACAGTGTAAAATATTAATTTTAGTATTTTAAGACTATTTAAATGGGTATTGAGTATTTTTTTTAATATGGAACTTAATTCTCAGAGAAAAGTTCGTGGTTGTGATAAAGTGGTGATGGGAATAAACCCCTATGGTCTTCATTTTTTTTATTTATAGTGAGATAATAAATTTATGCGTTGACATTAGGTCTTCCTCCATATCGGATAAATTTATTATGAACTCACTGGCTATAGTTACTAGTTATTGATAACCAGTATTAACTCTCCATCTGAGCTTAAAGGGTTGAATCAATTTTGTAACTACAATACAATCATGATTAAGTGGTGATAGAAATATATTTCTATGGTCTTCCACTATTAATTTCAAGTGAGTAATAAATTTATGCGTTGACTTTAGGTCTTCCTCCATATCGGATAAATTTATTGTAAGCTCACTAGGTGAAATACTAGTAATTGATATCGTGTACTTACTCTCCATCTGAGTATACATGTTGGATCAATGAAACTAGAGCTATTAAAAATGATGTTCACTTGACTTAAATTAACAGTATACTCTCCATCTGAATTGGGTCTGTTTAATTATTGGAGTGAATAATCTGGCATTGCATATGTATGTTGCATGAGTAGTTCTTTCCCATCGAAATTGCTATTCAAGATGCATGACATATATGTGTAGTGTGTTTTAAAATTTTTGTATTAAAAAGTTATATACAATTGACTGAAAATAATAGTATGCTCTCCATCTGAGTTGGTTCTATTTATTTTTGGATTGTATAATTCTTGCATTATATAATATACTTTGCATGAATAATTCTTTTCCCATCGAAATTTATTATTCCAGATGCATGTATGTATATAAATATTGAATGCAGTCTGAATTTTACTATTCAGTGTTTTGACTTATTATGATCTATTTAATATTTTTATCTCAACTCCACAATGATTTTATGCAATTTGTCGTATTACTTGTTAAAATTTTCTTTTAGTGATAAGACATTAATTTTAAGGATGCAATATATGTACTTTTGTTAGAAGGAATTTAATTCCGGTTTCTGGGCAAAATAAGAGATGGATATTTATTTTATTTAATAAACACTTTATCTCTTGTGGTACATGAATGCATGACGTTGTTATTATATATTGATGTCTCTCCTGAACAGAACAATATTAGTCTACCTCATAAGAGAATATGTTCTTCAAAATTGAGTAAAACTTATCTGTGCACTTTTATCTAAGTCATATTAATCTGGATAGGATTTCAAGTTGGTCAAGTATGGACCTTAAGGTTCATTGAAAGTAGAGGCACTACCAACTTGTGGATCCTGTTTGGAAGGAAATTTGACTAAAAGATGTTTCCCTTTAAAAGGAAATAAAACTAGTGATAAGCTAGAATGAATCCTTTCTGATTTGTATGGTTAAATGAACATACTCGTAAGAGATAGATTTTGAGTATTTTATGACGTTCATAAATGATTACTCAAAATATTAATATATTTATTTGATGCACTGTAAGTCTTAATGAATTAAGTAATTCAAGGTTTTTAAGACTTGAAATAGAGAAGCACCAAAGAAATATATTAAGTTACTACAATTTGATTGTAGTGGCGAGCATCTCTCTAAAGAGTTTTTTAGTTACATATCAGAATAGGGATTACATCTCAATTGACTACACCGTAAACTCCATAATAGAGTCGTGTAGTAGAAAGAAGAAATAAGTCTCTTTTGGATATGGATAGACTAATGACGTGTTATTCAGATTTGCCTTATTTATTTTTGGAATATTTCCTGGAAACTTCAAATTACATTCTGAATTTAGTTCCTTCTAAGCTAGTACCTGGGACATCTATAGAACTGTGGACTGAATGTAAGCTTGGTCTGTGGCATGTTCAGATATAGGATTATCCCGCATATGTGCTGAAAGGGAAAGCAGATATGTAAGTTGGAACTAAGGATGGATAGGTGCATGTTTATCGAATATCCAAGAAAACGAATGAAGCTTTATTTTATTGTCCTAAAGAAAATAAGGCAATTGTTAAAACAAATGCATTTTTCTAGATAAGGACTGTTTAATAAAACATGTTCCTAGAAGTAAACTATTTTTACAGGAACTGGGCAAAGAAATAACTAGATGTTCAAGAACATCAAAACCCACACGTCAGAATTGACGTTCCATTGCATTTAAGTAGTGGGAGAACGTTAATAGACATAATATGCCTTTATCGAGTGGGAGTGATGTTTGAACATTGAACACTATAGTAAGAAGTCACTAATATTTCAATGTCGTGAGGTAACGAAGGTAATATTAGTGGTACTTCGTCTTAGTGGGAGAAAGCTAAAGAAAATTATAGTTCGGTGTTCATTCTTGGGATAGTTTCGGTAACAGGATCTCTGAAGAGTTTAATACCAAACTAGATAATTACGACAAAGTACTACTGGACAAATATTGCATCAGATATAACTTGGCAAGATTCTTTAACAAAACCTTATTTGGTGAAGACTTTTAATAGTCATGTAAAAGAATGCCTGAGAAAGTTGTAGATGCATGGTTATGAGTCTAAGTGGGAGATTGTTGGGGCATATACTATTAACCATGCATTTGCATATAGTATATTCTAATAATTATCATGGTTAAAAGTCTAAGTGGGAGATTGTTGGGATATATACTATTACCCATGAGTTTGATTTAGATATAGTATTTATTATGAAATAATTGTTTATTCAGTTTTAATAAAGTTTTAAATAGATCATATAATAGTCTGTGTCCTTTGCTTATATAGTAGATGATTTAGTGTATAGAGTTTAGCTTATACACGGAAGATTAAATCATCGGTTCTTATAAGTATAAAGTTTGAGTTCACAATCTAATGATGGAATTGGACAAACCATCAGGAATGATTGTAGCACAAGATTAAATATAATTAATCTTGATTATGGGAATGGTTTAATTCCAACTTCTTGTGCTAGTACATTTTGTATGTATTGAACGGACCAGGTAGAGATAAGTATTTTATACTGACTTAATAAAATAAACTCTCTAGCCATTAAATGTACTTATACTCTTAATCTTGATATAATTATTATTAGTTGTGTATATTATTATTGTTTTGATTTATTAAAAGGCGAGATTCTTTCGTGGGTCAATATGCCTGGTAAATTGGATAATAATAATATACATTGGCGAAGTAATAGTTAGTTGATGGAATCCATGTCTCGGTTTAGAGATTGATGATATACCTTTATGAAAGCTTATAAGTTTTCATGTGTAAACCCGGCCGGTGGATTTTGTATCCGACACATGAAATAAGTTAAGCGAAAGTCTAAAGGAAATAATCAATAAATTAAATCGTCAGTAATTTAATTTAATTGATTCGTATCTGAATCTTAACATGGGGAGTTAAATAAGATTTAATGGATGAATTTCGAAATTGAATAAGGAGTGTAATTACGAATTTTTAGTGGAATAATTCGTAATTAATTATGGTGGATATTAATTTCGAAAATTACAAATTAATTCCATAATTGGAAGCCTTGTTAATTAAATTTTGTGGTCCCTATGGTGCCTAAATAATAGGAAATAAAGGAATCATTTTTCTGGTGGAAAAGAAAACCTAACAGGTTTTGGAAAAGGGTCTTAACCCTTAAAACTTGTGCTATAAATACATGAGATTTTCCACCTAGAGGGATGAGTAGATGGTGGCTGAAATTTTCAGCCAAGTTTTCCTAGAAATTTCGCCCACACGAAATTGCTATTTTCGGGTATTATTTGGGTAACACAGTAGAAGACCGTGGAACGTTCGAGGATCACGATTGTGCGGGTGATGGAGATTCCATTGAGAAGTTATGGAACTGAAGGCTCACGTGGTAGAAGAGATATGTTCACGCTTCAAGAGGTAACCCGTGAAATCCCGTTTATGCTAGTTGTCTAAATTACATGTGATTTTGATACTGGGATTGCTTCCGCTGCATATAATAATCCATCAAAAACAAGCAATCAAAACAAAGATGCAGAGTCCGCAGTAGTGAAACAAGCTTGAGCTCAAAGCCATTAGAGTACTTGAACAAGTTTCTGAACGACCAATAGCTTGGAGATGAGTTTGGTTTATAATTGCATTGAAATGGAAATACATTATAAATATATACTAGTTTGGTACCACTTTGTGTAAGACTACTTTCTATAGAAAGAGTGTTGGCTGGCTGAAGTCGATGTCATAAAACTCATTTTTTTAATGAATATTATTGAGTTACGAACAGTTCCATTTTCATTTAATAAATGTTTGTGTAAGGAGGCATTTCCCAGACCATTTCTTTCAACATTTTCCATTGTAAAGTAAAGCGTGGCAGCAGCCAGATATTAATAAGAAACAAAAGGAAAATGGAGGAGGTGATAGAATTTAGAGTAAGTCATCGGTTCAAATCCACCCCATGGGAGACCAAAGGAACAAAAACAATAGAGACGATTGGTTTCATTCGAAACGCCAGAACCGGCTGATGCAAAGCTATGTTGCTCGGACTCTTCGAAAATGTGGCAGGATACGTGTCGGATCCTCCAATAGTAGTGCATTTTTGAAGGATCCGACACGGGTGCGGCTACATTTTGGAGAGTCCGCGCAACATAGATGCAAAGTTTACCCCATGAACAAAATGTTGCTTTGCCAAAATGATTCATAGCCGGGTGCGGCTATGTTGTGAGTAGAACGGAAATGATTCATATACATAGCTGATGCCAACTATTTTTATGCACTGATTCAAAAATATTTCTAAACACTTTACGAACAATTGACAAATCGCCATTAAATTGTACCGATGAAATCAGAGATAGGACGTCCATCACAGAACCTGCCGGTAGGGTACTTGAAGAATGATTTTCCATATGGCCACCAATTTACTCGGAATTGAGTAGTGGTATTGATATAGTTATTATTCCCAGGATCGAACAGTGAATCACCGAACACGTAAAGGGCAGCTTGGTGTCTTTCAGAATTGCTACTACACACAATTGGGTAAGTAAAACATGCAACCAAAACAAATATGCAGAGGTGAAACAAGCTTGAGCTCAAAGCTATTGGTATAATTGAAACAGTTTTTGAAAAACCAGTTGGAGAGTTTTGTGTATATTCAGATTTACAAACTTAATTTCGTCGTTTCTTTATAGGATGATTTCTTGCTTAAGAACCTCTTTGAACATTGACAGAAAAATAGAGACATGTAGAAGGTAGAATGTCTTAGTCTTATCCAACTAAATTTCCTCATAATATTTGAAAAGAAGTGATTAACCTACATTTCTCATTCTTTGACTAAACTTGTGAATTCAAATTTAGAGTTTGGTTCATTCAGATTTTCCTTATCTTGTCTATCAACCAAAATGAAAACTAAAACCCATTGTTTGACGAGTGAGGTTTGCTTTAGTGGTAGAGCACCTCCACCGCAGGTTGGGGGATTGAGCATATTGAGCTATTTCCACTTAGTCATATGTTGGTGGAAATCGGGAACTGATGTAAGCTAAGAGTCCATCAAACTATATAGAGAACCTGGTTCTCTATCAGTTCCCATAGTACACAACAGTGAGTAAAGAACATAACGATATTTACGTGGAAAACTCCAAGCTCACATGATTAAAAACCACGACCTACACTAGTAGGATTTCAATTTCACTAACTGAGCAAACTTTAGATTACAACCTATTACAATCTAGGAATTAAACTCTTAATCCCTCAGTTTTTTACAATAAATATATTGTAAGTCTCTTTGTAATAACTATATTACAAAGCTACACACTTGACTAATTCTAGTCAAAACCACCACAATGATAATGGTTTAAAAGATGCCCTATGAATGTTTCTTAAAAGCTGTATAGGAATTACAATTTAATAACACAAAACAAAAACACAACAATACTAAAGGATACATGATATAATCAATGTTGGGATTTGTTCCTTTGTTCTGTTGCTGCTTTGTTCTTCAGTGCCTCAGAGGAATTAAGTGCGGCTGCACATTTGAGAGAATCCAATCTTTAGGTTTTGCAAGTGTGTGTTGAAATCCCTTACCTCATGTTGATAATATATAAGTGAGGTCATCAAAGATGATGCAAAGGAATGTCCGGTACACAACACGCTTCAACAGTGCCAGCATTCTTGGCACCACCTATACTTAGACCAACCCTAAGAAATAGATAGTGTTTATGAGCATACCTTTAGTAGATCGTTCCAGAGACCACCACTGACTGTATATCCACCATCGGCATAGAAATGTTCTGGACTTACTTCTTGACTGATGCTTTGCAGTGGTACGGTAAAGCCAAGTTCTAGCAATCAGTCAATTCACAAGTCACCTCATAACAGCAGTCTGTTCTCTGGAACATCATTTTTCCTATTGAATATCTTGGAAACTTGTGTCTGATTTTTTCAAGTGAAACAACTCCATGGGGCAGTACTTCAGAACAATGAGACCCATTTATAATTTACAAGAGGAGCATGCTTTCTAGAATCTAAACTACTGACAATGAATTCTGAGAAACAAGACATCCTGTAGGGAGTGTTTCCCCTTTAATGGGCCTTACGCGGTGAGAATCCGGATTAGTCGGGGACCTAATGCGGGTACCGGACACCAGTGTTATCAAAGGCGAAAAGCGCAAAAAAGCCCCAAGGTCCGTTGGAGCTTTAAGCGCAAATAAAGTGTGGGCTTTAATGAAAAAAAGGCGCAACTGGAGAAAAAGTAAAAATATGTATATGTAGTCCAAGACCAATAATTATAAGCATGAATAGGGATGACAAAATGGTTCAAAGAAAATAGTTAACCACCCATATTATCCATTAAAAAATGGGTTGGATAATGAACTATTTAAAAACGGGTCAAATATGGATAAGAACCATATTATCCATTTAGAAAATGGATAACCAATGAGTCTAACTTTTACATTTGTAAAACCTCAAAGTGGGGGTTCCTCAAGTTAGGGAGACTAAGAATTCTCCAAAAAGTGATCATATGCAAGAAGTCATGGATAATATGGTTACCCATATGGTTACCCATATTATCTGCCGGTTAACCCGTTTTTTATCCGTATTAAATATGGGTCGGGTCGGATAATTTATCCGTTTTTTCATTACCCGTTTTCGACCCGAACCATATCTGACCCGACCCGCCCGTTTGCCACTCCTAAGCATGAATAACAAATATATGGACAAAAAAATTGAAAAAAAATTACGATGAAGTGATATATCAATTGTTTAGTATCGTCTTTTCAGGATTACACTCATTGGCAAGGAAAAGTATGCCTTAGAGCCTTAATGCGGCACTAAAGCGCCCGCAAAGCGAGGCGAAGTGCTCAACATGTGCTCAACCTCCTCTATGAAATCGCCATTCTTAACTCCTCTTTGAGCATTAAGAGCCCTAATATAAGGGAGACAACCTATGGGAACCATATTAAGCAGGGCAAATTTTCTCCCTCCCTCCCTGTAAATTCCCTGTTGCATTAATTTAAGAAAGTGCAACGAATTAGTCTAGCTACTCTCTAGACAATACTCAACCTAGAGCATGAAAACAAACTCAAATTTGGCAAACAAAAGAATTTAACACAGAAGTTTTAATTTGTCATTATTTCACAGAAAAAGAAAACAACAATATATGAATTCATCCCAAATAAATTACAAATTTTGATTTGCTTTGGTCAAAGCCATTCGTATCATTAAAATATACACTTTTCTAAAATGGACGAAAAAATGAAAACACTCATCACTTAGCAAATACTTCCAAGTCTCAAATAGATAAAATGTAAAATTAACTCCAAAGAATGACGAAAATTTTAGGTTGAATCAACGAGTTCATTACCTTCAAAACAGATGTCAAATTGCCCATAATCATCTGAAGATATTCTCTCTCAGGATATGGAATAGTCGAATTTGTTAAGAGAGGAGCCAAATAATCATTATTGCCAATGCTAAAAATATATACAGCACTGGAGAGGATTTGTTTGGATTCCGTTTCTCCCACCTTCTTCTTCAATATTTCCACCACATTTTTGAAATATTTCAACTGTGTTTTGAGATCTATAACCTGTCAAATGGAACCAATATTTTAGAGATAAACAAGTCCTCGTAATGGTAAGTTGTTAGTTTTTGTTTAAGATAAATAGTCTTAACATTAGAGTGAATGGGAAATGGGATTTGGATTCGGATTTGGTCAAATGATCGATCGATTGATTAATTTTTTGGACCAAATTTATTTGTTAATAGTGAATATTAACGTGATATAATCCGTGTTTGTAACGGATGTTTTCCAATCCGTGTATTGTGTTGCAACACTAAGCAACAATGCAGCCTAGTGCACCTCCCACAATGGTGCAAGTGCTCCTCCCACCAAGCAAGTGTATATACCACCATGTAAGTGCTTTCTCCATGATCTAGTGCTTGTTGCACCATGGAAGGGGCGGATTTCTCTCAAATAACTGCTATAAATAGAGCATAAGTTGGAGAGAAAGAAGAACACATCGGAAAAAACACTTGAAACACTCTGTATACACTTAATATACACTCTGTATACACTGGATATACACTCTGCATATACTGGATATACACTCTGTATACACTGCGTATACACTGGAAAAACGAATTGCAATTTGATATTCTCTTCAGTAAGAATTCAACATTGGCTATACTTTGCATTCCTTCCTCTCAGAATTTCCATTCGACTTCTGAGTTGTCCTCCTTATTCTGCATTGTTTTTAACTACAAACAAAGCATCCATAAGTGTGATTTGCTGCCGAACTTTGTGTTCGCTGAAACACTGGGGTTTGAAGTACCGCTACACCAGTGTGTAATTCGTTCTATCCTGGGAGAAAATAATCTATAACCTTGGGTACTAGGAGGGGACTAAATTCCTTAAGGAAACACTGTGAATTCAGTGGCTCGAATTAATTTCTGTTTTTTATTTATATTTACGTTTATAAGCTAACGTTCTAATTTCCAGAATCATTATTTACAAGTACAGAGGAGCTAACATAAGTAACTTGCAGAATTTGACATAGAAGGAATTATGGTTATTTAACAATCTTCTTATCAAATAAGTTACGTAAGAATCTTATCCTGAACACAAAATAGCATGCAGAGTATTATACAAATAGACTTGAGCCTGTTTGATGAATGCAAAGTATAAAACGTTGAAATGCTACACAAAGTCAAACTTTAAGTAAAAATATTTGGCAAGTGATTGAAAATTAAAATTTATTTCTTATACAACATTAACTAAGAATGTTAGTTTTACAAATGAGAATAAACTCTTTTTCACCATCAAGCAGTTAAGTATCCATATGTGCGATTGAAAAACACTTTTCAAAAGCCTTGAAAGATTTTTTTTCTCTTACTTTAATAGGAGCTTATATGCAACAACAACAACAACAACGACCCAGTATAATCCCACAAGTGGGGTCTGGGGAGGGTAATATGTACGCAGACCTTACCCCGACCCCGAAGGATAGAGAGACTGTTTCCAGGAGACCCTCGGAAAGAGCTTATATGAAACCAATTAAATCGAAGACTTCCACCCTAAATTGATTTAATTATCAATTTCAAACATGGATTACATAGAACTAATTCAAAGGAATCGTCACTTACAAATAAAACTAAAGCAAAAAAGGAAATGTCACTTACAAAACCACGATGGGTTTCGGCCAAGCAACCAACCATAAAACTGCAAATCCGCGCGAGTCCCAAATTTTTATGTGCTATAGCCCATGCCTTCCGCCTTGGGCCCGGATGGATCCGTCCTGGAATCGCCTAATATTTGTCCCGGACATCAAATACGGCCTAAGAAATCATTGTCACCACCCCGCCATGACCAAATAATATTTTTTGGCATTTTACAGCCATAAAACTGCAAATCCGCGCGAGTCCCAAATTTTTGTGTGCTATAGCCCATGCCTTCCGCCTTGGGCCCGGATGAATCCGTCTTGGAATCGCCTAATATTTGTCCCGGACATCAAATACGGCATAATAAAACCATTGTCACACCTGATGCAAAGTTCACCCCATGAACGAAGTGTTGCTTGCCAATGTGAAAATATGATGGAATCAATGGCAAATTAGCATATTCAGCTGCAAATATACAATCAATATTCAAAGTTCCATCACCTCATGCCTCCGTAGCCAAATAATTCTCGTAGGCACATTGCAATCAAAGTTTTTAAGATGACTATAGAATATCTATCTAAAGGGTGGATCTCCGGTTTATATGTGGAAAGTCACCTAACTTCCTTTCGCATAACATAGTTGATCACAAACCTGATAAGAAAATAGCAACTCATTTCGTGTACCAATGTGAGAACTGAATTTATACACAACAACAACAACATCGCGAGCGATGTAATCTCACAAGTGGGGTCTGGGGAAGATAGTGTATACACATACCTTAACCCTACCTTACGCAGGTAAAGAGACTGTTTCTGTTAGACCCTCGGCTCAAAAAAAGCAAAATCACAACAGTTTAAACAGAAATACAAACTGAATGGATAAACACGATCCATATGCTTACGCCAACTATTTTAGAAACATATTAATTGATTAACTAGTCCTTTGTCGAAATTAGGTTATTCAATGCAAAGTTAATTTATTTGACCAATTAGCAATTTGTGGAAGTTAGGTTGTTTCCCATAATTGGCTGAAAGTTACAGTAATTATTTTCGATTAAAACACTCGCATAATATTTGTTCAAAAGACTTATCAAATAATTGACCAAAACGCCATATAAAATATGCAATTACCGATAAAATCAGGGATAAGGCGTCCATTTTTCGGAAATGGGGACTGTCCAATTTGTCATTTTCGAGACTACATTTTTCGCAGCAGCCAAAATAAGAAAGTCAAAAGAAGAGGAAGTAGGAGATAGAATTTTAGGAAGGCTTTGCCCAAATCCAGGCGGATTCAAAATTTAAAATATGTGGGTTTAATCCCCTAACATTACTATTGTATTTTTAAAGTTACCGATTAATATTTACTACTTTATTTTATCATATTTTTACACATAATTTATGCTTCGAAACTCAATATCAGTCACTGCATCCGCCTCTCGTCGAAGGGGTGCTCAAGATATACGTATACAAAGCTTGTGTTACTATTGTTGGATAAGTAAGCAAGAAGAATATATTGACCGTACAGGCATTTCCCCTTCTTTCATCACCATTGAAAGCGCTTTGTCCCGCCTATCAGAAAGGCCCCCACCCATCTCTCTGACTTCGGAGAGCCGCTAAATAATGAGGTTCGGCATCTGCTTGAGCAGGAAGTCCCCTGTGGTGAGAGAATTTTATTATAAGTTCATCAGATAGAACAACGCAATTGTTCGTAGTAATTGTTCGAGAATTATAGAAAAAACTAAGTGGTGATAAGTACATAATACCTTATGTTGGGTGATGGTAGGTTCAGAATACAACCACCAAAGTATGTGGTGCAGCGGATGAGCTGCTCTTCCTTTAATCAGACGTTCTGGGTATGAAAAAATCCTTGGTAGGGAGCGCTCCTCCTCAAATGAAGCCCTCAGCGGCGCGAATCTGGATATAGTCGGGTACCAATGCAGGTATCAAATACCAAGTGAAAAACCAAAAAAAAAAAAAGTAATTTCGGAACACTATAATCAAAATATAACTTGGCACTTGAAACACCATTTGAACAAGAGCAATGTTGGGATATTTCTTTTTGAGATTCTTACAACTTGTCATTACAGGGAACATCTTTGGTGTTTGAATTAATTGAACACCAACTACAACTTTGAAACTACTTATTCTAGCAAAATACACTAATGGCAAATCCCGATTTAAATTTCAGTAAGATACTAGTTCAATTGGAATAAATACACCTCTTACCAGAGTTAAATCAAAACATTAAGCACATTGGAAAACATCAAATTTCACAATGTTTATTCTTCCCATAGTAGGAATTAACAAAACAATCCCAGCAATGCCACCATCACCTTATGTTGAAAGTTCAAAAAAGGATTTTAAGTTATAAGGTGCAATGACATCTAGAGTTCCATTCCACATTAATTCAGCGTATCGTTGGTAGGCCAGCTCAGTGGGATGATAATAGTCGAAAAACAAGTTTTCTTTCACATTTTCACATAACTCGTATAGCTGCCTCTTGCCTCCACAGCTGAAACAACCCCTCTCTGATGTCTTAAAACCTAACCAAAACAAATTCGTTGTTAAATTAAAAAGACTAACGAACCATTGTTTATGTAATAATTAAACAGTACTTTACTTTGTATTTTCTCTACATAATATAATTGCATTTTGATATGAGCATTATTGCATCAATGGGGTCATTGCAGGCACTGAATGCAAAAGATAGATAAAGAAACAACTATATATATATATATATATATAGTATTCTATTCTTGTCATACTAACAGTGTTTACATATTAAATCAAAAGTGCACAAAATAGAATTTAATATAAAGAGACCTGACTTTGAGTTCGATAAGATAAAACATTTACCATATTTGGTTTGATTAGCAAAGCTTTCTGCAAATACATTGAAGAAGTTGAATAATGTATACTTAAATCCAGGCAATTGCTTCTCTAGTTGTTTCGAGCATTTCTGGGAGAGCCAAATTATGCATTTCCGCCAATTATACTTAAAATTAAACCAGCTGGGAAGTTTGGTTTATAATATGCATGGAATTGGAAATACACACACAAAAGCATATATATGCGGCCCCCTAAACTTTTTTGGATTTTTCTTTTAGACATTCTTATCTAAGCTATATTCCAATCGAACACTTACACCAACCCAAATTTGTACCAATTAGATATTTTTTTGACAACCAGCAAAAAAACAAAGATAGTACAATAACACTAGCGAATAACATGGAAAAATATCGAATTTAGTAAGGACATATGGTAGGTGGTATGGCGGTGTTTGTTGGGAGGTGGCCGAAAATTGATGGGTGGCCGTAATTCTGTGGATGGCTCCATTCGGGAAATGGAATAATAAAGTTTTGGTAGATTCATTCGAAAATTGACTCTCAGCTCTTCTTCTTTACTTCGAGATCCAACTATGAATTCCCTTTAGATTTTTGTTAACCTTGCCGGGAAAAATGGAGTTTTGCCGATTTTTTTTGAAATCCAGATCTGATTTTCCTTTTCCAATGAGCTACTTTGATTTCCTTTTTTTCTTTTTCTTTTTCTTTTTTTAACTGGGAGAGAGCAAGAGAATTGGTTTGGGGTTAAAGTGCAATTGGTGTTTTTTTCAGTGAAGATAGTGGCGACAACGATAGTGGTGGTGGAGAATGATGGTGGATGGTGATAGGTAGATAGAACGAAGGAGAAGAGATATTAAAATGCCTAAATTAATATATCACACATCGCCTATTATAGGTGTATTACATTCATCTTGCCATGTCAGCGAAAAGTATTTAAATGGTATAAATCTAAATTGGATGAAGTATTCAATTGGAACATGACTTAAATAAGGTGTCTAAAAGAAAATCCAAATAAATTTAGGGCCACATATGATTTTTGCCATATATATGTATCCGGACTGTTAGCTAAGGAAGAAGAAGAAAAAGATAGAATTGAGTTGTATAATTTTAAAATGATTTACAAAATTCATACCCTTAATTCATTTTCTTTTCTTCGTATTTCTTAAAGAATGATTTCTTGCTTAAGAACCTCTATTGAATATTGACAGAAAAGTAGAGACACGTAGGAGGTAGAATTTCTAGTTAATCTATACCTAAATTGTAACGATCTGATCGGTCGTTTTGAGAGTAATAGCCTTGATTTCTTATTTTTTGCTTCCCCCGTATCTGTTTCTGCCTATGTGACTTGCCAGGAGATTTTGTTTTTGGTTTCGGAGTGTTTTGAGACACTTAGTCCCTAAAACGGAAGCTTAAGTTTTAGGATTTTGATCATAGTCGGAACTGTATGAAGATGACTCTAAAATGGAATTTCATTGGTTCCGTTAGCTCTGTTGGGTGATTTTGGACTTAGGGGCGTATCTGGATTGTGTTTTGGAGGACTACACCTGATTTAGGCTTGAAATGTCAAAAGTTGAATTTTTGGAGATTTTGACCGGTAGTGAACTTTTTGATATCGGGGTCGGATTGAATTTCCAAAATTTGGAATAGGTTCGTAGTGTCATTTATGATTTGTGTGAAAAATTTGAGGTCAATCAGACATGGTTTGATAGGTTTCGGCATCGATGATAGAAATTTAAAGTTTCAAGTTCATTAAGTTTGTATTGGAGGGTGATTCGTATTTTTATTGTTGTTTGACGTGTTATGAGGGCTCGACTAAGTTTGTATATATGGTGTTTTAGGACTTGTTAGTATGTTTAGTTGAGGTCCCGGGGACCTCAGGTGTGTTTTGGATGCTTAACAGATTGAAATTTGGACGTATGCAATTGCTGAAGTTCTCTGGTTTCTGGTGTTTTCGCACCTGCGGTGGGGAGACCGCAGGTGTGGGATCGTACATGCGAAAGGTGTAGCACAGAAGCGGAGTTGGATGGGAGATCAAGGGTCGCATATGCGAGGTAATATTTTGTATCTGCGATGCCCGCAGATGCGCATAAGGAGCGCAGGTGCGAAGAGAGAGCGCATAAGCGAACCAGGTTCCACAAACGCGCACTCGTAGGTGCGGCCCCTTTATCGCAGATACGAATCCAACACTTTAAGTCATTTCCGCACCAGCGAGGGAAATTTCGCAGGTGCGGCGTCGGAGGTGCGATTATAGGCCCGCAGATGCGAAATCGCTAGGTAGAAAAAGTGCTAGTTCGAGGGTTTTTCCCCATTTTCAATTTTGGGACTTTGAGAGCTCTGATTAAGGAGATAATTCAGAGAGAACTTTGAGGTAATGATTCTTGACTCATTTTTGGTTGTATTCCATTAATCTATAGTTAGTTTCATTTTCATCATTAAATTAAGGAATTTGGATGGGAAATTTGGGGAAAAAGGTTAGAAGTTCTTCAACTAAGATTTTAGGTTTTGATTGACATTTTGATATCAGATTGGGATAATTTTGGTACAAGTGAACTCGTGAGAGGATGCGTGTTCATATTTTATGACTTTTACCTGATTCTGAGATGTGGGCCCGGGGAGACCTTTTAGGGCGATTTTTGATTTTTTTATTAAAGTCTTGATTTTCTTAATTAAATTAGTCTATTATTGTTGTATTTATGATATGTAATTGCTTTTGGCTAGATTGGGGTCATTCAAAGTCGGATATTCATGGAAAAGGCATTATTCTCGATTGATTGAGCTTGGTTTGAGGTAAGTGGCTAGCCTAACCTTGTGTGGGGGAACTCCCCTTAGAATTTGATACTGTTGTGATATCTGAGCAAAGTGTACGTGAAGTGATGGGTGCGTACACGGGCTATTTGTTGTAAAACTCTGTTTTTATTGAGTAAATAACTGTTTCATTTTAATTGAGTTATACTAGCATGTGTAATTATCCTATTTAGCCTAGAATAACTTATCTACGTGTCTTAAATGCTTATCTGAACTCAGTGCAACATGCTTAGTGAAATTCCTTCTTTTTCCTTGACTTGTACTTAGTCTAAACTATAGATTTCGTGTTATAGCTGTTATTTTTATTGTTTGAGCTGTGTATTTACTTTGAGACTACGAAATAATATTCCGGGAGATCCACCATGTATATTTATTTTGGGATTACGGGACAGTATCCCGGGAGATCCCTCTGCATATTTACTTGGGACTACAAGATGGTATCCTGGGAGATCCCCTGCATATTTACTGTGGGACTATGGAACGGTATTCCGAGAGATCCCCCTGTATATTTACGTTTGGGACTACGAGACGGTATCTTGGGAGATCCCCTATTGTTATTTCCATGTACTGTACTGTTATCCTTATGTGATTCCTTCTAATTAAATTTCAGTCTTGTACTTTACTGCGATATTCTATTTCGGCATATATATATATATATATATAGACACACACATACACACCAGTAGGGCCCTGGCCTGACCTCGTCACTACTCGACCGAGGTTAGGCTTGTCACTTACTGAGTACTATTGTGATGTAGTCATGCTACTCTTCTGCACATATTTTCGTATGCAGATCTAGGTACCTCCTGCTAGCCTCGCTTTTAGTTGCATAGTTGCTGCTGTTCCGGAGACTTCAAGGTACATATGCCCACGTCCGCAGACCTTGGAGTCCCCTTCTATCTGTTCTTATGTTTTTCCTCTATTACTTCTTCTAGTACTAATGTAACATAATCCTCTGTTACTTCTTCTAGTACTAATGTATAGAACAGTTAGATAAAGTCTTAGAAACTTGTGACTTACGGTGTTTCGGGTCTTTGGAGAGTTTGTGCATATCGAGAGTGGTTATTGTATATACCAAGCGTCACTTATATCAGTTGTTAAATTATATGTTGTAGTTAGTTGTTAAATTTTATGTTTTTGTTTCATTATTCCGCAAATCTTAGGCTTACCTGGTCGTAGAGACTAGGTGCCGTTATGACATCTCACGAAGGAAGGATTTGGGTCGTGACAAGTTTGTATTAGAGCTCTAGGTTTATAGGTGATGTGAGTCACAAGTAAGTTTAGTGGAGTCTTGCGGATCGGTGCAGAAATGTCCGTATTTATCTTCGGGAGGCTATGGAAATGTTAGGAAACTTTCACTTCTTTTGATTCCTTGTCGTGCGAAATTTGTTGACTTTGAAGTTCTAAACTTCTATCTTTTATTCTCTCATAGATGGTGAGGACACGTACAACTGGAGATGACCAGGCACCCACGCCCCTACTAGAGCCTCCAGAGGTCGGGACCGAGGTAGAGGCCGAAGACGTCCATGTGGTGCAGCCAGTGCACCTGCACAAACTGTCATAGAGGAGCCACCAGTACCTCCAGTTGGAGCGGAGGCACCTGAGACGCCTACTACTACTGTACCAGCTCTTCAGGAGACCCTTGCACAATTCATGAGCATGTTCAGTACTCTAGCTCAGGCAGGGTTGATTCCCCTTAGTCTTGCCACATCTCAGGCTAGGGGAGGAGCATAGACTTATGCCGCCCGCATCCCAGAGCAGTGGGTCCAGACCGATCAGATTCTAGAGGTTATACCACTGCCACTTGTAGCCCCAGTTCAGCTCGAGGGTAGGGCGACAGTTTCTGAGGAGGAGCAGCGTAGGCTCGAGAGGTACAAGAAGTACCACCCTCCTACTTTTAGTAGTTTAGCGACAGAGGATGCTCAGGGTTTTCTTGAGGAGTGCCACCGTATCCTCCATACTATGGGCATAACGGAGTCGAGTGGGGCTTTTTTCACAGCATTCCAGCTTAGAAGAGCAGCCTATCAGTGGTGGCGTGCTTATGAGTTAACAGTCCGGCTGAGGCAGCTTCACTTACATGGACTCAATTCTCGGATATGTTTTTGAGGGAGTATGTTCCCCAGAGCCTCAAAGATGCATGGTGCGCTGATTTTGAGCAGTTGCGCTAGGGTGCTATGACCGTGTCAAAGTATGTAGTTCATTTCAGTGATTTGGCTAGACATGCACCAACCTTGGTTGCTACAGTTCGAGAGAGGGTCTGACAATTTATTGAGTGACTCCATCACAGTATCAGTATTAGCATGGCTCGGGAGTTAGAGATCGATATCTCGTATTAGCAAGTTGTGAGTATTGCTAGGATAGTGGAGGGAATGCTTGCTCAGGAGAGAGAGGAGAGGGAGGCCAAGAGGTCTCGAGATACTAGCTCTTATTATGGTGCTCGTGCCCCAACTGCAGTTCGACATGGAAGGGGATATGTGAGTCACCATGTTCATTCAGCACTTCCAGAAGCCAGTGGCATTTCGGCTACTCCTAGGCCCCAAGATCCTTGTTATGCATCGCCATCATCTAGTATGCCTTCTGCACCGGGTTCTTTCAGCGATCATTCCAGCAAACCTGGCCATAGTAGCCACGCCCTCCGAGGGCTTACTTTGAGTGTGGCGAAACTTGCCATATGGTGAGAAATTGCCCTAGACTTAGGAAGGGTGCACCTCCACAGAGGTTTCCCTAGAGGGTGAGGCCAGGACATATACTATGCCCTTCCTACTCGTACAGAGACAGTTGCTTTCGACTGTCATTACAGATATTGTTCCGGTCTGTCATAAAGATGTGTCAGTTTTATTTGATCCAGGCTCTAGTTATTCCTATGTGCCATCTTATTTTGCTCCGTATTTGGGCATATCCCGTGATTCTATGAGTTCTTATGTTCATATGTCTACACCCATGGGAGATTCTATTATTATTGACCGTGTGTATTGGTCTTGTTTGATTGTTATTGGTGGTTTTTGAGACCAGAGCCGATTTATTACTACTCAGTATGGTAGATTTTGATATTATCTTGGGCATGGACTGGTTGTCGCCCCATTATGCTATTCTTGATTGTCACACCAAGATCATGACGTTGGCTATACTAGGCTTACTGCGATTAGAGTGAAGGGGTACTTTAGATTACACTCCCAATAGAGTTATTTCATTTCTTAAATCTCAACGAATGATTGAGAAGGAGTGTGACACATATCTAGCTTATGTGAGAGATATCAGTATTGATACCCCTACAGTTGAGTCAACTCCAGTAGTGAGAGATTTCGCTGATGTATTTCCAACTGATCTTCCGGGCATGCCACCCGACAAAGATATGGACTTTGGCAATAATTCGTTGTCGGGCACTCAGCCCATCTCTATTTTTTCATATCGTATGGCTCCTCCTAAGTTGAAGGAGTTGAAGGAATATCTACAGTAATTGCTTGATAAGGGCTTCATTCGGTCCAGTGTGTCACCTTGGGGTGCTCCTGTCTTGTTTGTGAAGAAAAATGATGGTTCTATGCGTATGTGCATTGATTATCGCTAGTTGAAAAAAGTTACAGTGAAGAACATATATCCTTTGCCTCTTATTGATGACTTATTTGATCAGTTACAAGGTGCCAGAGTGTTTTCCAAGATGGACTTATGTTCTTATTATCATTAGTTGAAGATTCAGGAGCCAGATTTTTCAAAAACTGCTTCAGGACTCGGTATGGTCATTACTAGTTCTTTGTGATGTCATTTGGGCCGACCAACGCCCCAGCAACATTTATGCATTTGATGCACAATGTATTTCGGCCCTATCTTGACTCTTTCGTCATTGTTCTTATTAACAACATTCCGGTGTACTCCTGGAGTCAGGAGGATCATGAGCAACACCTGAGGACTATGCTTCAGACCTTGAGAGAAGAAATTATATGCAAAGTTCTCAAAATGTAAGTTCTAGTTAGATTCCGTGGCATTTTTGGGTCAAGTAGTGTTGAGTGAGGGGATCAAAGTGGATCCAAAGAAGGTAGAAGCAATATAGAGTTGTCCCAGACCGTCCTCAGCTACGGAAATCTAGAGTTTTCTTAGTTTGGCGGGGTATTACCATCGATTTATTGAGGGATTCTTATCTATTGCAGCACCTATGAGCAGGCTGACCCAGAAGGGTTCTCCGTTCAGGTGGACAAATGAGTGTAAGGGAGCTTTCAAAAGCTCAAGACAGCCTTGACTACAACTCCAGTATTGGTATTGCCTACAGATTCGGGGTCTTATACTATTTATTGTGATGCTTCGTAGATTGGTCTCGACACGGTGTTGATGTAGGACCGTAGGATAAAAAGAACTATCATGTCCACAACCTAAAGTTATCAGCTATTGTTTCATGACTTGAAGATTTGGCAGCACTATTTGTACCGTGTCCCTTGTGAGATCTACACTAATCACCCAAGTTTACAACATCTGTTCAAGAAGAAAGATCTCAACTTGTGTCAGCGGAGGTGGTTAGAGCTTCATAAAGATTATGATATCACTATTTTGTACCATCCCGAGAAGGCCAATGTGGTGGCCGATGCCTTGAGTCGCAGGGCGGAGAGTTTGAGGATCTTAGCATATTTGCGAGCAGCAGAGAGGCCCTTGGCATTGTATGTTCAGGCCTTGGCCAACCAATTTGTTAGATTGGATATTTCTTAGCCGAGTCGAGTTTTGGCTTGTGTGGTCTCCCTGTCTTCTCTTTATGATCATATCAGGAAGCGTCAGTATAATGACCCTCATATGCTTGTCCTTACGGACACGGTTTAACACCCTGATGCTAAAGAGGTCACTATTGGTGATGATGGTGCATTGAGGATGCAGGGCAGGCTATGTGTGCCCAATGTAGACGGATTGCGTGAATTGATTCTTCAGGAGGCTCATAGATCGCGGTATTCCACTCATCTAGGTGCCACGAAGATGTATTAGGACTTGAGAAAGCAGTATTGGTGGCATAGAATAAAAAAGGACATAGTGGAATATGTAGCCCAATGTCTAAATTACCAACAGGTGAAGTATGAACATCAGCGACCGGGTGGATTGTTTCAGAAGTTAGAGATTCCGGAGTGGAAATTGGAGCGGATCACTATGGATTTTGTTGTTGGACTCCTATGGACTCAGCAGAATTTTGATGCAGTTTGGATGATTGTGGACAGGCTGACCAAGTCAGCTCATTTCATTCCTGTGATAACTACCTATTCTTCAGAGCAGCTGGCTCGAGTTTATATCCGCAAGATTTTCAGGCTTTATGGCGTGCCGGTATCTATCATCTCTGACTATAGTACACAGTTTATATCACGGTTTTGGAGGGCCGTGCAACATGATTTAGGTACTCAGGTTGAACTGAACACAACATTTCACCCTCAGATGGACAGACAGTCCTAGCGCATTATTTAGATTCTAAAGGATATGCTCCGTGCGTGCGTGATGGAGTTTGGAGGTTCTAGGGATCAATTCTTGCCACTTGCGGAGTTTGCCTACAATAACATTTATCAGTCCAACATTCAGATGGCACCGTATGAGGCTCTGTATGGTAGGCGGCCTCGGTCTCTAGTGGGTTTGTTCGAGCCAGGCAAGGCTAGATTATTTGGTACAGACTTGGTTTGGGATGCCTTAGAAAAGGTTAAGGTGATTCAGAATAGACATCGCACATCCCAGTCCATACAGAAGAGTTATACGGATCGGAAGGTTCGCGACGTGGCATTCATGGTTGGAAAGCGGATCTTGCTCCGGATTTTGCCTATGAATGGCATTATAAGGTTCAAAAAGAAGGGCAGGCTGAGCCCAAGGTTCATTGGTCCATTTGAGGTGTTGCGACGAGTTGGGGAAGTTGCTTATGAGCTTTCCTTACCTCCTAGTCTAGCAGGAGTTCATCCGGTATTCCATATTTCTATGCTCTGAAAGTATCACGGTGATCTGTCTCATGTGTTGGATTTCAGCTTACTCCAGTTGGACAAGGATCTATCTTATGCTGAGGAGCCGATGGCTATTTTGGATAGATAGGTTCAAAAGTTTAGGTCAAAGAATAATGCTTCAGTGAAGGTTCAGTGGAGGGGTCAGCCGGTCGAGGAGGCGACTTGGGAGACCGAGCAGGATATGCGCAGCCGTTATCCTCATCTTTTCACCACTTCAGGTATATCTCTATGCTCGTTCGAGGACGAACGGTTGTTTGAAGAGGGGGAGGATGTAACGACCCGGCCGATTGTTTTGAGAGTAATAGCCTCGATCCCCTATTTTCTGCTTCCTCCATATCTATTTCTCCTTATGTGACTTGCCGGGAGATTTTATTTTTGGTTTCGAAGTGTTTTGGGACATTTAATCCCTAAAACTGAAGCTTAAGTTTTAGGATTTTGACCGTAGTCGCAACTACGTAAAGACGACTCCAGAATGGAGTTCCGTTAGCTCCGTTGGGTGATTTTGGACTTAGGGGCGCGTTCGGATTGTGTTTTGGAGGTCTGTAGCTGATTTAGGCTTGAAATGGCGTTAGTCGAATTTTTGGAGATTTCGACCGGTAGTGGACTTTTTGATATCAGGGTCGGATTGGATTTACGAAAGTTGGAGTAGGTTCGTGGTGTCATTTATGACGTGTGCAAAACTTAAGGTCAATCAGACATGATTAGATAGGTTTTGGCATCAGTGGTAGAAATTTGAAGTTTCAAGTTTATTAAGTTTGGAATGGAGGGAGATTCATATTTTTGTTGTTTTTTGACGTATTATGAGGGCTCAACTAAGTTCATATGGTATTTTAGGACTTGTTGGTATATTTGGTTGAGGTCCTGGGGGCCTCGGGTATGTTTCGGATGCTTAACGGATTGAAATTTGGACTTATGCAATTGCTAAAGTTTTCTAGTTTTTGGTGTTTTCACACCTGCGGTGAGGAGACCGTTGGTGCGGGATCGCACATGCAGAAGGTGTAGCGTAGAAGCAGAGTTGTATGGGAGCTCAAAGGTCTCAGTTGTGAGGTAATATTCCGTATCTGCGATGCCCGCAGATGCGCCTAAGGAGCGCAGGTGCGAAGAGAGACCGCATAAGCGGACCAGGTTCCACAGGCGCGCACTCGCAGGTGCGGCCCCTTCATCGCAGATGCGAACCCAGCCCTTTAAGTCATTTCCACAGTTGCGAGGGAAATTCCGTAGATATGGCATCGCAGGTGCGATTGAGAACTCGGATTAAGGCTATAATTCAAAGATTTTTCAGAGAGAACTTTGGGGTAATGATTCTTAGCTCGTTTTTGGTTGTATTCCATTAATCTATAGTTGGTTTCATCTTTAAATTAAGGAATTTGGGCGAGAAATTTGGGGAAAAGGGTTAGAAGTTCTTCAACTAAGATTTTGGGTTTTGATTGAGATTTTAATATCGGATTTGATAATTTTGGTACGAGTGAACTCGTGAGTGAATGGGTGTTCATATTTTGTGACTTTTACCCTTTTCCGAGACGTGGGACCGGGGAGGCTTTTTAGGGTGATTTTTGAATTTCTTATTAAAGTCTTGATTTCCTTGATTAGATTAGTCTATTATAGTTGTATTTATGATATGTAATTACTTTTGGATGGATTTGGAATATTCGGAGTCGGATATTTGTGGAAAAGACATTATTATCGATTAATTGAGCTTGGTTTGAGGTAAGTGGCTAGCCTAACCTTGTGTGGGGGAACTCCCCATAGGATTTGGTACTGTTGTGATATGTAAGCAAAGTGTACGTGAAGTGATGAGTGCGTACACGTGCTATTTGTTATAAAACTCCATTTTTCATTGAGTAAATAACTGTTTCATTTTAATTGAGTTATACTAGCATGTGTAATTATCCTGTTTAGCCTAGAATAATATGCCTACGTGTCTTAAATGCTTATCTGAATTCTGTGCAGCATTCTTAGTGGATTTCCTGCTTTTTCCGTGACTTGTACTTAGTCTAAACTGTAGGATTTCGTATTATAGCTATTATTTTCATTGTTTGAGCTGTGTATTTACTTTGGGACTACGGAACGGTTTTCTGGGAGATCCCCCTGCATATTTATTTTGGGACTACAGGATAGTATCCCGGGAGATCCCCATGCATATTTACTTTGGGACTACATAAAGGTATTCCGGGAGATCCCCTGCATATTTACGTTTGGGACTACGAGAAGGTATCTCGGGAGATCCCCTATTGTTATTTCCATATACTGTACTGTTATCCTTCTATGATTCCTTCTGGTTAAATTTCAGTCTTGTACTTTACTGCGATATTTTTGTTCCGTCTTATATATATATATATATATATATATATACCAGTAGGGCCCTGACCTGACCTCGTCACTACTCGACCGAGGTTGGGCTTGGCACTTACTGGGTACCGTTGTGGTGTACTCATGCTACTCTTCTGTACATATTTTCGTGTGCAAATCCAGGTACCTCATACCAGCCTCGCTTTTAGTTGCATAGTTGCTATTGTTCCGGAGACTTTAAGGTACATCTTCCCGCATCGGCAGGTCTCGGAGTCCCCTTCTATCCCTTCTTATATTGTTCCTCTGTTACTTCTTCTAGTACTAATGTATTGAAGAGTTAGATAAAGTCTTAGAAGCATGTGACTTACGGTGTTTCGAGTCTTGGGAGAGTTTGTGCATATTCGAGAGTGGTTATTATATATGCCGAGCGACACTTATATCAGTTGTTAAATTATCTGTTGTAGTTAGTTATTAAATTTTATGTTTTCATTTTATTATTTCGCAAATGTTAGGCTTACCTAGTCGTAAAGACTAAGTGCCGTCACGACATCTCACAGAGAGAGAATTTGGGTCGTGACACAACTAATTTCCTTATATTGTTTGAAAAAAAGAGAATAATCCACATTTCTCATTCTTGACTAAATTTATAAATGTAAAATTAGAGTTTGGTTCATTTGGATTTTCCTTATCTTGTCTATCAACCAAAATGAAAGCTATTCTTCTAGGCGATTAATAAAACTATTCTGGTGACACCAAGAATTTCAATAGAAATTTTATCTCGTATAGCAAATTATTACACTTTATTTATTATAAATTAAAATAATTTTAAAATATTATTACTTATAGCTACTTTTTTTTTATATAGAAAAATAGGTACTCTTTCCGTTTCAATTTATGTAAACCTATTTCCTTTTTAGTTCGTGCCAAAAAGAATGACCCCTTTCTATATTTGGAAAAAATTTGCATTTATGTAATGATTTATAGCCACACAAAATAAATGTGCCTCATTTTACACCATAAGTTCAAAGTCTTCTCTCTTTTCTTAAACTCCGTGCCAGTCAGATGAGTTCACATAAATTGAAATGGATGGAGTATTTATTTTATACCCTACCATTGAGGCGTGAAATATGCCAGTTATGCTCTCTCTCTCTCTTCTCAGCAAGATTCTCAATCCTCTCTTTTCTCCCTCAAATATCTCTCCCCTTTCCATTAAGGCAGCCATTGTAGCAGCCATTTTTTGACGCGATGGTGGATTTTCCGAAGAGAATAGATCTGAAGCAAAGAGGGAGTAGACAAATAGATCTTGCCATGGTTACGGATTGAGCTTTTGAAAATCTGAAGTAGAGTCGTAACAACCATTTATTTATATTAACGTTTTTAATTTTGAGAAAAAGGAGAAGTAATACATACTAATACTCCTAGTAGAAGTAGAAGGAGAGAAATATTAAGAAGCAACAACAGAAAAAGATGGAAAATCAAGCAAACCTCACCGCCGATCCACAAAGAGAAGCACTCGTCAACACATTCTATGAAATCACTTTTGCTTCCGAACCCGAAGCCCTTTCTTCTCGAAAGCCACAACTTCGATTTGGATTCCGCCGTCTCTACTTTCTTTTCTCTTTGCTATTTAGTCACATACAAGGATATAAATACATTGTATTATGTATAAATACACTCAATACATTATATTTTTTGTATAAATACATTAATTTTTTCCTGTATTTATGTATTCCGAAGATCTGTATTCTTTAAATACAACCAAATATCACCTTGTTTGTGATTTTTGGTTATTTGAATACAGTCGAATTGAAATAGAATGTATAATAGTGAATAATAAATATATGTGAATTGAATTCAATGTATACAGTCGAATTGAATAGAACAGTATACGCCATATTTCTTGATTACCTTAATGTATTTATAAATATTGTCGCGTGAATACATGGAATACAACACAATAGCAGTAAAATTTATGTAGAATTAATTTTATTGAGTTAAATTAGGAGTGATACACGCTAGATCCTCTTTCTGTTATTAAACAGTTGAATTTCTCTATTTTTAGGCGAATTTCGTTACTGTATTCATGAATAGATTAACACGAATACAACGAAGTAATTATGTAAATGGTAGCTATAGGAAGTTAACAACCACTAAACCATGTTTGGGCTCATGGGCTTGTGATAGGATGTCTGCCATTGGATGGATTAGCTAAGTAAAACTACATAGTATAGCTTCTATCAAAAGTAATAGGCAGCAAAATATAATTTTTTTGTATATTGGTGTATAATATACATTACTTTATACATATTCAATAATCTTTTTTTTTTTTTTATATATTTGACTTACGAATAAAATTATTTTTGACCGACGAGCCAAATATGTAGCTTGCCCGATTAGTTATCGCTCAAGCTCAAGCCCAAATAGATGGCCTCAGAGATTTGACCTAGTTAATACAGTAATTTCTAAAACCTGTTATTTAACGAGTGATGTTTACTTCAGTGGCAGAGCACCTCCACCACCCTCCATAGGCCGGAGGGTTGAGCATATTGAGTTCTTTCCACTTAGTTATATGTTGTTGAAAAGCGGGAACTGAGCCAAAATATAAAATAAATTGAACACGATATTTCTAATGTCAATTTATTTTGTGTATTACTTCTTTTTTTGTAAGAACTTGTTTGGATGGTTGTTACACATCGTTTCATAATGTATCGTATCGTATTATATTGTCTTGTACTGTATCGTTTGATGAATACAATGTTTGAATAGATTGTATCGTTTGCTATTGTTTCATGATATCATGTACTAGCAATATGAAGAATAAATTTGTAATATTATAAAGATAAATTATGATACGTGGTAAATTTATTATATAAAAAGGTAGGGTAAATGATAAAATAAAATAATTTAATAATAGTGAAGGGTGAGATGAGAGAAAAAGACAAGATAACGACGCAACCACACCAAATTGGTCGTTACATAAAATGACACATTTCGTCGTTACGTAACGACGGATTTAACGATACGATACAATAAAATTTAAGTAACAACTAAAACAAATATCGTATTTAAAGTAACAATACGATACGATACAATAGGTAACGACCATCCAAACAAGCTGTAAAAGTAGAGCAAACGATCTTATATGACGAATTATAATTTATATAGAATAAAATAACCTTACAATACACTTTCATCGATGCGTTTCATTCTTTGGTTCATAACAGTGGTTTCTCACGAAGCTGGCCCCAATTAATTTGCGTCCTAATATCAAATATCAATTGTAACAATTATCAAAAGCTTGAAGAAACAAGGAAAGCAATTGCAGAGAAAATAGGCAGAAGAAGAGAGAGAAGAGGACAAGGGAAAGGAAATTTCTCGTTCAATCTTTTATCATAATCAAAGTTTGATACATAATATCGAGTATAAGCAATGAAAGAACAAATTAAATTCCCCAAAAATTCTTCATATTACAATTGTCTCCGATTGTATAACTAATATAATTACCAAGAACTTGACACAATTGAAACTTGTACTTAAAACTAAAGTAAAATAAAAGAAACTTAAAATAACCCTCTAGTCGTTGTCATGAATCAGGATTGCGGAGATTATTAATTGTACCTAGAGCTTGAAGATTTAACGTAGTCGTTGGATCAGAACGGCTACGTTCCATCTTCAACAGCAACCCTGGTTCGTAATAACAACGTGAGAAATACGTCCAAAATATAAAACAACTTGATGCATATCTTTATTTAAATTGTTTATCACAAAGAAATAGTACTAAGAAAAAAGAAAGATAATCAACATCGACCTTCCATTTTAATTTCTTCATAGCAAAATTTCAAATTCAAGAAATTGCTCCATCTCTCTAAAAAATGCAGACATTGTACTTTCCTCATCCAAACATACATAAGCTTCTACTTGATCCCCTGTCTTACTGTCATACAGCGCGAAAACATTTCTAAATACTCTGTCCGCAATACTTATTTCATTAGGCTTACCCCATCCAAAGTCTAAATCATATATTGGATAATTAGCCAAAGTGCTTGTGACGACCCCAAAGGGTCATCACCTGTTTTTAATTGCATTCTGTGCTTCCGAGGCCTTGAAAACCTCATTTAAAGTCGCCTCGATTTGCGTGCACAGTCCGGGCGCGTAGCCGGAAAGCTTAAATATGAAATTCTGTGAAAAATGATGAAATTTGAGTTTAAAATGAATAAATTTGACTTCGGTCAACATTTTGGGTAAACGGACCCGGACCCGTGATTTGACGGTCCCGGAGGGTCCGTAGGAAAATATGGAACGTGGGCGTATGCCCGGAATCGAATTTCGAGGTCCCAAGCCCGAGAAATGAATTTTTAAGTAAAATTATTTTCTGAAAATGTTTAAGGAATTTTGAAATGAAATCTGATTAGAAAGCGACGGTATCGGGCCCATATTTTGGTTCCGGCGCCTGGTACAGGTCTTATATATGGTTTAAGTCATTTCTGTAAAATTTGGTTGAAAACGGAGTCCGTTTGACGTGATTCGGACCTAAATTGCTAAAGTTGATGTTTTATGAAGTTTGAGAAAAATCCTTTGATTTTGAGGTTTGATTCATTATTTTTGAGGTTATTTTGGTGATTTGATCGCACGGATAAGTTTGTATTAAGTTGTTGAGTTAGTACGTGTGTTTGGTTAGGAGCCCCGAGGGCTCGGGTGTGATTCAGATGTATTTCGGAGGGTTTCGGACTTAGAAAATGTTGCAGATTTCTCAGTTGTTGGGTTTCTGGTACTTCCTTCTTCGTGTTCGCGGGAGTACCCATGCGAGCGCGATGGGTTAGTTGTTGCTGAAGGAATTTCCTTCTACGCGAACGCATAGCTCAGGTCGCGAACGCGAGGCTTTGGGGGGGGGGGATAACCCTTCGCGAACGCGGTCCTGGCCACGCGAACGCGAAGGCCAAATGGGCTAGGCAGTTGGTGGGGTAGTTGTCTTACGCGAACACGAACCCTTGGACGCGAATGCGAGGGCTCGAGGAGATTACTCTCCGCGAACGCGTGCCCGTGTATGCGAAGGCTCACCCAGCCTGACCATCGCGAACGCGAAGGGTCAGTCGGAACACGAAGGGCATTTTTGCCCAGTGATTTTAAAAAGGCCAAAAACAGAACACTTTCGGGATTTTATAAAAATTTCAAAAACCTCTTTTTCTCCAAAGCTCTTAGGCGATTTTTGAAGCTTCTCTTCACCATAATCTCTTGGGTAAATAATCTTTAACTTGTTTTCTTCATTTTCCATCAACACCCACTAGATTTTTTGGCCTAAAACATGTAATTAAGGGTAGAAATTAGGGATTTGGGTAGAGTTAGGGCTTTTTTATTATTTGTGATTTAGACCTCGTTTTGGGGTCGAATTTGAAAATAAATTATATATTCGGGCTCGTGGGCGATCAGGTTTTGGTCCGAACCTCGTGTTTTGACCAAGCGGGCCCGGGGTCAATTTTTGGTATTTTGGAAAGAATGATTGGAAAGTTATAATTGAACATTGGAATTGGATTGTTTAGCACTTATTGATGATATTGAGTCAATTATGTATAGATTCGATTGGGTTGGAGCCGAATTTGAGAGGAAAAGCGGTGTTCGAGGCTTGAGTTGGCCGTGAAAGTTCGAGGTAAGTGTTCGGTCTAACCTCAGCTTGAGGGATTAGGAGTTGAGTCCTATTTGCTACTTGCTTCTTGTTGAGTGCGACGTCTAGGCATGGTGACGAGTATTTATACGTTGCTGTCGAGCATGACCGTGAGTCTTAAATTTGAACGTTGTTGTGCTCTTAGATGTCACTTCAGATGCTTCAATTAATGATCTCCTATATTGAGTAAAGATTAATTTTATCCTCGTAGATCTTAGTTATGATTGTGTATTGTCATTAATTGAGCTGAGTACAAAATGAGTTAGGATTTGGTTATAGCTGATTCTCCCTTGTCGGGATGACTGTTTCGATATTGTTGTTCCCTTGCCGGGAAGTTATTATATTATTTTTATTCCCTTGCCGGGATTTCTTGTAATTTTGTGATGACTTGTAAATGGGAGCGGGTGGTACGCCTACCACAAGATTTAATGAAATAGGAGTGGGTGGTATGCCTACCACAAGATATGATGAAATGGGAGCGGGTGGTACGCCTACCACAAGATCGATGAAATGGGAGCGGGTGGTACGCCTACCACGAGATATAATGAAATGGAAGAGGGTGGTACGCCTACCACAAGATATAATAAAATGGGAGCGGGTGGTACGCCTACCACATGGTATGACAAATGGGATCGGGTTGCACGCCTGGAACAAGATGAAACTGAAAGTGAAAGTTGCCTTATTTCTTTTTATCCGTGTTAGAAGTTAAATTGTAGTTTCCTTATTATTCTTTGATTTTCTGTTTTATCTGCTACCCCCGAAGCATGTTCCCCTTCTCCAGCTTTGATTGCTTATTACCTGTTTAGTTTTTTTTCGCCATATATTATATAACTGCACAGGTTTATCTGGAGTCTGGTCCTAGCCTCGTCACTACCTCGCCGGGGTTAGGCCAGACACTTACCAGCACATGGGGTCGGTTGTGCTGATGCTACACTCTGCACTTATGTGCAGATACCGGAGCAGCGTTTGAGCAGCAACATTAGCTCGGGAGCCATCCTTCAGTTCACCTAGACACCGAGGTAGCCTTGCAGGCGTCTGCAGGCCCGGCGTCTACTCTATCCTATTTTATATTCTGTTATCTCATGTATTCGAGGTAGACAATGTTATCTTTCTTTCAAACTGATGTATGTAGTATTCTTAGTAGTCTATGGATGATGTGACACCAGGTTCTGGGTAGAGACATGTATTGGTTTCTAGATATTTGGGTTTCATATTTATTTAAGACTTCCGCTAAATTTTATTTTCCGCTGTCATTTAAATGCTTAATCATTGATAATTTAACTGGCGAAACATGTATAAAAACGAATGAGTTAGTGGTTTCTAAGTTCATGGCTTGCCTAACTTCTACGAGTAGGCGCCATCACGACTCTTGAGGGTGAGAATTCCGGGTCGTGACAAGTTGGTATCATAGCTCTAAGTTACATAGATCTCACAATTCACGGATAAACTCAGAGTCTGAGGGATCGGTACAGAGACGTCTGTATTTATCCCCCAGAGGCTACATAGTTGGGAAAATTTCACATTTGTTCTTTCCTGTTGTGCAGTTTTTTTCTCAATATTGATTGCCTTCCTACTCTGTTCTTTCGCAGATGGCAAGAACACGCGCTTCCTCATCTACCGCTCAGCAGCCCGATCCCCCAGTAGCAGCTCCTACGAGGGGCAGAGGGCGAGGCCGTGCTAGAGGCCGAGGTAGGGGCAGAGCTCAGCCCCGAGCAGCAGCACCAGTGGCGGAGCCTCAGGTTGATTTTGACGAGGAGATTCCGGCCCCAGCGGTTCCGGTGGGCCCAACTCAGGTCCCGGAAGGGTTTATTGCCATCCCAGTTCTTCAAAATGCTCTAGTACGATTAGTGGGCGTCATGGAGAGTGTCACCCGAGCAGGTTTGCTTCTTGTAGCACCAGCCATCTCTCAGGCTAGAAATAGGGCTCAGACTCCTGGTACTCGCACTCTAGAGGAAGTGGCTCCTCAGATTCATACTCCAACGGTTCAACCAGTTAGGGCAGTCCAGCCGGGTGTTGTAGCTCAGACCGGCGATGGAGCAACCATGTCTGTCGATGCTTTGTGGAGGCTAGATAGGCTCACCAAGCTCTTCACTACTACTTTCAGCGGTGCTTCTTATGAGGATCCCCAAGATTTTCTATACAGTTGCCACGAGGTTCTCAGGAACATGAGTATTATTGAAACCAATGGGGTCGATTTTGCTACATTTTACTTGTCTGGATCCGTCAAGACTTGGTGGAGGGATTATTGCTTAGCTAGACCAGTCGGTTCGCCAACCTTGACTTGGGAGCAGTTTTCAGTGTTATTTCTGGAGAAGTTTCTCCCCATTACTTAGAGAGAGACCTATCAAAGGTAGTTTGAGCGCCTCTAGCAGGGTTCCATGACTGTTACCCAGTATGAGACCAAGTTCATTGACTTAGCTCGCCATGCTCTTGTCATACTTCCTACCGAGAGAGAGAGGGTGAGGAGGATTATTGATGGTTTGATTCAGTCGATCATCTTCAGATGGCTAGGGAGACTGGGAATGAGATCACCTTTCAGGAGGCGGCCAATGTGGCCCACAGAGTTGATATGGTTCTGTCGTAGGGAGGTGGTCATGGGTCGGATAAGAGGCCCCGTCATTCAGGCAGATTCAGTGGTACCTTGTCTGGAGGTAGAGATTCATATGGTAGAGGCCATCCTCCTAGGCCCTTTCAGTCAGCTCTTTAGGTTTCTCACGGTGCTTCAGGTAGCCATAGTCCTCTGATGCAGTATTCTGATCAGCAGTCCTTCAGTGCACCACCAGCACCTATCCGTGCACTACCGCTTCAGAGTTTCCAGGGTCGTCAGCCCCAACAGCCAAGTGCTTGTTTTACTTGTGGCGACACGAGGCACATTTCTAGGTATTGCCCTCGAGCTTCGAGCAATTCTCTGCATCAGGGTTCTCGTGCTATGGTTCCGGCCCCAGGTGTTCCATAGGACACCCAGCCAGCTAAGGGTGGGGGTAGAGGTGCTAGAGGTGGAGGTAGATGTCACGACCCAAACTGGAGGGCCATGACTAGCACCCGACCATACTTGCCGAGCACCAACGTACATTTCATCTAACCTTCATTATTATCTTTTAGGGCTGACGAGATCAATATAAATGGTAGACCTGGATCATGGACAACCAGCAATAAAATATGACGACATGAACATACATAGCAGGGGATGACCAGACAATCAAGAAACTACATATAAGGTATGAGCTACCACGCTACCATGAAAGACTATATAACAAAAACCAGCCGACAAGGCATACCAAACTATACATGAGTCGACACTTGTCTATGAGCCTCTAAATGAACATAAGTGCTGCAACATAGCCGGAACAGGGCCCCGACATACCCATAATGTCTATAACAAAAATGCATACCAAGACCAAGGCAAGTCCGGAGAAGGGATCTCGCCAATCACCGCTGAACTAGACAACCTACTGTTGTGGGGGAGCTGCACCTACCTGTCTATCAGGACCTGCAGCACGACATGCAACGTCCACAAATAAAAGGACGTCAGTACGAATAAAGTACTGAGTATGTAAGGCAAGGAACCATAAATACGATCAGTAATGTAAGCAAGGATAGAGAATATACAACCTGTAACATCTTAGTACCTCTGAGGGCTACTTACATGAAATGCATGATACATATGTATAAATACATAAACCTTTAAAGCATTCGCCTCTGTGGGCATCATCATCATCATATCGTACCCGGCCATAATAGGCTCGGTAGAATCGTACCCGGCCACGTGGAGCTCGGTAAAACCCAACTGATCAGTGGTTGCACAATAGGTGCCGTACCCGGCCAACTATAGCGTGGCTCGGTAGAGTAAAATAGATACATATATATAATGCATGCTCGACTCATGGAATCACATTCTAAACCTTTCGGAGTGACATAAGGTCGGTATCCTCTGTACACGTTATTAGGACTAACTCTTCACTATGAACCTTATAAGAATCAGGAAGTACCAACAACATTGATAACATAAGAATAAGAGAAGCAACATTAACATCAATCGTTCCATAAGAGGGAAAACAATGTAAGTACTGCTAGCTTCTAAGAGTAGAGTATCTTGGAAGCTCGTTCATTACATTATGTACAATCGGAGTCGTGCAAAAGAAGGAAAGGGATAGCCTCACATACCTTGTATATACTGCCCCAATCTCAAGCTATGCAATTGTCAAAACTCCTTAGTCTACAATAAGAGAAACGATACTATCGTTATCATTTAAGCGTCATAACTATTATGTATCGACCACAACCTATTTTACGATGAAACGGACAGCACCTCCCCTATATATATGACCTCACACCATTCAAAACAGTCACCAAACAGCCCAAACAACATCAATAATAAACATATTGAGCCTCCCAAAATAGTCCACACACAGCCTAATCACTCCATACATACGACGACCACCGTAGTCGTGTCAAACAACCTGGAAATGTTACGAATAACTATCAGCCCATAACCCTACATATATATGGTGTTTCTCCACACCCTTCCTCCTCCAAAACTCCACAAAATAGTAGTAAAATACGCAGCCCAACAGCAACGCAAAACAGTCCACAAAACAATAACATTACTACCAAGCCTTTCAATATATATTTCACAAGTTCTAGCTTCAATGGCTTAGCCGCAACTTGGATAATCTTAAATACATATAGAGTAAGAGGTTCCTTACCTTTATACATAAAGAACAACTCCAATTTGACCATAAATTTCCATGAAATATCCCTCCAATGCTGCCACAAAAAAAATGAAACTAGCGATCAATTAGTGTTTTTCGGCACTAGAATCACTTTAGAAGGCTTGAAATCACCTAGGATTGATATTAAGGACATGAGGGGGTATTTACAGAACATAAACCCTTTAAAAAAACCTCCCACACGAGTTGGAACGACACAAAAATGAGCAACAACAAGAAGAACAAGAGACTTACTAGCGCCACGGAATTCCCGACACTTGATTTGTGTTGTTTGCCCTTTTTTGGGTCTTGAATCTTGAGAGAACCTTGAGAGGATGTTCCTAGGGTTCTAAGGTCTGAAAATAGTGAGAAGAAATGACTTAAAACGGGTTGGAGGCATCCTATATAGGTCCAAATATCTTAAATCGCCTTAGTGGGCCCCATAGAGAGGTGCTTGGCACAGTCTCGCGAAAATGCGAATATCTCTCTACTCCGAGATCGTATCGATGAACGGTTTAATGCGTTGGAAACTATACTCATAGATCTTTAATTTTGTTTGTAGATCACCCCATAATTCCTTGTAAATTAGGAGAAAATATTAGAAATATTTGACCTAATGTTTAAGTAAAATTATGAACCTAAGTTGCGACAACTTTTGTCGACTTTTGTTTCATAACTCGTTTGACTTCAAGACTTATGATACGGATATTATATGATTAAAATACCTTAATACATTACCTCTTGAGTGTATTAAGCACCGCTAGATTTACCTGAAAATACGAGTTACAACATCCTTGATTCATTTAACTTCTAATACTTGTTAATCACCCTTATACACTCTTGTATCACTTAAGACCAATAGGATTGACTTCTTATCATCTCAAAGATAATTCCTTCTTGGATTTATGTTAACTAATATATGGCATGAACTAACACATGTGGATATGGGTTGTAACAGTAGAGGTCCTAGAGGTGGAGCTCAGGCCACCAGAGGTGGAGGCCAGCCAGCAACAAGCCATCCTAGAGAGGTAGTTCAGGGTGGTGGGGCCCAGCCCCGATGTTACGCCCTTCCAGCCAGGCCCGAGGCTGAGGCTTCAGATGCAGTCATTACAGGTATTATTCTGGTTTGTGATAGAGATGATTCAGTGCTATTTGATCCAGGGTCTACGTACTCGTATATGTCGTCTTATTTTGCACCGTATCTGATCATGCCTAGTGATTCATTGAGTAATCCTGTTTATGTGTCTACACCGGTGGGTGATTCTATTGTGGTTGATTGAGTCCATCGTTCTTGTATTGTGGGGATCGGGGGTCTTGAGACTCGTGTAGATTTGTTGCTTTTAGACATGGTTGATTTCGATGTTATATTGGGGATGGACTAGTTATCACCTTACCATGATATCTTGGATTGCCACGCTAAGACTGTGACCTTAGCTTTACCGGGTATGCCTCATTTAGAGTGGAGAGGGACTTCTGGTCATTCTACCCCCAGTGTTATCTTGTATGTGAAGGCTCGGCGTATGGTCGAGAAGGGGTGTTTGGCCTATTTTGCGTATTTCACGGTTCTAGTGCCGAGGTTCCCTCTATTGATTTTGTGCCTGTTGTTCGCGAGTTTCCTGAGGTATTCCCTTCAGATCTGCCGGGGATGCCACCCGACAGGGATATTGACTTTTGCATTGATTTGGCTCCGGACACTCAGCCCATTTCTATCCCTCCGTATCGCATGGCCCCGCCAGAGTTGAAAGAGTTGAAGGAGCAGTTTCAAGACTTGCTTGAGAAGGGTTTCATTAGACCTAGTGTTTCATCGTGGGGTGCACCGGTGTTGTTTGTTAAGAAAAAGGATGGGTCAATGAGAATGTGTATATATTACCGGCAGTTGAACAAGGTTACAATCAAGAATAAGTATCCATTGCCGAGGATTGATGATTTATTCGATCAGCTTCAGGGTGCCAAGGTATTTTCAAAGATAGACTTGAGATCTGGCTACCATTAGCAGAGGATTAGGGCCTCTGATGTCCCTAAGACAGCTTTCCGCACTCGGTACGGGCATTGTGAGTTCTTGGTTATGTCGTTCGGGTTGACAAATGCCCTAGCAGTCTTTATGGATTCGATGAACCGAGTGTTCATGCATTATTTGGATTCATTCGTGATCGTCTTCATTGATGATATTTTGATATATTCCCGTAGCCAGGAGGAGCACGAGCAGCATCTCAAAGTGATTCTTCAGGCTCTGAAGGATAGTCAGTTATATGCTAAGTTCTCAAAGTGTGAGTTCTGGTTGAGTTCAGTTGCATTCCTGGGTCATGTTGTGTCAGTAGAGGGTATTTAGGTTGATCCGAAGAAGATTGAGGCAGTCAAGAACTGACCTAGACCAGCATCAGCTACAGAGATTCGGAGTTTCTTGGAATTGGCAGGATACTATCGTCGGTTCGTGGAGGGGTTTTCATCTATTGCAGTCTTGATGACCAGGTTGACCTAGAAGGGTGCCTAGTTCAGATGGTCGGACGAGTGTGAGGCGAGCTTTCAGAAGCTCAAGACAGCTCTAACTATGGCACCAGTGTTGGTTTTGCCCATAGGTTTAGGGCCTTATACAGTTTATTGTGATGCATCTCATATTGGGCTTGGTACAGTGTTGATGCAGGATGGCAAGGTCATTGCCTATGCTTCGAGGTAGTTGAAGATTCATGAGAAGAACTATACGGTTCATGATTTAGAGTTGGCAGCCATTGTTCACACATTGAAGATTTGGAGGCACTATCTATATGGCATGGCGTGTGAGGTGTTCACGGATCATAAGAGTCTTCAGTATTTGTTCAAGCAAAAGGAGTTGAATTTGAGGCAGAAGAGGTGGTTGGAGTTGTTGAAAGATTATGACATCATTATCTTATATCACCCGGGAAAGGCCAATGTGGTGGCCGATGCCTTGAGTAGGAAGTTAGCTAGTATGGGCAGTCTTGCTTATATTCCGGTCGGTGAGAGATCGCTTGCCTTGGATGTTCAAGCTTTGGCCAATCAGTTTGTAAGGTTTGATATTTCTGAGCCTAGTCGTGTATTAGCTTACACGGTCGCTCGTTCTTCTTTATTGGAGTGTATCCGTGATCGGCAGTATGATGATCCTCATTTGTGTGTCCTTAGAGACACAGTGCAGCGTGGAGGTGCCAAACAGGTTACCTTAGGTGATGATGGAGTTTTGAGATTGCAGGGTCGAGTTTGTGTGCCTAATGTGGATGGGCTTCGAGAGTTGATTTTAGAAGAGGCCCATAGCTCCAGGTACTCTATTCATCTGGGCGCCGCGAAAATGTATCAGGATTTGCGGCAGCATTATTGGTGGCGTAGAATGAAGAAGGATATTGTTGCATATGTGGCTCGGTGTTTGAATTTCCAGCAAGTTAAGTATGAGTATCAGAGGCCTGGTGGATTGTTTTAGAGGATTGAGCTTCCCGAGTGGAAGTGGGAGCGGATCACTATGGATTTCGTTGTTGGGCTCCCGCAGACTCGGAGGAAGTTCGACACAGTATGTGTCATTGTTGATAGGCTGACCAAGTCAGCGTATTTCATTCCTGTGGTGGCAGTCTCCTATTTATCCGAGAGGTTAGCTGAGATCTATATCCGGGAGATTGTTCGTCTTCATGGTGTTCCTGTGTCTAACATTCCGGACAGAGGTACGCAGTTTACCTCGTGTTTCTGGAGAGCAGTTCAGCGAGAGTTGGGCACTCAAGTGGAGTTGAGTACAACATTTCATCCCCAGACGGACGGCCAGTCCGAGCGGACTTTTCAGATTCTGGAGGATATGCTCCGAGCTTATGTCATTGATTTAAGAGGCTCGTGGGATCAGTTTTTGCCTTTAGCAGAGTTTTCCTACAACAACAGCTACCAGTCGAGCATCAAGATGGCTCCTTATGAGGCTTTGTATGGTAGGAGATGTCGATCTCTGGTTGGATGGTTTGAGCTGGGGGAGGCTCGGTTGTTGGGTACGGATCTGGTTTAGGAGGCCTTGGACAAGGTCAGGATCATTCAGGATAGGCTTCGTACAGCTCAGTCCAGGCAAAAGAGTTATGTAGACCGCAAGGTTCGAGATGTGGCTTTCATGGTTGGTGAGCGAGTATTGCTCCGAGTGTCGCCTATGAAGGGCATGATGAGATTTGGGAAGAAGGGCAAGCTTAGCCCTAGGTTTATTGGCCCGTTTGAGATTCTTGATCGAGTGGGAGAGGTAGCTTATAGACTTGCATTGCCGCCGAGCTTATCAGCCGTGCATCTAGTGTTTCATGTGTCCATGTTTCGGAATTATCACGGCGATCCATCCTACGTGTTAGATTTCAGCACTGTCTAGTTGGACAAGGACTTGTCTTATGAGGAGGAGCCGGTGGCTATTCTAGACCGGCAGGTTCGTCAGTTGAGGTAGAAGAGTTTTCCTTTTGTTCATGTTCAGTGGAGAGGTTAGCCTCCTAAGGCATCGACCTGAGAGTTTGAGTTTGATATGTGGAGCCGTTATCCTCGTCTTTTCCCCGACTCAGGTACTTCTTTCTTCTATCTGTTCGAGGACGAACGGTTGTTTTAGAGGTGGAGAATGTGACGACCCAAAGGGTCATCACCTATTTTTAATTGCATTCTGTGCTTCTAAGGCCTTGAAAACCTCATTTAGAGTCACCTCGATTTGCATGCGCAGTCCGGACACGTAGCCTGAAAGCTTAAATATGAAATTCTGTGAAAAATGATAAAATTTGAGTTTAAAATGAATAAATTTGACTTCGGTCAATATTTTGGGTAAACAGATCCGGACTCATAATTTGACTGTCCCGGAGGATCCGTAGGAAAATATGGGACTTGGGCATATGCCCGGAATAAAATTCCGAGGTCCCAAGCCCGAGAAATGAATTTTTAAGTAAAGTTCGTTTTCTGAAAATGTTTAAGGAATTTTGAAATGAAATCTGATTAGAAAGAGATGGTATCGAGCTCGTATTTTGGTTCCGACGCCCGTTACAGGTTTTTTATATGGTTTAAGTCATTTCTATAAAATTTGGTTGAAAACGGAGTCTGTTTGACATGAATCGGACCTAAATTGCTAAAGTTGATGTTTTATGAAGTTTGAGAAAAATCCTTTAATTTTGAGGTTATTTTGGCAAATTGATCGCATGGATAAGTTCGTATGAAGTTGTTGAGTTAGTACGTGTGTTTCGTTAGGATCCCCGAGGGCTCGGGTGTGATTAAGATGTGTTTCGGAGGGTTTCAGATTTAGAAAATGTTGCAGGTTTCTCAGCTGTTGGGTTTCTGGTACTTCCTTCTTCGCGTTCGCGGGAGTACCCACGCGAACGCGATGGATTAATTGTTGCTGAAGGAATTTCCTTCTATACGACACGAGGCTTTGCGGGGGGGGGGGGGGATAACCCTTCGCGAACGCGGTCCTGGCCACGCAAACGCGAAGGCCAAATGGGCCTGGGCAGGGGGTGGGGTAGTTGTCTTACCCGAACGCGATCCCTTGGATGCGAACGCGAGGGCTCGAGGAGATTACTCTCCGCGAATGCGAGCCCGTGTATGCGAACGCGAAGGCTCACCCAGCCTGACCATCGCGAACATGAAGGGTCAGTCGCGAATGCGAAGGGCATTTTCGTCCAGTGATTTTAAAAAGGCCAAAAACAGAACACTTTCGGGATTTAATAAAAATTTCACAAACCTCTTCTTCTCCAAAGCTCTTAGGTGATTTTTGAAGCTTCTCTTCACCATAATCTCTTGGGTAAGTGATCGTTGCCAACTTGACACTACGCTGTGGTAGGAAGAGCGAGTCGCAATAGCTTTTACCCGAATAGAGGTCCGGGATCAAATTTCCACAGGGAGCTAGTCGTGGAGTTGTATTTTCTGTTTAGCCTAGAGTTGCGGTTGTGCTTCTAATGTCACTTCAAACATTTTTGGGTTTTTGATTAATAACTATTTTTATAAGACTATTGATTAACACTAAATTATACTACAAGAATATTGCTAAGTTGTATCTAATGGTAAGAAGGGCACTAGGGTCGTGACACTACCTAGGTGGCTAATTGACGGGTAGATGTTACTTAGGTTCGATTGACATATTTGGGGCTTATGCTATAACCATTGCACAATCTTACCCACTCTCACACCTCTCGGTAGAGAGAGTGATTTTTGCCCAATTGACTCTCTCGAGACCAAATGGGTAGGCAAATTAGACCAAGCAACTGGAGTTCAAGTAGAGTGATTACTCTCTCGAGATTTAACCCGTTAATTGGGACTATCATTTCTCATGGGTCCATCCCAATTTCTTGTTGGGTCAATTTTGGGGTCATAGACTCTTTTTCTCAAGAAGAGTTAAACCCACAAATCTTGAATCAATGTTTGCAACCACCAATTCTAAATTAAATCATAAATTCAACCCAAAGAACAAACACCTATAGTCAATCTAACCTTAGATGGCAACACCCATCAATTACCCACACTAGGGTTGAGCCACAACTCTAGCTAATGGGTTTAGCTACTCATGCTAGATACAGAAATTAAAAAAATAGATGAAGAACTAAACATATTAATTAATTACTAAGAAGAAACTACAGTAATCTATATTTAATGGAAATATGCCAAAAATGGCTACAACACCAAGCGCAGCTTTTGTCTCTAGTTCCCAGATAAATCAATCCCTAAAAAAATAGTAAAATGTTCTATTTATACTAGCCTGGAAAAATTGGACAAAAATACCCCTGCGGGGTCAGTGCGGGCCGCACAAAATGGACCACGACTGCACTGGCTCTTGAACTTCAACTGTTTGATGACTTGAGCTGGGGGACGCGGACCACGTGGAAGTGTACTGCGGCCGCGATGGCAATTGGCGCGGTCCGCGCAATCGTGACCGCCGACCACGTGATCAAAAATGCCCTTCCCTGAACCTTATAAACGCGGACCACACAGCGCAGGAGTGCGGCTGCGAAGCTCCACTGTGGACCGCGAAGATCCTACCGCGGCCACGTGCCTTTGAGCCTGAATATGTCAAGTCTCTGAACCTCCTAGTGCGGCCGCGGTCCCTGTTGTGCGGTCCGCACTAGGCCCTTTCTTCTTCAATTCTCTTGGTCTTTGGTACTTGAGCAGGTTTCACGCCTTTTTGAGCCGATCTTTGACATTTCGTTACTTTGTCGATCAAACCTGCAATCAAGCACAACTTGTGAGCATTTAGGAACTAATTTGTAGCAATTTATATTAAAAGCATAGGCAAGTAGGGGCAATAACACGTTAAAATCCTAACTTATCAACTCCCCAAAACTTAAACCTTTGCTTGTCCTCAAGCAAACAAAATAAGACACACCCCTTAAAGGAACATCCAAGTAAATCCAGCTATCCTAAAATAACCTCAACAAGCATCAATTGGGACTAACAATTGTCCTCAATACGAATACATCATTAACACATTTAAAACTTTGAAAACTATGGATCAAGTGTGACACAAGAGCATCAAAAGTTGACACGTTTCATCAACGAGCTTTTTACTTTGGTCATTGTGGAACCCAAACTCTCACATCCTCAACTCTCTCTAAGCGAACCTCACCTTTTAAGTATTGACACACAAATCGAGGTTAATGAAATTTCACTCATCTCTCTCAAAAAGAAGGTCACAAGTCCGACTCTGAGTACCATATGCTTGCCCCTTATGTAAGTATCCACTAATGTAATCTCCCTTCAACTTGAGATCAAATAGGGCTTTTGTGGAGTCATTGTGAAGGCTTTTAGGTAAGGGTAGGACATATTTTTATTCAAATGGGTTCAATCTTCCCTTAAGCACTTCTTTTGATTCGTTTTGGCACAACTCTCTTGACTCTTTTGAGTATTTCACTTCTTCACATGGGGTTAGAGAGACACATTGTCACTCTTTCTTGTATAATTCAAAATATTTCTCCTTTTTCTACTTTTTCCACACCTTTTTCACTTTTGTTTTCCTTAAATCCCTTTTTATTCTTGTTCACATGGGACTTTCTTTTTGTTCTTTTTCTTTTCTTGCTTTTTCATTGCCTTCTTTTCTTTCTTTTGTACCTTACTGCTTTGCTTCCTTTCTTGTCTCTCCCCCAAACTTAGATTTTTGTCATTACTCAAGGGAAGATTTGGGTGCCAAGAGAGGGTAATCATTTAGAACGGGTATAGGCTTGTAGCATTGGTTCTTGAAAGAAAAAGGTTTAAGGCTCAAAAGGGTTAACTAGGGATCATCTCATTGGTAGGCTATGGAATTGTTCAATTTAACATTTGGATCAAGAAGAGCCTATAATCATTTCTCAAGTCAAATTTCACTTAGGATTTCGCCTCAACAAACATTCAGGGCAAGTTCTAGACCATTGGCTCGGGACTTAGACTCATATTTCGATTCCTCATCACACACGCTAGGGAATTGCTAAAGACATCGAGTCGAGGGCCCACAACAACCTTAGTTATGATTTAAGCACATAATGGTCCAAAAAGACCACATGATGATTGTTTGGTCAACGCAAAAGTCTCAAAACCACGACTTTTATCATCATGAACACAACATTATGTCTTTGACCATGGGATCAAAGGCAAATGTGCTAGGCCCAAGTGAAGCTTTGTTTGAGGTACCTTCAACTACACTATCAAAAACAAAAGAAAAATCAAAGAAACGGACTCAAACCCTTAAGAAAGTTGTCACGCCATCTATCATTGGGAAGAGCCACCCGGTTCACACAATACTCCACCCTTAGAAAGAACCGTGGCATTAAGAAAACTAAGGGCTTATTGGAAGCGTCAAAAACAAAACAAGAGGATACGAGCCTAACTACAAAGCTAAAAACAAAAATTTGCGAAAATAGAAAATAGAATGAATATGTACAATAGGGGAATAGAATATACAACAGGGGATGAATATATACAGAAATGTAACGTTATATACAACCCAAAATAAAAAAAATCAACAAAAATATAGACTAAGAATCTATATATACAGTCATCCAAATAAAAGTAGGGCGCACCCCACGAATAAAAGCTGGCATTGTCCTCAATGGCAACTATCAAATAAGTATCAAAAACAAAATAAAGGATATAGGAGCTCCCTAGGCCTGGTCCGTCTGCATGGGATCATTAGTGGTCCCCAAGTCCTCTGTATGTACGGGAACCTCAGACTGGTTCCCGATCTCCTGCTGCTCAGCTACTAGGACTGGGGCCTGCTCCTGGACTGGCTGGATGATAGGTACATCACTGGAGGGGGTCTCCTATGGGTCTGCTAGCTTAATAACTGCACCAACTGAACTGAGGAGCTTCATCTTCTTCCTTGGAGGCCTGGGTGCCTGCTCTTGCTGTGGCTGTGGCATTGGTGCTGTTGCTGGGGCTGGATCCCCGAATAGCAAGTCTAAAGGCATCTGGTCCGCCAATATCTTGTCCACATCAGTCCTTAGCACTCTCACTGACTCCTTGGAAGCCCTTGACTTCCTCATCTTCTTGTGCTCCTTGGCAAGCTCCCTCAAAGCCTTGCCATGTGAATCCACCGCCTTAGTCAAGGCGTCCTGTGTCCTCATAATCTTCTCCTGATTGTCCAGGAGCTTTTTTAGTGTATCCTCAATGGACTGAGGAATCTGAGCATTAAAAGATGCTGAGTGGGCCTCAACTGTAGCAGACAATGTAGACAACTTGGATGTCGCAGCTGACATCCAGTTGTTCAAACTGGCTAGTGTTTGGCTCAATTGATGGGCCGTGAAAGGATGAGTCCGGGAAGAAGGAACCCTCGGGTCAGCTAAAGTACTGGGGCCAGTAGAAGAGGAGGGTCCTAGAGGCAAATCATCAACAATGGTGGCAGCAGGCATGGTAGAAGGCTCTGTGGAGGGCTCAACAGAAGACTCTACCGCAACTGGCTCCTCAGACTAGCCAGCTGGGGTAGAAACAGGCGACTTGTAATTGTTGTCCTTGGGGTTGTCTGACCCCTTCAAACTATACCAGGAGAACGGAGCCACAGGTTTGACCTTGACGTCAAACGGTCTCTTCTCCACCTCCAAGTCCTAGAAATACATAGTGAGGGTGTTGGGAAAAGGGTAGTTCCGGTCATGCTCAACCCCCACTACAGAAATGGTGCGGGACATCACATTGCCCACATTGATAGGATAGCCTGCCATAATAGAAGCAATAAGAACCGCCCAGGTAAGTGGAATAGTCTGATCATGGGTAGTCGGGTCGAGCTGACTGCACACAAAGGTCAACCACCCTCTAGCCTCGAAGTTGAAAGTTTTCCAAAGTATTTTGGCCCCTGCTTGTAACCATTCTGGAACCGTACTCGGGATTTCCAGGTATGAAGCTAACCACGGATGAACCTCCTCCCATTGCTAACTTTTCATTGTAAAGGGACTCATCTTCATCAATGAACCCCAAGTATTCATTCAGTGCCTTCCCGGTGAATACCACATTTTTGTTTCTCACCTTGGTCACCTTAGTGCCCTCCAAGATATGGGCCACATTGCTGTAAAATTCCTTGACCATATGCTCATTCGCCTTCAAACAATTGTCTTTAAGGACTCCCAACCCGCTCGAGCCTGAAACTATCTATGCACATTGGGGTGTAAGGGTAGAAGGTCTTTGTCAATGAAGATTCTCTTAAGAATCAACTTTCGTGATGGCCACCATTCCCTAAACTTGTGGAACGCCACCTGGCTGACAAATCGATATTCCTAAACTTCAGGTTCTCTAGTTCGTTCAACACCCCCAATCTGGGGCACACCACTGTCCGGTACCTCATTATCACTATTAGTCCCACCTTCTGCACTCTCCCCAGATACTGAAGCTGTGGGGGAGGTGGAGTATTCACCGCTTACTGCTGCTGAGCCATCAAACGACTCAGAAGGTACACGTTGTGGGGCTTGGGCAGTATGTGAAGCTGGGACTGTAGGAGCTGGCCCTAAGTCAGAAGAGAGGTCTTGAGAGGGTACGTACTCACTCCCCGATTGGTCATCTATTACAACTTGTTTCCTTGTTTTCAATTTAGGTCGAGGAGTGAGTTTAACTTGTTTTCCTTTTCCTCCCCGGGATGGGTCACCTCGGCCGGGTTGTTTGGCACCTCTTCCTCGTTGTTTTACCATTGTCTGCAAGCAAACGTATCTAACATTATTAGTTTAAGCACAGGCAGTTAAGCAGGTGAATGAATTAAAGTTGCAGACAACAAACAAAATTGTTGCAGACACTGCTGTAGAACCAGCCACCGTGGCCGGCGCACAAGGGAGCGCGGCCGCATTGGGGGTACTGCTGACCGCACCATCAGGAGTGAGGCCGCGTTGGAGGCATCGTGGGCCGTGCTAAGATGACCGCGGGCCGCACTGAACAAAGCCCCAGGAAAGGTCTTCTCTGAATCTCACACAGCGGTCCGCACAAAATAGTGTCGCGACCACTGTGGGCCAGCGCGAACCACACAAAAATTACCGCGACCGCAATGGACACAAGTTGTTCTTCAGTTAATCAAGCATCGCAGACCGCGTGGAAGTATAACGCGGACCGCGTTAGGGTACCGCGGACCGTGCTAAGGCGACCGCGAGCCGCACTAGGTCAGTTTCAGGGTCTAAACTAGGGTTGCATGCTTTATTCTATTTTTGTTCAAATTTTTACCCCTACTTGTCTCTACTCAGGTACCCAATCCTTAGGTACTTTAAACTAATCACGAAATCTAACCTAGACTAATAATTCGAAGAAAATCATGAAGAGAAAGAAGTTACAGACTACTGGCATGCAAATAAAATAAAAATAAGAAAGTAATTAATCATGAATGCATGAAATGTTACCAGGATTAGGAAGAATGAATGCAATCTATCCACACAAGCAATAATCTCAATCTTGGAAGAAGGTGAACAGTAGAATTAGGGTTCTGGGTTTCCAATTTGCAAAAAGGGTAAAATGAGACCCTTGGTCTCTATTTATAGATACCCAGTGGGACCCGTACTCACTTACCAGCGCGGCTACACAAAAGTGACCATGGACCGCGTTGGGTTTATTTGTGTGACCCTTCATGAAACACCCTACGTGGACCACACAAAAGTGGAACGCGACCGCGTAGGTCCTCCGCGGACCGCACTAACTTGACCACGACCGCAGTGAAGAACTTCAGAGAGTCCCCTTTCTGACTCATGCCGGTGTGGACCGCACAAAGTGCATCGCGGCCGCACTGGCAGTCTTCGGAGACTATGCAATTTTTCTAATTTGTTTTGCACTGCTTCAACACGATCCCTGCAACATCTCACAAACAATTAGCTCGAAAATCCTAAGCTACAAAGAAAATCAAAAAGACATGGGTTGCCTCCTAAGAAGCGCCTGATTTAACGTCACGGCACAACGCATGTTACCACCCCATCACTTTAGATGAAGAAGCGCCACTACGTGGCTGCCATCAAACTTTCCAAGATAATGTTTGGCCATTTACTCTGAAGACTTCACCATTTTTGTTTTTTAGATCAAGATCACCAAATGGGGTCACGAACATAACTTCAAATGGCTCACTCCACTTTGACTTGAGCTTACCTGGAAACAGACGTAACCGGGAATTAAACAAGAGAACCATATCCCCAACTTTGAACTCCTTTCCCCAAGCATATTTGTCAAGAAGGTATTTCATTTTGTCCTTGTACAAGGACGAGCTGGAGTATGCATGGAATCTAAACTCATCAAGCTCATTGAGTTGTTCAACCCTCAGATTTGCAGCAACATCCCATTCTAAGTTCAACTTCCTCAAAGCCCATATAGACTTGTGCTCCAATTCCACCAGAAGATGGCAAGCTTTCCCAAACACCAACCGGTACGGAGACATACCAATCGGGGTCTTGTAAGCTATCCGATATGCCCAAAGAGCATCATTCAATTTTTTCGACCAACCGGTCCTATTTGCATTTACAGTTTTAGACAAGATTCTCTTAATTTCTCGGTTGGAGACTTCCACTTGACCGCTAGCTTGAGGATGATAGGGGATGGTTACTTTGTGATTAACTCCATATTTGGCTAGCAATGAATCAAAAGCCTTGTTGCAAAAGTGAGATCCCCCGTCACTAATGATAGCACGGGGAGTGCCAAACCTCGTGAAGATACTCTTTTTAAGAAGTGCCACAACACTCTGGGCTTCATTGTTGGGCAAAACCAAGTCTTCAACCCACTTGGAGACATAATCCACCGCCACAAGAATGTAAGTGTTTCCACAAGAGCTCACGAAAGGACCCATGAAATCGATGCCCCAAACATCAAAAATATCTACCTCGAGAATCGTATTGAGGGGCATCTCATCCCTTTTTGAAATTCCGCCGGCTCGTTGGCATTCATCACATCTTTTGACCACATCACTGGTATCTTTAAACAAAGTAGGCCAATAAAATCCGCAACTAAGCACTTTAGAAGCCGTTCTCGCGCCACCATGATGGCCACCATAGGGTGAGGAATGGCAAGCTTCCAAAATACCCAATTGCTCCTCCTCCGGGACACATTGTCGAATCACACCATTGGTGCAAATCTTAAACAAGTAGGGCTTGTCCCAATAATAATCCAAGCTATCCCTCTTGAGCTTCCTCCTTTGGTTAGAAGAGAGCTCACACGGGATGATTTCGGTAACAAGATAATTTGCAACATCGGCGAACCACGACATTCCACTCATTGACACCGCAAGGAGTTGCTCGTCGGGAAATGTTTCATTGATCTCAAGGCCATTACAAGGCCTCCTTTCCTCCTCCAAACGGGACAAGTGGTCTGCCACTTGATTCTCACTACCCTTCCGGTCAATAATTTCTAAATCAAACTCTTGAAGAAGAAGAACCCATCTCATCAATCTTGCCTTTGAATCTTTCTTGGTCATCAAATACCTAAGGGCGGTATGGTCGGTGTGCACAATAACTTTGGCCCCCATAAGGTAAGGACGGAACTTTTCCATAGCAAAAACAATAGCCAATAACTCCTTTTCGGTGACTGTGTAGTTCCTTTGAGCCTCATTCATGGTCTTGCTTGAGTAGTACACCGGATGGAACATCTTGTTGATCCTTTGGCCTAAAACCGCCCCTACCATAACGTCACTCGTGTCGCACATGAGCTCGAATAGTAAACTCCAATTTGGTGTGGTGATGATGGGGGTAATTGTCAACTTTTGTTTAAGAAGCTCAAAAGCCTCCATGCATTTCTCATCAAAAACAAACTTGGCATCTTTCTCTAGCAACTTGCACAACGGGTTAACTACCTTAGAAAAATCTTTGATGAACCTCCGGTAGAAACCCGCGTGCCCAAGAAAACTCCTCACCCCTTTGACAGAAGTAGGGGAGGAAGCCTTGAATAAACTCGATTTTGGCCTTATCCACTTTAATTCCTCGCTTCGAGATCTTGTGACCCAACACTATACCTTCTTCTACCATAAAATGGTACTTTTCCCAGTTTAGAACAAGGTTGGTATCTTCACACCGAGCCAACACTCTATCCAAGTTTACCAAACACTCCTCAAAAGAATCCCCAACCACGCTGAAATCATCCATGAAGACCTCCAAGATATCTTCCACCATGTTGGTGAAAATAGCCATCATGCAACGTTGGAAAGTTGCCGGAGCATTACATAATCCAAATGGCATTCTAGAGAAAGCGAATGTGCCATAAGGACATGTAAAAGTCGTCTTCTCTTGGTCTTCCAGGGCAATTAGAATTTGATTGTACCCCGAGTAACTATCCAGAAAGCAATAGAAAGCCCGACCCGCAAGACGATCAAGCATTTGGTCAAGGAATGGCAACGGGAAATGATCTTTTCTAGTCACCTTGTTAAGCTTCTGATAATCCATACAAACTCTCCAACCCGTCACTGTCCGAGTCGGAATAAGCTCATTGTTGTCATTGGTCACCACAGTCATTCCACCTTTCTTCGGTACACATTGCACCGGAGAAGTCCATGAACTATCAGAAATGGGATAAACCACACCGGCATCAAGCCACTTGATAACCTCTTTCTTTACTACTTCTTGCATAGCCTCATTTATTCTTCTTTGATGCTCAAGTGAAGGCGTAGCATCCTCTTCTAATATGATTTTATGCATGCAAAAGGCGGGACTTATACCCTGAATATCAGCTAGAGTCCATCCGATTGCCCTTTTTCGCTTTTGAAGAACCGCCAAGGTGGCCTCAACCTGCATGTTAGTAAGGACAGAAGAAAGAATAACGAGTAAAGTAGAATTTAAACCCAGGAATTCATACCTGAGGTGTGAAGGAAGTGGCTTCAACTCCAACACCGGTGGCTCCTCAATCGATGACTTTGTTGGTGGAGTTTTGCGGTTTTCAAGATCTAAAGATAGACTTCTAGGCTCATAAGAATATGAACCCATACCGTGCAATGCATTCACGCACTCCACTCTACTAGCATCATCATTGACATCCATATTAAGAAGCACGGCCTCAAGAGGATCTTCAACATTGATCAAAGAACTTGTGTCATCCACTATCACAGCTATGACAATGTCCACAAATGAACATACCTCCGTGCTATTGGGTTGTCTCATTGATTTGCAAACATGGAATACCACCTTCTCATCTCCCACTCGGAATGTCAACTCACCCACTTCAACATCAACCAATGCCTTCCCCGTAGCCAGGAAAGGCCTACCAAGAATAATCGGCACTTCAAAGTCCACCTCACAATCTAATATGACAAAGTCGGCCGGCAATATGAATTTATCAACACGGACAAGAACATCATCAATTATGCCCAAGGGTCACTTCATCGATCGATCCGCCATTTGAAGTCTCATTGAGGTAGGTCGAGGTTGCCCAATTCCCAAAGTTTTGAATACCGAGTACGACATCAAATTAATACTAGCCCCCAAATCACAAAGGGCCTTAGTAAAATCCGCACTTCCGATAGTACAAGGGATAGTAAAAGCTCCGGGATCCTCAAGCTTGGGTGCCATTGAATGCACTATGGCACTCACTTGAAGAGTCATCTTAATTGTTTCACACTCCATCGACCTCTTCTTTGTAACCAAATCTTTCATGAACTTCGCATACCCCGGCATTTGCTCAAGTGCCTCAACCAAAGGGACATTGATTGTGAGGCTATTCATCATGTCAATGAATTTTTTGAATTGATTGTCACTCTTTTGTTTTGCTAACCGTTGAGGATAAGGTGGAGGTGGCCTAGGCAAAGGTGCCTTGGCCTTTTGTACAATCGGCTCAGGCATGTCAATCACGTGTTCCCTGGACGGGTTCATGGCATCTTGAGTCTCCACCTCGGCTTCATCATCAATATCAATCCGCACATCATTGTTCACATTTTGATTAACCACATTATCAACAATCAAAGGTACATCATCATCCCGCAACTCAACATCTTCATCCATAACTTGCTTTTGCATTGAGGCATTCACATCACCGCCTCTCCCACTTCTTGTTGTAACTGCCATCATATAATTATTATTTCCACCCTTCGGATTCACCACCGTATCACTTGGTAGAGCACCCTTGGGACGAGTATTCAATGCTTGAGAGATTTGGCCTAATTACACCTCCAAGTTCCGGATATATGTGTTATGCGAAGCTAATTGGGCCTCAGAGTCTTGGTTCTTTTTCATCATTTACTCGAACATGCTTTCAATTCTCCCTATATCAGTTCCAGACGAACTCGGACCTTGAGAAGGAGAGGGGGTGGATTGTTCGGTTGTTGATACATGGGGGCCTTTGAAAGCCTTGCCCCCGGTTGCCTTGGTTCCCGCTATTGCTCTACCCTCCTTGATTGTTGTTGTTGCCCCAGTTATTGTTACTACCATTCCAATTTCCTTATTTGCTATGATTACCCCAATTGTTGTTTTGGTTGTTGTTATTCCAATTACCTCCGCCTTGTTGTTGATTGTTCCAATTTCCTGGAGGACGCCATTGTTGATTCGAAGAGTTGTCTCTATTCCCTTGGTAGTTATTGACATATTGGACCTCTTCGCTTTGATCGTCATAGCATTCATTTGAATAACCACCACCATCATTGTTGTTGTCATATTGTTCACAATTACCTTGAGGTTGTTGTCCTCTTTGCCTCCTTTTCAACATAGACACACCTTCCATTGCATTGACTTGTCGCGGGTTTTGGACTTGTTGCAATTGTGCCTTTTCCAATTGATTCATAGTTGTTGTAAGCTCGGCGATGGCTTGGCCATGATCATGTAATTCTTTGTGCAAATGGATGACCGTGAGGTCACCTTGGGGTACATTTGCTCGGCTTTGCCATGCCGAAGAGGTGTCGACCATTTCATCAAGTACATCACATGCCTCTTGGTAAGAAAGTTTCATAAAGTTCCCTCCGGCCAATTGGTTCACAATGCATTGATTCGTGGTGTTGATGCACCGATAAAAGGTTTATTGAATCATAGCCTCGGTCATGTCGTTATTAGGGCACCCTTTCACCATTATTCTATATCTTTCCCATATCTCGTGCAAAGGTTCCGTTGGCTCTTGCTTGAAAGCTAGAATTTCATCCCGAAGAGCTGCCATATGACTTGGAGAAAAGAACTTGGAAATAAATTTGTCCGTCAATTCATCCCATGTTGTAATAGAATGATTAGGGAGCCTTTCTAACCAATCCAATGTTTTACCCAGAAGAGAGAACGGGAAAAGCCTCAATCTCAATGCATCCTCGGACATATTTGTCTGCTTGCTACCCCAGCATGTATCCACGAACCCCTTCAAGTGCTTGTAGGCGTTTTGATCGGAGGCACCCGTGAAATACCCTCTTTGCTCGAGAAAGATCAACATAACATTTGTGATTTGAAAGTTCCCCGCCCGGATTCGGGGAGGAACAATAGCACTAGTGTATCCTTGATTTGGTAGAACTCTGGGAGCCACTCTCGGCGGTGCCGGAGGAGGGTCTGGAATATTGTTGTTATCATTTGCATTTACATTGGCATTTCGACCTCTCCGTGGAACTTGAGGTAAGACCTCATCTTGTTCTAGATCCTCTACCTCCTCCCCCGCTATCACATTGCCGAGAGGGTCATTTGCATTAAGAGCTATTGTACCTGATAGTGATCGACACAAACAAAATTAGTAAACAAGAAGGAAAGAGAAGTAAAACACAAAACTAACTAAACAGATAGTCAACACCGTAAGCTCCCTGGAAACTGTGCCAAAAAGTGATCGCTTCCAACTTGACACTACGCTGCGGTAGAAAGAGCGGGTCGCAATAGCTTTTACCTAAATAGAGGTCCGTGATCGAATTTCCACAGGGAGCTAGTCGTGGAGTTGTATTTTCTGTTTAGCCTAGAGTTATGGTTGTGCTTCTAATGTCACTTCAAACATTTTTGGGTTTTTCATTAATAACTATTTTTATAAGACTATTGATTAACACTAAATTATACTACAAGAATATTGCTAAGTTGTATCTAATGGGAAGAAGGGCACTAGGGTCGTGACACTACCTAGGTGGTTAATTGACGGGTAGATGTTACTTAGGTTCAATTGACATATTTGGGGCTTGTACTATAACCGTTGCACAATCTTACCCACTCTCACACCTCTCAGTAGAGAGAGAGATTTTTGCCCAATTGACTCTCTCGAGACCAAATAGGTAGGCAAATTAGACCAAGCAACTGGGGTTCAAGTAGAGTGATTACTCTCTCGAGATTTAACCCGTTAATTGGGACTATCATTTCTCATGAGTCCATCCCAATTCCTTGTTGGGTCAATTTTGGGGTCATAGACTCTCTTTCTCAAGAAGAGTTAAACCCACAAAGCTTGAATCAGTATTTGCAACCACCAATTTTAAATTAAATCATAAATTCAACCCAAATAACAAACACCCATAGTCAATCTAACCTTAGATGGCAACACCCATCAATTACCCACACTAGGGTTGAGCCACAACCCTAGCTAATGGGTTTAGCTACTCATGCTAGATATAGAAATTGAAGAAATAGATGAAGAACTAAACATATTAATTAATTACTAAGAAGAAACTACAATAATCTATATTTAATGGAAAGCAAAATATGCCAAAAATGGCTACAACACCAAGCACATCTTTTGTCTCTAGTTCCCAGATAAATCGATCCCTAAAAAAATAGTAAATTGTTCTATTTCTACTAGACTGGAAAAACTGGACAAAAATGCCCCTGCACGGTCAGTGCGGGCCGCACAAAATGGACCGCGGCCGCACTGGCTCTTGAACTTCAACTGTTTGATGAGTTGAGCTAGGGGACGCGGACCGCGTGGAAGTGTACTGCGGCTGCGATGGCAACTGGCGCGGTCCGCGCAATCGTGACCGCGGACCGCGTGATCAAAAATGCCTTTCCCTGAACCTTATGAACGCGGATCGCACAGCGCAGGAGTGCGGCCGCGAAGCTCTACCATGGACCGTGAAGATCCTACCGCGACCGCGTGACTTTGAGCCTGAATATGTCAAGTCTCTAAACCTCCTAGTACGGCCGCGGTCACTATTGTGCGGTCCGCACTAGGCCTTTTCTTCTTCAATTCTCTTGGTCTTTGGTACTTGAGCAGGTTTCACTCCTTTTTGAGCCGATCTTTGATATTTCATCACTTTGTCGATCAAACCTGCAATCAAGCACAACTTGTGAGCATTTAGGAACTAATTTGTAGCAATTTATATTAAAAGTATAGGCAAGTAGGGGCAATAACACATTAAAATCCTAACTTATCAGTAAGTAATCTTTAACTTATTTTCTTCATTTTCCATCAACACCCAGTAGATTTTCAGGCCTAAAACATGTAATTAAGGGTAGAAATTAGGGATTTGGGTAGAGTTAGGGCTTTTTGATTATTTGTGATTTAAACCTCGTTTTGGGGTCGGATTTGAAAATAAATTATATATTCGGGCTCGTGGGCGAATCAGTGATCGGGTTTTGGTCCGAACCTCGTATTTTGACTAAGCAGGCCCGGAGCCGATTTTTGGGATTTTGGGAAGAATGATTGGAAAGTTATAATTGAACATTGGAATTGGATTGTTTAGCACTTATTGATGATATTGAGTCAATTATGTATAGATTTGATTGGGTTGGAACCGAATTTGAGAGGAAAAATGGTGTTCGAGGCTTGTGTTGGCCGTGAAAGTTCGAGGTAAGTGTTCGGTCTAACCTCAACTTGAGGGATTATGAGTTGAGTCCTATTTGCTACTTGCTTCTTGTTGAGTGCGACATATAGGCATGGTGACGAGTATCTATATGTTGTTGTCGAGCATGATCGTGAGTCTTAAATTTCAACGTTGTTGTGCTCTTAGATGGCACTTCGGATGCTTTAATTAATGATCTCCTATATTTAGTAAAGATTGATTTTATCCTCGTAGATCTTTGTATGATTGACTATTGTCATTAATTGAGCTGAGTACAAAATGAGTTAGGATTTGGTTATAGCGGATTCTCCCTTGCCGGGATGACTGTTTCGATATTGTTGTTCCCTTGCCGGGAAGTTATTATATTATTTTTGTTCCCTTGCCGGGATTTTTTGTAATTTTGTAATGACTTGTAAATGGGAGTGGGTGGTACGCCTACCACAAGATATAATGAAATGGGAGTGGGTGGTACGCCTACCACAAGATATGATGAAATGGGAGCGGGTGGTACGCCTACCACAAGATCGATGAAATGGGAGCGGGTGGTACGCCTACCACAAGATATAATAAAATGGGAGCGGGTGGTACGCCTACCACGAGATATAATGAAATGGGAGCGGATGGTACGCCTACCACAAGATATAATGAAATGGGAGCGGGTGGTACGCCTACCACAAGGTATGAGAAATGAGATCGGGTTGCACGCCTGCAACAAGATGAAACTGAAAGTGAAAGTTGCCTTATTTCTTTCTATCCGTGTTAGAAGTTAAATTGTAGTTTCCTTATTATTCTTTGATATTCTGTTTTATCTGCTACCCCGAAGCATGTTCCCCTTTCCCAGCTTTGATTGCTTATTACCTGTTTAGTTTTTATCCGCCATATATTATATAACTGTACAGGTTTATCTGGAGTCTGGTCCTAGCCTCGTCACTACCTCGCCGGGGTTAGGCCAGACACTTACCAGCACATGGAGTCGGTTGTGCTGATGCTACACTCTACACTTATGTGCAGATACCGGAGCAGTGTTTGAGCAGCAACATTAGCTCGGGAGCCAACCTTCAGTCCACCTAGACACCGAGGTAGTCTTGCAGGCGTCCGCAGGCCCGGCGTCTACTCTATCCTATTTTATATTATGTTATCTCATGTATTCGAGACAGACAGTGTTATCTTTCTTTCAAACTGATGTATGTAGTATTCTTAGTAGTCTGTGGATGATGTGACACCAGGTTCTGGGTAGAGACATGTATTGGTTTCTAGATATTTGGGTTTCATATTTATTTAAGACTTTCACTAAATTTTACTTTTCGTTGTCATTTAAATGCTTAATCATTGATAATTTAACTGGCGAAACATGTATAAAAACGAATGAGTTAGTGGTTTCTAAGTTCACGGCTTGCCTAACTTCTACGAATAGACGTCATCACAACTCTCGAGGATGGGAATTCCGGGTCGTGACACTGCTACACCTATACATATCAAAATCCATGTTCGTAAACAACTTCCTTATTTCTTGAAATGGTCCCATTGTTGTTGAAACCAAATCTTGACCCCCTTTACACTTTTTGTAGTTAGCAACGAGTTGTTCTTTTTCCTTTCTTAACTCACTAACCAATCTTGATAAATTCATTTCTTCTTCATTATATGTAGGCACAAAAAGGGAAGAACTAAAATTTCCAGTAGTATTATCTGGCAGAGGAATAACAGATCTTAAATTCACTGTTTGGAACAATATGGATGGCTTGAATGAACTCGAATTCGCTTTCATACCACATTTATAAAGAAGTGTGGTGAGTAATTCTACCCGAGTTGGATTTTTCACTTGTGATAATTCACAGAGGAGTGATCTTAATGTATGATTTGAAAAGACTAACCTTCTTGTAAAAAAATCAGCACCTATATCGTTGCATACATGAACATTGTCTCTTAATGTACCAGCAAAAGGATAATAAGCAGCTAAGGTTTTTGAAAGGGAATTCTCAATAACCTTACACATATCACTTGGTTCAATTGAGGGTGTTACTACGTTGTCCTTATTTTTGGAATAGAAGAAGACTAGGGGGATATATTGTGTACTATTGAATTGATCGATGAAGGAAAGCTTGTAAATTCTTTCAGAAAAAGGAGTTGGATAGAATGGTTTGATAATTTTCTTGGATAAAGAAACTAGAGCTGAAGCAGCCATTTCTTACTGAAATTAATTGAGGATTTTCAAGATCAACTTCAGAAAGACAGAAACCAAAACATATATATTGCTGCCTGATATTTGTACTTAATTTTCAGCCAAACCTATTGTCCATAGGAGGGAAGGTGGGAATCAGTTAAAAAGTTTGTTCTTTAAATCATCTTACCAGTTTTTATTTATGTTGTTAGTAATATTTATCTTTTTATATTAAAAGAAATAAAGTGGCTGTTCTTTTTAATAGCAGAATTTTATTGTCAGTGAATAGAAATTTAACTCAAACTGCCTACCTACACCTGAATTTTGTTTTGTGTGCTGAAATGGACGGTCACAACATAAGAAGGGAGCAAATATGAATAAATATTTAGATGTATGTTCCTCGAAATTTAATGAACTTGCCTAATTTCTAGCAGAAGGGGGTGTGTTATAATTTTTTAATTGTTAAATGAGGAATTTTCTCTACTGAGCTACGAGGAAGCTATAAAGTATCACTTCTTGGTTTGTGAAACATTAATTATTTTGGACCTAACTTTTAGAGAATAAAAGATAAATTATTTTGAAACCATTTATACTCTTTTGTATCATTAATGTATGGATATCTTTGCTGTATCTAGGGTGACACTTGGATACAAAGGGATCAGATCATGTTCCTTTTCTTTCAATGTCAATATTAGAAAGTCTAGTTTATGGCGTTCCACTTTCTCAAGTTATTTTTATCATTATTACTAGTCTTAGTGTACGTGCATTGCGTGTGTACCTTATCACACAAATATTATATTAAAAATTATGTTAAATTACAAAATATAAGTGTAAGCTCTTGAAAATGATAACATTGATCCTAAATAGCTAACTCGAGAAAGGCAAAAACTTTGTCGCTTAGAAGTCCTCAATCACCATTCAATTTAGTCACCTTAAACTTTGTGTCAGTTTTATAATTTCATCGCTTCATTTTAACAAGTTATCAAATTATTCCTTTTTAGTTTAGCAAAATTATATAGCCCTTGAATATTTAAGAGTTTTGATACAAATATTTTTAACTATATTTGTTCGGAAAGTCACAAATATGATCAACTATACTTTTATTGTGGGTTCTTCAAAGAGTTATATATTAGATAACTCAAATTTAAAATTGAATCCCTTGATTTTTTAAAGAGTTGTGAATAAGAGATGGTTCAATAACTGTGATGATCCAAAAAGTCATCTTTTGTTTTAGAATCTGTTTCCGTATTCTGAGGCCTTGAAAACCTCCTTTTATCTCTCCTCAATTTGTGTGCGCAGTTCGGGCGCGATATCGGAAAGCTTTTGTGTGAAAAATTTAAAAAATAATAATTTTTGGCTTAAAAATATAATTTTAGTTGACTTCGGTCAATATTTTGGGTAAATAGATCAGGACCCGTGTTTCGACGGTCCTGGAGGGTCCATAGTAAAATATGGGACTTGGGCATATGCCCGAAATCAAATTCCGAGGTCCGTAGCCCGAAAAATGAATCTTTGAAGAAAATTGTTTAACTAAAAATATAATGGTTTTTGAAAATTTAATAAGATTTGATCTTGTTGGTATCTGACCAGTATTTTGGTTTCGGAGCCCAGTACAAGTCCGTTATGGTATTTAGACCTTATCTGTGAAATTTGATGAAAACCGAAAGAGATTTGATATAATTCGGACCCTTGGTTGAGAAAATAGAAATTTTGAACTATCTTGAGAATTTCATTAGTTTTGGTGTTGAATTCATAGTTCTAGAAGTTATTTTGGCGATTTGATCGCGCGGGCAAGTCCGTGTAATATTTTTAGACTTGTGTGCACGTTTGGTTTGGATCCCCGAGGGCTCGGGTGCGTTTTGGATAGGCCACGGATTGTTTTGAGACTTAAGAAAATTGTTGGTATGTTTCAGGTGTGCAAGCTTCGCATTTGCGAAGCCTGGCTCGCAAATGCGAGCATCGCATTTGTGAAGAAAGATCACATTTACGATCAGTGGGGCAGGGAGGGGATCTTCGCAATTTCGAAGCTCAGGATCGCATTTGCGATGTGAACAGGTCGCATTTTCGAACAAGTGTTCGCATTTGCGATGAAGGCAGTCCTGGACATTCTTCGCATTTGCGATGAATTGTTCGCACTTGCGCTACAACTGTTCAAAAGAGTTTTGGACGGAATTTTCAACTTATTTCTCAAAGTTTCAAACCCTAAATTTCAAGAGGCGATTTTCTAAAGAGTAGTTCTTCCCCAAATCATAGGTAAACAATTTCTAACTCATTTCTTTCAATCTACTTCATCTTTTTACAAGATTTTATCACAAAATCTAGGAATTTTCATGGAAAATTGGGTATTTTTGGGAATTTTGAAACTTGGGGATTTAGACCTCAAATTGAGGTCCGATTCCAAACCAATTGCATATCCTGGCTCGTGGTGAATGGGTAATCGGTTTTGGTCCGAACTTCGAGTTTTGACCATGTGGGTCTGGGGTCGGTTTTTGACTGTTTGAGAAAAATATTGGAAAACCTATAATTAAGCAATGGAATTGAGTTCTTTAGCACTTATTGATGATATTAAGTTAATTATGACTAGATACAAGCGGATTGGAGGTGGAACTGAGAGGTAAAAGCGGTGATTGAGGCTTGATTTAGCCGTGAAATCGAGGTAAGTGTTGTGACTATCCTTAACTTGAGGGATTAGGTGTTGTTGCCTTATTCTACGTGTTTAGTTGTTGAGTACGATATATAGGTATAGTGACGAGTATCTATACATTGTTGTTGGGTCATAGCATGCAAGTGAGTCTTAAACTAGTGACCATTGTGTCTCTTATTACGTATTGTTCATGCTTAAGCTGGTTATTATGTTGAGCAAGTCTTGTTATGTTTTCTTGTTATTGGGTAATTGTTGAGTATTGACTCAAGTTGAGACTTATATTGTGAATTTAACTATTGAAATGAGATTGGTTATAGCTGATTCTCTTGCTGAGATGTTATTGTTTCTATTGTTTGGGTGAGGAAGAGTGTAAAACACGAAGGGTGATGCCGTGCACGATATTGTGAGTGAGTGTTAATGCACGAATGATGATGGCGTGCACGATATTGTGAGTGAGTGTTAATGCACGAAGGGTGATGTCGTGCCATTTTCTGTGAGTGTTAATGCACGAATGGTGATATCGTACCATATTCTGTGAGTGTTAATGCACGAAGGTTGATGTCGTGCCATGATTATGAGAGAGTCAATGCACGAAGGGTAATGCTGTGCTGTTTCTGTTGTTTCTTATGGTGAGGACGAGAGTAAAAGCACGAAGGGTGATGCCGTGCACATATTACTATGTTATTACTTCTTTTGGTTCAAAGCATGATGTTCATTTTGCTTCTTTACTGTATTACTATCAGAATTTGATATTCCCCTCACCATGTTTCCCCTTCCCGTTATGTTTTGTTAAATTTATGTTGTTATTACTTTCTCGTATATGATTTAACTGTACAGGTTTATATATTATTGTCGTGTCCTAGCATCGTCACTACTTCACCGAGGTTAGGCTTGGCACTTACCAGTACATGGGGTCGGTTGTACTGATACTGCACTCTGCACTTTCTATGCAGATTTCGGTGCCGGACCTCGTGAGTAGAGTTTGGGTTGCTGCCTTCAGTCCATGGGAGACCCAAGGTAGATCTGCTGGCGTTCGCAGACCCTGGAGTCCCCTTCTCCCCCATTTTGGATTTCTTGTCTCTTTCTATTTTGAGAATACATGTATTTCTTTCAAACCTATATTTGTAGAATTTCTTAGACGTTCGTGGATTGTGACACCAGATCATTGAGGTAGTTATTTATTAGAGTTGTTGAACTGTTATAACACTTTTACACTTTATCTCTGTTTGGCTTTAGCTATTATTTATTTCTATTTTGGTTAATAATTAATATGGTAAAACTGTATCTGTCGGCTTGCCTAGCTTTAAAGAATAGGCGCCATCACGATGCCGGTGATAGAAAATCTGGATCGTGACAATAGCTCATAAAAGAAAACTGATAAATGAAAGTGTGAAGCCTAAAAATAACTAATATTGAATTAGTATTTTACAACAAGCTGTCATTTGTTAAGAGGAATGCAATTAAAAAAAAAACTAATGATAACTCATTTAGAATGTGTTTTGTCTCTACTATTTCTTCACTTTTCCTTCAAGTTAACACTTTTACCAATCTGAGTCTTAATACTATATTAAGAATTTTGTCAACAAAAAAATAATTCCATTTATATGATGAATTTAGGAAATTGGGTCGTTTATTTGTCTAATAAGTTACTTCAAAAATTTACTAATTTTTAATTAAAGGAAAGAATTTATATTTTGTTATTCAAATATTAATATAAACTCGTCCTTAGTTTTAAATATTTAACTGTAATGATAAATCATGTACTAAAGGGTTATATTCTACAGCTTCATTTGTATTATTGACTTTTATCAACCACATTTTTTTTCTCTTTAGTATATTTTTAAATACTTCCTTGTTTACATAGTTTTTTTTACTTAGTCTTGCTTTTCAACTAAGATAATTAATTATATAAAATTAATTGTTTAGAATTCTATGATAAGGAATAATTCAAATAAAGAGAGATTTAGTCTTTAAAATATTACTTAATGTCAATGTTCTAAAAATTTAATTCGTTACAGTTCTATGACAAATAATAACTCAAACAAAGAGAGATGTAATCTTCAAAGTTTTAGTTAATGTCAAAGTTGTAAATATTACAAAAAAAATAATTAAGCTAATCAAATTTCAAAAGGGTAACTTTTTTGAGCTTTCAATGAATATGACTATAAATAAAAGAAAAAACCATCCGAGTAGTGTACATGAAGGTAAAATTTTGCATACGTTTTAAAATCCAGAATTTTGTATACAATTTTATATCCATGCCGTCTTTGATATTTTGACATGTATCAATTTATGTCAATTCTTTTAAAACCTTTAATTACTGGCCAATTGCATTTAATAGTTCAAATAATAAAAGGATATATATAAGGCATATTTCAATTGATTTTAAAGCCCTAAATATTAGGACTTCCTATATAGTAGTTCAAATAAAGAAAGATTTAGTAAGCAAAATTTTAGCTGATTTCAAATTCCTAAATATTAGGTAAATATTTTAATTATGATTTTGTCCAATATAAAGTCTATTTTTAAAGGGTAAAAAAGACGAACGACATTTCGCTAAGGAGTTTCGTGCTTTTTATATAGTACTAGTCTTAGGGTACGCGTGTTGTGCGTGTACCCATATTAATGAAATTAAAATTTTAAAAACTAATATTTAGAATTTGTAATTGAGTTATAAAATAAAACTTAACAAAAATAAAGTTCCTAACTTTGAATCCATTTAATTAATTTTAACCGTTCTTATCGTATATATTTTTAGTTTTATTCTTTCACCGTTTATTTTTTGTTGTGGCAAATAAGTTCAATATGAGGACCGACGATATCTAAATTCTAAAATCAAACTTCTTGTTGCTAGAAGATACTATTATTTTTATTTTCTTAGTCTTACTCAGTCGAATGATAGGAATTGGTCAATTTGAAAAGAAAAAAAAGTTTCCTAAGAAATCGGGAGAATTTAACAATAATGAACAATTGTAAATATTAAATAGAAGAAATAGTCCAACTGATAGAGTGAGAGTGTTAATCGTTGAAGAACTTATTTCGAGGAAATTAAAAAAAATCAAAATGATTGAACAAAATTCAGTTTACACAAAAAAACTCAAAATAACTAAATAATATTCAATAATAATAGAAGATGAAAAGAAATAATAATAATAATTAATTATAACTTACTTCGAAAATATATAAATCTGTTCCATCCTTATTCTTTCAAGCATAAATTATTCACCGTGAAATTATAAGTAAAAAATAAGTGGATTTCAAACTTTTAAATATTAGGTAGAATTAATCAAAATTCAAAATTACTACAATTTTGAAATCATTCAAAACTATAAATCTCGTTGAATTTTAAAATGCACATTAATACCTCTTAATTATGTCGAAAACACCTTTTTTTTTATAGATTTATGCAACTATTTTGACTTTCTATAAAATAAAATAAAAATATTACTGATGTTGTGTCTCTTTGTTTTTCCTCTTAGATTTATACATTCTTTCATTCCATTTTATGAAAATACGAAATTTTTGTTAGATAATTGAAAGAAGAATAATTAGAAGTCATAAAAAATATACTTTATTAATAAAGGCAAAGTCACTGGAATAATATATACTTGAGGAATTGTTTTTTTTTTGTCGAGTCTTTTGAGGGTTCAAGTTTTCAATATCTTTTTCATTCTATTAAATCACTACAAACTCCAGAGTAATTAGTTTATCCGTATTTTGGGTTTCTTTATTTCGTTTCTTAGGATTATGAATTTTTATGTTGTCTTCCAAGTATAACGTTTTTTTCTAGGGCTATTGCTTCTTTATCTCTTTTTTAATAAGGTAAAAATTTTAACCGACAACTCTTACATATTTCAAATAAGAAAAGATCTAATAACTAAAATTTTAGTTGATTACAAAGTTCTAATTAAATGATTATCTTTAAATATAATTAAATGACTATTCCAAAATATTAGGGACTCAATTAAATGACTATTCCTAAATAGTAGGAAAATAATAAAATGACTATTTTGTTTAGTGTGAAGTTTATTTTTAGAGGGACAAAAAAAGCGAACGATATTTCGCTAAGGGCCTTTGTGCTTTTAAATATAGTATAGATAGATAGATTATTTCCAAAATGCCCTTAGGCTATTCTACTCTTATTCCTTTTGGTCCTAAATTTTGGGGGGATTTACAACAGTAGAGGATATTTGTGTCACCTTTTAACCTGCACCCTGTTGATACCCAATTTTTTCTATATTTTTATATGTATAAATACCTTCAAAATAGCATATACATGCATATATAAACACACACAAGGTTTTTATAATTTTTTCCATAATTTTAAGGATTTAAATTGATTTATTTCCTTCCCTTTTATTCATAAAATCCCCAATAATTATCCCTCAAATTTTTGTTGTGGTAATTTAGTCATTTAATTTCTATATTTATGCCAAAATATGGTTAAAATATTTTTATGCATATTTTATCATTGCATTTCGTATTTTTAAAGATAAATTGCATATAATTGCAATATTAGCCCCATTAATATATAATTACATTTATATGTGTGAAATTGATCTCTTATATTTGTAAAATATTAAACATTTATTTTAAATTATTTTAGTACACAAAATTATATTCCAAAAATTATTTATCATTTATTATAAATTATATAGGAAAAATTGACTATTTAAAATATAGCTAGATTTGCATTTCAATTGTAGACCAATTTAAACCCAACCCCAACCCAATTTCAGATTAAAAAGACCCGACCCAAACCCTGAACTCGCATACCCGACCCAAGACCCGTCAAATCCTGGGCGTTGATCTAAAAGATCAACGGCCCCCATTCGTTCTTACCATTTTTAATTCCAACGACCCCTAACCCTATCTCATTTCCCAAATCTGCCGCCTCTATATTCTCTCATCTCCTCTCCTCTCTCAATCCCTCAATCTAACCCTAGCTCCTTCAACCACCGACTCCCTTCTCCGGTCTTCTCCGGTGATCTCCCTTCAACTCCTAAGCCTCCAATGGCTCCTCTATTGCCATGATCGCATTCTCTGAGGCCTTCAAGGGCCCTGTGCCACACTGACTTGCATCTAGTTTTCCATCTGGTCTGTTCTTGTCTATTTCAGTATGATTCCAAGCGAAATCATGTTGTACTTGTTACGATCCTTGAGATTTTAGACAGGTTCTTTCATCTCTACTTGGGTTTCTTCTGAAACCCTAATTTTTGCTTACATCTCCTAGTTCTGTACGATTTTTGAATGATTTGAGTCTGTTTCTTTGATGTTTTACATTATCCTTGTAACTCTTTACAAGAATCATCGATTTCAAAGTGTTTTCACCTTCTTCTCAAATTAGGATTTTCGGAACTTCTTCTAAAACTTTGTTTAAATCGATTCTTTATGTTTAAACTTCTATCTTTTGCATATTTCGACTGATTCTATGATTTTACCACCTCTTCAACTTGCCTATGTTGAAAACACTAATTTCTTAGTTCTAATCTTGGATTTCTAAATTTTGTTTTGATAATGTGTTCAGTTAATCTATATGTTTCTGTGATTCTATGATTTTACCCTATGATTGCTTGTTAAGGTTCCTAATTATGGTTATCCCTGTCTATTGTGTGATTTTACCCTATTTTGTTCACCATTGTTTCTGATTCTTCACTTCTCCTACCTGTATCATGCTTATTCTACTAATTTAGACTATGCTCTACATGAATCCCTAATTTATATATGATTTTTGTCTTACTCGACCTCTTAGAGTTCTGGTTTTTTGCTTACTATATGCTTGTTCTTATAAAGTTGTGCTAAATCAGTGTTATTTTATGCTTTTGAATCCTTGAGTCTTTGTGATTGATCTTTCACTGATTTTACATGATATCTCTACTGATTTTTAATCTTGTAAAATATTTTCTGACCTTATTCTACGATCAATTATGCTATTAATTGATTTCTTATGTCTTTTTCTTGATTAAAATATGCTGAACCTAGCCTCTATTACATGTTGTGTACTTGTACTATGCAGAAAATATTTCCTTATTTGTTATGTTCAGCCTTATACAATTTCCTTCCTTATTTGCCACATGTTTATTACCGTTTGAAGTTGGCTCCTCAATTAAAGGGAGTAATTACCTTGATTTCATGACTGATTGATTATGAATCCCCATAATTACTGATGAACTTTGATTTTTACCTTATTTGCTACCTGCTTTCAAACTATATATACACACTCTCTTATTAGCACAAACACACGAACACTCTTGGTTCAAAAGTTCTCTCTCTCACACTTAAACTTTCTGCTCTCCTTTGTGCTACTTGCTACTATTTTAAGTTAGTCGGCTGCAAGCCAAGGCTAACTATTGTGTTCTACTGCTCCTTCACTTTGATTATTGTCTTCTTTACTAGTATGTTCTAGTTTCAATTCAAGTTCCAATAACAATATGGTTCTTTTATTGTTTCAGTTCATCCTGTTTTTAGTTTGCTTTTACTTATAATTTTGTTGTGAAACCTGTAGTTAATAAAACCATAACAATAACAACAACAACAACGACCCAGTATAATTCCACAAGTGGGGTCTGGGGAGGGTAATATGTACGCAGACCTTACCCCTACCCCGAAGGGCAGAGAGGCTGTTTCCAGGAGACCCTCATCTCAAGAAAGCAACAAGAGAACCTGTAGTTAATATGTTTACATAATTAACTTGTTATGAACTCCCCTTCCTTAGGATCAGTATGAGCATGTTACCCATTTATGTAGTTTGTCTCCATGTAATCTTGCACTACCTAAACTTTGATATAAACCTCCTTATAAAGTAGTCTGCATTCCTAAACTTGTATAACTCTGGGATTGATTCTTAAATCATATACTGAACCCCTTAAGCCTTGCTAATTCTGTGACTATGCCTGATCAGTGTCTTGGGCATAATTCCAAAAGCTTCTGCCTGCTATGTGTTTACCATTATGTGTTTCCCCTATCCCCAATTCCCATTTACCCCTGTGTGAAGACTTGTGGTGTTAAACCTTCTCTGTTCTGTGTGTAGTGTTGAACCTGTTATGGTTTTTAAGACTGGTCTCTTGTTTGTTGACTGCCCTACTCTTTTCAAAACTATCTCATTGAATAACTCTTTTGTTGTTTCACAAAATTATTTTTAAGTATCCTGCAAATACAGTTTTCCCATTAAAACCTTTCAACTTGTGTCAAGCACTTTCACTCTACTCCTAAGTCAATAAGTTCTGCCCCCTCCAGTATGTGTACTACCTTGGGATCCTTTTGAGAATCCTCTAAACTCTGGCATATTGAGGCTGGCCCTTCCACACTGCACTTATTTATTTTGGTTACCAAGTCTAGGTGTAAGCACTACCCAAGATTCTTGAGATCCTTAGGGAACTTTGATGCACCTAGACTATGACATTGTCTATGGAATTGAGGCATTTGAGGCTATTGGAGGCTTTGGAAACTTGGGCCTATCAGTAGGCTCCCTATAGAATAACTTCTTATTTTCTTATTTACTTATGTAATTCATTCATATGGTCTGCAGTAACTTGTAAACGAATATTGGGATAATTAGTGAAAAGGGTGGGTAGTTACATGTTTGTGGGTAATACGGGTAGAAACCATGCCTATAGGACTTTTGTATCTTGTTATGTTAGAAATCATGCCTATAGGTCTCAATTTATTCCATAATAGAAATCATATTTAATGGGTCTAAAATTAGTTTTCACAAGTAGATGCCATGCCTATAGAATATAATCCAAATCCGGCTTCTGTTATAACAAGTGTTTATGTATGTTTTCATGTGTCATCATGCCTGCAAGTCTTTAAAAATCAGTATTAAAATTAGATATCATGCCTATAGGGAACAACATCAGATTCTGCCTATAGATCTAAACTAGTTTGGTTTTAAATAAATCAACCCAGTCCGTGTTTTAGTTCACTTCTAAACTGATTTAATTGAGTGGTTTATATTTCCTTGAAACGAGTTCTTTAAAATTGCCTTAATCTATTATTAGACAGCATGCCTATAGGGATTAAAGAGTCCGTTTCAGAACCTACCTTGTTTCACTATATAAAATGTAGTCATCAGTATTCCGCATATAGGCAAGCCTGTAGGGCGTTTTCAAAACTTGCAATTCTGAAACTGTTTCTGTGACTTAATGTTGTTCTGGTTTAAACAAGTTTTAAAATCGGTAGGCAACAGATAGGGTCATTAATTCTAGGTTTATAAAAACAAACTACATGTTTTCTGCATATTCACTTAGACATCATGCCTTAGGATACTGTTTAACAAAACGCCTTTTATTTGTGTTTGAGTCGTGCTATTTACATGCCTTATTTGTAGAGGTAACCTGAGCCTCTTATTTGCTCCTTCCTGTTCTTCTTTGCTAAAGTCCTAACTGTTCTTGCTTGTCGCCTTAGTATTTTCACCTTTAAAACCTTAGGGGTCTGTCTAGAACCACCTATAGGTAGAGGTCCTAAATATAGGTAGAGGTCCTAAATCTCTACGGGACCATTAAGAAGGGATGGGTAACAGCACGCAATAGAGATCGCGGACCAACACTCACTTTGAATGACCGCTAAGGGGATGAGAAGGGTAGATATGGGATATGATGACTACGCGTTAATGTCATGTGTAGCCCCTCATTGAGGAGTGTTTACCGGACATTGTGTGGGGTGATCCTATAGGCTAACCAACCTAGGACTCCTCCTTTTTTCCAAAATTTCTTTTTCTATTGAAAACCTTTGTTTTATACAACTTGTTCAAAAAATCTTTATTATTACTTGAGTTATCCAACGTGCTTGCAACCTATTTAATTCAACTGTTTATTTGTAATGGACTAATTTGTGAATATAAGTTCAGCCAGGACCTACAGTTGTGGACCAAGAGGGGTGCCTAACACCTTCCCCTCAAGGTTATTTCGAGCTCTTACTCTAGATCTTTGGTAATGCAAACCAATCCAAGAATTAATCACTCTAGGTGCCCTAACGCACCATAATCCGTTAGGTGGGGACTCTTCAAATATCCAATTCCCAAAGGGAAAGGAGTTATCACACCCCATAGAATGTCGAAACCCGGACCTCTCTCCGCTGAGGGAAAAAAGGGGGCGCGATAGCATGGCGACTCCGCTGGGGATATTTTTAGGCTCTTACCATAACGAATTTATCTTTTACAAATTAGTCCAAGCATGCTTTATCCCGTACCCTTCTCCCTTATTTGAATTTAACTGTTTATTTTCCAAGCATTTATGATTTCTTTATTGACCTGAAACTGACTAGTCTCTTTATTTTCTTTTTCTGTAATTGTCTTTTAATTATTTAAATGCTATATTTATTTTTCCTACATGAAAATACTTGACTACATGTTATTAATTGCTGCATAAATCATGCTCCGCATCATATTCCACTCGTGCGTATCATATCTTATAGCAACGCTTTAATGAGTGGTTGCGCTCTTCGTATTCACTACCCTTAAATTCGGAAAGGCTTACTTGCAGTAAAACCAGTCAGAAAGCCATCTCGTTGCTGGACTGATAACTGTTGTTGTAAGCGAAATTGGCCAAGGGCAAGAACTGATCCCACTGTCCTCCAAAGTCAATCACTCATGCTCTAAGAATGTCCTCTAAAATCTGATCTATCCGCTCTAACTGCCTGTCGATCTACGGATAAAATGTTGTGCTGAGCTCCACACGGGTCCCCAACTCACTCTGAACAACTCTCCAGAAATGTAAAGTGAACTGGGGGCCTTTATCTGACATGATGGAAACGGGCACACCCTGTAACTAAACTATCTCTCGAATGTAGATATAAGCCAGCCTCTCTGAAGTATATATAGTCACTACAGGAATGAAGTGTGCTGACTTGGTCAACCTGTCGACAATGACCCAAAATGCATCAAACTTCCGCAATGTCCGCGGTAACCCGGCTACAAAGTCCATAGTAATGCGCTCCCACTTCCACTCAGGTATAGGCTTCTGCTGAAGTAGGTCACTTGGCCTCTGGTGCTCATACTTAACCCGTTGTCTATTCAAACACCTAGCCACATACTCAACTATGTCTTTCTTCATCCGTGCCCACCAATAATGCTATCTCGGGTCACGATACATCTTCGTAGCACCTAGATGAATGGAATATCGTGAACTGTGTGCCTCCTCTAGAATCCTCTCCCTCAAGCTATCAACATTAGGAACACATAGGCAACTCTGGAGTCGCAGAACACCATCCTCGCAAATAGAAACCTCCTTGGCACTACCTTGTAGCACCATCTCTCTGAGAACTGCCAAATATAGATCATTGAACTGCCGAACCTTGATCTGCCCCAAAAGTGAAGACTGAGCAACAACACATGCCAGGACTCGGCTGGGCTCTGAGATATCTAACCTCGTAAGTCTGTTAGCCAAGGACTGAATGTCCAAAGCTAGTGGCCTCTCCTCCGCTGAAATGAATGCCAAGCTACCCATACTCTCTGCTTTCCTACCCAAGGCATCTGCGCCCACATTTACCTTGCCCGGATGATAAAAAATGGCGATGTCATAATCCTTTAGTAACTCCAACCATCTACGCTATCTCAAATTGATATCCCTCTATTTGAACAAATGCTGCAATTTGCGATGATCAGTGTAAACCTCACATGACACCCCATATAGATAATGACTCCATATCTTAAGATCATGAACAATCACTGCTAACTCCAGGTCGTGCACAGGGTAATTCTTCTCTTGAATCATCAGCTGACATGAAGCATATGCAATAACTCGCCCATACTGCATCAACACACAGCCCAAGCCGATGCATAAAGCATCGCAATATACCATATATATCACCAAACCGGAAGGCAATACAAGAACCGGTGATGTAGTCAAAGCTGTCTTGGGCTCCTGATAAGCTGGGAGGTAAAGCAAGCTCATAAACAACCTCCCCAACTTGCCTCAACACCTCAAATGGGCCAATAAACCTTGGGCTTAACTTTCCCTTCTTCCCGAATCTCATAATACCATTTATCGGCGAGACTTTCAAGAGGACCTTCTCGCCGACCATGAATGATACATCGCGCGCCTTCTGATCCGCACAACTCTTCTGTATGGACTGAGCTGTGCGGAGCCTTTCCTGAATCAACTTTACCTTTTCTAAGGCATATCTCACCAATTCTGTACCTTACAACTTAGCCTCACCGGGCTCAAACCACCCAATAGGAGAACGACATTGCCAGCTGTATAAAGCCTCAAACGGAGCCATCTCGATGTTGGACTGATAACTGTTGTTGTAAGAGAACTTAGCCAAGGGCAAGAAATGATCCCACTGTCCTTGAAAGTCAATTACACATACTCTAACCATGTCCTCCAAAATCTGAACTGTCCACTCCGACTGCCTGTCGGTCTGAGGATGGGAGGTTGTGCTGAGCTCCACACGGGTCCCCAACTCACTCTGAACAACTCTCCAGAAATGTAAAGTGAACTGAGGGCCTCTATCTAATATGATGGAAACGGGAACACCGTGCAACTGAACTATCTCTTGAATGTAGATATGAGCCCACCTCTCTGAAGTATAAGTAGTCACTACTAGAATGAAGTGTGCCGACTTGGTCAACCTGTCGACAATGACCCAAATTGCATCAACCTTCCCCAATATTCGCGGAAACCCGACTACGAAACCCATAGTAATGTGCTCCCACTTCCACTCAGGTATAGGCATCTGCTGAAGTAAGCCACCAGGCCTCTGGTGCTCATACTTAACCTGCTGGCTATTCAAACACCTAGCCACATACTCAACTATGTCTTTCTTCATCCACTGCCACCAATAATGTTGTCTCATGTCACGATACATCTTCGTAGCACCTGGATGAATAGAATACCGTAAACTGTGTGCCTCCTCTAGAATCCTCTCCCTCAAGATATCAACATTAAGAACAACCCTGGAGTCGCAGAACACCATCCTCGCTAATAGAAACCTCCTTAGAACTACTATATAGCACTGTGTCTCTAAGAACTGCCAAATACGGATCATCGAATTGTCGGACCTTGATCTGCCCCAAAAGTGAAGACTGAGCAACTACACATGCAAGGACTCGGCTGGGCCCTGAGATGTCCAACCTTATAAGTCTATTAGCCAAGGACTGAATGTCCAAAACTAGTGGCCTCTCCTCCGCTAAAATAAATGCCAAGCTACCCACACTCTCTGCTTTCCTACCCAAGGCATCCGCGACCACATTTGCCTTGCACGGATGATAAATAATGGTGATGTCATAATTCTTTAGTAGCTCCAGCCATCTATGCTGTCTCAAATTGAGATCCCTCTGTTTGAACAAATGCTGCAAGTTGCGATGATCAGTGTAAACCTTACATGACACCCCATACAGATAATGCCTCCATATCTTAAGAGTATGAACAATCACTACTAACTCCAGGTCGTGCACAAGGTAATTCTTCTCATGAATCTTTAGCTGACGTGAAGCATATGCAATAACTCGCCCATCCTGCATCAACACACATCCCAAGCCGATGCGTTAAGCGTTGCAATATACCATATACATCCCCGAATCGGAAGGCAATACAAGAACCGGTGTTGTAGTCAAAGCTATCTTGAGCTTCTGAAAGCTCATCTCACAATCATCGGACCAACGGAAAGGGGCACCCTTCTGGGTCAATCTAGTCAGAGGTGATGCAATAGATGAAAAGCCCTACACGAATCGACATTAATCACCTACTAACCCTAGGAAAGTCCTAATCTCGGTCACTGAAGTAGGCGTGGCCAACTCTGAACTTCCTCAATCTTCTTGGGATCCACCTTAATACCCTCTCCTGACACAATATTCCCCAAGAATGCCACTTACTTTAGCCAAAACTCATACTTGGAGAACTTAGCATTGATGACGTCCAAATCCACTACTAAAAAGTAAATGGACACGGTCGCATGCAATATAATTTACCCAACTATGAATCGGGGTCGAATCCCATAGAAAACAATAAATAGGCGATTAGGAATGTAAGAAAATTATCACTTGTTATGCAATGCCAAACACTTAGAATTGGTTTTTGGAAAATATTTATATCTATATGCGGAAATGTAAACTAACCTAGAAAGCAAGTAAAATGATCAATGGCTACAAGTATGGATGCATCGATAATTACACTCAAGTAACGATCCAATGTATTTCATAATTTTACAAATATGAGCGAGTTTATGTTAATTAGCCACGGATAATAATTCTTAATTAACTTCTTCCGAAGACTAACAAGATTTCTTAATTGAATTATCCCTAAAACAATTAAGAGAATAAGCACACCCGGATATGGCTAAAAGTAGTTCAATCCTATCCCTAGGTAGAATCTACAAAATGAGGGTTAAAACCTCAAGTTCTTGTTAATTAATCTTTCCCAACCCCAAATTATCTTTTTCAAAATTAATTCGGAGTTAATGAGCGAGTCCTAGGGTTAGCTAATCCCTTTGGAACATTAAAGAACAAGAATAATTAAAGAAACAACAACTCACTTCATAAATAAATGAAAATTATTCAATACATAAGCACAACAAGGTATTTAATCCACACTTTAAACATGAATATTTCCATAAACAAGATTCAAGTGTTGAAAATAAATACTACACACTTAAATATTCAATACAAAGCAAGAAAATGAAGAAATAAACATAAATGGGTAAGAAATCCTTAACCACAAGCTTGAAATCTTCAGAACCCAAGTGCGTGTGCAAACCCTAGGTTCAAAAACTTGTTCTCTCTAGTCTCTTAGAACTGGAAATAAGCCAAAGATCCTCAAAATATCTGCTAGGACGAGTATAAAAATGGTTTGGGGTTGAGAACATGTGAAATGCCTGAATTGCCCAGGTTTGATGCCTGTTGACCGCACCTACAGAAAAATCCTCGCAGGTGCGTCTCCGCAGATGCGGAGAACCAATCACAGAAGCGAAATGTCACTTAAACTCTGTTACCGTAGATGCGGTCCACCAAGCACAGATGCACCACCGCAGAAGTGGTAATCTAACCGCAAATGTGGTATCTTGCAAAGACGCCCATTTTCGCAGATGTGAGCTTTATCACGCAGAAGCGGAGTCGCTTCTGCGACCAACCTTTTGCAGATGCGAAATCACAGGGGAGTTTTGCATGGTTTTCACCCTTTTTTGGTCAATTCCACTCCAATTGAATTCAAATCACTTCATGGCATCATTTACCTAAAAATCTAACAATACACACCATAAACGACCTCATATTATAGTTAACAGACATAAAAGCTAAAGAAAAGAGACTAGAATGAGTGGTAATATCACCACTCATCAAGCATATAGGTTCTGCTCTCTCAAGGTCTGAAGCACTACTCTCAAATGTTGCTCGTTCTCCCCCAAGCTATCAATATAAGGCCTGACACCCTATTCATCAAGTTCATAAATGCCGTTGGGGCATTAGTCAAGCCAAATGATATTACTAGAAACTCATAATAGCCATATCTAGTACGGAAAGCAGTCTTCGGAACATTTGAGTCCCAAATCTTCAACTGATGGTACCCTGATCTCAAGTCGATCTTAGAGAACACCCTAGCACCCTGCAACTGGTCGAACAGATCATCAATGTACGGTAATGGGCACTTGTTCTTGATTGTAGTCTTTTTCAACTGGCGGTAATCAATGCACATCTACATGGTCCCATCCTTCTTCTTTATAAACAACACTGGTGTACCCTAAGGTGACACACTTGGTCTAACAAACCCTTTTGCTAACAACTCCCCAAGCTGCTCCTTCAACTCCTTCAACTCTTTCGGAGCCATACGGTATGGTGGAAAAAATATAGGTTGGGTGACTAGAGCCAAATTAATGTAGAAATCTATATCACGATCCGGTGGCATGCCGGGAAGGTCAGAAGGAAACACATCAGTGAACTCCCGAACTACTGGAACTGAATCAATTCGTGGAAGACTCTGCGGTGGTGTCCCAAACATAGGCTAGATAAGCCAAACAAACCTTCTCGACCATATATCAAGCCTTCAGAAAAGAGATCACTCGACCAGATGTAATAACTGAGGAACCCTTCCACTCTAACCTTGGAAACTCTGGCATCGCTAAAGTAACAATCTTGGCATGGCAATCTAGGACGGCGTGGTATGGGGATAACCAGTTCATGCCCAGGATGACCTCAAAGTTGGTCATATCAAGCAATAAGAGATCTGCTATAGTCTCAAAACTACAGAATCTAACCACACAGGACCGGTAGATCTGATCCACAACCAGAGAATCGCCCATAGGAGTGGACACATGAACGGGAGCACCCAAGGGCTCACAAGGAATATCTAGGAAATGAGCAAACTGAGATGACACATATGAATAGGTAGACCCTAGATCAAATAGAACTGAAGCATCCCTACCACAGATTGAAATAATACCTGTGATAATGACATCTGAGGCCAATACATTTGGTCTAGCCGGAAAAGCATAGAATCCGGCTGGAGCACCGGCTGGTTGTCCTCCACCTGACTGAGCAGTAGCTGGCTGACCTCTCTCTGCCTAGCCTCTACCTCTAGGACGACCCCTACTAGTATGTCCTCTACCTCTAGGCGGCTGGGCAACAGGTGCTGTAATCATGGGCTGCTGACTCTGCTGTACTGCCCTGCCCCAAAGCCTGGGGCAGTATCTCATCATATGACCAAGGTCTCCACACTCAAAATAACCCCGCGGTGCGGCAACCTGCTACCCTGATGGCCTGTAGACCCACTAGAAGAAGCCCGAATAGCCGATAGATGGTATGAACTCTCTGGTATAACACTGAAATAGGAACCAGAAGAACCTTGGAGACCTAAATACCCACTAAAAGAACCCTGAATAGCTGGTGGGTGGTAAGAACTCTCTGGTATGGCACTAAAATAGGGGCGCGCTGGAGCACCTCGAGGAGGTGGTGGTGATGAATATGGGGGCCTCCCAAACTGAACTCTGCCCCTAGTCGGGGCACCGCTGAACTCTCTAGAGAATCTAGCCCTCTTGTCCTACTAAATCTGCTCCCTACCTCTCAGACGGTAGACCTCAATCCTCCAAGCAATCTCCACCACTATCTGATAAGGAGTCCTCATCTCCACCTCTCGAGCCATGTTGGCCCTAATGTCGGAATGAACCCTGCAACGAACCTCCGTACCCTCTCTACATTAGTAGGAAGTATCATTAGTGCATGGCGGGATAACTCAAAAAACCTCGCCTCATAGTCGGTCACCGACATCTGACCCTACTCAAGCTGCTCAAACTGATACTGCAACTCTTCCCTCTCGGAGGGTGGAATATACTTGTCCAGGAATAGCTGTATGAACTGACCCCAAGTGATGGGAGGAGAACCCGCTGGCCTACCAAGAACATAAGGCTGCCACCACCTACGGGCCCTGCCCTCCAACTGGAAAGTAGTGAAGTCAACCCCATGGGACTCTAATATCCTCATGTTGTGCAGTCTGTGCCTGCACCTATCAATGAAATCTTGGGCATCCTCATGATGTTCACCCTCGAAGATAGGAGGGTGTATACTAGTCCATCTGTCCAATAACTTCTACGGATCGCCATCCGAAGTTGGTTAGGGCTCGGGTACTAATGTGGCAACTGGTTGAGCCCCATCTGCGGGTAGTGCACCTGGAGTCTAATACATTACAACTGCATGACCAGGAGCCTGAATAGTAGGGGTTTGTGCTCTTTCTCCCGCCTGAGATATAGCTGGGTCTACTGGAAATAAACCTACCTGAGTCATGGTATCCATGAAATGCAACATATGGCTCATGACCTCCTAGAAACCCAGTGCCATCATAAAGTCCGTCGGGGTAGGCTCAGCTGCAGGCACCTCGCCCTACTCCTCAATGAAAGGATCCCACGCAGGATCCACCAATGGTGCAATTGGGACAGCTCTAGGATGCCCTCGTCCCCTACTTCAGGTCAGTGCCCTCCCCCGGCCTCTACCTCAGCCTCTAGCAATGAGGGTAGCAGCTCCTCCCCAGTCTGAAATGTCTGTCGTACGTGTCCTCACCATCTGTGAAAGAATAGAAGATGGAAGTTTAGTATACCATCAACTGCACGATAGAAGATGAATAAAGAGTAGTTTCTTAACACCCTATAGCCTCTCGAAGATAAATACAAATGTCTCCGTACTGATCCACAAGACACTATTAGGTTTGCCTGTGACTTGTGAGACCTACGTGAACCTAGTGCTCTGATACCATGTTGTCACGACCCAAATTCCAATTCAGGTCGTGATGGCTCCCAACACCGTGGTTAGGTAAGCCAACCCTAACAACTAGTGAGTTCTCAATTATTTTATTTAAACGTTTCCAACATTCACTTAATATATATTTTAACCAATCGATAATCAACAATTTCATAACAATAAAAATGCAACATCAAAATGATAGGCTACAGTGTGTGCTAGGAACTGGTGTCACAAGTACTAGGGAAACTAGTGGAATATACAAAATATTACTATCCTACTATCTGAAATATAATAGACAATACATAATCAACAACAAAAGAAGAGAACTCTGGTATGCCGCGTAACGGCTCAGAAGGGGCAGCTCACCGTGGAATGTCGATCAAGAATTAGGAACGCGCGTCGGAGGGGTAACTAGATGCACCTACCTCAGATCCTGTACAGTTAGGTACAAAAATATAGTATGAGTACATAAACAATATGTACCCAGCAAGTATCCCGTCTAACATCGAAGAAGTAGTGACGAAGGGTCGACTTGACACTTACTAAGGTCAATATCAATAATATATAAGGCTCACACTAAGAATGATTAGCATGAATATAATAAGAATCTCATAATCAAGGAGAAAACGATGTATCGATTTCAGTTATGTCATATAATAATTTGCACTTCAAAGCATTTAAACAGAATAAATCATGGATTTATTTCCACATAAATATCACGCGCACATTATGATGAGGTTGTACGGCCCGGTCCAACATAACAATAATTGTGCACTGCCAAAGGGTCGAATGGCGTGAACCATAGATGCATCTATTTCTACCGAGGCGATTGGCCCGATCCACAAATAGCAATTTTTATCAATAAGGCACATAAAGGTGCATTTATTGTCAAATAAATTCATACAAGTTCTCAAGTAAGTGCATACATTCGTTTATATTTATTTTCAATCCCTATCATGTCCTAAGTGATCTCATTAGTAAGTAAGAACACAAGTATTTGCAAGTATGGCATGATACGGGTCCTAAACTACCCACACAATTAGCATAATAGTAACTACGCCCGGACTGTTGTCACCACGTACGTACGTAGCCTCCCCCATAGACAATCATATACACTTATTTAATCCACTTAGGGGTTTATTTTTCTCTTACGAGATTAGAAAGGAGACTCACCTTGCTCCAAATCTTACTCCCAATATCAAGAACACACTCAAACCCTCAATTCGGAGCCGAACGATCCCAAAACTAATCAAACAGGGCGAGAACTAGTCAATATAAGCTCAAGAGTTCATATTCTAGCTATTAAAGTAATTTCCAACCCTAAATACAAGTTTCGTAAAATCCATCCATGGGCCCAGGTGCCCGGATTTCGGAAATTCTCCAGGGAAGTTGTTACCCATAACCTAAGGATCAAGCATATATGATTTTTACTTCATTTCATAACAAATTTCCTTGTAAAATCTTGTTTTTATCAAAACCCTAGGTTTTACTCTAAACCCACAATTTTCACTAATTTACAAGGTGTAATCTACTCCTAAACTATGTATTAAACTCACATTAAGTAGAAGTAACTTACCTTACAAATGCTAGGTTGAAATCCCTCTTTGGAAGCTCCCAAATCACCCAAACAATGAATGAGATGTATCAAAAATGACACATTCCCGTAATAAATGAAGGCACTGCCTTCAGAGATTTCTGCACCTGCGGTTAGGGGACCGCATATGCAGTCTTGCTTCTGTGAGGGAAGGTCCACATCTGCGGAGTTGGGCTGGGCTGGCTAGGACCGCTTCTGTAGTCTGGGGGTCGCTCTTGCGGTTCCGCTTCTGCGGAAGAGGAGACGCATCTGCGGTTCCTGGGCTTCTCCCCTTGACTGCACCTGCGAATGGTTGATCGCTCCTGCGGTCTCGCACCTGCGGTTGGCCAACCGTAGGTGCGATTATGAAAGTAACATGTAGCTTCAGCTCTTTCCAATATTTTTCTAACTCAACTCGAGCTTTGCCCGATTGACGCTAGGGGACCCCAGGGCCCTGCCCGAACATACCGACAAGTTTGAAATCATAAAATGGACTTGCTCAAACCCTCGGAACGCCCAAAACAATGTTAAATCTAAGAATCACCCCCTAAAACCACTTGAATCAAACTTATGAACTTCAAGTTCTTCAATTCATATCCAATGCGACGAAACATACTTATACTACTCGGATTGACACCAAATTTTGCGTTCAAGTCTAAAATGAATACAGAACTATTTTCAATCTCAGAATTCCGTTCGGACCTCGATAACACAAAAACCTGCTCCAAACCAAATATTTAAGAACTTCAAAATCTTTAAGGAATCAACTTTCACTATTAGGCGCCAAAACACTCGGCTCATCCAAAACCCGATCCGGACATACGCCCAAGTCCGAAATCATCATACGAACCTGCTGGAACCTTCAAATCTAGATTCCAAGGTCGTTTACTCAAAATGTTGACCGAAGTCAAACTTGGCATTTTAAGCCAACTTTAAGGAACCAAGTGTTCCAATTTCAACTCAAACTCTTCCAAATCCCGAACCAACCATCCCCGCAAGTACGGGAAGTCTTATTTAGGGGAACAAGTTCTAGAAAGCAAAACAACCATTCGGGTCATTACAATATTGAAGTTATTTAGTTCATTTGCTAAAACTTCAGACAAAACATGATGAAGTTATTTAGCTCGTTGCTAAAACTTCAGACTAAATATGCTTAAGTTTTTTAGTTCACTTGCTAAAACATTAGACTAAACATCCTTAAGAAAGTCTTGCATGTAATTTTCTAAAGAGTTTTTGCTTATGCATGCTGAAGTTATTTAGTTCATTTGCTAAAACTTCATACCAAAACATGATAAAGTTTTGTAACGTAGTCTACAATTTTGTCCTGAGTTTTATCTGAAACTTCAGTCTAAACAAGCTGAAGTTTTTTTGTTCATTTGCTAAAACTTCAGCCTAAACATGCTTAAATTTTTATCCTGCAGTTTGTCAATAGTCTTTGATTAAAGAAGGACAAAATCATCTTTTTAAAATGCTTTTAACAAAAAAAAGGGTACGGATGCAAACGGAAAAAAACGGGTAAAAGTTAAAAGGATGCGACCAAATAAGGCGCCCCGTGTAATTTTTACTAAATTCTGGAAGAACCATTAAGGCCCATTAGCGTGCTACAAATTGGACCTGTTAGGGTCCTCGGGTAGCCTAGCCCAATTCATATGGTTGGAACAACAAGGAAAAATAATGTGACGCATCAAATATATACATAGTATTTACTATTCGTAGCTATACTTTCAAAAATTTAAAATTTGTAACTATATTTAAATTTTATAGCAAATCTACATGTAGTACTAAAACAAAAGATCAATTGTTTTAAACTGGAACAAGAGATCAAAAGCTCTCATGGTCTAGATGGTTAGCACTCTCTTAGTAAGAGGATGTCTTGAGTTTGAATTTTAACGAGAACATTCTATTTTTTTGTATTTCGGTATTTATTCTTAGTTGTATGCGTTGCGCGGGCAAATGTAGTCAATACAGGTTGTATTCATATACTCCTAAATTTCGCTGTGAGTGTATTTGTTGCGCAAAGAAATACAGTCAATATATGCTTTATTCTTTTTCTATACCCATATATTTTGTCTGGGTTCGTTGCGAGAACGAATATAATTATACATCTTGTATTCGTTCTGTAGGTTGTATTTGATGCGCGAATGAATACAGTTGATATAGGTTGTATTCGTTCCATGAATGAATATAGTTGATACAGGTTGTATTCGTTCCATGAATGAATACTGTCGATAAAGCTTATATCCTTTACATATACCCTTGTGTTTTGCCTTGATTCGTTGCACAAACGAATATAGTTGATACATGTTGCATTCATTGTGCGAACAAATACAGTTGATACAACTTGTATCGCGAATGAATACAATTGACACAGACTGATTCATTGCATGTATAAATACAAGTGTAAGGACCCGACCCGTCGTTTTATGAGTTACATCCCCGTTTTTCCCGTTTCTGCTTATTTATGTGTTGTTTAGCTATATATCATCGCATCATGTTGGTTGTTTTGTGTTCGGAGTGGCCTTGGAGTGGAATGAGACACTTAGTCTCTTATTCAGAAGTTTAAGTTGGAAAAGTCAACCGGATGTTGACTTATGTGTAGGAGATCTCGGATGTGAATTTTGATGGTTCAGATAGCTTCGTTAGGTGATTTTGGACTGTCACGACCCAAATTTCCCACCTTCGGGACCGTGATGGCGCCTAACATTGTACTCGCTAGGCAAGCCAATGTTACATATTATTACACCTCTTTCCTTTATCCTTTTATAATTAAAGTCTAACAAAACTAAATTAGCGGAAATACATAATTTAATTGATTTCTCATATACTATTAATGAAATCTGAAATAGATACCACCCAGAATCTGGTTTCACAACTCATGAATAATCTACGAATACTACAAGTAATGGTCTGAAAGAAAATACATCTGTCTCAAAGAAAGTAAAGCAGAAATGAAGTAAAGATAGGAGGGGACGCCAGGGCCTACGGATGTCTATAGGACTACCTTGGGTCTCCTGAATGCGGTAACAAAAACCAACCTCTTGATCAGCCACTAGCTCCGAAATCTACACAAGAAGTTCAAAGTGCAGTATCAGTACAACCGACCCCATGTACTGGTAAGTACCGAGCCTAACCTCGACGTGGTAGTGACGAAGCTACGGCAGGTCACAATAACATTTATAACCTGCAACAGTTGATAATAAAACAGAAAAGAAATACATAATGAAATATAACAGTAACTTGCATTAAATAATACTAAACCCAGTCTTCTACCAATACTCAGCTATAACCAATCCTTAAGGGAGTTTCAACACCACAATAATGAGTCTCAGCAGAAATGAATACATAAACAACAATTGATGCGGCGCGCATCCCAATCCCACCATATAATCAATAATGATATAATTATATACCCTTATCACTCCTTGTTGCGGCGTGCAACCCGATCCCACCAGTCCACCTTTATTACTCCTCAATATATCACCCTTATTCCTCCTATTGCAGCATACAATCTGATCTCACCCGTCCACTCTTATTATTCCTTGTTGCAGCGTGCAACCCGATCCCACCAGACAATCACATTCACCCTTATTCCTCCTATTGCGGCGTGCAACTCGATCCCAATATATATATCAGCACCAATTACAAAATAAAGACAAGTGTTTCACAAGTTAACTCAAATCTCCCATAACACTTATACCTCAATCCAACACAATGGAATATCACTACAATTATGAAATTTCACCGTTTAAAACTACACAGCGAGACCAACCAAAATGTACCATGAAGCACCAATAAACCAGTATAAACCAACAGTGTGATATAATGGAACAATTAACAGCACCAATAGAGAAGCAATGTTTAACAAGAAGTAATTAGACATAGAAGTAATTAGACATAGAAGTAAGACAGGAGAGCAATAGATAGGGAAACGGGGAAAGGGAACAAGCTAAACAAGTAATTTGGCGACACATAGGTACTCGTCACCACACCTATAATCCACACTCATGGACATAGAAAGAAAGTCGGGGATCCCTAATCCCTCAAGTCAAGGTTAGACCAAACACTTACCTCAAGCCAACGGGTATTTCAAAGCTCAATCACCGCTTTACCTCTCGATTCTACCACCAATTCACTCATATCTAGTCATAATTAACTTCATAACATCAATAAATGCTAAAGAACTCAATTCTAATGCATAATTATAGGTTTTCCAATATTTTCCCAAAAAGTCGAAAATCGACCCCGGGCTCGCTTGGTCCAAACTCGAAATTTGGACCAAAACCCGATTATCTATTCACCCCCGAGCCCGGATATACAATTGGTTTTGGAATCCGACCATAATTTGAGGTCTAAATCCCCAAATTTCGAAATTCCTAAATTCTACCCCAAAACACTCAATTCCACCATGAAAACCCCTAGATTCTAGGATGAAATCTTGCAAAAAAGATGAAATAGATTCGAAGAAATAAGTTAAAAATCATTTACCTATGATTTGGGGAAGAACTTGCCCTAGAAAAATCGCCTCTTGAAGTTTTGGTTTTGAAAAATGGGAGAATGAATGAAAATCCCGTCCAAATGTTGTTTTGAACTGTCGCAGTTATCGCATTTGCAATAACAGGTTCGCAGATACCAACTCGCAAATGAGAACTGGAAAATCCAGCCTTTACTTTGCAAATGCGATGCTTGGTCTAGCCTGCTGGCATCGCAAATGCGAACAAGTGTTCACAAATGGGGCCACTGTTCCAGTCGCAATTGTGATAGTGACCTTCGCAAATGCAAAACCCCCTTCCCAGCCTCCTGATCGCAAATGTGAAGCTTCTTCGCAAATGCGATACTCGCAGTTGTGAACCAGACTTTGCAATGAGAAGTTTGCAGACCTGCAACATACCAAAAAATTTCCTTAAGTCCAAATCATTCCGTAGCCTATCCAAAACTCACCCGAGCCATCGGGGCTCCAAACCAAACATGCACACAAGTCTTAAAACATCATCGAACTTGCTCGTGTGATCAAATCACCAATATAACATCTAGAACTATGAATTCAACACCAAAACTCATGAAATTTTCAAGATAGTTTTAAAATTTCTATTTTCTCAACCAAAGGTCCGAATTACAACAAATCACTTTTGTTTTTTGCCAATTTTTACAGATAAGGTCTAAATATCATAACAGATCTGTATTAGTCTTACTACACATATTCACGTACGTTAATTCATGCCATAAGGTAGTCGACATAAATCCATGAAGAGATTATCTTTACATCACTCCGAAAGGTTTAGAACGTGATTCCATGAGTCGAGCATGCATTATGTATATGTATCTATTTTACTCTACCGAACCGCGCTATAATCGGCCGGGTATGACACCTATTGTGCAATCACTGATCAATTGGGTTTTACCGAGCTCCATATGGCCTGGTACGATTCTATCGAGCCTTATGATGGTCGTGTACGTTTTTACTGAGCCTATTATGGCCGGGTACGACATGATGATGATGATTTTCACTAAGATGAATGTTTTAAAAGTTTATGTATATATATGTATGTATCATGCATTTCATGTCAGTAGCCCTCTGAGGTACCCAGATGTTACAGGTAGTATATTCTCTATCCCTGTTTACATTACTGCTCGTAATTATATTTTCCTGCCTTACGTACTCAGTACTTTATTCGTACTGATGTCCTTTTTATTTGTGGACGCTGTATGACGTGCTGTAGGTACTGATAGATGAGTAGACGCAGCTCCCCCACCACAGTAGGCTGCCCAGTTCAGCAGTTATTGGCAAGATCCCTTCTCCGGACTTGCCGTGATCTTGGTATGCATTTTTGTTATAGATATTATAGGTATATCGGGGCCCTGTTATGGCAATGTTACAGAACTTATGTTCCTTTAGAGGCTCATAGATAGGTGTCGACTCATGTATAGTTGGGTATGCCTTGTCGGCTGATTTTTGTCGTATAGTCTTTCATGGCGTGGTAGCTCGTACCTTATATATAGTTTCTTGATTGTCTGGTCATCCCATGTTATGTATGTTCATGCCATCATCTTTCATTGTTGGTTTTCCATGATCCATGTCTACTATTTATATTGATCTTGTCGGCCCTAAAATATAATAAAGAAGGTTAGATAAAATATACGTTGGTGCTCGTCAAGTATGACCGGGTGCTAGCCATGGTCTTCCAGTTTGGGTCATGACAAACTTGGTATCAGAGAAAGTTTGTCCAAGGGATTCTCTATGAGCCATGTCTAGTAAAGTCTTGATTATAGATGTGTAGAGCGCCACATTTATAATCAGGAGGATACATGATATCTAGGGTTGTTACCTTCTTCCTGAATGTAGATCGTGCGTAGAGTTGATTCGTAAGTGTTCGTCTCTAATATTCACCTTGTTTTCTTTCAGTGATGCCTTCGACTAGGAAGCAAACGATTAGTATATGGTTTGATACAACCACGGGAAAGGGTACCAGTCAGGTGCCTCAAGTCAGAGCAGGCCAAAATGAGGCTCAGAGTGAGATGCCGCCTCATACCTCATCTACTCTGTCTCCTCAAGAGGATATTAGGAGGCACCCAGCTCCACCAGTTCTGTCGTCTGGCACTACAGACTAGAATATGTGGAGTGCAGTGCGGTTGTTGACTAGCTTGGTAGCTGCTCAGGCTTAGAGGCAAAATACCAGTGTTGTTGATAAATCGGCTAGTACATGAGTTTGTGATTTTATTAATCTAGACTCTCCAGTGTTTACTGGATCAGACCCTAAGGAGGACCCGCAGACTTTTATTGATCAGGTTTATCATACACTACGGGTTATGCATGCTAGTAATACAGAGGCAGTAGAGTTGGCTTCTTATCGGCTACGGGATTTAGCAATTTTCTGATATGATAGTTGTGAGAGATCTAGGGGTCCGAACGCTCCTCCATCTATGTGGAATGAATTTTTTGAGGCCTTTCTTCGTCACTACTTGCTAGTTGAGATACGACGAGCTACAACTGATAAGTTCTTGAACCTTCGACAAGGTAATATGAGTGTGCGAGAGTATAGTATGCAGTTTGATTCTTTAGCAAGGTATGCTCCCTTATGGTGGCCGAGATGAGTGATAGGGTGCATTTGTTCGTGAATGGGTTGGGACTACATCTGATAAATGAGTGCACGATAGCCTCATTGGTGGAGGGCATGGATATTTCCCGTATTCAGGCTTATTCCCAGACCCTAGAGGATCGTAAGCACCAACAGAGGGCAGATAGGGACCAAGATAGGGGCCAGCATAAGAGGGCGAGATTTGCAGGGTATTTTGATGACTTCAGAGGCAGCGTCAGACCCCAGTCTTTGAGGAGTTCAGTGCCACCTATAGCTAGTACTCATCCACAGTTTCAGAGGCCTCGATATGATCGATTTACCTATTTTGGTCCAGGTCAGAGTTTGCGGGCATCAGGCTCGCAACATCACAGGGATACTAGTCAGACGAGACCCCCAACACCATGGTTGTGATCAGTGCGGCAAGGCCTATTTTGGACAATATTGTCGAGGTTCTGATGCGTGCTATTCTTGCGGACAGCCTGGCCATATGATGAGGGATTGTCCTAACATAGGAGGTTATGGTATGGCTCAGCCGACTGGATCAATGTATGGTTCTTCCTCATCAGTTCGACCTCCAGCACGGGGTTTTCATCAGTCGATTGGTCGTGGTAGAGGTAGAGGTGCAGTGCCGAGTTTGAGTTGTGCTCAAAATCGAACCTATGCTTTAATAGGTTGACAGGATCTCGAGTCATCTCCAGATGTTGTTACAGGTATATTGTCTATGTTTTCTTATGATGTATATGCGCTAATTGATCCGGGATCTACATTATCATATGTTACACCCTTTGTGGCTAATAAGTTTGGCATTGAACCTCAATTGATAAGTAAATCACTTGTGGTATCTACTCCGATTGAAGATTCTATGATTGCTAGAAGGGTATATAGAGGTTGCACAGTGATGATTTATAGTCATCAAACCTCGACAAATTTATTTGAGTTAGAAATGGTTGATTTCGATGTGATAATGGGAATGGACTGGTGGCCTCATGCTATGCAAATGTTGATTGTCGTACAAAGATAGTTAGGTTTCAGTTTCTTGGTGAACCCGTCATTGAATGGAAAGGGAACATTTCTACACCTAAAGGTAGGTTTATTTCTTATTTTAAGGCAAGGAAAATGATATCAAAAGGTTACATTTATCATCTCCTTCGAGTTAGGGAAGCGGAGGGAAGCCGCCTACTCTACAATCAATCCCTATGGTCAATGCATTTCCAGATGTTTTCATAGATGAACTCCCAGGCCTTCCTCCTAAAAGGGAGATTGAGTTTAGCATTGATGTGTTGCCTGACACTTAACTAATCTCTATCCCTCCATACAGAATGGCCCCGATAGAGTTACGAGAGTTGAAGGCGCAGTTGAAGGACTTGCTAGATAAGGGATTAATTAGGCCTAGCACTTCACCTTGGGGTGCACCAGTTTTGTTCGTGCGGAAGAAAGACGGGTCGTTAAGGATGTGTATCGATTATCGACAGTTGAATAAGTTTACTATAAAGAACAAGTATCAACTTCCAAGGATTGACGACCTTTTTGACCAACTCTAGAGTGCCAAGTATTTCTCCAAGATTGACTTACGTTCAGGGTATCATCAGGTGAGGGTTAAGGAGAAGGATATTCCAAAGATGGCCTTCTAGACAAGATATAGGCACTTTGAGTTCTTGGTGATGTCATTTGGGCTAACAAATGCCCCAACAGCTTTTATGGATCTCATGAATACTGTATTCAGGTCCTATCTTGATGTGTTTGTGATTGTATTCATTGATGACATTCTGGTGTATTCTCTTTAGGAGGCAGAACATGTGAGCCACTTGTGGATAGTATTACAGACACTTCAGGACCATAAGTTATATGCTAAGCTCTCCAAATGTGAATTCTGGCTGAACTCAGTAGCATTCCTTGGCCATGTGATATCTCAAGAGGGTATTAGTATCGACACTCAGAAGATCGATGCTGTAAAGAATTGGCCGAGACCTACAACACCATCAGAAGTTCGTAGCTTCCTAGGGCTAGCAGGATATTATAGGCAATTTGTAGAAGGGTTTTCCTCTATATCAGCACCATTGACTAAGTTAACACAGAAAGCTACCAAGTTCCAGTGGTATGACACTTGTGAACGTAGTTTTCAGGATCTGAAGAATCGATTGACATCCACACCAGTGCTCACTCACCCTGAAAGAACAGAAGGTTATATGGTATATTGTGATGCCTCAGGTATAGGTTTGGGGTGTGTATTGATGCAGCATAGGAAGGTGATTGCTTATGCATCAAAATAATTGAAGAAGCATGAAAAGAATTATCCAACCCATAATTTGGAATTGGCTACAGTAATATATGCTTTGAAGATATGGCAACACTACTTATACGGCGTCCATGTTGACATCTATACAGATTACAAGAGTTTACAAGATATCTTCAAGTAGAAGGAGTTGAATTTGAGGCAGTGTAGGTGGCTTGAATTACTGAAAGACTATGACGTCGAGATATTGTATCATCCCGGTAAAGCCAATGTTGTGGCAGACGCTCTTAGCCGTAAGTCAATGAGAAGCTTAGTACATATTGAGGCAGGTAGACGGGGGGTGACTAAAGAGCTTCATCAGCTAACCAATATAAGAATCAGATTGTTAGACTCTGATGACAGAGGTGTTACTGTATAGAATACATCAGAATCATCTTTGGTACCAAGGTAAAAGCACGGCAATATGAAGATCCTATCTTAGTACAATTGAGAGAGAGCATTCAGCAGTGTAAAATTATAGCTTTTGAGATCAAAGGAGATGGGGCACTGAGATACCAGGGCCGATTATGTGTGCCTAATGTGGCAGGGTTGCGAGAGAAGATTATGAATGAGATTCATCAATCTCGATATTCCATCCTTACCAGCTCGACAAAGATGTTTCATGATGTCAAGGAACAGTATTGGTGGGATACCATGAAGAAGTCTATTGCATAATTTGTAGCCCAGTGTCCTAATTGTCAATAAATAAAGATAGAACATCAGAAACCTGATGGATTGCTTCAAAATATAGAGATTCCGACCTGGAAATGGGAGGTGATTAATATGGACTTCATTATTGGATTACCTCGCTCTTATCATAAGTTTGACTCCATCTGGGTGATAGTTGATCGACTTACAAAATGTGCCCATTTTCTGTCAGTTAAGACAACTTACACGGTGGAAGATTATGCGAAGTTGTATATCAAGGAGATTGTTAGGCTTCATGGTGTTCCAGTATCTATTATATCATACTGAGGAGCTCAATTTACAGCTAACTTTTGGAGGTCTTTTTAGAAGGGTTTAGGCGTACAAGTGAATCTCAACACTGCATTTCATCCGCAAACTGACGGACAGGCTGAACGTACCATTTGGACACTTGAAGATATGCTACGAGCATATGTTCTAGATTTCAAGGGTAATTGGGATGACCATCTTCCACTCATAAAATTTTCCTACAATAATAGCTACCATTCTAGTATTAAAATGGCCCCATACGAGGCACTATTTGGGAGGAGATGTAGATCACCAGTTGGATGGTTCAAAGTCGGTGAAACAGAATTATATGGGCCAGATTTGATTCACCAAGCCATTGAGAAGGTGAGAGTGATACATGAGCGATTGAGGATGGCACAAAGTAGGCAAAAGTCTTATTCCAATGTCCGAAGTCGCAATCTGGAGTTTGAGGTTAGTGATTGGGTTTTCCTGAGGATCTCACCAATAAAGGGTGTTATGCATCTTAGGAAGAAAGGTAAGCTGATTCTAAGGTATATCAGGCCATATAAAATTCTTTAACGAATTGGATAGGTTGCATATGAGTTAGAATTGCCATCCGAATTGGAATTTGTCCATCCAGTATTCCATGTATCCATGTTGAGGAAATGTATTGGAGACCCTTCTCAAGTCGTCCCTATCAAAGATGTACAAGTTACAAAGGATCTATCATATAAAGAAGTGATAGTGGCTATATTAGATCGACAAGTCCTCAAGCTGAGAACAAAAGATGTAGCTTCCGTCAAAGTATTGTGGAGGAACAAGAATATGGAAGAAATGACATGGGAAGTAGAAGAGGAGATGAAGTCTAAATACCCTTACCTATTTTAGAAGGAAGATAACGAGGATGCTAGGGGAACGCAGGACGCATTAGAAGGTGAAATAGCTCTATGAGGTAAGCAGTAGCTTGAGAATACTCTTCCTTAATACAAAATGGTGATATGTAGATAATGTACATTTCCATTATACTTTATATAACCTTGTGAGGCCATACGTTGGGCTTCACTACTTGCAATATTTTCTAGTTACCATTTTATAGGGGAATATTGACCGAAAATTTCCATTGGAATCCACGATGATTTGGACTCCCCATAAACCTTTACATTCGAGGATGAATGTTCCTAAGGGGGGAGGGTGTTACAACCCATATTCACGTACGTTAGTTCATGCCATAAGGTAGTCAACGTAAATCCATAAAGAGATTATACTTAAGATGATAAGAAGTTAATCCTATTGGTCTTAAATGATACATAGTGTATAAGGGTGGTTAACAAGTATTAGAAGTTAAACGAATCAAGGATGTTGTCAGCCTTATTTTTGGGTAAACCTAGAGTTGCTTAATACACTCAAGAGATCATGTTTTAAGGTATTTGAATCATATAATATCCGTATCATAAGTCTTGAAGTCAAACGAGTTATGAAACAAAAGTTGACAAAAGTTGTCGCAACTTAGGTTCATAATTTTACTTAAACATTAGGTCAAATGTTACTACGCTTTTCTCCCAATTTACTTGGTATTACGGGGTGATATACCTATAAAATTGAAAATCTATGAGTCTAGTTTTCAACTCATTAAACCGTTTGTCAATACAATCTTGTAGTAGAGAGATATTCGCATTTTCAGGAGACTGAGCCAAGCACCTCTCTATGGGGCCCACTTAGGCAGTTTAAGACATTTGGATATATATATGATGCCTCCAACCCTTTTTAAGTCATTTTATTTCAATACAATCAGACTTTAAAACCCTAGAAACACCCTCTCAAGGTTCTCTCAAGATTCAAGGCCCAAACAAAGGGCAAACAACACAAATCAAGTGTCGGGGATCCCGTAGCGCTAGTAAGTTTTTTGTTCTTCTTATTGTTGCTCATTTTTGTGTTGTTATAGGTGGTGTGGGAGGTTATTTTAAGGGTTTTATGTTCTGTAAATACTCGTTCAAGTTCTTAATATCAACCCTAGGTGATTTCAAGCCTTCTAAAGTGATTCTAGTATCGAAAACCCCTAATTGATTGCTAGTTTCGTTTCCTTGTTGATGTGGCAACATTGGAGGGATATTTCGTGGACAATTAAGGTCAAATTGGAGTTTTTATTTCTATATAAAGGTAAAGAACCTCTTTGGAGGGATACTCTACATGTATTTAAGATTATCCAAGTTGCGGCTAAGTCATTGAAGCTAGAACTTGTGAAATATATATCGAAAGGCTTGGTAGTAATATTATCGGTTGGTGGACTGTTTTGGGAGGCTCAATATGATTAACATTGATGTTGTTTGGGATGTTTGGTGATTTTTTCACTTGTGGGAAGTCATATAAATAGGGGATGTGCTGTCCGTTTCATCGTAAAATAGGTTGCGGTCAGTACATAATAGTTACGACGCTTAAACGTTAACGATAGTGTCATTTCTCCTATTGTAGACTAAGGAGTCGTGACATTTGCATAGCTTGAGTTTGGGTAGTATATACAAGGTATGTGAGGCTATCCCTTTACTTCTTTTGCATGACACCAATTGTACATTATGTAATGAATGAGCATCCAAAGGTACTCTACTATTAGAAGCTAGCAGTACTTACATTGTTTCCCTTCTTATGGAACGATTGATGTTGATGTTGCTTCTCTTATTATTATGTTATCAATGTTGTTGGTACTTCCTGATTCTTACAAGACTCATGATGAAGAGTTAGTCCTAAAACGTGTACGGAGGATACCAAACTTATGTCACTCCGAAAGGTTTAAAATGTTATTCCATAAGTCGAGCATGCATTATATATATGTATCTATTTTACTCTACCGAGCCACGCTATAGTCGGCCGGGTACATTTTTACCGAGTCTATTACGGATGGGTACAACATGATGATGATGCCCACTGAGGCGTATGTTTTAAAAGTTTATGTATATATATATGTATCATGCATTTCATGTCAGTAGCCCTCTGAGGTACCCAGATGTTACATGTAGTATATTCTCTATCCCTATTTACATTACTGCTCGTACTTATGTTTTCCTTCCTTACATACTCAGTACTTTATTCGTAATGACGTCCTTTTTATTTGTGGACAATGCATGTCGTGCTGCAGGTCCTGATAGATCGGTAGACGCAGCTCCCCCACCACAGTAGGCTGCCCGGTTCAGCAGTTATTGGCAAGATCCCTTCTCCGAACTTGCCGTGGTCTTGGTATGCATTTTTGTTATAGATATTATGGGTATGTCGGGGCCCTATTCCGGCAATGTTGCAGCACTTATGTTCCTTTAGAGGCTCATAGACATGTGTCGACTCATGTATAGTTAGGTATGCCTTGTCGACTGATTTTTGTCGTATAGTCTTTCATGGTAGCGTGGTAGCTCGTACCTTATATATATAGTTTCTTGACTGTTTGGGCATCCCATGTTATGTATGTTCATGCCATCATCTTTCATTGTTGGTTGTCCATGATCCATGTCTACCATTTATATTGATCTCGTCGGCTCTAAAAGATGATAAAGAAGGTTAGATAAAATATACGTGGGTGCTCGGCAAGTATGATCAGGTGCTAGCCATGGCCCTCCAGTTTGGGTCGTGACAATCGGGCTCTAAAACCAAAATACGGGCCCAATACCAACAAGATAAAATCTTTTAAATTATTACATTTTCAGACTTATCAATTTTCTTCAAAAATTCATTTCTCGAGCTAAGAACTTCGGACCCGGGCATACGCCCAGGTCTCATATTTTACTATGGACCCTCCGGGACTGTCGGAACACGGGTTCGGGTCTGTTTACCAAAACGTTGACCAAAGTCAAGAAAATTTATCTTTTTAAGCCAAAAATCATAATTTCTTAAATTTTCACATAATGGCTTTCCGGATACACTCCCAGACTGCGCACGCAAATCAAGGAGGGACAAAAGGAGGTTTTCAAGGTCTTAGAACACGGAATCGGATTCTAAAATAACCTTTTGGGTCATCACATTCTCCACCACTAAAACAATCATTCGTCCTCGAATGGACATAGAAAAGTACCTGAGTCGGTGAAAGGGTGGGGATTTCTTCTCCTCATATCGAACTCGGACTCCTAGGTAGCTTCCTCCATAAGCTGACCTCTCCATTGCACACGAACCGAAGGGTAACTCTTCGATCTCCCGGTCTAGAATAGCTATCGGCTCCTCCTCGTAGGTCAAATCCTTGTCCAACTAGACAATGCTGAAATCTAACATGTGGGATGGATCTCCGTGATACTTCCGAAGCATGGACACATGAAACACTAGATGTATAGCTGATAAACCTGGCGATAACGCAAGTATGTAAGCCACCTCTCCCACTCGATCAAGGATATCAAAAGGTACGATGAACTTAGGGCTTAGCTGGCGCTTCTTCCCAAATCTCATCGCGCCCTTCATAGGCGACACCTGAAGCAACACTCGCTCTCCGACCAGGAATGCCACATCACAAACCTTACGGTCAGTATTACTCTTTTGCCTGGACTGAACTGTATGGAGCCTATCCTAAATAATCTTAACTTTATCCAAGGAATCCTATACTAAATCTGTACCCAACAACCGAGCCTCCCCCGACTCAAACCACCCAACTGGCGATCGACATCGTCTACCATATAATGCCTCATAAGGAGCCATCTGGATGCTCGACTGATAGTTGTTTTTATAGGCAAACTCCGCTAACGGCAAGAACTGATCCCAAGAACCTCCAAAGTCAAAAACACAGGCGCGAAGCATATCCTCCAAACTTTGAATAGTACGCTCGAACTGTCCGTCCGTCTAAGGATAAAATGTTGTGTTCAACTCGACCCGTGTACCCAACTCACGCTATAGTGCCCTCCAAAATGCAAGGTACACTATGTACCTCGGTCAGAAATGATAGACACAGGCACACCATGAAGACGAACGATCTTACGGATATAAATCTCTGCCAACTGCTCCGAAGAATAGGAATGAAATGTGCTGACTTAGTCATCCTATCCACAATAACCCATACTGCGTCGAACTTCCTCTAAGTCCGTGGGAGTCCAACAACAAATTCCATAGTGATACACTCCTACTTCCACTCAGGAATCTCAATCTTCTGAATCAAACCACCAGGTCTCTGATGCTCGTACTTTACTAGATGACAATTCAAACACCGAGCTATAATGCAACAATATCCTTCTTCATCCTCCTCCACCAATAATGCTTCCGCAAATCCTGATACATCTTAGCAGCGCCCGGATAAATAAAATACCAGGAACTATGGGCCTCCTCTAGGATCAACTCACGAAGCCCATCCACATTAGGCATACAAACACGACCCTGCATCCTCAAAAATCCATCATCTCTCACTGTAAACTGCTTGGCACCACCGTGTCGCACTATGTCCCTAAGGATGAGAAAATGAGGGTCATAATACTGCCGATCTCTAATACGCTCAAATAATGAAGACCGAGCGACTGTACAAGCTAGAACACGACTGGGCTCAGCAACATCCAACCTCATGAATTGATTAGCCAAAGCCTAAACATCCAAAGCAAGCAGTCTCTCACCGACTGGAATATACGCAAGGCGACCCATAGTAGAAGACTTCCTACTCAAAGTATCGACCACCACATTGGCCTTCCCGAGATGATACAAGATGGTGATATCATAGTCTTTCAATAGCTCTAACCACATTCTCTGCCTCAAATTGAGCTCCTTATGCTTTAACAAATACTGCAAACTCTTATGATCCGTGAACACCTCACACGACACGCCATATAGATAATGCCTCCAGATCTTCAACGCGTGAACAATAGCTGCTAGCTCCAAGTCATGAACTGGATAATTCTTCTCGTAAATCTTCAACTGCCATGAAGCATATGCAATAACCTTTCCATTCTGCATCAATACTGTACCAAGTCCAATACGATATGCGTCATAATATAATATATGTGGCCATGAACCTTTGGGCAATACCAACACCAGCGCCGTAGTCAAAGCTGTCTTGAGCTTCTGAAATTTTGCCTTACACTCGTCTGACCACCTGAACGGGGCACTCTTCTTGGTCAATTTGGTCATCGGGGCTGCTATGGATGAAAACTCCTCCACAAACCGACGGTAATAACCCCCCAAACCCAAGAAACTCCGGATCTTTATAGCTGATATGGGTTTAGGCCAGTCCTTGACTGCCTCAATTTTCTTAGGATCCACTTGAATACCCTCTGCTGATATGACGTGACCCAAGAAAGCAACTGAACTCAACCAAAACTCACATTTCGAAAACTTGGCATATAATTGGCTATCTCTCAGAGTCTGAAGAACGACTCAAAGATGCTGCTCATGCTCCTCTCAGCTGCGGGAGTAGATCAAGATATCATCAATAAAAACAATCACGAATCCATAAATGATGCTGGCACATTTGTCAAGCCAAATGACATCACTAAGAACTCATAATGCCCATATCGAGTCCGAAAAGTTGTGTTAGGGACATCGGATGCCCTAATCCTCAACTGATGGTAGCCAGATCTTAAATCAATCTTTGAAAACATTTTGGCACCCTGAAGCTGATCAAATAAATCATCAATCCTCGACAACAGATACTTGTTCTTAATGGTGACTTTGTTCAACTGTCGATAATCTATGCACATCCTCATTGATCCGTCCTTCTTCTTAACAAACAACACCGGCGCACCCCAGGGCGAGACACTAGGTCTAGTAAAGCCTTTATAAAGCAAATCTTGCAACTAATCCTTCAATTCTTTCAACTCTAGCGGGGGCATGCGATACGGCGGAATAGAAATGGGCTGGGTGCCCAGAGCCAAATCAATGCAAAAGTTAATATCTCTGTCGGGTGGCATCCGCGGCAGGTCTACAAGAAACACCTCTGGAAACTCCCGAACAACTAGCACAGAATCCATAAAAGGAACCTTAGTACTAGAATCACAAATGTAAGCCAAATAAGCCAAACACCCCTTCTCGACCATACGCCCAGCCTTCATATAAGAGATAACTCTGCTGGTAGTATAACTATGAGTCCCCCTCCACTCCAATCGGGGCAACCCCGGCAAAGCTAAGGTCACGATCTTGGTGTGAAAATACAATATGGCATGATAAGGTGACAACCAATCCATCCCCAAAATGACATTGAAATCCACCATATCAAGAAGTAGGACATCTACACTAGTCTCAAGACCTCCAATAACAACCACACACGAACGATAGACACGATCTACAATAATAGAATCACCCATCGGTGTGGACACATATACGAGAGCACTCAATGAATCACGAGGCACAACCAAATATGAAGCAAAATAAGAAGACACATAAGAGTATGTAGACCCTAGATCAAATAGAACTGAGGCATCTCTACTAAACCAAAATAGTACCTGTGATAACTGCATCAAAGGACTCAGCCTCAGGTCTGGCTGGGAAAGCATAACATCGGGGCTGGGCCCCACCACCCTAAACTATATCTCTGGGACGGCCTCTTGCTGGCTGGCCTCCACCTCTAATGGTCTGACCTCCACCTCTAGCGGGCTGACCCCTACATCTAGCTGGCTGGGCAGGCAGTGCTGGAATCATGGCATGAGAATTCTACTGCTGCGACTGAACACACACTAATCTCGGACAGGTCCTCCAGACATGGACGTACTCACCATACTCAAACATCCATCTGAATACGGCGATTGAGAAAACTGAGATTGACCCTGACAGGCCGGCTGACCGCGATAATAACTCTGAATAGGAGGTGCCCGGATGGCAGCTGGCGGTGCACTATAAGTTGTCTGCCCTGAATGAGGTACATAAGGACCACGACCCCCTGAAGCTCCATGGGATGTCTGAAGTTCTGAATAAAATGATCTGGGATGATGACCTCTACCGAAAGTACCCCGACCTTTAGATGTGGCCCAACTGAATCCACCGGAGTGACGAGGCCTCTTGTCATACCCGTGACCACTCCCCTGAGCTAAAACCATCTCAACTCGTCTGGCCACATTGGCTGCATCCTGGAAAGAAATCTCACTCTCTGTCTCCTTAGCCATCTGCAATCTGATAGGCTGAGAAAGTCCCTCAATAAACCTCATCACCCCCCCCCCTCTCTCTCTCTCTCTCGGTGAGAAGTATAAGAAGAGCATGACGGTCCAAATCAACAAATTTGGTCTCGTACTGAGTGACGGTCATAGAACCCTACTAAAGGCGCTCAAACTGCCTTTGATAGTCCTCTCTCTGAGTGATAGGAAGATACTTCTCCAAGAATAGCTGCGAGAACTGGTCCCAAGTGAGAGCTGTGACCCAGGTGGTCTGGCCAAACAATAATCTCTCCACTATTTCTTGGCGGAACCTAATAGACGAAAAGCAGCAAAGTCGACCCCATTGGTCTCCACTATCCCCATGTTCCGTAGAACCTCCTGGCAACTGTCCAAATAGTCTTGGGATCCTATGAAGATGTACCGCTATAGGTAGTAGTGAAAATCTTGGTAAACCTGTCCAATCTCCACAAGGCATTAGTAGACATAACTGACGCATCACTGGTCTGTGCTACAATACCCGGCGGAACTACCCCAACTGGCTGAGCTGCTGGAGTCTGAAACTGGGGAGCCATATGCACGACCTCTTCCTCATCCTCTGCCCCTCATAGGAGCTGCCACTGGGGGCTCAGACTGTTGGCCGGCTGATGAAGCGGTACGTGTTCTCGCCATCTGTGAAAGAACATAGTAGAGAGTTCAATTAGCATTGAGAGATCAAACCGCACGACAGAGATGAATAAAAGTGAAATTGTTCCTAACTCTGTAGCCTCTAGAGGATAAGCACAAACGTCTCCGTACAGATCCCTCAGACTCTACCAAGCTTGTCCGTGAATTGTGAGACCTAGGCAACCTAGTGCTCTGTTACCAACTTGTCATGACCCGAATTTTCCACCTTCGGGACTGTGATGGTGCCTAACATTGTACTCGCTAGGCAAGCCAATTTTACAGATTATTACACCTCTTTCCTTTATCCTTTTTTAATTAAAGTCTAACAAAACTAAATCAGCGAAAATACATAATTTAACTGATTTCTCATATACTATTAACAAAAGCCAAAATAGATACCACCTAGAATCTGGTGTCATAACTCATAAACAGTCTACGAATACTACAAGTAATGGTCTGAAAGAAAATAGATCTGTCTCAGAGAAAGTAAAACAGAAATGAAGTAAAGATAGAAGGGGACACCAGGGCCTACGGACGTCTGTAGGACTACCTTGGGTCTCTTGAATGCGGTAACAACAACCAACCTCTCGATCATCCACTAGCTCCAAAATCTACACAAGAAGTGCAGAGTGCAATATAAGTACAACCGTCCCTATATACTGGTAAGTGCCGAGCCTAACCTCGACGAGGTAGTGACGAGGCTATGGCGGGTCATAATAACATATATAACCTGCAACAGTTGATACTAAAATAGAAAGTAAATACAGAATGAAATATAATAGTAACTTGCATTAAAAATACGGAACTCAGTCTTCTACCAATACTCAACTATAACCAATCCTTAAGGGAGTTTCAACACCACAATAATAAGTCTCAGCAGAAATGAATACACAAACAACAATTGATGTGGCGCGCATACCGATCCTACCATATAATCAATAATGATATAAATATCCACCCTTATCACTCCTTGTTGTGGTGTGCAACCCGATCCCACCAGTCCACCTATTACTCCTCAATATATCACCCTTATTCCTCTTGTTGCGGCGTGCAACCCGATCTCACATGTCCACTCTTATTACTCCTTGTTGCGGCGTGCAACCCAATCCCACCAGACAATCACATTCACCCTTATTCCTCCTGTTGCGGCGTGCAACCTGATCTCAAGATATATATCAACACCAATCGCAAAATAAAGACAAGTGTTTCACAAGTTAACTCAAATTCCCCAAAACACTTATACCTCAATCCAACACAATGGAATATCACTATAATTATGAAATTTCACCATTTAAAACTACATAGCGAGACCAACCAAAGTGTACCATGAAACACCAATAAAACAGAATAAACCAACAGTGTGATATAATGGAACAATTAACAACACTAATAGAGAAGCAATGTTCAACAAGAAGCAATTAGACATGGAAGCATCAATAAGCAAGTAGTAAGTAAGACAGGAGAGCAATATATAGGAAAATGGGGCAAGGGAATAGGCTAAACAAGTAATTTGGCGATGTATAGGTACTCGTCACCACATATATACACCACACACATGGTATTTCACATAGCAAGCAAGTCGGGGATCCCTAATCCCTCAAGTCAAGGTTAGAACAACACTTACCTCAAGACAACGGGTATTTCAAAGCTCAATCACTAGTTTACCTCTCGATTTTTACCACCAATTCACTCATATCTAGTCATAATTAACTTAATAACATCAATAAATTCTAAAGAACTCAATTCTAATGCATAATTATAGGTTTCCCAACATTTTCCTCAAAAGGTCGACATCGAACCCGGGCCCGCTTGGTCCAAACTCGAAATTCGGACAAAAACCTGATTACCCATTCACCCCCGAGCCCGGATATACAAATGGTTTTGGAATCCGACCTCAATTTGAGATCTAAATCCCCAAATTTTGAAATTCCTAAATTTTATCCAAAAATACCTAATTCCACTATGAAAACCCCTAGATTCTAGGATGAAATCTTGTAAAAAGATGAAATAGATTGGAAGAAATAAGTTATGAATCCTTTACCTATGATTTGGGGAAGAGCTTGCCCTAGGAAAATCGCCTCTTGAAGTTTAGGTTTTGAAAAATGGGAGAATGAATAAAAAATCCCGTCCAAATGTTATTTTGAACAGTCGCAGTTATCGCATTTGTGATCACAGGTTCGCAAATGCGGCCTTTACTTTGCAAATGCGAAGCTTGGCCTGGCCTACTGGCATCGCAAATGCGAACAAGTGTTTGCAAATGCGGCCATTGTTCTAGTCGCAATTGCGACAATAAGCTTCGCAAATGCGAAGGTCCCCTTACCAACCTCCTGATCGCAAATGCGAAGTTCTTCGCAAATGCGATGCTCGCATTTGCGAGCCCAACGTCGCAATTGTGAAGTCTATAAACCTGCAACATACCAGAAAATTTCCTTAAGTTCAAAATCATTTCGTAGCCTATCCAAAACTCACCCGAGCCCTCGGGGCTCCAAATCAAACAGGCAGACAAGTCTTAAAACATCATACAAACTTGCTCGCACGATCAAATAACCAAAATAACATCTAGAATTATGAATTCAACACCAAAACTCATGAAATTTTCAAGATAGTTTCAAAATATTTATTTTCTCAACCAAAGGTCCAAATTGCATCAAATCACTTCCGTTTTTCACCAAATTTCACATATAAGATCTAAATATCATAACGGACTTATACCGGGCTCCGGAATCAAAATACGGAGCCGATACCAATAAGATCAAATCTTTTAAATTATTACATTTTCAGTCTTAACAATTTTTTCAAAAATTCATTTCTCGGCCGAGGGACCTCGGAATTCGATTCTAAGCATACGTCCAGGTCTCATATTTTACTACGGACTCTCTACGACCGTCGGAATACGGGTCTGGGTCTGTTTATTCAAAACATTGACCGAAGTCAACAAAATTTATCTTTTTAAGCCAAAAATCATCATTGCTTAAATTTTTCATATAAGGGCTTTTTAGATACACGCCCGGACTGCACACGCAAATCAAGAAGGGACAAAAGGAGGTTTTCAAGGCCTCAAAACATAGAATCAGATTTTAAAATAAAAGATGACCTTTTAATTTGGAGGTCCGTGGTAGAATTATTCTTGAATTGGAGAAATTGAAAATTTGGCGTTTTCCGGTCGGCAGTGAAAATCTTGATATCGGGGTCGGAAAGAAATTCCGAAAATTGGAGTAGGTCTGTTATGTCATTCGGGGTGAGGATTGATAGGTTTCGGCATTGTTTACAGAATTCAGTAGTTTTGAAATTCTTAGGTTTGAATCCGAGGGTGATTTGGTGTTTTGATGTTGTTTTGAGCATTCCGAAGGTTTGAATAAGTTTGAATGGTGATATATGACTTGTTGGAATGTTCAGTTGAGGTATTGAGGGCCTCGGGTTGATTTCGGGAGGTTGTCGGATGAAGGATGGGATTTAAGGAAGTGCTAAAGAATTTCCTTCAGTTGTCATAACCGTGCCTGCGGAGTGGGAACCACAGGTACGAGGCCCGTAGAAGTGCATAAGCAACCACAGATATGGCCATAGGTGAGAAGGGTAGGAGCCACAGGTGCGTGCATGGGACCACAACTGCGAGATCTCATATACGGGATTTTGATCGCAGAAGTGGTTTTCGAGGTTTAAGTGAAAATCGCACCTGCAATGGATTTTCCACGGGTGCGGCATCACAGAAGCGACTTATGGACCGAAGATACGGAAGTCCTGGGCAGAAAGTATATAAGATCCCCTTGGCGAATTTTAGCCCATTTTCCACCATTTTTGGACGAGTTTGGAGCTTAGAGCAGTAATTTCAAGAGGGAATCGAGGGGTATCAGTAAGGTAAGTTACTTGGGCTTTATATTTTGTGTTTGTGATGATTTTTCTACTATTTAATCATGAAATTAGTGGAGGATTTAGAGTGAAGTTGAAGGGCTAGGGCTTGAGTTTTGGAGAGCTTTGATTGGGGATTTGAGGGGCCATTTGAGGTCAGATTTTGATGATTTTGGTATGAATAGACACGGGAGTGAAAGGAGTTTCTAGTTTTGTGATTTTTGTTGGATTTCGAGACGTGGGCCCGGGGCCGGGTTTGAGTTCAATTCAAGATTTTTGGTCTAATTTGATTATTTTTGTGTGGAATTTATTCCTTTAGCATATATTGATGATAATATACTGATTTTGGTTAGATTCGGAGCATTTGAAGGCCGAGTCGAGAGGCAAAGGCATCGCGGGTTAGAGTTTTGTCTGATTTGAGGTAAGTAATGATTGTAAATCTTGTCCTGAGGGTATGAAACCCCGGATTTCACATCGTTTCACTATTTTAAGGTGACGCGCACGCTAGATGACGAGTGTGAGGGTGTGCACCGTTGGGAATTGTGATTTGGTCCGTCCCGTAGCGACTATTAAGTTGCGTATTTGACTGAAAAATATTTAATACTTATGTGCTTTGGAAAGTATTACTATGTTTTGGGCTGAATGCCATATTTGGGCCTTGTGCCAAGCTGTTGGACCCTTAGGGATTTTTAACTACTATTTCCTCACTGTTTTGGTTTAAAATATATACTCAGCCATGCTATATTTTACTGATTTCATAACTTAGTCTTATTTACTACGTTTTGATGCATAAAATGATATTTTAGGCTAAGCACCATGTTTTATTAATAGCCCGAGTGGCTTGAGAGATTTCTGACTGAGTGAGGTCGAGGGCATGTGTTGTGAGGATATCATGGGATCGGGCTGCGTGCTGCAGCATGTTGTATCGATTTTTGATATATGAGAGGTAGAGGGTCTGATTTATTATGCCACGAGATGGCTTGTTATAATGTTTGGGTTGTAGGAGCCCATCCGGAGTATGTACAACCCCAATGAGCGCGGGTACCCTGAGTGAGTGATATGATGTTGCCCGAGGGACTGTTCTTGATTCATGTTGTTCCCGAGGGGCTGATTTTGAGTGATGTTATGCCCGAGGGGCGGTTTATGATACATATTTTGCCCGAGTGGCTATTTATGATTTTCATTACTTTTACTCTAAATTTCAATGAACCTCTGTTGAAATTATTGTAAAAATATCTTCAAGTGATTTTTTTTACTGAAAATGGATTTTAAACGAGATGATTTGACTATATTCTGTTTTGAAGGCAGACTGTATTTACTGTGATTTCATGATGTGAATTTATGCAATTTACTTTCATTACTTACTGAGTTGGCATACTCACATTACTCCCTGCACCTTGTGTGCAGATCCAGGAGTTGCTGGACGTGATAGCGAGCGCTGATCTTTCATCCGTCGCGGATATTCGGAGTCGACAAGGTAGCTGCATGGCGTTCGCAGCCTTACTCTTCTCCCTCTTATCTTCCTTGTACTATATTAGTGTTTTTTTTCCTAGACTGTGATAGTCTTAGTTGTATTCAGACAGTCCGTAATAGATGCTCGTGACTTGTGACACCCCGATGTCGAGCCTTTGTTCTTTCCGCACTTGTTATTTAGACTTATGTTGTGAAATTTTATTAATGATTAGCTTGAAACATCTTTATTATGAAATTTCGATTTGTTTTGGGATTATGTCGGCTGACCTAATTTCATGATAGGCGTTATCACAACCGAGTTGGTTTTGGGATCGTGACAATAAGTGATACAAACTGATAACAATTAAACAGTAATTACAAATAGTAATTAGGTATACTATAATTACATATAATAATTAAGTTCTAAATTGTAGTGCTTTTTGAAAATTCCTCGAACAACAACGTAACTGGGCCATCCTACCGATGACCAAATAGAATAAGGCCCATATGTTAATTACTATTAAATCATATCATATGAAAATTGTTCCCGTATAGTATATCATTTTATATGTAGAACAATTATCCTAGTTCAAGGTTCATAAATCTTAATCAATCACTTGTCCTTAAAATATTTTGTGCATTATACCATGTCTAGTTTGAAACATGGTCTTTTGCATAAAACACGTTATACAGAAGTTATCACTTACTGCACAATAATTGCCTATTTACCCAAGCATTTACGTGGCTATATCACTCAAAACAAACTTAAACCAATAACTCAATGTGATTGACCCAAAAAGTCATCTAATGTTTTAGAATTCGATTTCGTGTTTCGAGGCCTTCAAACCTTATTTTATCTTTTCTCGATTTGCGTATGCAATTCGGGTATATTTCCGGAAAGCTTTTATGTGAAAATTGATAAAACTAATAATTTTTGCCTTTAAAAATTAATTTTAGTTGACTTCGGTCAATGTTTTGAGTAAACGAATTCGGACCCATATTTGACGGTCCCGGTGGGTCCGTAGTAAAATATGGGACCTGGGCGTATGCCCGGAATCGAATTCCGAGGTCTCTAGCTCGAGAAATAAATTTTTGATGAAAATTGTAAGACTCAAATTATAATGATTTAAAGAATTTGATTAATGATTGATCTCATTGGTATCGGGCTATTTTGGTTCCGGAGTCCGGTACAAGTTTAATATAATATTTAAGTCATGTTTGTAAAATTTGGTAAAAAAAATAGAGTTTATTTGACGTGATTCGAGCATCCGGTTGAGAAAAGAGGGATTTCAAGTGTTCTTAAGAATTTCATGTGTTTTGGTGTTAAATCCATAGTTTTTTTATGTTATTTTGGCGATTTGATCGCACGAACAAGTTCGTATGATGTTTTAAGACCATGTTTGGTTTGGAGCCCCGAGGGCTCAGATGAGTTTCAATAGGCTACGGAGTGATTTGGAACTTAGAAAAGTTGCTGGTGTTCTTCAGCTGTGTTGCACGCCTCAGACCTCGCAAATGCGAAGAGAAGCCGGGCCAGCCTATGTCCGCAAATGCGAACAACCCTTCGCATTTGTGAAGTTGGTCTGGGGAAGGGGTCCTTTGCAATTGCGAACAATTAGTTCACATTTGTGACAGAAGCAGAAATGCGACAGGTTTGCATTTGCGATGTCTTTCTCGCATTTGCGAGCTTCGCAATTACGAAGCTCTGGTCGTAAATGCGATATCTGCAACTGTGTAAAAGGGATTTAGACGGGATTTTTCATTCATTCTCCCATTTTTCAAAACCTAGAACACAAATGGCGATTTTCCAAAGACTTTTTCTTCCCCAAATCATAGGTAAGTGATTCTTAACTCATTTCTTTCAATCTTTCATTTCTTTTAACAAGATTTCAACCTAGAATCTAGGATTTTCATGGTGGAATTGGAGATTTTTGGGTAGAAATTAGGGATTTCGAAATTTGGAGATTTAGACCTCAAATTAAGGTCGAATTCCAAAACCAATTATATATCCGGACTCGGGGTGAATGGGTAATCGGGTTTTCATCCAAATTTCGGGTTTTGACCAAGTGGACCCGGGATCTATTTTTCACTTTTTGGGAGAAATGTTGGAAAACTTATATTATGTATTGGAATTGATTTCTTTAGCGATAATTGATGTTATTAAGTTAATTATGACTAGATACGAGTGGTTCGGAGGTGAAAACTAGAGGAAAAGCTGTAATTGAGCAGTGAGTGGCCTATGGATTGAGGTAAGTGTTTGATCTAACTTTGACTTGAGGGATTAGGGATCCCCGACTTAATTGCTATGTGAAATTTCATGTGCATGGCGTATAGGTGAGGTGACGAGTACCTATGCGCCGCCAATTTATCTGTGTTGATTATTCCCTTTCCATTCTTAATGCATTGTTCCCTACCTTAATTGCTACCTGTCTTATTGATATTTTCATGATTAGTTGCTACTTGTCGGATATTGCTTCGCTGTAATAAGTATTGGACATTACGTGATTTCATCATTTCATATTATTGGTTTAAGCTGTTTATCAGTATTTAATTGTATACTTTGGATTGGTCTCACTGAGTAGTATAATTCGAGTGAAGTTTCATAATTTTACCGCTTTCCATTTGTTTTAGTTGATGTTAAATACCATGAGGAGTTTTGAGCTAAATTGTGAAATTTCTGTTCTTATTGTGTGATTGGTACTAATATGGTGAGATCGGGTTGCACGTTGCAACAGGAGGAATAAGGGTGAAATATTATTATATGGTGGGATCGGGTTGCGCACCGCAACAGGAGGAATAAGGGTGATATATTAAGGAGTAATGAGGGTGAATTACTATTGTACGGTGGGATCGGGTTGCACGCAAGGAGGAATAAGGGTGGATTGATAAGGAGTAATAAGGATGAATGTTCATACTGTTACTGATTATATGGTGGGATCGGGATGCGTGTCGTATCAGTTTATTGTTTATGTACCCTTCTTCTACTGTGAAGTTATTTTGTAGTGTTGTATCGCACTTAAGGGTTGGTTATAACTGGTACTGATAAGATATTTGAGCTTCGTATTCATTTTTGTTGCAAGTTACTGTTTCATTATGTATCGTGCTTCTTTTTTCGCTTTATTACAAAGTGTATGCAGGTTATATTGTAATTGCCCCACCGTAGCCTCGTCACTACCTCGTCAAGGTTAGGCTCGGCACTTATCAGTACATGGGATCAGTTGTACTGATACTGTACTCTGCACTTTCTGTGTAGATTTCGGAGCAGGCAGTGGTTGATTGAGAGATGGGATACAAGTTCATAGTTTGGAGACCCAAGGTAGTCTTGTTGGCGTCTGCAGGCCCTGGCATCCCCTTCTACATTTCTACATTTCTGTTTTTTTTTTCTTTCGTTTCAAAGAGATGTAATTTCTTTCAGACTAATATTTGTAGTAATTCATAGTATGTTCGTGGATTGTGACACTAGTTTTTGGGTAGTAGTAGTAATAGTTCTGGCAACAGTTTATAAATAAAGCAGTATTTACTTACTTCCGCAGTTATGATCACTTGTTTTAACTCGTTTATTTTTATTCGATGAATTGTAAAGGAAAATACTTAATAAATCTCTAACATTGGCTTGCCCAGCGAGTGTAATGTTAGGCGCCATCACAGTCCAGTAGGTGGGAATTTCGGATGGTGACACTCAATTTCTCAAACCAGGATTCAAGTATTATTTTCAGTTTAAAATCATATTCTTGTTGTTGTTGTTGTAATGAAGCCGATTATTACAAAAGACTTCCTCATAAAACCTTTCTGTATGATATACTTATATTCCCGTTTCTCGTAGTTTCTTGCTTATTTTAGTTTTGAGTAATCAAACTCATCTTGTTCCAACGTAAATTAACCAATTTATTCATTCAAATATTCTGAGAAGTCCAATGAATAGAAAAGGTTCATCAGAAAACGTTAAACACTCAATGAATGTTTACATTTTCAAAAAAAAAAAAGGCATTAATCATTAATTAATCATATATAGTTAGCAAGCTAACTTGTCCAAAAGTGGAAAATTTAAATTCTGATTATATAAAACAAGTCCTTTTCTAAAACAATATTATCATTAGAAGACAAGTTGGTTAATTCATGCACATAAATTAAGTTCAATTGCTCAAGAGACTGGAAATAAATTCTCTTCAATTTATAATATTCGAAATGGCATAAAAGGTAAGTATTTGAGATTACCTCCAGGTAGAACCAGCCTTTTTAATTTAATTCAAATATAAAAACCACGCCTCCAGATGTATTAGAAAGAAATTTAAACAATATATATATATATATATATGTGTGTGTGTGTGTTGTACATGACAGATTGTGAACTCATTATAGCAAAGAATTATACTGATTGTGCCCACCAAATTAGTGCTAGTGGGAAAATTTATAGGCCCTCGCATGAACTTCCTAACACTCAAATCATTACGGATTGTTCAAGTTTCAAACAAGAGATAATATTACTTTTGGTCCCTCAATTATTGAGGAACAATACAATCTTAACATTATATTTGGACTTTGGTAATCAAATAGTATAACAGTTAACAATTCGTTAAATTTGTAAAGAGTTACAAGCAAAATGATTAAAGTGTATCTCTTTCATTAATTGAAGATTCAATGTGCTTAATTAGATATCATAAGGATTAAAATTAAAATTTACCAATAATTAAGGGACCCAAAGTGTTACTATCCCTTCAAACAAAACATTCTATCTTTTAATTAATATATATTTGTTTATTTACAACTTTCTAATTACAAGTTAAATAATTTTTGTGCATATATTATTCTTTAATAAAAAGTTGAACTCATCTTTCTAATTAATTTTTGCCAGCAAATGTGGTATATGGTTTTTGTATGATTGTTATTTTCTTTTTGGACAAAACACATGGCCAAAAAGAGGAAGAAGAACTCCATAGCTAAGGTAACGAGTGCAGACGAGGAAGATAAGGTAGAAGATGAAGATACAAGGTTAGTTACACCAGAAACGGGGATTTCCAAGCTTTAGACTCGATGCAACTGTTTCATTGGATGAAAGGCATGGGTAGTGCACCAATTGTTCTGCATGGACAAGAGAGGAAGGAATCAGAGGAGCTGGTGGCAATTCAAGCACAGGCAGCTGTCACACCTCCTTTTTCACCTACACCCCCGGAAGGGGCATGAAGGAGTTTTTCCAATTAAAGGACAATCGGAACGGGATTTAGTTATTAATTATTCAGAGTCGCCACTTGGGAGATTAATGGTGTCCCAAGTCACCGGTTGAATCCCGAACCGAGGAAAAATATGACTCTGTTAACATTCCACGAACCAGAAATCCGGGTAAGGAATTTTGTTAACCCGGGAGAAGGTGTTAGGCATTCCCGGGTTCCGTGGTTCTAGCACGGTCGCTTAACTGTTGTATTCGATTTTATCTGATTTTAATACATGCTAGATTATGTGCTTTTTATTCGTAAACTGCTTTTTATTATTATTTATTTTAAAAGAATTGCGACGTCGTGAAAATAAGTTTCAAACCACGTCACAATCAATGCACCCATGGTCGTTAACACATTTCGACTTCGTCGAGATTTAGATTTGGGTCGCATCAATGCGCACCCGAATTTAGGAAAGTAATATTATTAAACTAACGCGCCTAAAGTAATTTCGCATTTACAACTTTGTGAGGGCCACGAGAAAATTCGCTAAATGGCACGCTTCGATTTTTAAAGAGTTAGTGTTAATTACATGAGGGCCATGGGTTATTTAATAAAAATGGCACACCTCAATTTCTATAGCAAGCTAACTAATTTTGTGAGGGCCATGAGCTTGGGGAAATATTTGAGGAAGAAGTGTACGATACAACTATTTGAAATCATATAACAGCAAGTGCATCCACTCTTTATTAACGCAAAGCCACTTCACTTTAATTCCAAAAATTATTCTAACCACTAAGATTCAGCAAAATAAAATCATACTATAAACCCCACAATACCAATATAGTCTAAGCAACGAACATATAATTAAGAAGTGCACCAAGACACCAAAATTGCAAAAAAAAAAACACTAATAACAAGCTAATCACTGTTTCAAACAAGGCAAAGACATTCTCATTTAAACGTGAAGAATAAACACAGAGCCAAACAAAATATCACAACTAAATGCTACGAGAATAAATTCAAAAATAGAAAGATGAACAAGAGTTCAGCAGTGAACCTTTTCAGAAGCCAAAATTTTAGACCGGGACCTTGGACGACGGAAATGACGAACAGATTTCAAAAGTAGGCCTCCCTGACTCGATGAGTTTTGCAATGGTTTAAGAGGTGTTCCTCGACTGATTTAGAACAGCAAATCGGTGGTTAGTTACATGGTGTTTTTGAGGCAGTATTTCAGCTCGTTTAGAACTGAAGTTTCAGCTCAGTTCATGGAGTTTTCAAGCCACTCCCATAGTTGAGTCGGCGACGGAATGGCTGGGCTTGGGGTGTCACCGGCAGTAGATGGGAAAGGTCGTTTGGCGTCAGGTGAAGGAGCTTGGTTAATTTTTTCCGGCGAGCTGGGTTGTGTATGGCTGCTCAAGGTGCAAGCTGATCGTTTGGACAGAACAGCGGCGCACAAGGGGGGGTCGAGGGTCGTTGGGTGCTCTTTTGTTGAAGAAGACGATGACGTGAAGGGGGGTGTTTTGGAGAGGACGATCTCCGGGGGGATCCTTTTGTTCGCAGCCTTTTAGCTGCTTTTTTTTGTTCTTCTTCATGCGCAGCTTTGCTGCTTTTCCTTCAGCTCCCCCTTAGTTTTAGGCTTTGTTTAATATATATAGGTCTAGGTTAGTGGTAGGGTTTTAGGTTAAGGGGTATGGGCCTAGGAATTATGGGCTTGGCAATTGTGGGCTAGGTCCAAAATTAGGCCTAAAGATGGGTTGCTCGAGCCCAAGCTCTATTCTTTTGCCGCGAATGAGATTAAAAATACGCGCCCATTTGTTAATTATTCCTACTATTCAAATAATTATTAAAATAAAACTAACCATTAAAACAAATCTATTTTTGGTATTTTCAAAATATCATATTAAAATAAAAATACGATATTATTGTCGTATATATTTTAAGATTTTTTTTTAAATTAAAAATGACTACAAAACATAAATGAACCTATTTTTTGTGATTTTGTTTTCTTGTACTAAAATAAAGTAAAAGAGTCAAAATTACTTAAAATATCTATATTATGCCTAAATTAAATATTTTACGCTAATATATAAAAGATCTTGGGGAGGGTCAAAAATCACATGTCTACAGCAGCTCTGATAACAAAGACTCCTGCAGATCCAGCACTAAATGAGACGGACATGGCGACGACAGCAAGGAAATTGACCTTCTCGACTAGCATAGGGACTTCAAAACCAACTCTACCTGGTGTGGTTCAAGGTAATCGATCTATACAACAGGGTTTGAAATTGAACTATTACCCCCTATTATTAAGGATGGAAGGAAAATTGTTAGATTGAACCATATAGAAGTGGAAGAGCAGAATAGGAGATGGAGGACTAGCCTAATTGGCTATGTTATAGGTGGATCTCCTCAATTCAAAGAGATGTTGAACTTTGTGTATGGAGTTTGGCAGTTCGTTTCAACTCCACATGTACTACTTCATGATGAAGGATACTTTATTTTCAAATTTGAGTCTGATGAGGACAGAAATTTGGTTCTTCAAAATGGACCATACACTTTCAATAACAGACCAATGATTTTGAAAGAATCGGAACCAGATATCCAAATGTGTAAGGAATCCACAAAAAATGTTCCAGTGTGAGTCAACTTCCATAGGCTACCTATACAGTACTGGACAATAGAGAACTTGGGGAGAATTGCAAGCTCGATTGGGAACCCAATTTGTACTGATAAACTAACAGTACAAGAGGCTAGAATATCCTATGCTCGTATGTTGATTGAGATGGATGTGTCCCAAGCATTACCTAAGATAGGCTGATAGAAACTGTTGAAGGAAAAACAAGGGAGCAAAAATTGAGCTATGGCTGGCATCCTTCCTTCTATCAAGACTGTCTCACAATAGGTCATGACACAGGGAAATGTAATGGCCAAACAGAGATGAAAAAGTACCTAGGACCTGATGCCAAAGGACAGATAGGTGGACAGAAAAAAAGGAAAAAAAGAGTAACCACTAAATGGATTGCTAAGCCAAAGCCAATTGGGGAAGCACAGACTCAAGAGGTTAGAGTTGAGGCCAGAAAAGAAGAACCAATTGCACCACCAGTTATCAGTACAGAAATAGAGCAGAAGGACAATGATTTTCAGATAGCTAAGTCAAAAGGAAAATAGGTGCAAAGTTCCAAGGAGAAAAGCTCAATGAGAAAGGGTATGACTGATGAGACTATTGAAGTTATACTGCATAAAAACAGATTCAATGCCCTAAGAATCCAGGAAAGGGAGGATGCTAGTTTGGCATCAAAAGAAAGAACATTACCTTTGGTTCACCCCCTATAATTATTAGTTCATGGATTATTAAAGGGCTTAATAAGCCTTATAAGCAAAAAGAAATCAAGGCTTTTCTGCTTAAGAATAAAATTACAGTATTAGGGTGCGTTGAGACCAAAGTGAAAAATGGAATGAAAAAGAGTTAGAAGGAAAATTGGGACTAAACGGGAAGTATTCTCAAACTATTCATATGCTCCCAATGGGAGAATATGGATACTGTGGAAGGCTCAGCAAGTAGATGTTAGTATAATTCAAGCTGGAACTCAATTGGTGCACTGTGAAATTAAGGACAGGAATTCAACTTTTAAGTGTTGTCTTACTTTTGTATATAGTTATAACACTGTTATAGAGAGACAGGAAATATGAAGTCAAATTAGATAGATAAATAGCACTATAGTGGAGGCCTGGTTGATCTTAGGAGACTTCAATACTATGTTATCTATTAATGACAGAATTAATGGTAATCCAGTTCACCAGAGTGAAGTGGTTGATTTTCAAACTTGTGTTGATGATACTGGTTTGGGATTGTTGAATAGAAAAGGTTGCCAGTGGTCTTGGTGCAACAAAAGAGATGTTACTAATAGAATATACAGTAATATTGATTGAGTATTGGGAAACTCTTACTGGTTCATGCAGTATGGCTATATAGAGGCAGTGTATGAGAACTATGGGGTCTCTAATCATTCACCCATAGTATTATATACTGAGATAATTAGAAACCACTTACCAAAGCCATTTAGGCTTCTTAATGTGCTTTTGCAGGAAGATGAATTCAACAAACTAGTACAAGAGGTGTGGGATAAAAATATAACTGGATACACTATGTATTCAGTTTGGCAAAAGCTGCAGAGGTTGGGGAGCAGGGCAAAAGGAATGAATAGAGTCAATAATTCAGTAGATAAAAAGGTTGAAATGCTTAAAGATCAGCTGCAAGAAATTCAAAAGAGGATAGATAATGATCTATTCAACAATACTTTGATTTTGGAGGAGAAAGAACTAGTGATGCAAGGAGAAAAGTGGCAAGGTATACAACAGAATGTCTACAGGCAGAAGTCTAGGGCAGTGTGGATTGCAGCAGGAGACTCAAACACAAAGTTTTTTCATGGACATTTGGCAAGCTAGAAACAGAATCTCTACTATCTGTAATGAGCTTGGACAAAAACTGACTAATCCTTTATTAGTTGAGCAAGAGTTCACATCTTTCTTTGAAGGTTTTCTAAGAACAAGAGCTTCTGAATTGTCCTGCCTTGATGTAAACATAGCTAGGAATGGTCCTTGCTTGAATAGAGAGAAACAATTGAACATGATCTAGAGTGTATCTGATACTGAGATCCTATAAGGACTTAAGGAATTACCAAGTGACAAAGCACCTGGCATTGATAGATTTCCAGTAGAACTCTTCAAGAAATATTGGAATATAGTTGGAGAAGAGGTGATAAAGGCATTCAATGAGTTCTTTGAATCAGTAAAGCTATTGAAGAGTGTATGCAGTACAACTATTACACTAGTACCAAAAGTGGCTAGTCCTTCTTTTATCAAAGAATTTCGGTCTATAGCATGTTGTACCACTATCTATAAACTCATTGCAAGAATTCTCACTTCAAGACTAAAACTAGTGGTGGACTTCATTGTTGGACCAGCTCAGTCAGCATTCATAGAAGGAAGAAGTATTCTAGACAATGTTACCATTGCTCATGAATTGGTGAAAAGGTATAGCAAAAAAGGTCTTTCAAGTAGCTGGAGTTACCCGGGGGTTTAAAGAAATGATATGCTCTGACTATCAATTCAAGCTGGAATCCTTGTCATTCAAGTACTTGGGAGTCCCTTTATCCTCAAGGAAGCTATCTATTCAGCAATGTATGCCATTAGTGGAGAAGATTACAAATAGAATAAAATGATGGACATCAAAACTCCTATCATACAGTGGCAGACTACAACTGATAAGAAGTGTTTTATTTGAAATGCAGACCTACTGGGGGTAGGTGTTTTTGATATCTAAGAAGATTATACAACTAGTAAACTCTGTCTGTAGAACTTTTTTGTGGACAGGAAGTTATAGTCCTTCAAAGAGAGCTTTGATTTCTTGGGACAGAATATGCATGCCTGTATCAACTGGAGGTTTAAATGTTATAAACTTTGAATGGTGGAACAAAACAGCATTGTGTAAGCTAATGTGGGCAGTACATTCAAAGAAGGATACTCTCTAGATCAAATGGATACACTCAGTGTATATAAAGAAGAAGAATTTCAATATTATGCAAATTCTACCCAAGCTTGCTGGCTGATAAGGAAAGTATTTGATGTTAGAGACTGGTACATAAATATTGAATCCTTTGCAAATATTAACAAGTTTTGCAGAAAGGGACAGTTTAGTATACATAAGATGTACACTCTATCAAGATCTCAGTACCCAAAGGTTGGGATGAAAGCCTTACTACTGGGTACAAGTATCCCTAGACACAATTTTATACTATTGCTAGCTCTAAACCACAGAGTTACTACTGTGGATAGACTAGTAGCATGTAGCATACAGGTTGATGTTGGATGTATTTTATGTAAGAATGAAAAGAATGAAACTATGGCTCACTTGTACTTTGAATGTCAATACTCAAGGAGCATATGGGATACTCTGCTTAACTGGATAGGAGAGAAACATCAGATTGGATCATGGGAAGAGGAAGTTAAATGGCTGAGTGCAAGAACAAAAAATAGTCGAGCTTATGGTAGTACTCTGGCATTTCTATTTGCAGCAGTAATATACCATATTTGGATAGAAAGAAATATGCGCAGATTCCAGGGAAAGGAGATTGATATGAAGAAGAAGATACGAGACATTGTCCTTCAATTACATATCAAAGGGCAGCAGAAGGTAAAATGCAAGAAGTACTTAGAAAGAGTAAATAGTTTTCCTTTATGAAGCCTAGTGTAGTAGAAGAACTATTAAGTTTGTCAATGTCCTTTTTATAGTTATTTTGATGTTATTTTGAGTCTTAACTCTTTAGTCCAAAGGAGTTAGAGGTGTTGTAAATTTCATTACTGGTTAAATAAAATTTGATATTTGACCAAAAAAATAACACATGGCCAAACATTGAGCAGTTGTTGTAGGACCCGTTTTGTCATAGATTTTGCCAAAATAAATTTGGATTTTATTTGGCAAACACATGTTTGGCCATAGATTTTGCCTACATTTTGGCAAAATCTCAAATTCCAAATCCCAAAATCAGCTCAATAGCTGATTTTGGGCCAAAATATCACTATTATATTTTTTAAAAATTACCCCAAACTTTTTTATTTTAAAAAGAGCCCACCATTTATTATTTTGTAACAATGTTGCTTCGTATTTTCGGTCATCTGATAGTGTATCGTGTAGTTCATTATAAAAATGATAATTTTATACCAAATTTATTTATGTTCGACTATGGTTTGTGATAATATAATGATGTTATTGATAATGGTACTGTTTGGTATTTGTGATAGTTTTTAGAACTTGTGGTCATAAGTCATGTTTCATATTATTCCAAAATAAATTTGGAAAATATGTTCTGAAAATTGATGTCCAAACACATTTTCATATTCAAACCAAACTTTGCCCAAATCAGATTTTTTAAAATAAATTTGAAAATCTATGGACAAACGCTAGCGTAGTTTCTTCATTCTTTTGCGGTCTTTGAGCTGCATCCAAGCTCGGGATTTAATTGTTGATCTGGATTATATCAACTTTAAACACCAATAATTAAAAAGACACTAATTATACGAGAGCTTTTATAAATATGCCTATTTTGTGTTAGTAATATGTATTTGTGAAGTAATTCTGAAAATAGAAATAACGTAATAACAGAAATGTAGAAGAAACAGATATTAATCTGAGGCCACTGAATTCATAGTCTTTCCTTAAGGAACTTAAATCTAAGGGAATGGCCTGATATTTATAGCCAACAGGTTGGGTTCAATCGAAGAGGTACAACTCTTTCAGATAATTGTTCGCGTAAAAGGGCTATTACGTAAGTGGCTATTTACACAAAATAAAACGGAAAAATAAATCGAAAGGAAATCCGTTACAAAAACGGCCGCTTTGGATTAAATATTAGTAATATTTAATAAATAAATTTAGTCCAGAAAACTAATCAATTCCAAAGCCGAGCAACGACGACGACGACGATGCAATGCTTGTCTTCTTCTCAACTCTTTAAGAGCTTGAAGTGTAATCATATATATACTCAACAAATGAGTTTTCTTCCTTCAATATGGGACAATGTTCCTTTGTAAAGAAGAGAAAATAAAATTTTCATTTTCCCTTCATTTCCCATTCACCTAAACTTTAACTAAAACCCAAAATTTTGAAGAAAAGAAAAAATCAAGGGTTAGCAAGCTAGAATTAGAAGGAAGGTATCAATAAATGATCTGAAAAAACAGTATATATATACACACACACACACACTTTTTTGTCCATATAATAAAAAATAAAAAATAAAACATGTTATGAAATAAAAGCAATTTTGTAAAACATGAACAAGAAATATAGATAGAGAGAAGGAAGAGACTTTCTTCTTCAATTGTGTGTATCTTTCCATTGCAATTACATGGCCTTTTATAGGCATAAAAAGTAAAGATGATGGACATAAAATAGGAAATTTAATCTTTAAGTTATTCACAACATGGGCATCCAAAGTAGCATCCAAAGTAGCATCCAATGTACAAACTATTCATAACACTCCCCCTTGGATGTCCATGTAAGATAATGTGCCTCATTAAAACCTTACTAGGAAAAACCCCTATGGGAAAAAAATCCTAGTGAAGGAAAAAGAGTACACATGTTTAGAAATACGCCTTTTGGTTGCCTCGTTAAAAACCTTGCAAGGAAAATCCAGTGGGACAAAACCTTGTAAGGGAAAAAGAGTACAACGTGTATTAACTCCCCCTGATGAGAGCATCAATTCACATCCTTGATCATTCACATCCCAATCTTATACACTAGTTTCTTGAAGGTTGGCATCGGTAGAGATTTGGTGAACAAATCAGCCATATTATCACTTGAAAGAATCTGTTGCACATTGATATCACCATTCTTTTGAAGATCATGTATAGAAAATAACTTTGGTGAAATGTGATTTGTCCTAACTCCTTTTATGAATCTTCTCTTCAATTGGGATATTCATGATGTATTGTCTTCATACAAAATTGTGGGTAGTTTGTAACACTTCAAATCATTTTTGGCTCAAATAAGATGTATTATAGACCTTAACCGTACACATTCTCGACTTTCTTCATGAATAGCAATTATCTCAGCATGATTAGATGAATTAGCCATGATTAATTGCTTAGTCGATCGCCAAGATATGACAATACCTCCACATGTAAACACATAGCATGTTTGAGATCAAGCCTTGTATGTGTCAGATAAATACACCGCAACGGCATAACCAACATGATCGAAATTGCAATCATTGTCATAAAATAAGCCCACATCGGTAGTCCTTTTTAGATAACGCAATATGTGTTTGATTTCATTCCAATGTCTCCTTGTAGGAGAAAAGCTATATCTTGCTAAGACATTAACTGAAAAAATTATGTCACGCCTTGTAGTGTTAGCAAGATACATTAGTGCATCAATTGCACTAAGATATGGTACTTCAGGATCAAGAAGTTCTTCATTATTTTCACGAAGTCGGAATGAATCTTTATTTATATCAAGTGATCACACAACCATCGGGGTACTCAATGGATGTACTTTATCCATATAGAATCGCTTTAAAATATTTTCAGTGTATGTTGATTGATGGACAAAAAATTCATCTTTCATATACTCAATTTGTAGACCAAGATGAAATTTTATTTTTCTAAGATCTTTCATTTTAAATTCTTTCTTTAAACAGTCTACTGCTTTATGAAGCTCCCCGGGAGTTCTAATGATATTTGAATCATCAACATACACCGCGATTATAACAAATTCAAATCTGGATCCTTTTACAAGGACAAATTGAATTATTCTTGTATCCTTCTTTCAACAAGTATTTTCTCGGGCGATTATACCACATGCGCCCTTATTGTTTCAATCCGTATAAGGATTATTGAAGCTTTATTTAATAAATTTCTTGGAAACCATAATATGTTTCAGAACAATTTAAATCCTTCAATGATTTCCATTATACGCACATCAAGTTTTTTTATGTATTGCCAGATTAAGACCTGAAATGACTGCATCCACCACATGAGAACATGTCTCTATATAATCAATGCCAGAATATTTACAAATCTTCTTGTGCCACAAGTCGTATTTATGTTTATTGACTTGACCTTTTTCGCACAAGAACACATTGATAACTCCACTGACTTTATACTTTCAGGTGTTGGGACTATCCGTCCAACTTCATATTTTTCAGGTGAAATCAATCTTGATTGCGTATATTTTATTTTATATTGGCCAATCATTTATCTGTCCAAATTTCATGACAGATTTGAGCTCAAGATCCTCGTCAATATTAATAATATTGAGTGCTACATTATATTAACAATATCGTCGACGATCACTTTATGTCGGTTCCATTATTACCTAATAAAGACATAACTTATTGAGGTTTCTTTATCTCATTATTTTCAGGTACCTGAGCCTCTCCCATGAGGTCTTATGAAGTGTTATGTCGTGGTGCTCTTCTAGTGCACTTGCCTCCTTATTATGACCATTTAAAATATTTGCCCCTCTCCTTCTTCGAGGAGCTTTATCTTTAGAACCGATTGGTCTGTTACGCTTCATGCGTGGCATAGACTCTGTCTCTCGTGGATTTTAATCTATTTGGAGCATTAGCAGCTGAAATATGACATTTAGCTTTGGGTCAGCAAATGCGTCTGGCAATAATTTGTAAAAAAATTATCACATGAACTTGAACTTCAAGTTCAGATTTTCTTATACGAGGATCAATATGTATTCATAATAATTCATTTCATGTATCACTTCCTCAGCTGCCCATTTTTTTTCCTAATGTTGGGATCACCAACACATTTCCCAACCTTCTTTGGGAATACATCTTTGTGCATTGTGGTGGAATAATTAAATCATATAGCACATCCATATTTCTATATAAAAATTATTTGGTTCCTGACCCTAAACCGATTGTGATAGGGAGAAATTTTCATAACTTGGCTAGATGCATACAAGTGTTGTTGTATATTAATAATACATCTCATACAAAATTTCATTTTTTTTTAGAGTTTTGTTCTCATAACCAATGATTTAGCTATAATTGGAGGCATATAATATCTGCTAAACTAACTTGGATTTAAACCAGTATTATTAAGATAAATCATCATAATTTATATTCTGGAACTGTACTCTAATAATTTGAGCAAGCAATCTTGCAAAAACCAAACTGCAAGTTGATAACAAATGCACATGTGACCATAGAATAGATGCATCTATTAAAATCATATAATAGTAAACGGTCCATACGGCAGGTGACAGGGCCCATATATTTATCACCTTTTATTTGTTCCAGAAATCAAGGGATACAATCCCAACCTTGACTGGTATATCATGAGAAAAAGCAGCACAAGAGAATTCTTGAAGAATCTTCTATTCGTCAATATATGTCAATGTAATTCTCAATTAATTTTTTTTTCGCATCATAATTGAATCGGGATGGTCAACCGGTTATGCCAACTAATATTTGTTTTAGTAAATCTATAGTTTACTTGTGGCATATGATTCAAGCATCATGCTTATATTTGTGTAGTACAAATAAAAATAAAATCGGATAACTTTTCATATTTACCCGGTATGATTATAGAGAAGATGTTCAATCTTCCTTTTATTTATTGTCTCATATGACAACCACTTTGACTTATACATTTGAAACTCAAAAAGTTTCTTTTTAAACTTTACAATATCAATGTCATGAATAATTTTATTTATTCGATAGTAACAAATTCGCTCTTCTGGAGCTCTCAATAATTTTGCACTACAAGATCTTTTATAACACCATCCAAGTGGTGAATTTTTCCTCCACAGAGAAAATTATTCTATCATAATAATTGTCATGGTCAAAAACATTATAGACAAGACTCATTTCTTGCTTTACTTTTGCCTTTAATAACCTTTTATAAGGCATGGCAAAATATCTTTGGCGTACCACATGTACGCGACCAATGACATATTTATGTAACCACATTGTAATATTCAATATCTTTATCTCTCTCAAACCTCCCTTAAAGGTAAGTTGTGGTATTTATCCAATTTTGCATAAGCACATTCTTATGCATAATTTGAATCACATATATATTTTCACATTCACTTTTAAGAATGAGTTTGCATTTACAATGCATATCACAAGTCACATTCTCTTCAAGTGGCCTATAATCATATGGGGATGCCTATTATTTTCATACCATATGGATGACAAACATCACCTTCATATTTTGTAGGAATATTTGAGAACCCTTATTGTTCTCATTTTTACAATTACCATAATGATGATTATTATTATTGTCTTTGGCACGCCCATGTTCATTGGTCAACCACTTGTCTTCATTTAGACTTATTATGCGCTCCTACCACATTCACTTCAAGAATGGAGCAAATCAAATGGGACATGCTTCATGCTTTTTTTTTCATGAAAAATATGTTACTATTTTTCTTTAATCATCATTATATCATCAATATGGCGCATTTGGGACTAAAACACAATGCCTTACCCATATAAAAGCATGCTAGGCCATAATAAGTTTGTATTCAAATCCAACTCTTATCACCATAGTGCATCAGGACTTGAACCCGATGTCTTACCCTTATAGTGCGCTGGGACAAATAAAACGAATTAAGTGGTGTACAAATATGATATAAAGCTATCATAGTAACTTGACAAAATTCGTTAATTAGATAGTACCAAAATATGTCTAAATCGCCGGTATATCCAGTTAGTATGTTATACGTCATAAAATTATACAAGTCAATTAGCATGACTTAAAATGTACTAAATGCATCTAGCAACGATACTGGTTAATATGAATACACTTATTACACTAAGGTCTTTATCATGCAACTTCAGTAACAATTTAGCTATGTGATTTGACATGATACATAACTAGTATTGTAAGATAATACTTATAACCTATTGAAAGATTATATTTGGTCATCTATTTGACCCAGTAGAAGTGAAAGTCCACAAAAACATAAATTTGAAGAAAAGAAATTATACTATGACAAACGGCATCGACAACGTCATTGACAAAAGAAGCCTCAGTGTTTGAGATACAAACCTTAGTTAATGGCTCAACCATTTTATAACTCTTTACTTACTGTATTAATCACCATAACTCATCATAAGGTGTGATAGCTTCGTATTTTTTTTTTGGGGAATGAAACCGGATTGCCTTGAAGAATCCAGCGGTGACAAAACAAAAATAAATAGAGGCTCGTCCGCTTCATGTTCATATTTTTGTGAGCAATTCGTGCTGATAACGTGTTATGAAATAAAAGCAATTTAGTAAAACATGAACAAGAAATATAGATAGAGAGAGAGACTTTCTTCTTCAATTGTGTGTATCTTTCCATTGCAATTACATGGTCTTTTATAAGCATAAAAAGTAAAGATGATGGACATAAAATTGGAAATTTAATCTTTAAGTTATTCACAACATGGGCATCCAATGTAGCATCCAAAGTAGCACCCAATGTACAAATTATTCATAACAAAACATACTTTTTTGTCTATGAAAAAAACGGATACTTTGTGATGGAACATTTCGAAAACCATATTCAAAATTGAAATATTTGGCATGATTTAACTCTAGCTATTTTAAAGTTGTAAGCTTTTTTGGGGGGACTGTTATCAGTCCAATAATTCTATGTTGCTCTCAATTGTCCATACAAGTGGGGCTATTCCCAAATGCCAAGAAGTTAAAAAGCACATTTCTAAAAAGTAGCTTGTTTTGGTTGAAGTAGACAAACTTATTTATATGTCAAGGCAATCAAAGTATAGCGACAAATATTTATCTAGGCGTTTTACGCACAATAAAATTCTAAAATATTTTCTCCGTCTTATTTCAAAAACTCCTTTAATTAATATTTGATTTTGTGAAGCCAATTAAGTTTGTGGTACCGCTGTTGCTACAAAAGGCAGCCCGGTGCACTAAGCTCCTACTATGCGCGGGATTTCGTAAAATATCGGACCACAAGGGTGTATAGTACACAATCTTACCTTGTATTTCTGTAAGAGATTGTTGCTAGTTTAACAAAAAGGTAAAGATTTTATACGAAGTACCCATACAAAGAATATATCTTCTAACGCAAGAAAAAAATCCCCATAATTGAAATTGAATGCTAACAAATCTTAAAATTAGATTTTTGAGTGAAAGTACTTTACCTAGAGGGTCTTGGTTAGGATTCAGCATTCATCCATTGATTAAAACTATCTTATTTTAATAGTTAGTAGAGTAATTTAATAATCAAAGTCTATCGCTGGATAATAATCTTCTTAATATTTGAATGATTAGAAAACTAACCAAAGCAACTGTATGTGAAAAAATATAAAGTGATAACTCTGGAAAATGATAAATAACACGTTATAACATGTTAAATTATATTTATAGTGCAAATAATCCTTTTTTTTAATTCCAAACACCATTATATAAAATGACACATAAAGAGTAATTCTTTATTGAATTAAACTTATAATTGATTAGTTATCAGTAATATAACTGAGTCTGAATTGGTCAGATGTGAAGAAGGATCCGAAGGGAATCAGAATAAGATCAAAACACTAAGGGGTCGTTTGGTAGGAGGTATTAGAAAAAATAATGCAAGCATTAACTCTATGCATTACTAATACCTTGCTTGGTATATTTTTTCAATATGTGTATAACTAATACTTGTATTATCCTATGCATTAGTAATGCATAGAAAACTATGGCATTAGTAATATCAAGGCTATTAATGCATGCATTAGTATGTTTAAAGACAAAATTGTCCTTAAAGTCCTTTAAAGCTAGAGAATATGGAGGGCATTTTTATAAACAACTATTTTTCTTAAAAATTATGCAATGCATTATAATTTTAATACACCACACCAAACAGTAGATAAGAAATAATATATGCACAACTAATACTTGCATTACTAACACATGCATTACGAATCTATACATTACTAATATACCTTATTCCACATTATTCCTATACATCCTACCAAACCACCCTAACCGTTGTAACGGTATGAAAGCTGCCTTCGCAACGGATACCGACAAACCATGTGTCCCTCTTTCTTCTCCACCAAATAAAAATAAATTAATACAATATTAAATAATTAATCGTATTAATTTACATTTGTCTCTTCACGACCAAAGACAGCCAACGTTGAAGGTAAAATATGTAATAGAACTCGGTATTTACATTAGCCACGTAATTTACTATAGTTAAATAACACATTAAAAATTAAATATGCGTATTAACTAACTGTTTTTGGGTAATAATAATGTATGTGAAGGTTATGTCGAATATTCATTGGATCATATAAAACATTTGGTGTGATTGATTTTGGAAATTTTACCTCTTATTGCAAAGGTATACAACCTATTTATTGTAATCCAAAATTATTTTAAAATATTATTTTCTATAACTACCTTTTATATTTTATGGCAAAATAGGTATTATGGTATATACTACCATTGAGGCATGAAATATGCTATTTATGTTTTTTCCTCTTTCTTTCTTTCAATTAACACAAGATTCTCTACTAGATTTTTTTCTTCTTTCTCTCTCTCTTCGGGCAACTCAAGCCCTAGTATTGATGGTCGACGAGAAAGAAGAATCTCTCTCTTCGAGCAACTCAAGATACACGCCCAAATATTGATGGCCGACGAAACTTTAGAATAGAGTATAAGGCAGCCATGAAACAAAAAGAGTGAATTTTTCGAACGGAAAGGAGCAATGTGATAAACTCTTATCATAAATTTATCGTACGGATCCGATGAACTTTTTCCTCTTCTTGGCCGAAAAACGCCATCTCCGACGAACTTTCTTCTCTTCTTTGTTATTTAGTCACATACAATGATACAAATATATTGTATTCTGTACAAATTCACTCAAACACATTGTATTTCTATATAAATACATTTTTTTGCATGTATTTATGTATTTCGAAGATCTGTAATTTTTTAATACAGTTGAATACACATGTATTCATGCATATTGTACATACATTATGCATGAATACTTGATATAAACATTAAAATACACTGAATATAAACATTAAAATAGAACATAATATAAATAGTGAATACATTTAATTTTAAAATACAGTTAAATACACTAAATATAAAAGTTAAATACAACAGTTATATATAACTCAAAAATCATTCTAATTAATTTAGTTGATAATAAGGCATGTTAGAATTGATTTTATTGAGTTATATTAGGAGTGTATCACGCTAATTGATATTATTTTCGTTATTAGACAGCTGGACATACCTATTTTTAAGGTGATTGACGTTACTGTATTCATGAATACAAGACACGAATACATGTGAATACAAGTGCCTACAGCTGGACAACCCTATTTTTAGGCGCTTTTTGCTGCTGTATTCATAAATACAGCAGTGCGAATATGGCGAATACAATACCGTAGCAACTGAATAGTAGCTATAGGAAGTTAATAGCCATTAAACAATAGTAGTTTCTGAAAATTCCTCATTGATTTTCTTACACTGCTAAGCCTCCAAATGCCTAATGTAGTTGATAGTGAGGGTATCAAATGGGCGGATTGGACTGATATTGGGCGGGTTAAAATGGATTGAGTTAATAAATTTAGGTCAAGTTGGGCTAAAATTTGGGTCATAGCCCAAACCAACCAACTTTTACAAGCTTTAATTAATGTGTGTATTATTTTCTTATATATTGTTTAATTATCAAATATATTTTTTTCTTTTGTTATGGTCATATATAACATATCACACAAAAAGAATATTATTTTAAAAATATTTTAGCAAAGTTACTTATGGATCAATTTAGGCTAAATATCGGCCAAACTTTAGATGAGTTGAAATGAGTTGTGTCAAAACGGATTGAGTTCAACAGGGTCAATGTCACGACCCGGATTTCCCACCCTCGGGGTCGTGATGGAGCCTACTCGTAGAAGCTAGGCAAACCACGAAACATAGAAATTACTAACTCTTTCATTTTTAATCCTTTTTAACGATCTGTATTAACAGGTAATCAACATTTAAATATTAATGATAGTTGAAATCAAGCGGAAGACTTAGTCTAATATAATATCCAAAATCAGTACGGAAATGCCAACATACATCGATACCCGGAATCCGGTGTCACAATATCTCGGACGGAGTAAGATTACTACAAAAATGTCTGAAAGAAATACAATTGGTCTCGAAATCAACTGAAAACAGAGTACATAATAAAGTTGAAGAGAACGTCGGGTCTGCGGACGTCTGCAGGACTACCACAGGCTCTCTAACTAGACTGAAGGCAGGCTCCCCAAGTGCTACTGTCCACAAGCTGCTCCGGAATCTGCACATAGTGCAGAGTGTAGCATCAGCACAACTGACCTTATGTGTTGGTAAGTGCCTAGCCTAACCCCGGCGAAGTAGTGACGAGGCTAGGACCAGACTCCAGATAAACCTGTGCAGTTATATATAACATATAGAGAAAAATAAAACAGAAATAAAAATTAAAGATGGGAGGGGTGCATGTTGCGAGGAAACATCAAATCCAGCAGAAAATTTAGAGAAAAGCAAGAGAACAATTCAAGATCTACAACAAAACAGTAATAACACTGTTGCGGCGCGCAACCCGATCCCTATCATTTAACACTGTTGTGGCATGCAACCCGATCTGATATAACATTGTTGCAGCGTGCAACCTGATCCATTCATATCATTGTTGCGGCGTGCAACCCGATCCAATATAACATTATTTCGGCATGCAACCTGATCCAATATAACATTGTTGCGGCGTGCAACCCGATCCAAGTATATGTACATTTAACAACAATTATACCAATAATCCCGGCAAGGGAGAAACAGCTATAACCAATCTTGTTTCAACGTCTAACCATCTCATCTAACACCAATACGCAATCATAAGCAATTTCCACAGTAACAATCGTAATCCTTACTCAATATCGAGAATCATCAATTAAAGCATATGTAGTACTATTTAAGAATACAATAAATTGCAATTTAAGACTCACGATCATGCTTGACACCAACGTATAGATACTCATCACCATGCCTATACGTCGTACTCAACAAGAAGCAAACAACAAATAGGACACAACTCCTAATCCCTCAAGCTAAGGTTAGACCGAACACTTACCTCGAACTTCCACGGCCAACTCAAGCCTCAAACACCGCCTTTCCTTTTGAATTTGACTCCAAATCAATTGTATTTAGACATAATTGACTTAATAACATCAATAAACGCTAAACAATCCAATTCCAATGCTTAATTATAGCTTTCCCATCATTCTTCCCAAAAAGTCAAAAATTGACCCCGGGCCCGCTTGGTCAAAATACGAGGTTCGAACCAAAATCCCATCACTTATTCACCCACGAGCCCGAATATATATTTTTTTTTGAAATCCGACCCCAAAACGAGGTCAAATTCCCAAATAATCAAAAAGCCCTAACTCTACCCAAATCCCTAATTTTCTACTCTTAATCTCATGTTTTAGACCTAGAAATCTAGTGGGTGTTGATAAAAATGGAAGAAAACGAGCTTAGGATTACATACTTATGAATCTATGGTGAAGTTCATCTTCAAAAATTGCCCAAGAGGTGTGGAGGAGATGAAGTTTATGAAAAATGGTGGAATTCTCGTAATACATTCTGTTTTTGGACTTAAAAATAACTGGGCGAATTTAGTCTATGCGTTCGTGACAGGCTCATCGAGTTCGCGATGAGCTAGCCTGAGAGACCTTCGCATTCGCGAAAATGGGCTCGCGTTCGCGGAGAACTAACTCCCCGAGCTTTCGTGTTCGCGTCCAGGTGGTCGTGTTCGCGTAGGTATAATACCCCTCCCCCTGCCCAGGCTCATAAGCCATCGCGTTCGCGTGTGTTGGGTCGCGTTCGTGAAAGGTATCCCCCTTTAGCCTCATGTTTGTGTCACCAGCTTCGCGTTCACGAAGAAGAAATTGGGCATCTGGGAGATTTGCCTTACGCGTTCGCGAGTGTGCCCACGCAAACGCGAAGAGAAAAATCCCTGGGCACTGTACAGCTAAAACCTGCAACTTTTATAAGTTCAAAAACCTTCCGAAACACACCCGAGCCCTCGGGGCTCCAAACCAAACATACGTACTAACTCAAAAATATAATATGAACTTATTAGTGCGACCAAATCGCCAAATTAACCCCTTAAACAACGAATTAAACCTTAAAATCAATGAAATATTTCAAAACTTCTTAAAACATCAAATTTTGCATTTAAGGTCCGAATCACGACAAACGGATTTCGTTTCTTACCAAACTTCACAGAATTATCTTAAATCACATATAAGACCTGTACCGAGCGCCAGAACCAAATATGGGCTCGATACCAACATGTTCTAATCAAAATTCGTTTCCAAATCCTTTAAATAATTTCGGAAAATAATTTTTTTTAAAAATTCATTTCTCGGGCTTGGGACCTCCGAATTCGATTCCGAGCATACGCCCAAGTCCCATATTTTCCTACGGACCCTCCGGGACCGTCGAATCATGGATCTGGGTCCGTTTTCCCAAATCGTTGACCGAAGTCAAACTAATTTATTTTATAGTCAAAATTTATCATTTTTCACAGATTTTCACATATAAGCTTTCAGGCTACACGCCCGGACTACGCATGCAAATCGAGGTGATGCTAAAAAAGGTTTTTAAAGCCTCGGAATGCAGAATTTCATTTTAAAACAAGTGATGACATCTTGGGTCATCACATGCTCCACCTCTAAAACAACTGTCCGTCCTCGAACGGACAGGAGAAGGAAGTACCTGAGTCGGGGAAAAGATGGGGATAACGGCTCCGCTTATCGGACTCGAACTCCCAGGTCGATGCCTCAGGAGGCTGACCTCTCCATTGAACACGAACAGAAAGAAAACTCTTCGATCTCAACTGACAAACATGCCGGTCTAGGATAGCTACCGGCTCCTCCTCATAAGACAAGTCCTTGTCCAGCTGGACAGTGCTGAAATCTAACACGTGGGATGGATCGTCGTGATATTTTCGAAGCGTGGACACATGAAACACTGGATGCACGACTGATAAGCTCGGCGGCAACACAAGTCTGTAAGCCACCACTCCCACTCGATCAAGAATCTCAAACGGGCCAATGAACGTAGGGTTAAGCTTGCCCTTCTTCCCAAATCTCATCACGCCCTTCATAGGCGACACTCGAAGCAATACCCGCTCACCGACCATGAATGCTAAATCACGAACCTTGCGGTCGGCGTAACTCTTTTGCCTGGACTGAGCTGTACGAAGTCTATCCTGAATGATCCTGACCTTGTCCAAGGCATCCTGAACCAAATCAGTACCCAATAACCAAGCCTCTCCCGGCTCAAACCATCCAACCGGAGACCGACACTACCTACCGTGTAAAGCCTTCTTATGAGCCATCTGAATACTCGACCGGTAGCTGTTGTTGTAGGAAAATTCTGCTAAAAGCAAAAACTGATCCTACGAGCCTCCAAAGTCAATGACACAAGCTCGGAGCATATCCTCCAAAATCTGAATGGTCCGCTCAGACTGCCCGTCCGTCTGAGGATGAAATGTTGTGCTCAACTCAACCTACATGCCCAACTCTCGCTGAACTACCCTCCATAAATGCTAGGTAAACTGCGTACCTCGGTGCGAAATAATAGACTCGGGCACACCATGAAGACGAACAATCTCCCGAATATAGATCTCAGCTAACATCTTAGAAGAATATGAGACTGCCATAGGAATGAAATGTGCTTACTTGGTCAGCCTATCAACAATAACCCATACTGCATCGAACTTCCTCTGAGTCTGTGGGAGTCCAACAATGAAGTCCATAGTGATCTGCTCCCACTTCCACTCAAGAATCTCAATCTTCTGGAACAAATCACCAGGCCTTTGATGCTTATACTTAACTTGCTGACAATTCAAACACTGAGCCATATATGCAATGATATCCTTCTTCATTCTCAGCCGCCAATAATGCTGCCGCGAATCCTGATACATCTTCGCGACGCCAGGATGAATAGAGTACAAGGAACTGTGGGCCTCCTCTAAAATCAGCTCTCGGAGTCCATCCACATTAGGCACACAAACTCGACCATGTTGTGAGCACGTGATTTTTTCCCTATATGAATTACTCCCACAAATTCAAAACAAAATAACTTCTTTCCATTTATTTGCAATGTCTGTGGATTTTGTGGCATTTTCTGATAATTGTTTGCATTTGTCTATGCATTTTAATTAATGAAAAATACAAAATATGTTGCATTTGCATTTAGGATTTGACTTTGCATTTTTAAGATTAATTAGCACATTAGTTGTTTATAAAAATGGAAAAATTAAAATAATAATATATAGTTCAATTTGCACTTTTAGTTTTAAATTTTGAATTTCGTGTAGTTTTCTTTTAATTTGCTTTCTTAATTAATTGTGATAATTATTATTTGGATTTAATTAGTGTTTTGATGGGGTAATTAGGTTTTAGGATTTAATTTAATTTTTGATTTAATTTTGAAAAAAAAAAAGAAAGAAAAGAATTGTTGAAAAAAATTGATTTGAAAATTGGAAAATAAAAGAGTATATAGACAGATTTGGGCCAAATTTAAGTAGACTACCCAGGCCCAAGTCGTTCCCCCCCATACCCGTCCAAATTGGCCCAGACCCGCCCAATACCCGATACGTCTCCCTAGTGAACCAAAACGACATCGTTTGGTTGTCCTCTGATCTTGACCGTCGAGGTTCTTCTAAATCTAACGGTTGGGGAGTGGGGTGGGCTTAATACATATATGTCTGAACCCTCACCCACCCCCTCATGTCTGGTCTCTCAGAACCCCCCTCCCCCCTCTCTCACTCTCTATCCTCATCGCCTTCAACCTTCAACCCTAGAGACACCGCCCCAAATTCTAGTCGCCTTCGCCGACGACGACCACTCCAATCATCCCCATCTTAACACCCTAGAACCCCATCACCTTCCTATTTCCAAATTTCGACATAGCTCCCCTCGAATCCCACTGGTTTGTCTCGAATCTTAAATCGAAAACCAGACCAAAAAACCTAACTTTTCCCAAATCACCCCGAATTAACACCCCAGAACCCCCATAGTCCTCTCTTTCCCAATCTCAAACTCTTGACTCTCGAATCACCTTTAAGATCTTTGAATGTTGAATCCGGGTTCGGCTCTTAAAAGTTCGAAATCGTTTTGTTAAGCCTATTCACATGCATGACCTTGGGGTCCGTTTCTCCGCGAGTTTTAAAGTTTAGACTTGGTGAAACAAATATCGTTCTTTCGTTCTTGATAAAGAACGAGGGATAAATATTAGTTTGGTCATGTCCCTGGTCTCCACTATTTTTTCAGTTCATGTTGGTAAGTTTCCTCCATTTGTTCTAGTTATTCTCATTGTCTTGCCATCTGGTCCTATTCTCTTTCTTTTGCCCCTCTCCAATCAGCTTTCTTCTGATGAAATTAGGTGAAGTTCAAGCTCTGAATTCAGGTTTTCTTTTTCTTTCATTTGTTATTTGATATTCATAATGTGTCATGCTAGTTTTCCCTTCGATTGTGTATATTTTGCTCATTCTGTCATGTTTGTTTTTATTTAAGACGTGTTAAGATTTTGATTGTCGTTTCAATTTCATGTTCAATTTTAAATCTCTTTCCCTTTGTTCTGTTTTCATTCTTGAAATCCCTTTTGTTGGGTTTGAAATTCTTTTTTTGGGCTTCAACTGACTGGATTTGATTGTTGATTTAACCAAAGACTAGAGAGAATGGGGTTCAGTCTAATGGGTCAGCCTAGGGTCAGTTTGACCCATACCCGTCTGGGCTACTTGTAAATACAAAGGTATAGGGGTAGTTTTGAGTATTTGCTTAGGGGAATCTTTGTATAACTGATTAGGAAGCTTCTTAGAAGCTGACTTTGGGATTGTTTAGAAACTTTGAAAACTAAATAGGGATATCTAGGCAAAAAGGAAAACATGAAAAGGAGTAAAATAAAAATCTGATTCCCCATTGCCGCCCTATTTTCTTGCCTATAAAGGCACATTTTCCTTGCATTTCAAGTGAGACTTGAAGAGAGAAAAATTCTGGAAAAATTGAAACGGCTAACTCTAAAAATAATATTGAATTCTCTGCATTTTTGGTTGGAAATTGTTCAAAATTTGGTTTGGTTGTTGGATTCCTGAACTTTCCCATTAGCTAGAACCCTTGAAAACCATAAATTCTTGCATTCAAGTGAAAAATGGTCTGAGTTTCTGGGATTTCAAAGCTTATTTTGGGAGTTGTCCGGTTTTGAGTCTACTGTTCCATTGAAGCTGATTCTGTTGTGATTTTTCCCTCTATTTGAGTCTGTTACTGCTGCTGCGTCTGTTCTGATCTCAACCCAGTTTTCCATTCTTTTGTTTTGTCATTTGTTACCAGGTATATATTCTTGATCTTAAACACGTAAGGACTGGCTCATGTGGTGTTTTCAAGAAAAGGAAGATTGATGTTTTTTTATCAGATGTTTCCTTCTTTATTTCTTTTCTCGCTCAACTTGTTGGTTCGATTTCATTGTCTTAGCATGTCTAAAGTAACGTTGTGCTATGAACGTTGAGACCTACGTTGAAATTGTAATTGGACTGTTATTCAGTACTTGCTGATTTCCATTTGTTTTAATTCCTAGGCTTTATTATTGTTAGAAGAGTTAATCGATTTTAAGTTCCCGGATGTGTTTGATTACATAAATATTTCATAAATTACAAAATTAGTATAGTTAAGGTTGAGCATGTGTTTGAAGTTTCTGTACGTTCCAGTTACTGGGAATGAGGAAACTTATCATGTTAAAGTGTAATTAGCATTTTGCTGTTGGTATGGACTCGAACTCGAGTCTGATTCCTTGATTTTGGCCTTGGCGATATTTGGGCTCTTAAGTCTGGGCTTTAAGGTCTTTGGTAAAAGAAAGTAGAATTCCATGGCTACTTGGGCTTGTCCCTTAAGCCTGGAAGTTTGTTGGTTAATGCTGAATTTTTCTCATTGTGGGTCTAACTAAAAATGTATGTCACATAAGTTGGAAGCTTAGTTAGTAATTAAAACTCAAAATTTAATGCTAATGTAATTTCATATTTTCATATGGTTTTTGGTTGATTGTTACTTAATTGATTTTGCATAAGTTTTAATTCTGAGAATTGGGCCTAAAAGCTGGACCAGTTATGGCATTCGAAAATCAGAATCGGTTTGCATACTATCTGCTCTGGGGACGTCCTTGTCATCACCAAATTGGGCCCAAGCTTGAAGGCCTTGTAATCATGCTGCCTACTTCTTGGCTATTTGAGCCCATAACATTTCGTCAAGTTCAGCTCTTTAGCTAATTGTTATATGAGTTTGAATGGTCAATTAAGATCCCTTTAAGTCTTCTCTTAATTAGTTAGTCTTCTTAAAAATAATTGAGGTGAGCCGTATCGCATAACCTCAAATTGCATGGCCCACTTAATTAAACTCGTTCATCCTTAGAAATCGAAGTGTGCCATTTAGAAAAATTTTATGGCCCTCGCAAAGCTGCAATTGCGTTAGTTGCTTTAGGTGCATTATCTTAACAATTTACTTTCCTAAACTCGGGTGCGCATTTATGTGACCCAAATCCAAATCACAACGATGTTAAAATATGTCAAAGACCACAGGTGCATTTATGTGACGCAGTTTGAGACGTGCTTTAATGACGTTGCAATTTTCTCTAAAAATGAATAAAAGCGGTTAAAAAGTTAAAGTTTGCGTAGGTTCATAATTGTTTAAAATCAGATGATTAAGCCGAATATAACAGTTGAGCGACCGTTCTAGAACCACGGAACTCGGGAATGCCTAACACCTTCTCCCGGGTTAACAAAATTTCTTACCCGGATTTCTAGTTCGCGGACTGTAATACAGAGTTAATCTTTTCCTCGATTCGGGATTTGAACCGATGACTTGGTACACCATAAATTATCCCAAGTGGCGACTCTGAATTTAATAAATAAATAATCCCGTTTCGATTGTCACTTTAAGTTGGAAAAACTCCCTTGTATACCCTTTCCGGGGGTATATGTGAAAAGGAGGTGTGACACCTGCAATCTCAAAACTCCATCATCACCTAAGGTAACCTGTTTGGCACCTCCGTGCTACACTGTGTCTCTAAGGACACACAAATGGGGATCATCATACTGCCAATCACGGATACGCTCCAATAATAAAGAACGAGCAATTGTGTCGGCTAACACACGGCTGGGCTCAGAAACATCCAACCTCATGAACTGATTGGTGAAAGTTTGAATATCGAAAGCAAACGGTCTCTCATTGACTAGAATATAAGCAAGACTGCTCATACTAGCTGACTTCTTACTCAAAGCACCGGCCACCATATTGGCCTTTTCCGGATGATATAAGATGGTGATATCATAGTCTTTCAACAACTCCAACTACCTCCTCTACCTCAAATTCAACTATTTTTGCTTGAACAAATACTGAAGACTCTTATGATCCGTGAACACCTAACATGCCATACAGATAATGCCTCCAAATCTTCAATGCGTGAACAATGGCTGCCAACTCCAAATCATGAATCGGGTAGTTCTTCTCATGAATCTTCAACTGCCGTGAAGCATAGGCAATGACCTTGCCATCCTGCATCAACACTGCACCAAGTCGAATACTAGATGCATCACAATAAACTGTATAAGGCCCTGAACCTGTGGGCAAAACCAACACCGGTGTCGTAGTCAGGGCTGTCTTGAGCTTCTAAAAGCTCGCCTCACACTCATTAGACAATCTGAATTGGGCACCCTTCTGGGTCAACCTGGTCATCGGGGCTGCGATAGATGAGAACCCCTCCACAAACCGATGATAGTAGCCTTCCAATCCCAAAAAACTCCGAATCTCTGTAGCTGATGTTGGTCTAGGCCAGTTCTTGACTGCCTCAATCTTCTTCGGATCAACCTGAATACCCTCTGCCGATACAACATGACCCAGGAATGCAACTGAACTCAACCAGAACTCACACTTCGGGAACTTAGCATATAATTGACTATCCCTTAGAGTCTGAAGAACCACTCTGAGATGCTGCTCGTGATCCTCCTGGCTGCGGGAATATATCAAAATATCATCAATGAAGACTATCATGAACGAGTCCAAATAAGTCCTGAACACTCGGTTCATCAAATCCATAAAAGTTGCTGGGGAATTTGTCAACCCGAATGACATCACCAAGAACTCATAATGCCCATACCGAGTGCGGAAAGCTATCTTAGGGACATTGGATGCCCTAATCCTCAACTGATGGTAGCCAGATCTCAAGTCAATCTTCGAAAATACCTTGGCACCCTGAAACTGATCAAACAAATCATCAATCCTCGGCAATGGATACTTATTCTTGATTGTAACCTTGTTCAGCTCCTGGTAATCAATACACATTCTCATCGACCCGTCCTTCTTCTTAACAAACAACACTGGCGCACCCCAAGGCGAAACACTCGGCCTAATGAACCCTTCTCGAGCAAGTCTTGCAACTGCTCCTTCAACTCTTTAAACTCAGGCGGGGCCATACGATACGGCGGGTAGAAATGAGCTGAGTGCCCGGAGCCAAATCAATGCAAAAATCAATATCCTTGTCGGGTGGCATACCTGGGAGGTCTGAAGGGAATACCTGAGGAAACTCACGAACAACGGGCACAGAATCAATAGAAAGAACCTCAGTACTAGAATCACGAACATATGCCAAATAGGTCAAATACCCCTTCTCGACCATACGCCGAGCCTTCACATAAGAGATAACACTACGGGTAGAATGACCAGGAGTCTCTCTAACTCTAAACGAGGTACACCCGGCAAAGCTAAGGTCACAGTCTTGGCATAACAGTCCAAGATAGTGTGGTAAGGTGATAACCAGTCCATCCCCAATATAACATTGAAATCAACCATGTCCAGAAGCAACAAATCTATACGAGTCTCAAGACCCCCAATCACGACTATACAAGAGCGATGGACTTGATCTACCACAATAGAATCACCCACCGGTGTAGACACATATACAAGGGCACTCAAGGAATCACTAGGCATGACCAGATACGATACAAAATAAGATGACACATAGGAGTACATAGACCCTGGATCAAATAAAACGGAAGCACCTCTCCCACAAACCAGAACAGTACCTGTGATAACTGCATCAGAAGCCTCAGCATCAGGCCTGGCTGGAAGAGCATAACATAGGGGCTGGGCTCCACCACCCTGGACTACCTCTCTAGGACGGCTTACAGTTGGCTGGCCTCCACTTCTAGCGGTCTGAGCTCCACCTCTAGCACCTCTACCTCCACCTCTAGCACCTCTACGACTACCTCTAGCTGGCTGGGCGATATGTGGAACACCTGGTGCCTGAACCATAGCACAGGAACCCTGCTGCTGCGACTGAGTACCCACCAATCTCGGACAAGCCCTTCTAATATGACCATACTCACAACACTCAAAACATCCATCTGAGTGCTGCAACTGAGGAAACTGAGACTGACCCTGGCAACCTGAATGACCACCCCAAAAACTCTGGAGCGGCATTGCACTAATAGGAGCTGGTGGTGCACTGTAGGGCTGCTGATCAAGATACTGCATGTGAGAACCACGACCACCTAAAGCAATGTGAGAAACCTAAAGTACTGACTGAAAGGGCCTAGGAGGATGGCCTCTACCATACGAATCCATGCCTCCAGACGAGGCACCACTGAATCTGCCTGAATGACAAAGCATCTTGTCTGACCCATTACCACCTCCTTGCGACAGAACCATCTCCACTCTCCTGGCCACATTGGCCGCCTCCTAGAAAGTAATCTTACTTCTAGTCCCCCTAGCCATCTGAAGACGAATCGGTTGAATAAGTCCATCAATAAACCTCCTCGCCCTCTCTCTCTCGGTGGGGAGTATGACAAGAGCATGACGAGCCAAGTCGATGAATCTGGTCTCATACTGGGTAACAGTCATGGAACCCTACTGGAGACGCTCAAACTACCTCCGATAGGCCTCTCTCTGAGTGATGGGGAGAAACTTCTCCAGAAATAGTTGAGTAAACTGCTCCCAAGTCAAAGCTGGCGATCCGGCTGGTCTAGCGAAACAGAAATCCCTCCACCAAATCTTGGCGGATCTGGACAAGCGAAAAGTAGCAAAATCGACCTCATTGGTCTCAACTATCCTCATGTTCCTGAGAACCTCATAACGGCTGTCTATATAATCCTAGGGATCCTCAGTAGATGCACCGCTGAAAGTAGTAGTAAAGAGCTTGGTGAACCTATCCAACCTCCACAAATCATCGGCAGACATAGCTGCTCTATCACCGGTCTGAGCTACCACACCCGGCTGAACTGCTCCAACTGGCTAAACCGCTAGATTCTGGAACTGGGGAGCTACCTGCTCTGGAGTGCGAGTAGCAGGAGTCTGGGCTCCTCCTCCAGCCTGAGAGATGGCTGGTGATACATGAAGCAAACCTGCCCGGATGACACTCTCCATAAGGCCCACTAGTCGAACTAGAGCATCCTGAAGTACTGGGGTAGTAATAAACCCCTCTAGGACCTGATCTGGGCCCATCGGAACTGCTGGGGACGGAACCCCATCATCGAAATCAACCTAAGGCTCCGCTGCTGGTGCTGTTGCTCTGTTCTGAGCTCTACCACTGCCTCGGCCTCTAGCACAGCCTCGGCCTCGGCCTGTGCCCCTTGTGGGAGCTACTACTGGGGGCTTGGGCTGCTGATCGGTGGATGAGGAAGCGCGTGTTCTCTCCATATGTGAAAGAACAGAGTAGAAATTCAATTAGCATTGAGAAACCAAACCGCACGACAAGAAAGAACAAATGTGAAGTTTTTCCTAACTCTTAAGCCTCTGGGGGGATAAATACAGACGTCTCCGTAGCTATCCCTCTGACTCTACTAAGCTTGTCCATGAATTGTAATACCTATGTAACCTAGAGCTCTGATACCAACTTGTCACGACCCGAATTTCCCACCCTCGGGGTCGTGATGCTGCCTACTCGTAGAAGCTAGGCAAGCCGCGAAACATAGAAATTACTAACTCTTTCATTTTAATCCTTTTTAACGATCTATATTAACAAGTAATCAACATTTAAATATTAACAATAGTTGAAATCAAGCAAAAGACTTAGTCTAATATAATATCCAAAATTAGTACGGAAATGCCAACATACGTCTATACCAGGAATCCAGTGTCACAATATCACGAACGAACTAAGATTACTACAACAAATGTCTGAAAGAAATACAATCTGTCTCGAAATCAACTGAAAACAGAGTACATAATAAAGTAGAAGAGAACGTCGGGTCTGCGGACGCCTGCAAGACTACCTCGGGCTCTCTAACTGGACTGAAGGCAGGCTCCCCAAGTGCTATTGTCCACAAGCTGCTCCGGAATCTGCACATAGTGCAGAATGTAGCATCAGCACAACCGACCCCATGTGCTGGTAAGTGTCTGGCCTAACCCCGGCGAAGTAGTGACGAGGCTAGGACCAGACTCCAGATAAACCTATTCAGTTATATATAACATACAACGGAAAATAAAATAGAAATAACAATTAAAGATGGGAGGGGGTGCATGCTGCGGGGAAACATCAAATCCAGCAGAAAATTTAGAGAAAAACAAGAGAACAATTCAAGATCTACAACAAAACAGTAATAACACTTTTGTGGCGCGCAACCCGATCCCTATCATTTAACACTATTGCAGCGTGCAACCCGATCCAACGGTATCATTGTTGCGGCGAACAACCTAATCCAACTGTATCATTATTGCGGCGTGCAACCCGATCCAATATAACATTGTTGAGGCGTGCAACCTGATCCATTTATATCATTATTGCGGCGTGCAACCCGATCTAATATAACATTGTTGCGGTGTGCAACCCTATCCAAGTATATGTACATTTAACAACAATTATACCAATAATCCCGGCAAGGGATCAACAAATCTATGCTATCCCGACAAGGGAGAAACAACTATAACCAATCTTGTTCCAACGTCTAACCATCTCAGCTAACACCAATACTCAATCATAAGTAATTTCCACAGTAACAATCGTAATCCTTGCTCAATATCGAGAATCATCAATTAAAGCATCCGTATTACTATTTAACAATACAATAAATTAAAATTTAAGACTCACGGTCATGCTCAATACCAACGTATAGATACTCGTCACCATACTTATACGTCGTACTCAACAAGAAGCAAACAACAAATATGACACAACTCAGAATCCCTCATGCTAAGATTAGACCGAACACTTACCTCGAACTTCCACGGCCAACTCATGCCTCAAACACTGCCTTTCCTTTTGAATTTGACTCCAAATCAAGTGTATCTAGACATAATCGACTTAATAACATCAATAAAGTCTAAACAATCCAATTCCAATGCTTAATTATAGTTTTACCATCATTCTTCCCAAAAAGTCAAAATTTGACCCCGAGCCCGCTTGGTCAAAATACGAGGTTCGGACCAAAATCTGATCACTCATTCACCCATGAGCCCGAATATATATTTTGTTTTGAAATCCGACCCCAAAATGAAGTCAAATTCCCAAATAATCAAAAAGCCCTAACTCTACCCAAATCCCTAATTTTCTATCCTTAATCTCATGTTTTATGCCTAGAAATCTAGTGGGTGTTGATAAAAATGGAAGAAAACGAGCTTAGGGTTACATACCTATGAAGATATGGTGAAGTTCCTCTTCAAAAATCGCCCAAGAGGTGTGGAGGAGATGAAGTTTATGAAAAATGGTGGAATTCCCGTAATACATCCTGTTTTTAGACTTAAAAATAACTGGGCGAATTTGATCTATGCGTTCGCGACAAGCTCATCGCATTCGCTAGGCCTTAGAGACTTTTGTGTTCGCGGAAATGGGCTCGCGTTCGCGGAGAAATAACTCCTCGAGCCTTCGCCTTCGCGTCCAGGTGGTCGCGTTCGCGTAGGTATAATACCCCTTCCCCTGCCCAGGCTCATAGGTCATCGCGTTCGCGTGTGCTGGGTTGCTTTAGCGAAGGGTATCCCCCTTAGCCCCGCGTTCGCGAAGAAGAAATTTGGCACTTGGGAGATTTGCCTTACGCGGTCGCGAGTGTGCCCAAGCGAACGCGAAGAGAAAAATCTTTGGGCACTGAACAGCAAAACCTGCAACTTTTATGAGTTCAAAAACCTTCCGAAACACACCTGAGCCCTCGGGACTCCAAACCAAACATACGTACTAACTCAAAAACATCATATGAACTTATCTGTGTGATCAAATAGCCAAATTAACCCCTTAAACAACGAATTAAACCTCAAAATCAATGAAATATTTCAAAACTTCTTAAAACATCAAATTTTGCATTTAAGGTCCGAATCACGTCAAACGGATTTCGTTTCTTACCAAACTTCACAGAATTATCTTAAATCACATATAAGACCTGTATCGGGCGCCAGAACTAAAATACGGGCCCAATACCAACATGTTCTAATCAAAATTCATTTCCAAATCCTTTAAACAATTTCGGAAAATAATTTTCTTTAAAAATTCATTTCTCGGGCTGGGACCTCGGAATTCGATTCCGGGCATACGTCCAAGTCTCATATTTTCCTCCGGACCCTTCGGGACCATCAAATCACGGATCCGCGTCCGTTTTTCCAAATCATTGACCGAAGTCAAACTAATTTATTTTATAGTCAAAAATTATCATTTTCACAGATTTTCACATATAAGCTTTCCGGCTACGTGCCCGGACTGCGCACGCAAATCGACGTAATACTAAAAGAGATATTTAAAGCCTCGAAACGCAAAATTTTATTTTAAAACAAGTGATGACCTCTTGAGTCATCACTAAGCCAGCCTTGGATGGTAGGAAGGGTCAAATAATTTTGGGCTGAAATTGCCTCTCCTAGTTGATAGCCATGTCCCCTAATAACCTAATTTAGAGAGAGATTTTTGGATAATTTCTCGAAATAATGAGGTTAATTGTATGTTATGGGAAAATATTTATCTCAAATAAATTTTATGCTAGAAGAGAAAAATGAAAGTGGAAACTACTGTCTGTGACAACACAAAAGCTCCTTTTCTTTTTAGTGCTAATCGCTAAACCATATCAGCTTCTTTTTTTCGAATTGATTGTTATTTAAACCTTTTAAATTTATTTCTAATACTTTTTCCAAAATATTATAAAGAACCATTCGATTGCTGAATATTAGTTTTTAGTACACTATGTATATATTTTTATTTAAGAAAAGTGGTTAATAATTTTTCTATTTCATTTTTTACTTTGTCGAGCTAACTCTCAATAATTATAACACGATGTAGTTGCAATTTGCTGTTGTAATATCTCTGGATTTTGTTCTTCTGCACTATATTTCATATTAACAATTCTGCTTTTGATAAAAAGAAGTACAATAATATTCAATTAGCATAAATGGCTTAATAAACCAGCTTAAAATGATGAAAAAGCACCATTGGGAATTTTCCAAACAAATTAACGATTGTATGACAGACTGTTATCTAAGGCTGATGATCAGGATAGCCTGGTATTTACACGTGTCTTATATTGCAATAATTATATTTATTCTTCATGACAGCCATGTCACGATGTCTTCTGCTGGAAAGGATTAAGGAATAAAATCTTCAGATTTGAAGATGAGCTCATGACAATGGGGATAAATCAATTATCATAAACGTTTTCAAAATTTCAACTTTAAATATATTCTTTCCTCAACTTCAATATAAATATGTCCAAGTTCATACTTAGTAATTGTGTTTTGCTTCAATTATTTGCTTGTTACCATTGATTTTCAATTCTGATGACTTCAGTTAATTTACTTATTTCATAATTCATATTAAAAAGAATCAAACCGGACTATTTCTGTAATAAGTAAATGCCTCTTTCTCTCCTGAAGTTATCGGAATTACTCGTAATAAGATATTGGTTACAATTTTAAGATAAAATACGAAAACTTAGCTGAACATTAAGGATATCAAAAAACTGACAAAGCTCTTTCATCCCTGCATGCAGAAGTCCAGGCAATCCATGAAGGATTGAAAATAGCTACTCAATACAACTTTTTTCCATTAGAGATTGACACGGACTCCACTGATGCTATCCATGCCCTAAACAAGGATCACCTTGTCATGACTAATATTGTTTATTCGTGAAGATTATTGATGCTTCAGCGGAAGGACCGGTCACTACAGCAAAACTTCTGGGAAGGAAACCAAACAGCTCACCTGTTGGCAAAAGATGCATGCAAGGAGACATTTTGGCAAGCTTGCAAGGAATCGGCTAAACTACATCCAGCACCTCCTTTTTTTGTAGTCGAACAAGTTGCTAAAGGTCTGGATGTTGGCTACTTATCCAAGAAGTCACTAGACATTACGGCATGTAATAGACTAAGGCTTTTAGGCAACAAAAATATCACAAACATTAGACTACCAAGCCGTGACAACTTACATTCTAAAAGTTATGTACTATGAACAATGTCTAATATTTATATAATATAATTATCCCTATTATCAAAAAAAAAAAAAAATAAGTTAACGCATAATCACTTCATGTTTACTTTATTACACTATATCACCAAATATTTTTTCTAAAGAAAAAATCATTCGACTATATATATTTGAGTATCACAAAAATCACAAAAATATGTTTTGAAACAACCAAAAAATTAAATCATTTCTTCTAAATCTAGCTATCTATACTATATTAAAAGAACAAGCCCCTTACAGCTTGTTTGGATGGTTGTTATATATCGTTTCATAATGTATCTTGTCATGTTGTACTGTATTGTTTAATGAATATAATGTTTGGATAGATTGTATCATTTGTTGTTGTTTCACGATATCATGCATCAGCAATATGAAGAATAGATTTGCAATATTATAAAGAAAAATTATGATACGGGGTAAATGATAAAATAAATTATTTAATAATAGTAAAGGGTGAGATGAGAGAAAAAGACAAGATAACGATGCAACCACACCAAATCGGTCGTTACATAAAGTGGCACATTTCGTTGTTACATAACGACGGATTTAACGATACGATACAATAAAATTTAAGTAACAACAAAAACAAACATTGTATTTAAAGTAACAGAACGATACAATACAATGGGTAACGATCATCCAAACAAGCTGTTAGCAAAATATCGTTTATCTTTTTTTACCCTTTATAAATTAACTTCACATTGGACAAAATCGTAATTAAATTATTTTTTTAATATTTAGAACGTTAAAATTAAATTAAAATTTTATTAAATCTATCTTTATAATAGAAATTTCTAATATTTAGGACTTTAAAGTCCATTAAATTAAAAGGTATTGCTTTAAAGAAATGAATCTAGATTTCGGTCATATTTTCCTGTTGGAATCAAATTGGAAAAGTTATCCCTTTAAACGGACAAGTAAATGAGTCCGATCTAGCATTGTAATTCTTCCTTCGAAAACAAATATTCCTACAAATTTTCGGTACGTTTAGTAATTCTTAAATTAGATAGAACACGCCAGAACCAGATACACATTATAAGAATAGACTATCAAAAATATACCCTGCCGATTCAACTTTCTTATTATTTGCCATCAATTTTAATAATTTATATTTATATTTATTTATACTTTCTAATAATATATTAAATGCATAAAAACCTTTAATTAAATAGTGTTTGCCTTTATCCTTTAAAAATAGATTTATACTAGATAAAAAAATATTTTAATTATTTTTCTCATATTTGAAATAATTTTTTAAATTTTGTGTATTAATGTTTCCTTATTTAAGTTATATAAAGTGTCTATAATATTCTCTTGGATTACTTTTTAACAATAAGCCAAACCATATTAACATGCATACAATTAAAACAAATACTTTTATAACTTAAAGAGGTTAGTCTACAATAAACATGAAATATTTTATATTAAAAATATACTTTATCTTTTCCATCACAAGAATTAAAGAACAACATTTTAGAATATAATTTTTACCTATTCGAAGAATTAGGTTGCGTGGGCAATCTTTAACTCCAAATGACTTCTTTTTTTAAAAGGAGAAAGAGTTCTTATATTTTTTTTATTGGAAAGGTAACAAAAAATTCTACGAAAGTCTAAGTGAAAAACATATATTTGTAGTATAATTTAAAGGCTTAAATATTTAGTTCATCTAAAATTTAAAATACGAATGTTAGTATGTATATAACTATTATAATTTTCATATTAAATGAATTCCTTTCCCACTCAATCAAGACCTCTTTCTTTATTGATTTTTTTTATAATATTTAAAAACTACGCTCAACAATTAGAAAAAGTAACTAGGAAAATAGTTAAGCATATGAGGGAGAAAGGGGGGGGGGGGGGGGTTCTTTAAACAAAAGTCAATAACACACAAATATTCAAAAATAAAAGGTCGATATGGTATATATGACAACAACAATAACCCAGTATAATCTCACTTAGTGGGGTCTGGGGAGGGTAGTGTGTACGTAGACCTTACCCCTACCCTGGGGTAGAGAGGTTATTTCCAAATAGACCCCCAACATCCGTTCATCCAAGAAATTCCCACCTTGCTCTTGAGGAGACTCGAACTCACGACCTCTTGATTGGAAGTGGAGTATAATCCCACCTTATCGCAGTTAAAAATTAAAAAGTTGAAATGAGTTAACATTAAGAATTTGAAGTATTTGAATTAGTTGATTAGCAAAAGAATTCCATCCAGTTCTTTTACAAATTAATTATATAAGTGAATCATCTTTCAAATTGACACAATAATTTACATAAATTTGTGTTCTTAGAAGAGAATCAGCGTTGAAAGAAATAAAAAAAAAAAGTAAAGGAAAATTCATTATATAGTATTAAGAGTTAAGAATTGCTCATTAATTAAATAGGATCAACATTCTACATGTCACTTATAGTTTTTTCTTAATTTTTTATTTTATAAATCAAATACGACTATCAATATAATACTTATGTGATTTTAAAAAAAATTATTCTTATTGAGATGAGTACACGACCAATGCGCTTAGCCGAATACTAGTTTCATAGAAATATAGTATGCAGGATAGGAGTGGAATGGCTATCATTGCCTCCACCGATTTTAGAAAAAAATTAACAAAAAGATGATTAATAACCTAAGATTGGTAGGGATTTTGAGTATTTAAATATCTATAATCTTTATTTCAATTATAGAAGTGCTACTCATCATAATCGCCACCAATTTTCCGTCACTCCTAAATTGTATAATGTCAAGTTGTCAACACAAGAATATTTCCCAAATTATTGGCCCTCTAATGATCCTGGTTTTACAACCATCTATTGAAGAAATCAATAGAAACAAAGGAATAGGAAGAAGAAGAAGAAGAAAAAAACAGAATTAATTGGACAAAAATTTGAAATTATATAAATTAAGATAAAGATAAAAAATTTAAGAAAAAAGTTTTTTAAACTACTTCTGTTATGGACAATAAAAGAAGAAGAATATTGCAGAGAAAAGTAGGGAGAAAGAATTCTGATTGATTTGAGATGAATTACAATGGAATAGTTACCTCTATTTATAGGGGAAAAGTGACTTAGGCCTCATTTGTTTTTTTTTAAGATTAAGACGTCTGAATCTTAATATCAAGATGTGTATTAAGATTAAGACATTTGAATCTGAATACACATCTAAATATATTAAGATGTGTACTAAGATCTAAATACTAAAAATTAAGACTGTTTGATTTTTAACATCTGAATGCATAAAATTTATCTTTACTTGAAAAATAATAAACATAAAATTCAAATGAAATACTAACTAATCTAATATTCTATCAATAAATATATAATTTTTTAAATTATGATAGTTGTCGGCAAGAGGGGTTGCTCTGATGGTAAGCAACCTCCACTTCCAACCAAGAGGTTGTGAGTTCGAGTCTCCCCAAGAGCAAGGTGGGAAGTTCTTGGAGGAAAGGATGTCGAGGGTCTATTTGGAAACAGCCTCTCTACCCCAGGGTAGGGGTAAGGTGTGCGTACACACTACCCTCCCCAGACCCCACTAAGTGGGATTATACATGGTTGTTGTTGTTGTTGTTGTTGTTGTTTATGATAGTTATCGGTGGTGATGGCTAACGGGTAAATGCCGACTAGAGGCGGTGGTTGGTGGTAGTTTTGGTTGATAATAGTGGTTCATGCTAGTATCTAGTAGTGATTGGTAGTGGTGGTGATTATGATTGAGGATGGTGGTGGTGGGTGATAATAGTTAATAATGGCGGGTGGTGGTTTGTGATTGAGGAAGGTGGTGGTAGGTTATAATGATGGGCGGTGCCAGTTGTGGTTGTTAATGGTGATGGGGTGGTTGGTTGTGGTAGTTGAAGTGGATAAGTATTGATTGTGGGTGAGAATGATGGTGGTCGAAGTAGTGGGGATGGTAGATGGTGATGGTCGATAATGGTGGTGGCTATGATTGAGGATGATGGTGGTGTTGTGATAGTGGTTGAGCATAGTGGTGGTGGTGGCATGATGGTAGTTGATAATGGTAGGCGGTGGCGGCAGTTGATAATGAGTATGTGAAAGCATCTTAATGAACTTAAGTTTCTGTTATATATCTTAATCATACAGACCTATTCAGACCCATTAAGTGGTTGTGAAGTAAAAAAAACATACTTAATGATTAAGATCTTAATAATTAAGATGCAGACTTTAAAAACAAACGCACTTAATGTCTGATTTTTGAATGATTAAGATTCAAACCTCCATTAAGTGCAAACAAATGAGGCCTTAGCCACCAAGTAACAAACCCTAGAATCTCTCTAAAATATAAAAATTCACCTTAAATACAATTTTATTTATAACACTTCTCCTTGAATGTCTATTCAACAGATAATGTACCTCGTTAAAACCTTAACTAAAATAAAACCCAGTGGAAAAAAATTCTAGAGACGGAAAAAAGAGTACACTTATTTATAAAATACGTCTTTTAGTTGGCTCGTTAAAAATCTTGCAAGAAAAACCCAGTGGGATAAAATCTTGTAAGGGAAAAAGAGTACAACGCGTATTAAGCCCCCTGATGAGAGTATCAATTCACATCCTTGAACCTTCGCATCCCAATTTTGTACACTAGCTTCTTGAAGATTGGCTTCGGTAGAGACCTAGGGAACAAATCAGCTATATTAAATTAAATGAATATGTTGCACCTTGAAATCATTCCCGATAGAGATGAATTGTCTTCATATGATCTTGTTGGAATAGTCATTTCAATATCATCACATAGAGACAAAAACTCTTGCTATCATATTATCATACGTATAATTATAGCAGGATAAATTTGTGCACAAATTGCACTGAGGATATGGTACTTCAAGATCAAGAATTGTATATGCTTTAAACAATTTAAATCCTTTGGGATTGTCATATAAGTATAGTCAAATAAACCATTTAAATAGACTTTAAATGCATATCAACTTTTCATGCCATGCTAGACATATAAGATAAATAAAAGTGATTGCACACTTTATTGACTTTATACTTTCAAGTGTTTGAACCACGGATCCAAAACTTCATGTCTTTTATATGAAACCAATTTACTTGTTTCAGTTTGCAGTAGAGATACTTCAGTTCTATTTGAGGCTGAGTCATCTTACGCCGTTATCACAGGTACTGTTTCAGTTTGCAGTAGAGATGCTTCAGTTCTATTTTATCCGGGTTCTACTTATTCCTATGTGTCATACTATTTTGCTTCATATTTGGTTGTGCCTCGTGATTCATTGAGTGCTCCTGTATATGTGTCCACGCATGTGAGAGATGCTATTGTTGTAGATCGTGTTTATCGTTCGTGTGTGGTTATCATTGGGAGTCTTGAGACTAGCATAGATCTTCTACTTCTAGATATAGTAGATTTTGATGTCATCTTGGGTATGGATTGGCTATCACCTTATCATTCTATATTGGATTGTCATGCCAAGATGTTGACCTTAGCCTTGCCGGGATTGCCTCGATTAGAGTGGAGAGGGAATCCTGGTCATTCTACCAGTAGGTTTATCTCTTACATGAAGGCTCAGTGTATGGTTGAGAAGGGGTGTCTAGCTTATTTGGCTTATGTTTGTGATTCTAGTGCAGAGGTTCCTTCCATGGATTCAGTACTAGTTGTCCGTGAGTTTCCAGAGGTGTCTCCTGCAGACCTGTCTGGGATGCCACCCGACAGGGATATCGACTTCTCTGATTTGGCTCCGGACACTCAACCCATTTCTATTCCGCCATACCGTATGGCCCCGCTAGAGTTGAAAGAATTGAAGGAGCAGTTGCAAGATTTGCTTGATAAGGGCATTATTAGACCTAGTGTCTCGCCCTGGGATGCGTCTGTGTTTTTGTGAAGAAAAATGATGGATCGATGAGGATGTGCATAGACTACAGGCAATTGAACAAAGTCACCATCAAGAACAGGTATCCATTGCCAAGGATTGATGACTTATTTGATCAGGGTGCTAAGGTGTTTTGAAAGATTGATTTGAGGTATGGGTGTCTAACGGGTGGACCGGGTCGGGTCGGGTCGGGCTGGGTAGGGAAATTTAGTAACCGTACGGGTTGTGGTCCGGGCCGATTACGGGTTGGGGCATACCGGGTTTAACAGGTTCGGGTTTATCCGGGTAAAAATTGAACCGTAAGGGTTACGGGTACAAGGGGTCAGGCCGGGCCGAGTTAGTATAATTTTTAATTATTTTTTTGTATTTTGTATAACTATTGTAAGTTATATTAATATAAAGTAAAAATATAAAGAATACAATGAAGATGGGAAAAAATTGCACTTACAAATTGCAAGTGCTACATTGATTTCAAAATTCAAACTTACAAATTGAAAGGTTTACATTTAACAACAAGTAAATTAACCAAAAAATAGTAAATTCAAAGGTTTTGCATTGCCTTAATAAGTTCGTCATAATCAATATGAACTGAGTGGCCTTCTTCTGGAGTGTTAAATTCGGATGGGTTACCATGTGTTAATATATCTCCAAGTTCCTCTTCTTCTGGGCTATCAACATCTTCACGTCCTTGATTTCGTTGTTCTGATCCAATCCAATCTCTTGGAGGGAGTGCACCGACGTCGACAATAAATTGAGCACTTGATGATTTCGCAACTCCAATGTTACGACGAAGAAACGTCAATTATTCCAATTTTGAAGCTCAATTGTTCAAACTTCAAATAATAAATACTACGATAAATTAAATTCCATAAAAAGAAGAGCCAAATAGTTTATTGCACTTTATGTGAAGATTGAAGAATGAGAGAATATGAGAATTGAGATTGAGAAATGAGAGAAGAGTGAAGAAATGAAGAACAGGAGGGTGCATTTTATAGTTTTTGAAAGGGGTGTTAATTGTTTTTAAAAAAAGAACCCAAAATTGGGCTATTTGTGCAATTCAGTCATTGGGCAACGACCATAATGGGAAATGGACCATTGCCAACGGTCAGATGTTAGGCCAACAAGTAAAAATAAAAATAAAAATATTTACCGTTATACTAGTCTGCGTCGGTTCGGTCCGGACCGATTAACCAGTTGAACAGTAATTTATGTTGACCGGGTTTGACTGGTCCGGTTAATCGGTTGACAAAACGTGAACGGACCAAACCCCCTACCCCTTTAACCCAGCCCCACCCAGCCCCCTTGTACCGGTCCAGGTCGGTTTCGATTTTAACCAGTCTGGGCCGGTCTAGAAACGGGTGACCCGACCCGTTAGATACCCATAATTTGAGGTTTGGCTACCATCATTTGAGGATTAGGTCATCCGATGTCCCTAAGACAACTTTTCTGACTCGATATGTGCATTCTGAGTTTCTAGTGATGTTATTTAGGCTGACAAATGCCCAACAACATTTATGGATTTGATGAACCAGGCGTTAAAGCCTTATCTGGATTCCTTTGTGATTGTGTTTATTGATGATATCTTGATCTACTCCTGCAGTCGAGAGGAGCATGAGCAGCATCTCGGATCATACTTCAGACTCTAAGAGACAGCCAGTAATATGCTAAGTTTTCCAAATGCGAGTTTTGATTGGATAAGTTGCTTTCCTGGGTAACATTGTATCAGCAGAGGGCATTCAGGTGAATACCAAAAGATTGAGGCAGTTCAAAACTAGCCTAGACCCACTTTAGCTACAGAGATCTAGAGTTTCTTGGGCTTGGCGGGTTATTACCGTCGGTTTGTGGAGGTGTTTTCATTTATAGTAGCCCCATTGACCCGGCTGACCTAGAAGGTTGTTGTGATGAAACAAATCTTATGTTCCGAGTCGTTAAAACCTCCATTTTACCTCACCTCAATTTGCGTGCATTATTTTGGTGAGAGAGTGTTAAAGTACGAAGGATGATGTCGTGTATGATTTTGTGGGGAAGAGTGTAAAATCACGAAGGGTGATGCCGTGCCGCACGATGTACAATTTCATGCCGATTATATTGATTTTATGGTGAGGACGAGAGTAAAAGTACGAAGGGTGATGCCATGCAATTTATATTGATTCTTATGGTGAGAACGAGAGTAAAAGCACGAAGGGTGATGTCGTGCACATGTTTGATTTCTAATCCTTGTTGATACTTGAGTTATGGTGTTCCTTGTATTTGTCTGTTGTCTTTCTATTATCATCTAATGTTTCCCCACATCATGTTTCCCCCCTCTCATTCTAAACTGTATATTCCTGTTTTTATTTTTTGTTGTATATGATTTAACTGGACAGGTTTGTTTGGTAGTTTGGTCCTAGCCTCGTCACTACTTCGCCAAGGTTAGGCTAGGCACTTACCAGCATATGGGGTCGGTTATGCTGATACTACACTCTGCACTGTGTGCAGATCCCGGCACATCAGCTTTTGGACCTTAGCTTGGGTGGCTGCCTTCAGTCCATACGGAGATCCAAGGTAGTCCTGCAGGCTTCTGCAGGCCCTGGCGTCTCCCTCTATCCTTTCTTCCTCTTTCATCTATGTAATTCAGAAACAATGTTGCATTTATTTTTCGGACCTTGTTTATAGTATTCTTAGACCATCTGTGAAGTTTTGATACCAGTTCTAGGTAGCTTTTGTTTAAGAAATCGTATTGGAATTATTTAAATAGTTTAATTGTTTCTTCCACTTATTTAAATTCCGTTGTTTATAAACTGTTGATTCAAATTGTTAAAGGATTAAAATGGGAAAAAGGTAATTTGTTCAAATGGTTGGCTTGCCTAGTTTTCACTAGTAGGTGCTATCACGACTCCCGAGGGCGGGAAAATTCGGGTCGTGACAAGTTGGTATCAGAACAATAGGTTACATAGGTCTCATAATTCGCAGACAACCTTAGTAGAGTCTGAGAGATCGGTACAGAGACGCCTATATTTATCCCCCAGAGGCTACAGAGTTAGGAAAAACTTCACATCATTCTTTCTTGTCGTGCGGTTTGGTTTCTCAATGCTAATTGAATTTCTACTCTATTCTTTCGCAGATGACGAGAACACGCGCTTTCTTATCCACTGATCAGCAGCCCGAGCCCCCAGCAGCAGCTCCCACGAGGGACAAAAGGCGAGGCCGAGGCCGTGCTAGAGGTCGAGGTAGGGACAGAGCTCAGCCCAGAGCAGCAACACCGGCAGTGGAGCCTCAGGTTGAGTTTGATGATGAAGTTCCAGTCCAGGCAGTTCCGGTGGGCACAGCTCAGGTCCCAGAGGGGTTCATTGCTACCCCAGTACTCCAGGATGCTCTGGTACATCTAGTAGGCCTTATGGAGAGTGTCATCCGGGCAGGCTTGCTTCCTGTAGCACCAGCCGTCACTTAGGCTGGAGGAGGAGCCCAGACTCCTACTACTCACACTTCGGAGTAGATGGCTCCCCAGTTTCAGACTCCAGCAGCTCAGCCAGTTGGAGCACACTACTACAAAATAGACTTTTAGTGGCAATTTAATTAGCGGCAATAGAATCATGGCCACTAGATAACTTTATAAACGAAAATATTAGTGGCAAATAAGCATTAGTCGATATTACGTACCTTTTTAGTGGCAATAAAAAGGAATAGCCACAATAAAAAGTACTCCAGTATTATTGTTATCCTTCCCTCCAAATTTTTAGACTAAAATAACATATTCCCTCTAAATATTTAGACTAAAATAACATATTCCCTCCTGTTCCTTCCGCCTAAGTTGGGGAAATTTAGGAAAATATTTTAAAAATATACAAATCTCTCATCCCCTGTAATTCTATCGTTGTTGCCCTACCGCCGAACTACTATATCATGGCAGTGCCACCATCCCCAGGCACTATATTTCAGAAAATACATTTTTATTACTTCTCCATCTCTTCTCTGTCTCTTCTTTTCTCACAAATATCTTTGTAGAGTTTGGATGGGAGATAGGTATAAAATTATTTTACTTTGGTTGTGGTCAGAACGTGTAGTGGTTCTGGATGTTTTTACACCATTTGGAGAAACTTAAATTGAAATCAAAATTATACAATTTAAGGGTAAACATCAGTTTGAAAAATTTGGCAAAACTTATCCTTTCCGTGCCCCATTTTTCGCTACGGTACCGGAAGTGATTAGGAACAGACTTTTGTTCCTTCTATTTTTGCAAATAATTTATTGTCAAAGATGTTAATCATATTGCATATCCAGATTAGTAGTTTGTGCTTTCATTAAGTCTTCATCCCTGTAGGTAGGGGTATTCATGGTTCGGTTTGGATCAGTTTTTTCCTAAAAAGAAACCAAACCAAGTACGTCGGTTTTTCAAATATTAGATCCAAACCAAACCAATTAACTCGATTTTTTCTCTATTTGGTTTATGTCGGTTTTTCAGTTTTTTCGGTTATTTGTCGGTTTTTTTCTTAAATATAAGACATATACTACCAAACACATATTTCGGCGACCACATTTTTAATGTAACACTATCAAATCAATTGCCCTTTGAGAAATCTATTATTTACCAAGATATATTGATGATAATTGAATCAAATAGTGATGAATAATTTAAGGACTCAATTAAAAATATATTATTTTTAACATGAAATAGATTCTTACACTTAACAAAAGAAAACTACCAATCAAACTAGAATGTAAAGGTAAAGAACTGTACTAAAAGTGCAAACGATTAACATTTACTATAAAATTTTTGAAACTTTGTATAAAAGTATACATATATATAGACACACACACACACACACACATATATATATATATATATATATATATATATATATATATATATGTAATTCTAAATTTAAAATAGCTACTCCTATATTCGGTTTGGTTCGTGTTTTTTTTATTAAATTTCAAAACCAAAACCAAACCAAACCAAAAAGTATCAATTTTTTTTGGTAGGTTTGGTTTGGTTTTCAGTTTGGTTCGATTTTTCGGATTTTTATGAACACCTCTACCTGGATGTTTTGATTGGAATTTACACAATAATGAAAAGGGCATCTTTTACGATTCAGAACATTGAATAAAATATGTTTTCGGCTTTCGATTTTGGTCACATTCTATAGAAACTGCATATCAGTCAACTTGCTTATCCATATTTATACTGGTAGATTATCTAATATTTTAGTGAATCTCTATCTTTCTTTTACTTCTATCTTGTTTCTATAGCCATTAGATTGTGAAATGCTAAGGTGTTCTTATAATTAAATATTTAAATTTTGTTGTCAGGTGCGATAATATCTACTATGTTTTGTTGATGTGTCTTTCTTTGAGTAAGTAATATGACTTTCATATGTTATTGTAGCTAAATAATTATTTCATTTTGGAGAAGAAACAATGTGAACCAGAGGCGGCAAATGAATAGTTATTGAAGAACAATGTGATGATGAAGGTGTGCGACCTTATATTGAACAACTGATGGATGGTCAGAACTACTCTCAAGTCCAAACACATGATGGCCAATCTAATGATTTTAATAATTTAGCTGACACCGAGATTCAACAGAATGATGATTCAGGTGACACTCTTTTTTATACCTATTAGTTTTAGACATACCTTAAGATGCTACGATCGATATCACTAATTTGTTTGTTCCTTCATAATATTTTACTAAACGATATTTGGAAGATGCCTCCAGGGAAGACAATTGATGTGCAAATCAATAGTCGTAACCAATTCATTGGGAAAGAAGGTCGAAAGCTGGCTAACTTTCTAGGGATTGTCGCTAGAACTCCACAACTAACTCCATTACATGTAGATGATTGGAGAAATTTTGTCAAAGATGAAAAAGAACAAATTGGTGGAATTTGTGAGGGTATGGAGCTATTATTCTTATTCTTATGATATGTATCTAATAATATGTGATTTCTTTTTTACATGATATTTTTTTGTAAATGTTTGCTTATATTTTTGTAGAAGAAGTTGTCTATCCCAATGCACGGAGAAAAGCATAACATAAAGTCACTAGGAAAAAAATGGAAAGATTACAAGTGTGATTTAAAAGCGAGTATATGTCTAAGTATAAGACGAAAGGTGCTCTACTGAAAAATAGACCAAGTCGTATACCTAGGGATCAGTAGACATGTCTCGTCTCATATTGGCTCTCTGATAAAGCTAAGGTATCCGCTTTATAAGTCCGAAAAACGCACTTACTTGCTTTTATTTTTTCTTGGTTAGTTTTTATGTATAAATTATAAGATATTAATTTATGTTGCAACGATAGAGGCGAACACAAGAAAATAAAAATAATAGGGCCAAGAAAAATAAGCCTCACACTGAAGGATCTAAAAGTATTGTCACCTTGATGGTTGAGAAGGTATCCATGTGAAAAATAAAATATAATATTTTAAAAACTTTTTGTCATGAATGTGTGACATTGATTTTGTCATGTTAGGCTAAAAATGGGATAGAGCCTAGACGAGCATAAATTTTCATTTTAACTCCTAAACAATGTAAGAATGGTCAACCACTTGATGAGGAGTTTGTAAAGACAATTGTAAAATTTCTTACTCGTCTCTTGTTTTTTGAATTTCATCTGTTTTAATTAAATCTAGATTCAACAATATTATTTGCATCTTCAGTTCCTCAAAAATACCTCTTCCAAATCAAGAAGTATTTTCTTTTAGCAATTTTATATTATTTCTGAATAGATTTTACTTTCTTTGACAACTCTCTCTAATCAGGACATGATAAACGAAAGATTGAGAAATAATAGTGAGAGACTAAATGACCATCCTCCTCAGAGTGTTGCTTGGGAAGGAGATGTTTATTCTCAAGTCTTGAAAAATATAAAAAAAGTGGATATGTTCGAGGTTTGGGACTTGGTCCAACTCCTTCTATACTATAGGGTAGTAAATCTTCATAGAAAATATTGATCTAGAGGATTCTTCTAATTAGGTAAAAAGGTTAGAACAAAAGGTAATAGAGTTAACAGAGCTAAATGGAAAACAAAATGAAGAAATGAGTTCGATGAAACATGAATTATTATGGATGAGAAAAGACATGTGCAAAATTGCTCCTAATGAGTTATATATATCTCAGAATATCAATGAAATCTCAATTGGACAGGTAACTCAAATTCAAAAGTTTAAGACATTTATTCTGAAACATTCGTCTTATTAAATTAATTTTATCTAACGTGCTAATAATAATTGTCACACCTCCTTTTTCAGTCTCCGCAAGGGGTGAAGGAGTTTTTCTAATTAAAGGACAATCAAAACGGGATTTATTTATTTATTCAGAGTCGCCACTTGGGAGATTTAAGGTGTCCCAAGTCACCAATTTAATCCCGTATCGAGGAAAAGAATGACTCTGTATTACAGTCTGCGAACCAAAAATCCGGATAAGGAATTCTGTTAACCCGGGAGAAGGTGTTAGGCATTCCCGAGTTCCGTGGTTCTAGCACGGTCGCTCAACTGTCATATTCGGCTTGTTTATCTGATTTTATACAATTATGAGCTCATGTGCAAATTTTAACTCTTTACCGCTTTTATTATTATATTTTAAAAGAATGTGAACATCGTTTAAAAACATGTCTTTTTGGATTGCGTCACATGAAATGTGTCACACCTCCTTTTTCCGCGCCCGGGGGGCGCAGGGGAGTTTTTTCCAATTAAAGGACAATCGAAACGGGATTTGTTTATTTATTTCAGAGTCGCCACTTGGGAGATTTAGGGTGTCCCAAGTCACCAATTTTAATCCCGAATCGAGGAAAATAATGACTCTATATTACAGTCTGCGTACCAGAAATCCGGATAAGGAATTCTGTTAACCCGGGAGAAGGTGTTAGGCATTCCCGAGTTCCGTGGTTCTAGCACGGTCGCTCAACTGTTATATTCGGCTTGATTATCTGATTTTATACAAGTGTGAACTTATGTGCAAAATTTAACTTTTAACCGCTTTTATCATTTACTGTTTTTATCAAGAATTGCAACGTTGTGAAAATGTATCTCGAACCGCGTTACAATCAATGTACCCGTGGTCGTCGACACACTTTGACTCCGTTGAGATTTGGATTTGGGTCACATCAATGTGCACCCGAGTTTAAGGAAATTAAATTATTAAAGGCGCGCCTAAAGCGACTAGCGTATTTATTTTGGGTAAGACCGTGGAATTTTACTAAACGGTCCATCCCGAAGTCCAAATAATTTTTAAAGCAAATATTTACTGAGGGCCCCGCAATTTGTATTTTTATTTGGCGAGGCTCATCTCATTCTTATTTTTTAAAATGAATTTGCAACGTCATGGACACGCATCTCGAACCACGTCACAATCAATGTACCCGTGATTAGAAACACATTTCGACTCCGTTGAGAATTGGATTTGGGTCACATAAATGTGCACCCGAGTTTAAGAAGGTAAGATTTATTAAGGCGCGTCCTAAAGAGTCTAACGTATTGTTATTTTAGGAGGGTTGTGAGATTTGCTAAACAACCCGTCCTGGAAACTAAATGCTTCGATAATATACATTTAACAAGGGCCCCGCACCTTATGCATTTTTGTTTGTCGAGGCTCATCTCGTTCTTATTTTAGAAGGATATCCTATTGCAACTACGTTTCTTGTCGTGTTTGTCTCTATCCATTGAAAACAGTAGATAGTCCTGATTGATTACATGCTTGCAAATTGTTGGTAACAACATTCAGAAGAGCTTGAAATCAGAAACGAGGCTGTCCGAACAAATAATCACGAGCCCAAATCCAGCCCAAGCGTGATTGGCCAGACCTGGGCCACTGCTTGTTCGAAACAGGCCGGCTTGGCCTGTTTTGGCCTGAACTCGACCTTTGTGAGGTTGAGGCCCTGAATTTGTGCTCCTGATCTTAAAACATGGTTGTAAGAGTTATATATAGCAATTTATTGGAGAGGAATGAACTTATTTACAGTGTACGAATTTCATGCTTGGCATACATTACAGGCTTATACTACACCTTTGAACTAAATATGAGATACAAACTACTGCCTTGGGCATACTCTCATCACCAACCTATATGCACATTCTAGCATTCAACTACCATGCATTGACATTTATAGGCATGAAGACTACCTCTAGTACCCAGAACAAAAATGTAAAACTATCACACATTGCATGAATATTTAATGTAACATCCATATCTATGGAAAAAAAAATTCTTCAGGTCTTTCATTTACATTTATGCTCAAATTTCCAGTTACATCTGACAGTGTCTTAGGTGTGTACCTGGTATAGAGGAACAGAAGAAGAAGGAAAAGGATCAGCTGAGTAGTATGCAGTAGACACAGCAACAGCAGATACACAGCAACAGCACAACAACAAACCAACAACCAAGTGTTTTCCACAATCCACGAACAACCAACAATAATTCCCAGAACAAAAGAAACCAGCAAATAGTCGAGTGCCAAACCAGTAATTCCAGACGAAGAGTAATGAAAACAACAGAAGTAAAAGAGTGTTCAATGCAGCAAATACCAACAGTTCAGCAACCAACAAACAGCTTAGTCAATGTAGACGGCAGAACTTGGCCAAGGCAACTTGACCAATATGAATTCTTATTCAACTTTCAGATGGTGTTTGGTTACAATCTATTTGGAAACTAACTTATGTTTTTCAGCTTTCTTTAAACTCAGTAAACCTTTCTTCAAACTTAAAGATTCCAGCCTCAAGACTCAAAATTCTCCCCTTTCTGAAGACTAAAAGTCCAGCCCCTTTTAAGTTCTTAAATGGCCTATTTATAAGCCAAATGACCCAGTGCAGCTGAGCTGCCCTCGTCCTGCAACTTGCAGCCTGCCCATACTCTTTAGAGCCCATGCCTAAGCATCTTTTGGTGCCAGCCCCTTTATTCCCCATGCCTGGTTTTTGTTTAATCCAGAATTATGGGCTCATTTTATTTATTCATTTTAAGCCCCATACCCTGGTGTCTTGTTTCCCATTAGTATTAGTTTAATCTTAATTAGTACCCTACTTGTCAACTTCATTTAAACTAATCTTTCTGTCCTTTTTGACACCCCAGAATACCCCTGCTTAACCTTGATTATTACTGCCCTGCCTATTGCAGCATTAGGGCAGTTTTGAACTGATGAAAGTTCAAATTCAAGGCTGCCTGGGCTGAACCTTTTCAGTCATTTTTACAATGCAAACAAACCATTTTAAACAATGCTGGGGCATTCAGTTAGTGGCAACGTTCAATTAGTCATGCGACATTATTAGCTCGTTTGATTCATTAGTTATAGAAAACTAATCGACGACATTTATCGAGTCGACTATACTAATTATAACAGGTAATAATCAGTCGTTCAAATAAACAACACATACGGGGACCTAAAGGGCTTCGGACAACTTGGTCAGTCACTAGGAACCTATATAAGTTATTCATGCGACGACTATATTAATCGGACATGCTTATCATAGGATGCATTCAAATCATACACAAAAACCATCGACCAAATAAAAGGTCTTTACAGAGATGAAAGAAATCCGAATGAAAAATAACAACATAACAAACAAACACAACGGAATATGCTGACAACTTAATTAGAACTAAAACGAAAGAAAGGAAAACTTACCCAAAAAGGTTTGAAATCAAAACGACCCAAATTCTGATTCAACTTCGAACTCTTGAGGCCGAACAAACTTTAATCAGGGTGTTCTCACATGAGAACACCTTGATTAAGGTCTTTTAGACCTCAAACCCTTGTCCAGACCGGCCGGATTCCCCAGGTGCATGTGTTCTAAGGTCTGGATTTCCAGATCTGATTTTTAGGAAGTTGTGGGTAGATTCGGACCAAACCAAGCTTGGTTTGGTCACGAGGAAGGTCAGGGGAATGTCTGGTATGAAGATGGGGTGGTTTGGCATAGGTCCGGGTTCGACTCAAATCTTCAAACGAAGATTCGAGACGAGGGAAGGTGATTCGAGGCAAGAGGGTAACAGATCCATGTTCAGGAGAGTGAGGGGGTCTTAGGGTGTTCAGGAGGTGGTCACCGGCGTTCGTGCCGCCGGCTTTAATGGCGAGGGAGACGAGGGCGGCTAGGGTTTCTAATGGGAGGTCCGGGTTCGACTTGGGGACGAAGGGGTGGGGTGTTGGTATAGGGGGCGTGGGTGTAAGGGAAGGTTTATATATGGTCTATGGGATTGGATCTGAGCCGTTAGATCAGATGATCTCAACGGCTTGGATCTGAGGGTGAGAACTGAGACGGGGTCGTTTGGTAGTTAAACGGGGTCGTTTGGTTTAAGTGAGGGGTTGGGTCAGATTTGGGTCGGGTTTGAACCTGGGTTATTGAAAGTGATCCTGGACCGTTGGATTGGATTGATTGGAACGGCTGAGATGGATTGGCCTGAAACGGTGCCGTTTCAGGAGATGCCTGGGCAGCCGGATTTGGACTGGGCCTGAGTGCTGGTTGGGCCTGTTATTTTGTTTAATTTTTGGCCCAAACCGATTTCCTTCACTTTTGTTTTCTAATTTCATTTTTTCTTTTAAAACAAAAATAAAAATAAAAATAATAAATAACGAAATTAAAACTAAACAACAATGCAACATTTTAACACAATTACCACAAAAATTATTTAAGTAAGTTAAAAACCTAGAACAAACGATGCACACCATATATATATATTTTTTGAATTTTCTTTTACTGACCGAATTATGGTTTAATCATCCTGACATACATATTTTGTTTGTTAATGATTAAATGCAAAAATGGACAGATCCACAAATGACTAACAACACATGTCACGAAAACTCGAACAATTGTACAGCGAAACCATTTGTTACTATTTTTATTTTCTTTTGGAGCGATTGCTCGTAAAGCAAAAATCACGTGCTTACAGCTGCCCCTCTTTGCACGAAGACACGAAGGGTTTTCGCGCAAAGATAAGCGAGCGATTTTTGCCCGTCCGAATACTCCGTGTGAAGCATTTTTTTGAAAAAGATTTGACCGAACCTTTGCTTCAGAGGTTTCCTACATATCCTGGGCTGAAACAGGAATCAGGTCAATGTAGTTCGGGAAATTTTGGTAGCTGGGACTACCATGTGACTGTATTGCTTGCTGCTGTTGTGCGCTGTTGCATGCTGCTGTAGGATGCTACTGCTCAACCGATCTCCCTGTTACATTGCTCTAAAAGGAAAAACAAGAAGTTAAGCTAGAGTATGAGATCTCATCTATCTCCCACTTGTTCTTGTTGTCTTGCTTTCTTGTCGGCTAACGCTTTCCTCTGACGCCTTTATTTTGTGAACTTGGAGATGATGCTGGTCCTTCACCTTTTCTGAATGTCAGTTCTCATCACTTTGCTTGATTTGCTGGGAACATGGCTTTCTTCCTTAAATCTTTCAATGGTTTCTTCAGCGGTATGGCTTTTCATCAGAATTGTTATGTTGGGCATGCCATAGCGTTCCCAAACTACTTCTTTTGAGATGCTTCTTTTGAGACGCATTCCCTTTTCCTTTTGAATTGTGCGCTTGCCTCTGCAGTTGTCTGCTTCTTGGTGCTGGGGATTTTATTGTTTCCCGTTTGGGGATCTCTATTGTACCCTTCCGTCTTTAGGTGGGGTGACTGATTCCAAAATCTAGAGCTAGAAGTATTCCCGCATTATACTGGTGGGCGACCTAGAACTTAAATGTATTCCCGCATTATACTGGTGGGCGACCTAGAACTTAAATGTATTCCCGCATTATACTGGTAGGCGACCTAGAACTTAAATGTATTCCCGCATTATACTGGTGGGCGACCTAGAACTTAAATGTATTCCCGCATTATACTGGTGGGCGACCTAGAACTTAAATGTATTCCCGCATTATACTGGTGGGCGACCTAGAACTTAAAATGTATTCCCGCATTATACTGGTGGGCGACCTAGAACTTAAAATGTATTCCCGCATTATACTGGTGGGCGACCTAGAACTTAAAAGTATTCCCGCATTATACTGGTGGGCGACCTAGAACTTAAAATGTATTCCCGCATTATACTGGTGGGCGACCTAGAACTTAAAAGTATTCCCGCATTATACTGGTGGGCGACCTAGAACTTAAAATGTATTCTCGCATTATACTGGTGGGCGACCTAGAACTTAAAATGTATTCCCGCATTATACTGGTGGGCGACCTAGAACTTAAAATGTATTCTCGCATTATACTGGTGGGCGACCTAGAACTTAAAAGTATTCCCGCATTATACTGGTGGGCGACCTAGAACTTAAAATGTATTCCCGCATTATACTGGTGGGCGACCTAGAACTTAAATGTATTCCCGCATTATACTGGTGGGCGACCTAGAACTTAAAATGTATTCCCGCATTATACTGGTGGGCGACCTAGAACTTAAATGTATTCCCGCATTATACTGGTGGGCGACCTAGAACTTAAATGTATTCCCGCATTATACTGGTGGGCGACCTAGAACTTAAATGTATTCCCGCATTATACTGGTGGGCGACCTAGAACTTAAAATGTATTCCCGCATTATACTGGTGGGCGACCTAGAACTTAAAATGTATTCCCGCATTATACTGGTGGGCGACCTAGAACTTAAATGTATTCCCGCATTATACTGGCGGGCGACCTAGAACTTAAATGTATTCCCGCATTATACTGGTGGGCGACCTAGAACTTAAAATGTATTCCCGCATTATACTGGTGGGCGACCTAGAACTTAAATGTATTCCCACATTATACTGGTGGGTGACCTAGAACTTAAAAGTATTCCCGCATTATACTGGTGGGTGACCTAGAACTTAAAATGTATTCCCGCATTATACTGGTGGGCGACCTAGAACTTAAAATGTATTGAGATTGCTTCCCCGTTTTCGAGAAAATTTTCAACAATCGGCAGAAAATTTTCTGCCCCGGTTTTTGGTGACTTCCATGGCAGTGCATCTTGCTGCCATCATCAATCCTTTGTTTTCCTGCAGCAGACAAAAGGATTTAATTAGTTTTCATTGTGGTGGTAGAGGGTGCCTTTCCGGCGAGCAATTTTTTCTCTTCCTCTTTTCTTGCTCTTTGTCCCCGTAATTGGTTGGCGGGCAAAGTTGCCTGTTGGGGGTCTCTAGCCTGCTGGGGATTGGTTTTCAATTTATCCCCTTTTATGCTTTCTCTTTAACCACATGATGTGGGAGTCTGCTTCTAACTCCCGAAACCACTCCTTTTTGGAGCTTACTTCTTCCAAAATTTCCGGGCAGAATCACTGCATTGCCTGGGACCGGCCTTTAAGATTGTTTGTATTATCCTGCATTGGGATGAATTCCCCTTCGGTTTCTGGTAGTAAGCTTTGAAAAATCCTTTCAAGACACATTTTAGGAAAAGAAATAAAAGATATGGAAAGGAGAAAATCTTTCTGAACCAATATTCTTGTGGGAGGAGACAATCAAAGAACTTATCTGGAGGACACAACTGGTCCCCGTGATCATGGCGTGCACCGTAGATTCCCGACCCAGTCTATTTGTATCCATTGATTTGCCCGATGGTTTGACTTGCTGGGGATGATAAAGGAGTGTTCATTTCGTTTCGAATGTGGTAGCTTTGCTGATCTATCTTGTCGCCTCATAGCACCCTTCGAGGGGTTTTCACTAATGAGACTCTCTCTTTTCTCTCATCTCCCGGCGCCCTATGGTGCCTGTGAAGGTTTTCACCAATAAGACTCTCTCATTTCATATCCCTCATCTTACATCGCCTCTCGGTGCCTGTGAAGGTTTTCATCGATAAGACTCTCTCATTTTATTTCTTTCGAGGATTCGGGGTGTTGTGGATACGACCCTCTCTTCTGGAGATTCTTTTGACTATCAACTCATTCTCAGTCTTACGATCCTCTTCTTTGCTAGGGATCAGTGTATTATTCTCGGCCTTATTCGCCGGACTTGGCATCTTTCGAACATTGATCGGGAGGTCTTTTGGATGTTGATGTTGGTTTTGGTGTGGGTTTGAAGAAAGGCTATAAAAATGAAAACAATTTGAAGGGTTATGTGCTACAACCTTTTAGAATCAAACCTTTGTTGGAATGGTGAACATAACCTCTGCCCCAGTTTTCTTGCTTGGGGAATTTATTTTTTTACGCTTATGTTGAGCTACGTGCGTTACGCACATTGTGCTATATTGTGCACGCTATGTACATTATGCATCCTATATTTGCTATGATGCATACTATGACCGAGCCGTGAGGCGCCTACGTATCCTCTTTGAGGAATCAGGTCAAACGTAGTTCCCACAGTTTTGTATTTTCTTGTGATTTTATCTTCTTCTTTTTTCCTTTTCTTCTTTTCATTTTTTTTCCATGTCTCTTCCTTCTTTTCATTTTCTTCTTCTTTTCTTTTTCATGTCTTTTTCTTTTCTTTTCTTTTTCTTTTCTTTTTCTTTTCTTTTCTCCTTTTCATATCCTTCCCATTAGTGATTCCAAAAGAGGGGTATGAAAGAATAACTTAAGGCTCAAAGGGGGAAGCAAGGGTTAAATAGTGTTTGGGTAGAAGAAAGAATTGCCCCCGTCATCTCATTATCCAATAAATGCCAAATACAAACAAATAAACCAAAAAAATTGCCATAATTAAAGAAATTACGCATAATATCTCTTGACTGCATCTGAATTGATAGCCATGTCGACACATCTACCTTCGACATCTGTCAAACACAAAGCACCGTTGGACAATACTCTGGTCACGATATAAGGCCCTTGCCAATTTGGGGCGAATTTGCCTTTTGCCTCGACCTGATGTGGGAGGATCTTCTTCAATACTTGCTGCCCTACTTCAAACTTCCTGGGGCGCACCTTCTTATTATACGCTCTTGCCATTCTCTTATGGTACAGCTGACCATGGCACACTGCTGCCAATCTTTTCTCATCTATCAGGCTCAACTGTTCCAATCGAGCTCTGACCCATTCATCGTCATCAATCCCGGCTTCAGCGACAATTCGGAGGGACGGAATTTCGACCTCCGCTGGTATCACGGCCTCATTTCCGTACACCAACAAATAAGGAGTTGTGCCTATGGAAGTCCGGACGGTAGTGTGGTAACCCAACAAGGCAAAGGGTAATTTCTCGTGCCATTGTCTGGACCCTTCCACCATTTTTCGCAGTATCTTCTTGATATTCTTATTGGCTGCTTCAACTGCTCCATTCGCCTTGGGACGATATGGGGTGGAGTTGCGGTGTATAATCTTGAATTGTTGGCATACCTCTCTCATCAGGCTGCTATTAAGATTCGCACCGTTATCCGTGATGATCACTTTTGGGATCCCAAATCTGCAGATGATATGGGAGTGAACAAAGTCCACCACTGCCTTCTTGGTTACTGATTTGAAGGTTTTAGCCTCAACCCATTTGGTGAAGTAATCAATGGTCACTAGAATGAACCTATGACCGTTGGACGCTGCTGGCTCGATGGGCCCAATGACATCCATGCCCCATGCTACAAACGGCCAGGGTGCTGACATCGTATGTAACTCTGTTGGCGGAGAATGAATCAAGTCTCCATGTATCTGGCACTGATGGCATTTCCTCACGAAAGTGATACAGTCGTGTTCCATGGTGAGCCAATAACACCCTGTTCGAAGGATTTTTCTTGCCAATACATATCCACTCATGTGTGGCCCACAAACTCCAGCATGTACTTCTGCCATAACCGTTGTTGCCTGCCTGGCATCTATGCATCTCAACAATCCCAGATCCGGGGTTCTTTTGTACAATATTCCCCCACTGAGGAAGAAACCATTCGACAAACGCCGGAGGGCTCTTTTTTGGTCTCCAGAGGCATGTTCTAGATATATCCCCATCCTGAGGTATTCCTTGATATCATGAAACCAGGGTTTGCCATCTGCTTCTTCTTCTACGGCATTGCAGTAGGCGTGCTGATCACGGACCTGGATGTGTAGAGGATCAACATACATTTTGTCAGGGTGGTGCAGCATTGATGCTAAGGTGGCTAAGGCATCCGCAACCTCATTGTGAACTCTCGGGATGTGTTTGAACTTCACCGATCGAAATTGCTTGCTCAGATCATGCAAGCATTGTCGGTATGGTATGAGCTTTAGATCTCGTGTTTCCCATTCCCCCTGAATTTGATGTACCAAGAGGTCCGAGTCTCCCAAGACCAAGACGTCTTGGACATCCATGTCAGCAGCCAGGCGCAGACCCAGAATGCAAGCCTCATATTCGGCCATATTGTTGGTGCAATAGAAGCGTAGTTGAGCCGTAACAGGATAATGCCGTCCTGTTTCAGAAATGAGTACTGCTCCTATTCCAACCCCTTTTGCGTTTGCAGCTCCATCGAAGAAAAGCTTCCAACCCGGTTCCTCAGGTAATTCCAACTCATTCGTATGCATCACCTCTTCGTCAGGAAAATACGTTCTTAAAGGCTCGTATTTTTCATCAACGGGATTCTCTGCCAAATGGTCTGCCAGTGCCTGGGCTTTCATGGCCGTCCTTGTTACGTAGATGATATCAAACTCTGTGAGCAGAATTTGCCACTTTGCCAACCTTCCCGTGGGCATAGGTTTCTGAAAGATATACTTCAATGGGTCCAAACGGGATATGAGATAAGTAGTATATGAAGACAGGTAGTGCTTCAACTTCTGAGCTACCCAAGTTAGGGCGCAACATGTTTTCTCGAGTTGAGTGTACTTGACCTCATGTACTGTGAATTTCTTGCTAAGATAGTAGATGGCCTGCTCCTTCCTTCCTGTGTCATCATGTTGCCCCAGTACACAACCAAATGAATTTTCCAAGACCGTCAGGTAAAGGATTAGGGGTTTCCCGGGCTTAGGCGGGACCAATACGGGTGGATTAGACAAATACCCTTTGATTTGGTCGAAGGACTCCTGACACTCTGCTGTCCAACCTACCGCAGCATCCTTTCTCAGCAGCCGAAATATGGGCTCACAAGTTGCTGTGAGTTGAGCGATGAACCTGCTGATGTAATTGAGTCTACCCAGCAAACTCATTACCTCTGTTTTGTTCCTTGGCGGTGGCAAATCTCGGATGGATTCAATTTTGGATGGGTCTAACTCAATCCCCCGTCGACTGACGATGAATCCTAGCAACTTTCCTGATGGAACCCCGAATGCGCATTTGGCCGGGTTAAGCTTGATATCATACCTCCGGAGTCTTTGGAAAAATCTCCTTAGGTCTGCTACATGGTCCTCCTGACGCCAAGATTTGATGATCACATCATCGACGTACACCTCAATTTCCTTGTGTATCATGTCATGAAACACCGCAGTCATTGCTCGCATGTACGTTGCCCCGGCGTTCTTTAACCCGAACGGCATTACCCGATAGCAGTAGGTTCCCCATGGCGTAATAAACGCTGTCTTCTCAGCATCCTCTTCGTCCATTAGGATCTGATGATAACCCGCATAGCAATCCACAAAGGATCCGATCTCGCGCCCAGCGCAATTATCGATCAGGATATGAATGTTGGGTAACGGGAAATTGTCCTTGGGACTTGCTTTGTTGAGGTTGCGGTAGTCGACGCACACCCTGATTTTTCCATCCTTCTTTGGGACTGGTACCACATTGGCCAACCATTCGGGATATCGAGTGACCCGAATGACCTTCGCTTGTAACTGCTTAATCACTTCTTCCTTGATCTTTACACTCATTTCCGTTTTAAATTTCCTTAGTTTTTGCTTGACCGGAGGGTATGCCGGGTCAGTGGGTAATTTGTGAACCACTAAATTGGTGCTTAATCCAGGCATATCATCATATGACCAGGCAAAAACGTCTTTGAATTCCCTGAGAGTTTTGATCAATTCTGCTCTGACATTCGGCTCAATGTGGATGCTAATTTTGGTCTCTTGGACGTTATCAGCGTCTCCTAGATTCACAGCCTCGGTGTCATTTAGGTTAGGCTTGGGTTTCTCTTCAAATTGGCACAGTTCTCTGTTTATTTCTTCGAAGGCTTCACCTTCGTCACATTCAGATTCATCGTCACAAACGACCTTTTGCATCATTGAGTTGGTTTCAGATTGATTTATTAGACTAGGTCGAAGATCCGCTGTGCATGCCATGTCATTAGAACCAGTAAAAAGAGAACTGTTCAGAAAGAAAAAGAACAAAACAAAAAATTAAAATGGGACAAAAGAAAAGAACTTTATTAAATTTGCGGGATAAAAGGGTTCACACTTTTACAAAACGAAAGTAAAATTTGGATTACACCCTTGAATAATCCGATCAAACAAACAAACAAACAAAACATTAATCAAAGCCTACTACCAAGACTCCCCTCGGACAGGAAGAGGAGTAACCGTCCAATTGTTGGTCTTGGCCTCAGGCCCCACAAATTGTATCTCTGCTCTGCTGGAACCTTCTCCAGCTTCCACCATACTGACATCCGCGAATAGTTTCTCAAAACTCTGATTCAGGTCTTCATTTATACCGATCAAAGGTCCTCTAATCTTTGGGATCGCTGACCCCTTGGCACTTGCTTTAACAAAAGACCTTGAGAGGCGTGGCACTGGTTTAGGCAGAAACCAGACCCTCTTCTTCATTTTTCGCGCCTGCTTCCTGTCTGCTGCGGTTGGTTTGAACCCCAACCCGAAAGTTTCCAGATTCTTAGGAAGGGAGACAGGTTGGACTATCCCTTGAAGTTCAACTCCCAGGCCTTTTCCCGGCACAAACCCATTACCCAGCATCTCCGATACCATCATGACTGTTGCGGCAGCTACCCTAGGGTGCGGGATGATTTCTCCTTCAGAGATTTTGTTGGCCGACCCTGTATCGAGAATCTGGTAGACCCAAGGACCCTTGTCATCAGTGGTCTCTATGAAAGGCACAATGGTTCCGCCCATGGTGCATGTTGTATCCTCACCGTGCAACACGACCTCTTGTCTTTCCCACTCGAACTTCACTGTCTGATGTAGGGTGGAAGGCACCGCTTTGGCTGCATGAATCCAAGGTCGTCCTAACAGCAAGTTGTAAGATACCGTGGCGTCCAACACCTGGAATTCCATGGTAAACAGGACCGGGCCAATGGTTAGTTCAAGTACAACATCCCCCACAGTGGCTGTTCCGTTTCCGTCAAACCCTCGGACACAGATGCTATTCTCCCGGATTCTTCCACGGTCAATCTTTAACTGGTCCAGGGTGGATAATGGACAAATATTGGCGCTTGAGCCATTATCCACCAATACTCGGGTTACCACCGAGTCTTCACATTTGACAGCTAGGTATAGAGCTTTGTTATGCTCCGTACCTTCCACCGGCAGGTCATCATCTGAGAATGTCACTCTGTTCACCTCGAAAATCTTGCTGGCAATGGTTTCCAGGTGGTTTACAGAAATCTCACTGGGTACATGGGCCTCGTTCAATATCTTTAACAGGGCCCGACGATGTTCCTCGGAATGGAGGAGTAATGACAATAGTGAGATCTGGGCAGGTGTTTTTCTCAGCTGCTCAACCACAGAATAGTCTTGTACTTTCATCTTCCTCAGGAATTCTTCAGCCTCTTCTTCTGACACTGGCTTCTTGGTTGCCACTGGGTTGGTTTTTCTTAACTCCACCGGAGCAAAACATCGACCTGATCGAGTCAGCCCTTGCGCTTCACAACTGACTTCTTCCACCTGTTTTCCTTGGTACGTCACCACTGCCTTTTCATATTTCCAGGGCACAGCCCTGCTGTCAATCATCGGCAGTTGGACCACCGGCTTTATGGTCACCCGTTCTCTACATACCCCTTTCAACATGACTGCCGGTGTGGGCAGGATCCCTGGTATTACCAACTTGCTTGGCTCGGGTTTGCTTGCTATGACGGACGGGCTCTTCCCCGATATCACTATCGGCTTGACGCCTTCTCCCTACGACTGTATGCTCGTTCCTCCACTGGTTAAGACTTCTTTCGGGGCGGCTTGGATCATCATCACTGTTTGTGAGGGTTTTCTTAATTCTCCTCCCTCACACACCAACTCAATCATGTGAGTTTCGTGGTGCGCTGGCAGTGGGTTTTGGTTGATGTTAGGAGCCTCCGGTGTCTGGACCTCGATCTTATTGGTGTCAATAAGATCCTGTATGGCATGCCTTAACTTCCAACACTTCTCGGTATCGTGCCCGAGCATCCCTGAACAGTATTCACAACTGATTGAACGATCCAAATTCTGAGGCGGGGGATTTGGTTCCCGAGTATGGACAGGACTAACCAAACCCAATTGCCGCAGCTTGTGGAACACAGCGGTGTAGGTTTCTCCCAGTTCTGTGAAGGTTCTTTGCTTCCGCAACCTGTCGTTCCTAGCATCTGGATTTCCCCGGAAACCTGCCCCTGAAGGGTTTCTATATGCCCTTGGCGGAGGGTAGGTGTTTTGTGGTGGTGCATATATGTTCTGGGGAGCCGGTGCGCGCCATTGTGGGCGAACCGGAGGCTGAGTGTATACCTGGGCTTGGTGTACGGAACAATGTGGTTCTCGAGGTGGATAGAAATTTTGTGGTGGGTTGTATGGGTAGTTTGACCTGTGAGGCCTGGGTTGGTTGTAGTGCGGCCTGCCAGCCCTGGACCAACTGCCTGCCTCGATCGTGGCAACCTCTTCTTTCTTTCTTCTTAGCGCACCTCCTGTGCCGCTTTGAATAGCCTGGGTTGTGGCCTTGAGTGCCGAATAGTTCAAGATCTTGTCCGACCTCAAACCTTCTTCTATCATGACCCCTATCTTGACCACCTCGTTGAAAGATTTTCCAACCGTTGTCACCAAGTGACCAAAGTAGGTTGGATCCAATGTCTGCAAAAAATAGTCCACCATCTCTCCCTCTCTCATGGGAGGATCGACTCTAGCTGCTTGTTCTCTCCAGCGGAACCCGAACTCGCGAAAACTTTCCCCGGGTTTCTTCCCAGTTCTCAATAACGTGAGACGGTCAGGGACTATCTCCAGGTTGTACTGGAAATGACCTGCAAAAGCCTGCGCCAGATCATCCCACGTGTACCACCTGCTGAAATCTTGCCTGGTATACCATTCCAGTGCAGATCCACTCAGACTTTGGCCGAAATAAGCTATCAAAAGCTCATCCTTGCCTCCTGCCCCTCTCATTTTGCTACAGAATCCCCGCAAATGTGCCATGGGATCGTCGTGCCCCTCATATAAATCAAACTTGGGCATCTTGAACCCAGCCGGGAGTTGGACATCTGGGAAAGGGCACAGATCTTTGTATGCCACGCTGACTTGATTGCCCAGCCCGTGCAAGTTCCTGAAGGATTGCTCCAGGCTTTTGAACTTTCTCAACACTTCATCCTGTTCAGGGGCCTTAACCGGCTTCTCAACCTCTGCCGGTACTTCCAAATGGGGATTGTAAGCCTGTGGTTCGGGTGCATGGAATGTAGGCTCAGGGGGATAGTATTGTGTATCATGAGCCTGAAACAATGGCTCACTGGTCGTTCGCTGCAAAGGGGCTGATGCAGGTCCCACAAAAATGGGAATATTGGGTGTTGGGAGAGGTTGATGGGGTGGTGGAGCTTGGGAATCATGAGGGCTTCTTTCTTGATGATAGAGGGGATTTGGGCGGCTTGTGGAAGGGCCAGAGTGAGGGTACTCCGGCATGTGTCCCAGTGTTTCAGGACTCTTTTGTGTTTTGGCTAGGGCTAGTTGCATTGCATTCATTTCTAGTCCCATCCTTTCAATCTTTTCCATCGCTTCTTTTAACAACTGGCTCATCGGCCTTTCTTCTTCATTGCTATTCTCCGAAGTAGTCATGCTTGATGCTATCGGTCCTTTGGATCTGGTTTGGTATGAATGTGTTGCCAGAATTCTTTAACAACTAACTGTCTGGTATCAGACAACAACAAACTTTGTTAGTGTTAGAGCTTAACAGATTTGATCATAACACATAGAGGATGCAATGCACCTAGGCATTTAACCGTTTCTACATGCTTTGCTTCAAACAACATGCGTCATCCCGGTTTGTTCATTCGTCTCTTTAAAGTATTTTGTGAAACCCTGCGTTTTATTTTATTTACATTTTCTTTTCTTTATTTATTAAAAGCGGTCGAATCTTATGGGGATTGCCTACGTATCACGTCCCTGCGTGAATCAGACCAGGCGTAGTTCTGCCTCAAAGTAAAGACACATAGAAATTCTTCCGGAGTCACTTAATTTCATTATAAAAATTTTGCTATTACACATTGCTTCAAACAACATAGCAACAGTACAGACTCCATGGTTCTTTGACCCTATTTGATTGAAGGAAAAATGGAAAACAACATATGGGAAAACATCAAAGCTTAACTAAAACAAGACTCGACCAGAGGTTAATTTTCCAACTTAGGGACTCGCGAGGCATCGTTCGGCCTTTTCGCGGTTCTAGGTGCGAGATCCCTTTCGAGCTGCTCCAACTCGTGCATGGTCTGTTTGACATAACCCATCACTACTGGGAGAACGGTAACGCAGGTCATGTTTTCACACCGTCGACACCTTCTGATGATGGCATGGGCAATGGCCCTGATCTTGTCTCTGGTTTTTTTCTTCTCTATGAGTAGGTGTCTTATCTGATCACTGCACGTCTTGAATACCTGTGAGTCCTGTATATGCTGATCCCTCAGCTGCCGCACTTCTTCCTTCATTTGGGCCAACAAGTCGTAACAGTATCTACTCTCCGATTGGAAATCCCCGGCCTGCTTAACTGCTTTAAACTCGAGTGTAGCCATCTCCCTCTTTATTTTGGCCACAGTCTTCTCGTGGTCACGTTTCAATTGGTTCAAACACCGGCGATGCTTATCTACTCTTGTTCCCCACCGTGCCTTGAACTCTGTCATGACCTTTTCGGATTCTTCTAACCTGTCTCGCCATTCCGCGATCTCCCTTTTCAAACCCTTTATCAACCGCTGGTCTGATCGACTTCTGGGCTGCTCATCAAGAGACAATCTCAATTTTTGGACTTGGGCCTTAAGCTCTTCATTCTCTTGGATCAATCTATTCTTTTCGCTTCGATCCGCCGCGATTTGTACGCTGTTATCGAATTTCAGACTGTCCATTTGTAGCTTCAAATCGCCAATCTCTGCCCGATAACCCTTCTCTTTTGCTAACCAGTTCCATTGCCCTTGGGATGATTCTACGAAATCTTTGAGATGCGGCCTCTTAGCCGGTCTTTCGTAGGACAGGCTACCTCTAAACCAAGCGTGATATTCTGGGGCGACTTCCCCTTTTTCCGTATCAATCACACAAGTGTTTGCTGTCAGATGTTGGCATTCACTCCAGATTTGGCGAACTTCTTCTTCAGGGAAATGACCGTTCGGACTGATTTCAATCACTTGGGTACTCAAATCTTCATCTTTCGGTACCACTTGGTACCTCCCAAGTTGCCTCAAAACCCGATACGGTGCATAGGGTTGGATACTTTTCAGTCCCATCAACAGAAAGTGAGGCCGGGTTGCCGGCATGTATATGATTTCCTCGATAGGTGACCATCCGAGCGTCCATTGGATTTGGCTGGCAGTGAGAGTTCGGAGAAATGAGGTCCATGATGTGACTCCCTCAGGTAAATTGAGCCCTTTGATTCTCGTGTAGAATTCTCCAATACAAGTTTTCTCTGGCGAACCATAACCCAAAAGTGAGGAGCGATGGCATAAATGATCGGTCATCCACATTTGCAACAGTAGGTTACATCCTTCGAAAAAGTCGCCCCTGGCTCGACAAGCAGTGAGAGCCCGGAAAATGTCAGCCATAATCATAGGCGCCAGAGTACTTTTATCTTGGGTAAGCAAAGTATTGACGACCCCGGTTATCTTTAGATCAATGTTTCCATCTTTCCTAGGGAACACTATAAGACCCAGAAAGGCTGTCATAAAAGCCACTAGCCTGTGTTCGTCCCACTTTTGTCGGTTGCCTCTACTGCATAGTTTGAAATCCGGCTTATTGAACCCGCCCACGTGGCCGTATCTAGCATATATGAGGTGGAGACTGCAGAATCCTTTGGCAAGATCTGGATGGTGGAATGTCCGAGGTATTTTTAGGAAATCCAGAAACCTGTGTACCGTGACAGCTCTAGGTGCAATCAAGTATTTGAACCTAAAAGGGGCTTCATCAATCCCGATGTACCCTGCTATTTCTTCCAACGTCGGGGTGAGCTCGAAGTCCGAAAAATGGAACACGTTGTGTGCGGAATCCCAACAAGTGACCAATGATCTGATGATATCACCCCGAGGCTGAACGTTTAGTAGGTCCGGGAGACCTTTCAGATATTTCCTTACTTTGTCTTGCCCTTCTTTGCCTAAGTCGTTCCACCATAACCGCAACTCAAACGGGATCTTGGTCATTACTGAAAAAGGTTCGTTTTGTACCGTGCTCATCCTGCACATTTATTAGGGTGATTATGCCAAGTGAATAAAAAATAAAACTTTATTTAGACGTATACTTTTTATAAAACTTTATGAAAAACCCTGCACATTTATTACTGTGCTCATCAAAATTAAGGGTCTAAAAACTCTCAGGACCATATATATATATATATATATATATATAAGATGGACTACTTTATTCCCCACGCCTGGTTTTTGTTTAATCCAGAATTATGGGCTCATTTTATTTATTCATTTTAAGCCCCATACCCTGGTGTCTTGTTTCCCATTAGTATTAGTTTAATCTTAATTAGTACCCTACTTGTCAACTTCATTTAAACTAATCTTTCTGTCCTTTTTGACACCCCAGAATACCCCTGCTTAACCTTGATTATTACTGCCCTGCCTATTGCAGCATCAGGGCAGTTTTGAACTGATGAAAGTTCAAATTCAAGGCTGCCTGGGCTGAACATTTTTAGTCATTTTTACAATGCAAACAAACCATTTTAAACAATGCTGGGGCATTCAGTTAGTGGCAACGTTCAATTAGTCATGCGACATTATTAGCTCGTTTGATTCATTAGTTATAGAAAACTAATCGACGACATTTATCGAGTCGACTATACTAATTATAACAGGTAATAATCAGTCGTTCAAATAAACAACACATACGGGGACCTAAAGGGCTTCGGACAACTTGGTCAGTCACTAGGAACCTATATAAGTTATTCATGCGACGACTATATTAATCGGACATGCTTATCATAGGATGCATTCAAATCATACACAAAAACCATCGACCAAATAAAAGGTCTTTACAGAGATGAAAGAAATCCGAATGAAAAATAACAACATAACAAACAAACACAACGGAATATGCTGACAACTTAATTAGAACTAAAACGAAAGAAAGGAAAACTTACCCAAAAAGGTTTGAAATCAAAACGACCCAAATTCTGATTCAACTTCGAACTCTTGAGGCCGAACAAACTTTAATCAGGGTGTTCTCACATGAGAACACCTTGATTAAGGTCTTTTAGACCTCAAACCCTTGTCCAGACCGGCCGGATTCCCCAGGTGCATGTGTTCTAAGGTCTGGATTTCCAGATCTGATTTTTAGGAAGTTGTGGGTAGATTGGTTTGGTCACGAGGAAGGTCAGGGGAATGTCTGGTATGAAGATGGGGTGGTTTGGCATAGGTCCGGGTTCGACTCAAATCTAAGATTCGAGACGAGGGAAGGTGATTCGAGGCGAGAGGGTAACAGATCCATGTTCAGGAGAGTGAGGGGGTCTTAGGGTGTTCAGGAGGTGGTCACCGGTGTTCGTGCCGCCGACTTTAATGGCGAGGGAGACAAGGGCGGCTAGGGTTTCTAATGGGAGGTCCGGGTTCGACTTGGGGACGAAGGGGTGGGGTGTTGGTATAGGGGGCGTGGGTGTAAGGGAAGGTTTATATATGGTCTATGGGATTGGATCTGAGCCGTTAGATCAGATGATCTCAACGGCTTGGATCTGAGGGTGAGAACTGAGACGGGGTCGTTTGGTAGTTAAACGGGGTCGTTTGGTTTAAGTGAGGGGTTGGGTCAGATTTGGGTCGGGTTTGAACCTGGGTTATTGAAAGTGATCCTGGACCGTTGGATTGGATTGATTGGAACGGCTGAGATGGATTGGCCTGAAACGGTGCCGTTTCAGGAGATGCCTGGGCAGCCGGATTTGGACTGGGCCTGAGTGCTGGTTGGGCCTGTTATTTTGTTTAATTTTTGGCCCAAACCGATTTCCTTCACTTTTGTTTTCTAATTTCATTTTTTCTTTTAAAACAAAAATAAAAATAAAAATAATAAATAACGAAATTAAAACTAAACAACAATGCAACATTTTAACACAATTACCACAAAAATTATTTAAGTAAGTTAAAAACCTAGAACAAATCCTTGACCTATTTTTATGAAGGTATGTATGATATGGTCTATTTAGGATATATTTAAAGTCCATCAGAAAAATCCTTGACCTATTTTTAGTTTGGTTATCTATAGTTGTGTTGCCGATTGTTTTTTGTTGTGCATTTTTGTGGTTACTAGCTTGTAGTTTGTCTCTGGAGTACTTTCTTTTGGAGAGATGGATAGTACTTATTTTGTTGTAACTCATGTTGACTTCCTACATTGTCTTTTCAATTGTATTGATTGAAGGTGTAGAAGAGCAACAGTCAAATACGAGCTATTAGTGAGGTATGATGAGTTTACATATATCTATATGCGTATATTATTGGATTGTATGTATTAGAAATGGGCGATAGTTATTTAATTATTGAAAATTTCGATGCCTATTTGTGTTTTTGGTCTACTATGTTCTTGTTTTAATTACTTAAATTCTAACTGATTTGCTCTTTCGGGTAACACAATACAAATTTCTGAAGCTTAGGTAACATGTAGTGCAATAAGTATCCTTACTTCTAATTGGTGGTTGGATTGTATTTGGTAAGCTCATGGGAGGGTGATGTAGAAAACCTGGATGGATGGGATGTAATGAGTTGGAGGAAAGTTTTGGGTCTAACTTTAATGTAGACTTCAATTATGCTCAAAAGAGGAGAGAAAAGATTTTTGTTAGTGTGTAGTAGGAATTCCAAGTTGCTATAGGGTGTTGAAAAATTCTACAATAACTTTGTAAAAGTCTTCTATCTGAATTGGTTGAGATGTTCAATCTTAAGATTCTAGCAACACCTATGAATATTAGTATTTCCTCTCATAAAAATTGTAAGCAGAATAATAGGAGAAATTGATATAGGCGATACACTAGCTAATTGGAATTGAGTTCTAGGCTTGCTGTTACATTTCCATATGATCACATATTGGCTTAGAAACTTTTCAATCTTACCATTGATTTGTACGTTAGAAGCAAATCTGGAAAATATTTAGTACTATAGATCTTAAGCTATTGTTCATTTGGGTTTGTGCATCCTTGGAAGGTTGCATCTGCTATTGAGAAATACCAATTTGGTTCATTCTTGCTGCATTTGCTTTTAACCTCAGCAAACTTTTTATCTTGACCCTTATGACCATTCAGGTACCAGAATGTACTCCTTAATGTTATATTATTATATCTGAATGAGTACTGATAGCTTGGTTAGTCATATTGTGTTATGCAGTCGTTCCACCAACTGTTACTAGATAACATAGCCTCTCACGTGTTGAATTTAGAATTGAGAATTGACCGTACTAACTTAAATGAAATAACCTGGTTAAGGAAATAACTTAGTTGATTAAGATGGACTACTTTCACAATATACTTTAGATGTAGACTCGCGATTTTTCTGTTTCACATTCAATTTTTTTCTTCTGACATTCACTTATTTTATTATTTCAGGTTATACCGATAAAGTTTGAAAATTTAGCAAGAGAAGGATTTCAATATGATGAAGAGTTGCAGAAATAGTTTGAGGGCTATGCATGTACTATTTTATTATTGTTGGTATTCGACAGGATTAATTACAATGACATTAATTGTTTAGTTTAAACAATATAATTATTTTTAATCTTTTTCACTGATACATTCATACTATGGAATATTCTTTCTTTTATTTTCTTGATATTAAAAAATTTATTATTTTTTATGAATTAATAGTAACATATTTGTTAGCATTTGTTATTTGGAAGATAATTTCAACATCAACAAATAAAGGTTATAAAAAGGATTAAACAAAGCATTACAATTGTTGTTAAAATTTTAATATTTTTCACGACAATAAATTTTACCCTTCATTTGCTGTTGAAAGGGCTACTTTTTAGCGACTAACTAATAGAATTTACCGGCAATAGAAAAAGACGCTAAAGGTGCAAATTAGGTCATTTTTGGGACGAAATTAGTATCCATTATAATGGCCGCTAAACAATTTCCATTAAAGCTATGACTTTTAGCGGCAATATAATGGACGCTAAAGGTGAAAACTAACATATCTTCAGAATGTATTTAGTGGCCAATATAATGGCCACTAAACAATTGTTGGAAAAACCTACGACTTTTAGCGGCAATTGAGACTGCCTTTACCAGTATTTTTTTAAATGGAAGCTAAAAGCTTTAGCGACCCCATGTACAATGGCTTGAACTTAATAGCTGGTAAATGTTTTAGCGGAAATATTTATAGCCGCTAAAGGCCTTTACAAGCTGAAGCCCCTTTTGTAGTAGTGGCAACTCAGCCGGGTGTGATAGCTCAGATCGGTGATGGAGCAGCTATGTCTGCTGACGCTTTGTGGAGATTGGACAGGTTCACCAAGCTCTTCACTACCATTTTCAGCGGTGCACCTTCTGAGGATCCCCAGGATTATCTAGATAGCTGTCATGAGGTTCTTAGGAACATGGGGATAGTGGAGACCAATGGGGTCGACTTTGCTACTTTTCGCTTATCTGCATCCGCCAAGACTTAGTGGAGGGATTATTGATTGGCTAGACCAGTTGGGTCACTAGCCTTGACTTGGGATCAATTTTCTCAGCTGTTTTTGGAGAAGTTTCTCCTAGTCACCCAGAGAGAGATCTATCGGAGGCAGTTTGAGTGTCTCCAGCAGGGTTCTATTACTGTTACTCAGTACAAGACCAGGTTTATCGATTTGGCCCGTCATGCTTTACTTATACTCCCAACTGAGAGAGAGAGAGTGAAGAGGTTCATTGAGGGGCTCATCCAGCCTATTCGACTTCAGATGGCTAAGGAGACGGGGAGTGAGATTTCTTTCCAGGAGGCGGCCAATGTGGCCAGGAGAGTTGAGATGGTTCTATCGTAGGGAGGCGGTCAGGGGTCTGACAAGAGGCCTCGTCATTTAGGCAGATTCAGTGGTACCTCGTTTGGAGACAGGGATTCGTATGGTAGAGGCCATCCTCATAGGCCTTTTCAGTCAGCACTTCAGGTTTTTCACGGCTCTTCGGATGGCCGTGGTTCTCTTATTTAGTATTCTGATCAACAGTCCTATAGTACATCACCCGCTCCTATCAGTGCACCGCTGCTCTAGAGTTTTCGGGGTGGTCATTCAGGTCGTCAAGGTCAACAGTCTCAACAGCCGAGAGCTTGTTATACTTGTGGGGATATAGGTCATATTGATAGATTTTGCTCTCGAGCATCGAGTAGCTCTTAGCATCAGGGCTCCCGTGCCATGGTTCATGCACTGAGTGTTCCACAGTCCGCTCAGCCAGCTAGAGGTGGAGGTAGAGGTGCTAGAGGTGGAGGTAGAGGTATTAGAGGTAGAGGTAGAGGCCAGCCAGCAGCAGGCCATCCTAGAGATGTAGTTCAGGGTGGTGGGCCCCAGTCCCGATGTTATGCTCTTCCAGCCAGGCCTTAGGCTGAGGCTGAGGCTTCCGATGCAGTTATCACAGGTACCGTTCTGGTTTGTAGTAGAGATGCTTTAGTTCTATTTGATCCAGGATCTACATACTCCTATGTGTCATCCTATTTTGCATTATATCTGGTTATGCCTAGTGATTCTTTGACTGTTCCTGTACATGTGTCTACACCGATGGGTGATTTTATAATGGTAGATCGGGTCCATCATTCATGTATAGTTGTGATCATGGGTCTTGAGACTCGTGTAGATTTGTTACTTCTGGACATGGTTGATTTCAATGTCAGGGGATGGGCAGGTTATCACCTTACCACGTTATCTTGGACTGTCATGCCAAGACCGTGACCTTAGCCTTGTCGGGTGTATCTCGTTTAGAGTGGAGAGGGACTCCTGGTCATTCTACCCGTAGTGTTATCTCATATATAAAAGCTCGACATATGGTCGAGAAGGGGTGTTTGGCCTATGTGGCATATGTTCGTGATTCCAGTGTCGAGGTTCCTTCTATTGATTTTGTGCATGTTGTTCGTGAGTTTCATGAGGTATTTCCTTCAAAGAACTTCCCCAAATTATTGGTAAGTGATTCTAATTCATTTTCTTTCAATCTTTCACTATATTTCCAAAGATTTCGAAAAAATTCTTGTGTTTTCATGGTGAAAATTGGGGGTTTGAGTCGAATTAAGAATTTTTGTAAAATGGGAATTTAGACCTCAAATTGAGGTCGGATTACAAAACAAATTGCATAATCGGGCTCAGGGGTGAATGTGTAATTGGGTTTAGGTTCGAATTTCGGGTTTGGACCAAGCGGACCCGGGAGTTGACTTTTGTTGACTTTTTCAATAATGACCTAAATTGAATTCTTTACAATCGACGTAGTTCCTAAGGCTTAATCTGAATCGTTTGGTTGGTAATTTGTTAGATTCTATTGGTTTGAAGGCTTGTTTGAAAGGCAAAGTCGTGGTTGAGCTTTGAATTGATCCTTTGGAGCGAGGTAAGTGTTGTGGTTAACCTTGACTTGAGGGATTAAGACTTATTTATCTAATTGCTACATGTTTAGATATTGGGTGCAATGTATATGTGAGGTGACGAGTACTTATGCGTTGTTATTGGGTTAAAGCATGCGGGTGAGACTTGTTCCTTGCAATTAATGCTTACTTTGATCATGTTAACCATGCTTAGACTAGTTATTTGTTAAATTGATCGTTCCTATCGTGTTTATGCGTTTTGTGATAGTTGAGTATTGATTCCAAAGTTGGGATTGATATTGTGGAACCATTGTTGAAATAAGGCTTGTTCTTGTTATTCTATCTCCCTGTTGTTACTATTCATTGTTATATGGCAATGGAGAGTTTTAATGCACGAAGGGTGATGCCATACCGTTTGTGAGTATTAATTTGCGAAGGGTGATGTCGTGCCATGTTGTTAGTGTCAATGTACAAAGGGTGATGCCGTGCCATGTTATTAGAGTTAATGCATGAAGGATGATGTCATGTCGTCTCTATTCATTTATACTATGAGTGAAAGTAAAAGCACGAAGGGTGATACCGTGCAGTGTCATTATTGCGTTGTAAGGTTGAGAGTAAAAGCACGAAGGGTGATGCCGTGTAATTTTCTTCATTGTGCTTAATTGTTTTTACTGGTTAAAGGCATATTGACTGTTCCGGTTATTATTTTCGTTGTATCTCTCGTATCTTGTATCCTTTAGCATATCCCCCTCCTAATAGTACCTGTTTAGCTTTTATTTGTTATTATCTTGTATGTATATTGTTATCTGCACAGGTTTATTATGTGGGTGTCTTGTCATAGTCATATCACTACTTCGTCGAAGTTAGGCTCGATACTTACGGAGTACATAGGGTCGGTTGTACTCATACTACACTCTGCACTTCTTGTGCAGATTTTGGTACCGGCCCTAGCTGTCCGTGAGGCGTAGCAGCTTGGACTTGCTTGTTGGAGACTCGAGGTAGATCTGCTGGCGTCCGCAGACCTTGAAGTCTCTTTCTATTTTCCTTATTTTACTGTTTATTTCGTTCAAAACAGTTGTATTTCTTTCAGACACTATTTGTAGAAAATTTTAGAAGCTCGTGAGTTGTGACTCCAGATCCGTATTGTAGTAGATATTGGACATTTATGTTATTCCGCACTCAGCTTTAATTCATTTTGGCTTAATTGACTTTAATTATTGGAATTGAATGAAAATGAACTTAAAGATTCTCTAATGTTGGCTTGCATAGCGAGTAAAAAGTTAGGCGCCATCACGATCCCGAAGATGGGAATTCCGGATTGTAACAGTGACAAACTCTAGAATCTCTCTAAAATATAGACATTCAACTTAAATACAATTCTATTTATAACAACTTCCAAATATAGACTTTTGTTTTTGGGGCTATACTTTCTCCTCATTCTCTTTACTTCATAATTTTAATCTCAAAAATTAAAATGAGACAAACACTAGAAAAATCTATGGAAGTAAAACAGCTCAACGACAAACGAATATGATTAATTGATAATCAGATATGCAATAATAAGTATTACTAATTATATTTTTGGTATCTATAGAAGAAAAAATAAATAAAACTCTATAAATATATAGTGAAGCCAACTAGGATAATACAAAGAAGATTCAGTGGCACAATGATTACATTTTCAAACAGCTCTCTGGAAAAATAAAGTTAGAATTATAGGCTGAATTAGCGGTGTTCGAGGTTGTCGTGGACCCCATTTTTACTGTGGGTAACGAGCTGTCAACTCATACTTTGAAACTCCTCGACAGTCTGTTTCCTTTTAACACCCCCCCCCCCCACCCCCAAATTCAGTTCTATACATACATATATACCCGTTACCCATTACCACCATTTTCACCATTACCAAGCATTTCTTCCTCCACGATTTCAACCCCAACTTCTCAAAATCCAATCTTTAAGCCCTTTTCATTTGTGGGTATCTGAAATTTGATCAAATGGCTGAAGAAACCAAGAAAATGGCTGAAGAAACGACACCAGAAGTGGTGGTTTCTGATGTTACAGTGAGTGAAACACCTCAACCTGAGCCGGAAAACTTGCCGGAGTCGCCAGAAAAATCTGCTGCTCCGGAGACCGGAGAATCCAAGGTTGGGAGTGATAAGGATGAGAAGGACCTTGTTGCTGAATCCACTTCCTTTAAGGAAGAAAGTAACAAGGTTGAAGAACTCCCTAATCCTGAACAAAAAGCATTGGCTGAATTCAAACAGCTAATTCAAGAAGCTCTTAACAAACACGAATTCACTTCCCCTCCGCCTCCGCCGTCACCGCCGGCAGCCAAGGAGAAGGAGGAGGAGAAAAAAGCAGCCCCTGTTGAGGCACCGGACGCAGAGCCGGTTACAGAGGTAGTATCTGAGCCGGTGGCAGCACCGGCGACGGTGGAAATTGAATTGGAGAAAAAGGAAGAGAAAGTCACTCCACCGGAAACAGAAGTAACTCCGGTACCGGCGCCTGAGACACCATCGGAGCCGGAGAAGTTGGAGGCAGCCGAAGAAATCAAGGAAACAATTGTCGAAGTACCCGCGGCTGTTGCTGTGGCGGCGGCAGCGGAGGAGCCACCGGCGACGGAGGAAGCAGAGGAGCCAAAAACAGGGTGTACACCACCACCGGAAGAAGTATCCATATGGGGAATACCCCTATTAGCTGACGAGAGAAGTGACGTCATCCTCCTCAAGTTTCTAAGAGCAAGAGATTTCAAGGTGAAAGAAGCTTTCACCATGCTAAAAAGTGTTGTTGCATGGAGAAAAGAATTCAAAATTGATGAACTTTTGGATGAGAAAGATTTAGGTCAAGGACTTGAGAAAGTTGTGTACAATTATGGTTTGGACAAAGAAGGACACCCTGTTTGTTACAATGCATTTGGTGAATTCCAAAACAAGGAATTGTATCAAAATACTTTTGCTGATAAGGAGAAGCTAACCAAATTCCTCAGATGGAGAATTCAGTTCATGGAAAAGTCAATCAGGAATCTTGATTTTAGCCCTGATGGTATCTGCACTTTTGTTCAAGTTATTGATCTTAAGAATTCTCCTGGTCTGTTCTTTTTCAAGAAAGAACTTCGCCAGGCTACAAATCGTGCTCTTCAATTACTTCAGGATAATTACCCTGAATTTGTTGCCAAACAGGTATTTTTCTGTCCTTCAAAGTTCATTTTATATCTATGATTTATGTGCATTTCTTGGTTGTTGAATTACTTCTAATTGTCCTATCAAAGTTAGTACTTTGAGGGTAGCTTGGTTAAGTTATCCCATGATTAACGGGGTTAGTTATCCTGCATATTACAATTTCGGAATAATTAATTTCGAGATACATGTTATAAACTCATCTCAAATTTAATTCCGGCATTAATTATTCCTTATTCCTCGTACCAAATGAGCCCTGAGTTATTAATGATCCTTTCCCTTTCTTTGATTTGGCTGGAGCATCACCCCTTTAAAATGAAAAGAAAGATACTCCATCCGTTCCTATTAATGTGATACTGTTTGGCTAGGTATGAAGTTTAAAAGAAAATAAAAAAATTGATACTTTTGATCTAAAATAAGTTTTAGATATTTGTATAGCTATAAAATAAGTTTTAATGTTAAATTGTTTCTGAAATATATAAAGGTAACATCTTTTTTAAATTGGGACAGAGGAAGTATTAAGAGAAAAACTTTTGTGCTTGATATTTTATGTTGTTATATGGTGTTGGTATTTGGATAATAAATTGATATGGGTGTTATGGTGTGAAGGTGTTCATCAATGTTCCATGGTGGTACCCAGCTTACTACAGAATGATAAATGCAATTTTTACTACAAGGACAAAGAGCAAGTTTGTTTTTGCTGGTCCTTCAAGATCTGCCGAGACCCTTTTCAAGTCAGTACTCTAATTTTTCCCCTTATTCTGATGACTTTCAAACTTATATTATTTGCATTAAGTATATTCTGATTTATAATAAATGTGATGAAAATTCAGATACATAACCCCAGAACAAGTACCAGCACAATATGGTGGACTGAGCAAGGAAGGTGAACAGGAATTCACTGTTGCTGAACCTGCCACAGAGGACATCATTAAGCCAGCTTCTAAACACACCATTGAATTCCCAGTTACTGAGGTATGTTCAGTATTTCTTGACGGATTTAACTTATATACACTGATAATGTAATATAGATAATTAGGCTTAAGCGTAACTGGTAAAGTTGCCGCCATGTGACCAGGAGGTCCTGGTCACGGGTTCAAGCCGTGTAAAATGCTTCTTGCAGAAATACATAGTAAGGCTGCGTACAATAGACCCTTGTGGTCCGGCCCTTCCCCGGACCACAAGGCTGCCCTTAGGCTTATTATAGAGAGTTAGTTGTTGTTGAACATTGTTAGTGCATAGAAGTTAAATGTTCGACTCCTAGTTGTAGAATTGAACTATAGCCTGATTTGCATTTCATTTGTTGGATTTCTCAACTTTATTGTGTTGAATGTGGGAAAATGTTGGATTTTGCAGAAGTGCAGTTTGGTTTGGGAAGCAAGAGTGACAGGGTGGGATGTATCTTATGGAGCTGAATTTGTACCAACTGCTGAAGGTGGATACACAATAATTATAGAGAAATCAAGAAAAGTTGTGGCAAATGAAACAGTGATCAGCAACACATATAAGGCAGGAGAACAAGGCAAAGTGGTGATCACATTTGACAACCAAAGTTCTAAAAAGAAGAAGCTTGTTTACAGGTCCAAGAACAAGCCCTCGGATTGAGAAATTCATGTTCTTTTCTTGGTTCTGTGGTTGATATTGAATTTAATTTTTGAGTTTTGGATATTTATTTAATATTTTGTTGGGGTTCTTGAAAATTACTTTTGTGTTGGATTGGTTTTTTATTTTATGGGAAATATTAAAAGGGAATGGAAAAGGATGGAGAGCACATGTGTAATGTATTTGGAATGTGGACAGAACCTTTTTTTTACTGATTTATTGATACATTTTCTTCTGAAATATTCTTGTAAATCTATTGCTGCTGTCCTTTTCCTTTCCTTTTTTATGATGTGAAGCTTAAAGTTAAAAGGGCGGTAAATGGGCGAGTTGGGCTGAATTTGGGCGGGTCAAGATGAGTTAGGTAATAAATGAGTCATTGTGCAACCCAGCTCAAAGCTTATTTGGAATAAGATGGGTTGGGTCAAGATGAGCTAAACAATAGGTCATAACTCAATCCGCCCAATTTGACCCATATTTTAGAACCAAGATAGCCCTCATAGTTTTAAACTTGTGTATTTCTATCTTCAGAAAATATGATGTTTCCAAATAGAACCATAAGACAAAGACTCAAATTTAAGGTAATGCTGCATTGAGAACAACTTACTGTAAATGTCACGAGTTCGATTTTCAATGAGTTCCAACTACTGCTGGTTAGTTAAACATTTCCACTATCTAAATTAACTATGTGAAAATGAAAAAAAAACTAGACCAGTGATATTATCATTTTTAGCTCGCGCCACAAATTATTTATATATGGTAGGCGAAAAAATGTATAAAGTTTGTATATAATATACAAAATATATATATACACAAAAAATATACAAATTTTATACCATATTTTTTAGCTATTATTTTTACAGCAGTTATACATTATCATTTTTCCGTGATTTAATGGTGAAATATATCTCGGTGATCTTCCATTCTTGAATTTCTAAGTTGACTTGGGCATGTGTTGAATTGAAATTATCTTTATATGACCTATCAGTCACGGGTTTGATCCGTGAAATTAGCTACTGATTCTTGCATTGGGATATGATACCCCTAGGTACGATCTTTCTCCGGACCCATAGCGATGACTATGAAAAATAATGATAAAAAGAAGTATCCGAAGTGACTTAAGAAAAAGAACAAACATATATTTTGATCTTAAAAGCAGTTATCTTTTGAAAAAGAGGAAAAGATTACACGAAAAAAGCTGGAAAAAAAATACTGTTAGAGCACGTAAAGCAGGTATTTGTATGAAGCTGTTTCTCTTTTTCAACAAAGTAGTTATCTAATTACTTTATTTTATTATTGAACCTGCAAAGGTTTGTTATTAAAGTGAGGTTCTAATCATTTTACCCACCAACTTTACATTAAATAAGCAAAAAAAAAATAAAGAGCTATATATAGGTTCTTCCATCATCATCAATGAGCAGGTTTTAGATGGCTATGAATTTAAATTAGGAGTTGAGGGATTCTTGTTGTTGTCAATGGCCCCAGCAACAATGTTATTAAGACATTTCATACTACAAGTTCTTATCTAATACAAAGATTTTTTTGTTTATGCTGAAATTTTCAGCCTTTAATTGTGGCTAAATTTAAGCTGATACATATCCCAAAAGGAGAAAGTGAGGGGAAGGGTAGGGGAAAAATTTATTCACGCTCGATATTTATGTTGAACTTGTTATGAAACAATAAAAGAAGAAGAAGAGTATTGCAGAGAAAAGTAGAGAGAAGAGAATTCTTATTGATATGAGATGAATTACAATGGAATAGAACCCTCTATCTATAGGGAGAGATTGGCTTAGCCACCAAGCAATAAACTCTAGAATCTCTCTAAATATAGACATTCACCATAAATAAAATCTTATTTATAACACTCCCCCTTGAATGTCTATTCAACAGATAATGTGCCTCGTTAAAACCTTAACTAAAATAAAATCCAATGGGAAAAAAATTCTAGAGAAGGAAAAAGAGTACACATATCTAACAATACGTCTTTTGGTTGCCTCGTTAAAAACCTTGCAAGGAAAACCCAGTGGGACAAAACCTTGTAAGGGGAAAAGAGTGCAACATGCATTAACTCCCCCTGATAAGAGCATCAATTCACATCTTTAAGCATTTGCATTCCAATCTTGTGCACCATCTTCAAAACGATCTTTGGTAGAGACTTGATAAACAAATCAACCATATTAACTTGAATGAATATATTGCATCTTGAGATCATCATTCTTGATAGAGATGTAATGTCTTCATAAACTTTCGTAGAATGGCCTTTTCATATCTCCATAGAGGTATTCTCGCTATCACATTATCATGCTTATAGTTATAGCAAGATACATATGTACACAAATTACACTGAGGAAGTGGTACTTCAAGATCAAAAATTGTATATGCTTTAAGCAGTTTAAATCCTTTGGGGATTGTCATATAAATATAGTCAAATAAGCCATTTAAAGAGACTTTAGATGCATATCAAGTTTTCATGTCATGCCTAGACATATACGATAGACAAAGGTGTTGCACACACTATTGACTTTATACTTTCAAGTTTTTGAACTACATGTCCAAAACTACATGTATTTCATATGAAACCAATTCTATTCGAATTGTTTCTTCTGGCTTAAGATCCTTATATATATATGTAGTGCTATCATAAATGTCATCGACGAACATTTTATATCGGTTCCAACCTGCTTATTTTTCATAAAGACATAATATAGGGATCTCTTCATTCATATTTTCAGGTGCCTGAACCTCTCATGAGATTTTATGAAGTCTTATGTCATGTGATCTTCTAGATCACTTGCCTCCTTTATTATGATCATTTTGATTATTTGTTCATCTTCTTTATGAAGAAGTTTATTTGAAACCGATTTGTCTATACGCTTTAAGCGTACCATAGACTTTGTCCTTCTAGGACTTAATATGAGCATTTGTAATGAGAATATAGTTACTTTCTTTGGGTCAACAAATGCGTCTGACATGCTTTGCAATATATTGCAAATGAATTATCCTTTTATGAACTTCAAGTTCATATTATCTTATTCGAGGATCTAAATGTACAAATGATAATTCATTCCACGTAACTTTTTCTCAATTGTTTATCATGTCTCCCCCTCATGTTAGAAAAACTAACTTGCTTCCTCAATTTTGGGAACCCATCTTTGTGCGTTATGGTCTTAATCAATATATACACCGCACATCAATAATAACAAAATGAAATTATTTGGTTCCTGACCCCGAACCACTTGTGGGGGGAGAATGTAATATACTTTCGTATATGACCTATATCAAACTGATATAGATAACTTTGTTCTCATCAGCAACAATTTAGCTATTAAGTGTAGGCACTCAATAAATTATTTTGCTAAACAAGCTGTGATGTAAACCAACTTATCAAGATGAACTTCTTGAATAGAAAATCTGAAAATTATACTCGAAATTAAACTATTGAGCAAGTTACCTCGCAAAACACCATGTTGCGAGTTAATAATAATTGCACATGTAACCATCTCATAAATGCATCTTATGTGGTATACATGACAGGTGAATGGGGCCATATTCACCTTTGATATTTCCAGAATTCATGGGATTCAATCCCAACTTTAGTTGGTTAATTAATTAATGAGAATAAGCAATATAAGAGAATTCGTAAAGAAATTTCTAGTTCTTTAATATTTACCCATGTGAATTCTCTATTATTTTTGCACATCATACTTAAATTGATATGGCTAAACCAGCTATGCCAACTGGATATCAATAAACTCTAAATTTATTATGATATGGGTTTTATATCAATAAATTTCTACTTTATTGTGACATTCTTTTATTTGTGTAGTACAAACTGGAGAATAAAACGGGTAATTTTTCACATAAATATTATCCCGCTACAAGTTGTAGTAATAGAAGATAATAAATCTTCCTTTATTTATAGTCTCAATATAACCAACCGCTTTCGCGAATACTTTAGAAACTAAATAAGTTTCTTTGAGACTTACTACAACACAATACCTTATTGGTAATCAATTGTGTTTCTCCAAAATAGTATAATTGGCTCTTCCAGAGCTCTCAATTAATTTTGTACTACCACATATTCATCAACATTCATATGGTCATATATCTCTTTCAAGGAAAAAGTTATACCATTATGGTCATGGTCAAAATTATATGCAAGATATGTTTCTTGCATTATTGTTGTCCTTTAACAATCACATTGCCAAAATGTTTTGGCGTACAATAGGTACGTGACCAATGACCATTCATGCCATAATAATGACATTATTTTCTTATATCATCTCAAACCTCCTTCTAGAGGTGAGTATGGTATATTCACTACCACTAGCACGTTCATATTCTTCCAAGAATGAATATGTATTCATAAATAAGATGTTGTCACACTCACATCATGAATGGACCATAATCATCTATATGTGCTTATAAAATCTCATGTCAAATCGATGACAAACATTATTTTCACAGAGTGAATGATTATTTTGAGAATCCTTATTATTTTCATTACTCAATGATGACGATTATAATTTATTCGTCTATTGCTATGTCCACATCCATTGATACATTCATAGTAGTAATTTTGTCTTCTTTCAGACTTATCACATACTGCTATCACATTCTCTAAAAGGAATGAGAATGGAGCAAATTCAATGGGATGAGTTTGCAATTCTTTGCCCACAATCATACATAAATTTGATCATGGCAAGGCATAGAAATTTTACCACTTTGGGTGATTATAATTTCTTTCAAACTCCATTAGAGTTGCAATCAAAATTTATCGTCTTTGCTTGTATTTAAAATCAAAGTATAGAATGTCAAGAATTTGAAAGAGAAAAGTAAAATACTTACCTTAAATCCAGAATTTAATCATGAAGGAAGTTCAAAGAATAATTGACAATCATTATGCTCAATCCCAAAGCTTCTACTCAATTGGTTAGAGTCTCGTGCTGATAACGTGTTATGAAACAATAAAAGAAGAAGAAGAGTAATGCAGAGAAAAGTAGAGAGAAGAGAATTCTTATTGATATGTGATGAATTACAATGGAATAGAACCCTCTATTTATAGGGAGAGATTGACTTAGCCACCAAGCAATAAACTCTAGAATCTCTCTAAATATAGACATTCACCATAAATAAAATCTTATTTATAACATAACTATATTAATTTATCAAGGTTAAGCTGTGGAAACAGCCTCTTGCAGAAATGCAGGGTAAGACTGCATACAATAAACCCTTGTGATCCGGTTTTTTCCCGAATCCCGTGCATACCGAGAGTTTAGTGCACCGGGCTGCCCTTTTAAGATTAAGTGCTAAAATTGAGGAAAGGACGTGCAGAAATTAATCAAACTAAATGATATTTATGCATATAACGATGTATATCCTATATTTATTGAGTTGATATCGAGCGAGTAAACTTTTTGCTATTTAATAAGAATGAGATAATTTCTAGTTTGGATCCAGAATCAAAAGTGATACTAGTGTAATATCACTGTAGATGGGGTCGGTTTAATCGCACCTAAAAAGAAAAGAAGAAGGGTAATAACGAAAGAATAAGAGGGAGAGCATGTAGATGGCAGAGTCTCGTGCTGATAACGTGTTATAAAATAAAGACTATAAAGTAAAGACAAGTATAGAGAGAAACTGATATATTATTCGAATTCAAACTGATGTACATAATGAACTGAAATCTCTTCTATTTATAGAAGAAAGGAAGCTGTTGTGTAAGCTGCTACTATACCAGATATGGATAATCTTCTACTGAGAGCAATGTTTATCCATAACGGAGTACTGAAAGGATAAGCTTATTATACCCGATATGGATAATCTTCTACCGGGGGTAATGTTTATCCATAACTGGGTACTGAAAGGATAAGCTTATTATACCCGGTATGGATAATCTTCTACCGGGGGTAATATTTATCCATAACCGGGTACCGAAGTGATAAGCTTCTTCAGGAAGCTTATTTCCAATAGAGTACTTAAATAGATAAACATATTTACGGTGGAGTCCCATATGGATAAGCTTCTTCAGGAAGCTTATTTACAACGGAGTACTAAATGAACATCCATAATATAATATATTTATAACACTCCCCCTTGGATGTTCATTAAAAGATAATGTGCCTCATTAAAACCATACTAGGAAAAATCACGTGGGAAAAAATCCCAGTGAAGGAAAAAGAGTACACATATTTAGTAAGACGCATTGCTAGGTGCCTCATTAAAAACCTTATAAGGAAAACCTCATGGGAAAAAACCTTAGTAAGGGAAAAAGAGTGCATCGCGTATTTTACTCCCCCTGATGAAAACCTTGTTTCAAATATTTGAGTCTCCGCATTCCAATCTTGTATACCATCTTCTCAAAAGTTGAAGTTGGCAAAGATTTAGTGAATAAATCTGCTGGATTATCACTTGAACGGATTTGTTGCACATCAATGTCACCACTTTTCTGAAGATCGTGTGTGTAGAATAATTTTGGTGAAATGTGCTTCGTTCTATCTCCTTTTATAAATCCTCCCTTCAATTGGGCTATGCATGCAGCATTGTCTTCGTATAAAATTGTGGGTCTTTTCTCACATTCCAAACCACATTTTTCTCGAATAAAATGAATTATTGATCTCAACCATACGCATTCCCTACTTGCTTCATGAATAGCTATTATCTCAGCGTGATTTGAAGAAGTAGCAACAATAGATTGCTTTGTGGAGCGCCATGATATGATAGTACCTCCATATGTAAATACGTAGCCGGTTTGAGATCGAGCTTTATGGGGATCAGATAAATAACCTGCATCTGCATAACCAACAAGGTCTGCACTATCTTTGTTAGCATAAAACAAACTCATATCAAGAGTTCCCTTTAAATATCGCAATATATGCTTAATCCCGTTCCAATGTCTCCGTGTAGGAGAAGAACTATATCTTGCTAGTAAATTAACAGAAAATGCTATGTCAGGCCTTGTAGCATTAGCAAGATACATTAGTGCACCAATTGCACTGAGATAGGGTACTTCAGGACCAAGGAGTTCCTCGTCCTCTTCTGGAGGTCGGAACAAATCCTTATTTACTTCAAGTGATCGAACAACCATTGGTGTACTCAATGGGTGCGCTTTGTCCATGTAAAAGCGTTTTAAGACCCTTTCTGTATAGGCAGATTGATGGATAAAGATCCCGTCTGCTAAATGTTCAATTTGCAGACCAAGACAAAGTTTTGTCTTTCCAAGATCTTTCATCTCAAATTCTTTCTTAAGATATTCAATTGCCTTTTGGAGCTCTTCTGGAGTTCCAACAAGATTTATGTCATCAACATAAACAACAAGTATAACAAATTCTGATGCCATTTTCTTTATAAAAATACATGGACAAATAACATCATTTATGTAACCTTCTTTCAGCAAATATTCACTAAGGCGATTATACCACATGCGCCCAGATTGCTTTAAACCGTACAAAGATCTTTGTAATCTGATTGAATACATTTCCTGAGATTTTGCTTCAGGCATTTTAAATCCTTCAGGGATTTTCATATAAATTTCATTATCAAGTGAACCGTACAGATAAGCTGTAACTACATCCATTAGATGTATTTCAAGCTTTTCATGTAGTGCTAAACTGATGAGATATCGAAATGTTATGGCATCCATAACAGGTGAATATGTTTCATCAAAATCGACTCCAGGTCGTTGTGAGAATCCTTGTGCAACAAGGCGAGCTTTGTATCTTTCAACTTCATTTTTATCATTCCTTTTTCGCACAAAAACCCATTTATGACCAACTGGTTTTATACCAGCAGGTGTTTGGACTACTGGTCCAAAGACCTCTCTTTTAGCAAGTGACTTCAATTCCGATTGAATTGCCTCTTGCCATTTTGGCCAATCAGATCTTTGTCGACATTCTTCGACAGATCGAGGTTCAAGATCCTCACTATCTTGCATAATATTAAGTGCAACATTATATGCAAAAATATTATCCACCACTATTTCAGATCGATTTAAATTAATCCCATCACCGATCGAACTTATTAAAAGTTCCTCACTCACATGAGCTTCGGGTTCATTGATTTCTTCAGGAATCTCAGAACTAATCAGATTTTGGGTCTCTTCAGGAGATCCCTTCATAGTATCATTTTGATCATTTGTCGATTTTCTTTTTCGAGGATTTCGATCCTTAGAACCCAAAGGCCTACCACGCTTTAGGCGTGCTTTAGGTTCACTAGCTCTCATGCTAGTAGATGGTCCTACTGGGACATCAATTCGGATAGGCACATTCTCTGCTGGGATATGTGATTTAGTTATCCTTTTCAAATCGGTAAATGCGTTTGGCATTTGATTTGCTATATTCTGTAAATGGATGATCTTCTGGACCTCCTGATTACATATAGGGGTACGGGGATCAAAGTGAGATAATGATGAAATGTTTCACACAATTTCTCTTTTGATTTCCTTTTTCTCTCCCCCTAATTGTGGAAAATTTGTTTCATCAAACCGACAATCTACAAATCGAGCAGTAAATAAATCACCTATCAATGGTTCAAGATAGCGAATAATAGAGGGTGATTCAAACCCAATATATATTCATATCCTTCTTTGTAGTCCCATCTTACTACGTTGTGGTGGTACTACTGGCACATATACAGCACATCCGAAAATTCGTAGATGGGCAATATTTGGTTCATGACTAAAAACTAATTGTGACGGAGAATATTTATTATAATGTGTCGGTCTGAGACGGATAAGTGATGCTGCATGCAAGATAGCATGGCCCCAAGCAGTAGTGGGCAATTTTATTTTCATAAGTAGTGGTCTTGCTATCAATTGCAGGAGTTTAATAAATGACTCTGCAAGGCTATTTTGAGTATGAACATAAGCTACAGGATGTTCAACTTTTATCTCAACGGATAGATAATAATCATCAAAAGCTTGAGATGAGAATTCTCCAGCATTATCAAGGCGAATAGACTTTATAGGATAATCTGGGAATTGTGTCCTTAATCGAATTATTTGGGCTAATAGCTTTGCAAACGCCAGGTTGCGAGATGATAGTAGACACACATGAGACCATCTTGAAGATGCATCTATTAGGACCATAAAATATCTAAACAACCCACTTGGTGGGTGAATAGGTCCACATATATCCCCATGTATACGCTCTAAAAAGGCAGGGGATTCAATACCAACCTTCATTGGTGATGGTCTAGTGATCATTTTTCCTTGATAACAAGCATCACAAGAAAATTCGTCATTTGTAAGAATCTTCAAGTTCTTTAATGGATGCCCACTCGAATTTTCAGTAATTCGTCTCATCATTATTGATCCGGGATGGCCCAAACGGCCATGCCAAAGCACAAAAGTATTTGAATCCGTAAACTTCTGGTTTACGATAGAGTGTGCTTCAATTGTACTAATTTTTGAATAGTATAAGCCAGAAGATAAAGTTGGTAACTTTTCTACAATGCATTTCTGGCCAGAAATATTCTTTGTAATACAAAGATATTCCCTGTTCATTTCATCTATTGTCTCTACATGATACCCATTTCGGCGGATATCTATAAAACTCAACAAGTTTCTTCGGGACTTGGAGGAGAACAATGCATTGTCTATAATAAGTTTTGTTCCCTTAGACAGAAATATTATGGCTCTTCCGGAGCCTTCAATCAAACTTATATTACCAGAAATTGTTGAAACATTTGCTTTTTCCTTATGCAAATAAGAAAAGTATTTCTGATCGTTGAATATGGCATGAGTTGTTCCACTATCAATAACACAAATATCTTCATGATTTGTCTTTGATCCAAACATAATTTGAGGGTTATCCATATTCTTCAAAATAACATAAATAAAATATATTATAGTAAACATCATTATCAAAGCATAACTTTTATTTATGTACAACAATTACATAACCATACTATCTATTACAAACAACAAAAATTAAAATATTTACATTTCTACAGATTCACTACCGATTACATGACTTGTTTCTCCTTCTGGGAGTGCAAAGTAATCAGCTACATCCAAATGCATGAAGTCTAAATTATCTTCAGAAATAAAATTTGCTTCAGCATTTTTCTCTGTCTTCTTCAGGGAGGCTTGATAAAGCTCAACCAGGTGCTTTGGCGTACGACAAGTACGTGACCAGTGCCCTTTTCCTCCACATCTATAGCATGCATTTTCTGCATTTGGCGCTTGCACCGCTTCATGCTTTTGTTCCTTCCTTTTCCACTGCTGGTGGTGAGGAGGCTTCTTTGGTGCATTATTATTACCATGATTGGGGTTTCTTCCCCGACCACGGCCATGACCACGACTGGGGCCACGACCTCTTCCACGTTTAGCTTGGTGGAAGTTCGTCTCATTCACTTCAGGGAATGGACAAGAACCAATAGGTCGGCTTTCATGATTTTTCATTAATAGCCCATTATGTTGCTCTGCTATAAGAAGATGTGAGATAAGTTCAGAATACTTTTTAAATCTCATCTCTCGATATTGCTGCTGCAGGAGCATATTCGAGGCATGAAAAGTGGTGAAAGTTTTCTCCAACATATCATGATCAGTAATATTATCACCACATAATTTCAATTGGGAAATAATTCTGAACATAGCAGAATTATACTCACTGATAGATTTAAAATCTTGTAGCCTTAGATGAGTCCAATCATAACGTGCCTGTGGAAGAACGACCATCTTCAGGTGGTCATATCTATCTTTCAAATTATTCCACAGTATGACTGGATCTTTAATAGTGAGATATTCCATTTTCAGGCCCTCATCAAGGTGATGGTGTAGGAATATCATTGCTTTGGCACGGTCTTGGTTTGATGCCTGATTTTTATCCTTGATGGTGTCTGCCAGACCTATCGCATCAAGATGAATTTCAGCATCAAGCACCCAAGACATGTAGCTTTTGCCCGATATATCCAGGGCTACAAATTCAAGTTTAGAAAGATTTGACATTATTTAGGAAAAGAAAGTTCTTACCTCAGATACTTTCAAAATATTTGCTCGAGATGGCAGAGTCTCGTGCTGATAACGTGTTATAAAATAAAGACTATAAAGTAAAGACAAGTATAGAGAGAAACTGATATATTATTCGAATTCAAACTGATGTACATAATGAACTGAAATCTCTTCTATTTATAGAAGAAAGGAAGCTGCTGTGTAAGCTGCTACTATACCAGATATGGATAATCTTCTACTGAGAGCAATGTTTATCCATAACGGAGTACTGAAAGGATAAGCTTATTATACCCGATATGGATAATCTTCTACCGGGGGTAATGTTTATCCATAACTGGGTACTGAAAGGATAAGCTTATTATACCCGATATGAATAATCTTCTACCGGAGGTAATGTTTATCCATAACTGGGTACTGAAAGGATAAGTTTATTATACCCGGTATGGATAATCTTCTACCGGGGATAATATTTATTCATAACCGGGTACCGAAGTGATAAGCTTCTTCAGGAAGCTTATTTTCAATAGAGTACTAAATAGATAAACATGTTTACGGTGGAGTCCCATATGAATAAGCTTCTTCAGAAAGCTTATTTACAACGGAGTACTAAATGAACATCCATAATATAATATATTTATAACAGAATTGAATTACTCCTATACTTTTAGTAGACAAATTGATAAGGTGGCTCCCAGATTGTCTTCTACATTTTTTTTTCTTTTCCAAAATAAGTATCACGTGAAATTAGTCGAGTTACGTGCAAGCTGACTCAAATATAAAGGTTATAAAAAAAATATTCCCTATGCACTTGTAAAGAAAGAGAATAAATATGGTCAATTTTGAGATTACAGGAAAAACTTTATCCACGCTCAGCATTTATACATTGAAATGAATACATGATATGTGTGTTTAAGTATACAATTATTATTTAATTATGATTAATTAAACTCGTTATCATTTTTTACGTTCATCATTTAAACAAGGTAAGTTATTATAATTTGATGCAAAACTTGGGTGAGAATAAAAAAAAATCCCCAGATAATGTGACCAAACTTCTTATTTACCAGCAATAGCTAGGTAATTTACAGTTTGATCTTATCCAAACATTTATTGATTATCTTGTTCGATAAGAGCAAAACTTGCGTTGACCAATCTTTGAAACTTAAGTCAAACAACTGAAGAACATTGCCCCTGGAATCTAGGAAATTTTAGTTCCAAGGTTTTGGTTTTGGTCCCACGTGAAAGCAGGACCTTTGACTTCTTAGGATTCTCTGAACAAAACATTGGTTTTCCAAAAATAATAATAATAATAATAATAATTTGTTTGTGAATATTTGTTGAATTTAAATTATTTTATCCGGTCAACAATAAGTGATTAATTTGCTTTTGACACACTCATTAAATAAATATGTAAATTCTAGATAAAAATAATTAGTGTGACTAAACTACCCAAACTAAAACAATTTTGTAAAAGAATACTTTTGTGTGAAATATTTTATGTAATAGTCTAATTCTGATTCACCTTCCAAAGCACTTGCATATGTTTCTGTTTGCTTTATGAGAAAAGAGAAAAAGTAAAAGGAAAATGATTTCACTGAAAGCTAAGCCTTGTGTCCACAGATTTAATCAGTGCAAATTAACAATTATGGTAATCATGCTTAACTTGAAGATAGCACAAATTATTATGGTTTGCCTTTCCTAATTACTATTTCCTGTGGAATCTCTATGAAAATTTTTTAATGACCTTATGTTCTCTAATTCTCTTTATTAAAAATTAGGGAGAATTACACAAAAATACAGTTCACCCATATACATTGCAGCAAAATAATCCAGATATACACACTTATACATATTATATAAGTGTGTATAAACACTATCTATACAAATTTACACTAAAAAACACCTTCTGTCCATTACCACATTACAGTTTTCGGTGGTTGCTGGTATTGAATTTTTCCGATGAGGTTTTTGCATTCAAATCTGGGTTTCAACAGTAGCAAAGGATGAAAAAAAGACTAAGAGAAATAAGATAATATGAGACGAGGTCGCCAGAGATGATCTTTTAGGCAAGATCTGATAGTTTTAGGCAAAATTTGATAGTTTTAGGCTAGATCTGATAGTTTTTGGACTGATATGCCAAATTGTATTGTGGTTCCTTAACCTCTTTTTGTCAATTAACTCAAAAATCGAAATCTAATTGACATAGACTACAAAGATTAAAGAGCCATTAGGCACATTTGTATAGAGCACAAAAATTATTAAAATGTTACAATATTTGTTTTTGTTTCTTCACTTGAGTGCTCAAAAGCAATTATCACAAGTGTGTACAAAAAAATCTGTAATTTTTAGGGAGAACGAAGAGAGAGGCGAGTGAAGAGATATTGAGTATGCTGGGAAAGAAGAAAGAAGAAAAGAAAGAAAAAATCTTAGAAGTATGTCTTTAATAATTGGCTAAAGACTGAAAAGTTTCTTTCAAATTATATATAACCTGGGCCAAATCGGGTAAAGACTTCAAAGCTAGGTCATTTTTAGTTGGGTTGCTGGACCAAGTGATCAGATCCTTAATTCTTTTAGAAATTTTCATAAAGCACTATCTTTTAGTGGTAATTAGCTATCTATAGATATCATTTGCTATATTACGGATTGTAGATACGTTTTCTGTTGTTATAAGATGTATTAGATGTATTTAAACTACTGTATTCATGAATACAATAGCAAAAATAGGCGTGAATCAGGGAAGTCCAGCTAATCAGTTGTTGTATTCGAGTGTATTCGACTACATTCATGGCGTGAAACATGGGATTACAGTTGGATAGATTATTGTATTCGACTGTAGTCACGGCGTGAAACAGAGGATTACACTGTTTTTAAACGGAAAGTGAATCAATTAACATAATAGACTCCTAATATAACTCAACAAACTCAATTATAACACACAAATTTTGTATTTTCAGTTATAAAAAAGATTCTCAACCAAAAAGTAACCCAAAAACATAGCAATCTTCGGAGAAATTATATAATACATCTGAATACATAAATTAATTTAAAAAAACATATGAATACATTCATGTCATATAGAGTGACAATGAATACAATGAAATACATAGAATACAGCGGGATACATAAAATACAATGAAAAAAAGCAGTGAATACAATGAAATACATGGAATACAGTGAGATACATTGAATTACAATGAGAAAAAAAGACAATGAATACAATGAAATACATGAAAATACATTGAAATATATTAACATAAAACTAAGTAGCTCAGCCTCAATCTTCGTCGTCTTTGTTCAAGAACAAACCCTAATTTCCGGCGAATCCGTCGTCGAACAAAAACCCTGAATCACTGGGGCTGCAACTCTAACAATAACGTTCCTTGTTGGGTCGTGAGCTCTATCGAGTGAAGGCAGATTTGATGGCGGGCAAAAGCTGGCTTGTTGGGTTGTGAGCTCTATCCAGTGAAGGCAGATCTGATGGCGAGCAAAAAGTTTTGCCCATTTATGAAACACAATGCAGATACATTTGATGGCCCTTCTGGAAAGGAACCATATAGCAAATCCATGCTGTGAATGACCATAATTTTTTGCAATACTATGACATTTCTGCACTCTTTAGGATAAACAAGGTTCAATTGAAATTGAGATTTGTTCCTAACAAAAAAAACGTTCCTTTTCACCTTCTTCTTTTCCCATTTAGCCTCTTCTTTAACTTCCTTTTCTTGCTTTTCTAGTTTGAAGTATTCTCATTGAGTAAACCAAGTGGGTCGTAGTCTTCTTTTCCTGCTCTTGATTTTTCTATTGCAAAATTAGCACCAGCAACCCAATTGATTTTAATCGCTCTATTTTTTCCATCACCAACTTCTACTATTCTGATTTCTTTTTCTTTTGAATTTTCCACAGCTTTCTTGATCATCAATTCTTCACTAAAGATAAATTGTGAAATTCTTCAATGAATCTCACATGGAATCCAGGCAAAATCACCGTTTGTAACTAATGGTAGGTGATGTGAGTGAGAGAAATTTTGAGATTGAGTATCGTGTTTTCAGGGAATGAGAGAAGAGAATGGCATGTATCAAAGTAGAGAGAGAAAGAAAATAGTGTAATGAATAGCGTATTTAGTGGCTTAAGGACAAAAGGTAACCAAAATTAGATATTTTGCTACAAACATTAAAATGTATTTATAGAATATAATTTTTTTAAATGGTATTTATTTAAAATAAATAAGATGTTAACCTTTGCTATAGGAGGTAAAAATTCCTAATTCTTTCTATTAATTACTATCTTATCAACTGAGATTAAAAGAGAAAACATAATAGAAAGAGTTGATATATGATGTCCACGAGCTCATAATAACAACTTTTCTTTTTAATTTTTGATATGTAATATATTTGAAAAGCAATAGCACGCTGTGATATACTCATTATTTTTTAAAAGCAATAGCACGTGAAGGGAATTTTTATAGCAAATTAGCTGTCTTTTTCAGTTTACAAGTTAATTGATTATGAGTAGTTATATGTAATTATCTTTTACGCGTAAAAATTATTTTACACCGTTAAACTCGTAAAACTTAGAAAGAATTACAATAAAATATATATGACTTCACATCATAACAAAAAATAACCCATATTTTTAAGCTTTACCACATCTAGCCCATATTGTATATATTTTGAAAATACTAACTCTTGCAAATTCAAAATCCCTGTTCTTACGACTATTGCTTCTAAAAGCTATGGAGTAAAATTTGTGTTATCACAAATATTGTTTTCACTCTCTCTTCTTCTCGCATCTTTTACATATGTTATGGGTCGTTCGTCACTACTGCTTCTCCCCCTATGTCACATGGTTGCAATGTTAAAAAATTAAAGAGTAGAAATCCACCATTGAAGGCCATTCAAAGTTTTGCTTTCGAAAATAGAATGTTTTGAGTTTGTTTGTTGTTTGCATTGGGTGTTGTTCCAATTGATTGAAAATATCGAAAGAAGTTCAAAATTTAAATTTGAAGTGATTTGGAGTAGATTTTGAGCAAGATTTGAGTTAAATTTCAGAAAAGACGCAAGGGAGAAAACAGAGTCAGTTTTTTGTATAATTATGTATAATCTTGTATAATAGTGTATATGAGTGTATAAACACATCTTATACAGTATTATACACTTTTATACACCTTTATACAAGTGTATGTAGACAAACCTCTTTCACGATTTTCAGTTGCAATTCTTGTTCATAACCAGTCCAGATCTCTATTAAATGAGTTCAAATTTTATATACAACCTCCTTATACTATTTTTAACAAGTCTAAATAATACCCACTCCAAAATTCTCATAAAATCAAATTCAGAATTTAAACCCACATGTTTAAGCTTGTTAAAAATCTAATTTTCACCACCCAAATGAATGTGGCTTGTTCAACTAATATTTGAGTCATAGTTACCGATTCGAAAATTAATTTCAAAGCTTGAGCAATCTTTTTTTAAAATTAAATAGTAATTTTGAGAACCTATTGGAGTTGAATGTTGAATCCTAGCCTATTATTTTTAGGCTAGTTGGTTGTAAATTGAAATATGAGCTATAAAATTGAAAATTAAGGAGCTCAATCGTTGTTATGTGAAATTTTCCCTAAAACTTATACACTTTATTGCTACCAATAATGAAAAATAACAAAATCAAGAAAAAGAAGAAAGAAGAAGATAACACAGAAGCAATCTTGCGATGAAACCAAAGAAACTTTGTTCCCATTACAAGAAATTAAAATAAATGTGATGTGAACATGAAAGTATTGTATAGATAGGAAGTAGCTACCTGTTGTTTTGAACAAAGCGTAGATGATCCAAAAACGGATAACGATTGAACAAAAGCAGAAAACTACAGTAAAACAGGAAGCAGAGACACAACAAATAGTCAATGCAAAGGCAAATAAGGCAAAACATGGGAAGGGGCAAAGGCATGTGAAGCAGTCCAAATCTTGAATACTGTTAACTTGGGAACAATTCCTGACTTTAACCTGCATTGTGTTGCTTGGCCTTTCTTTTTTTCACGATTACGTATTCAAAGTTTAAATAAATGAACGTAGAATATAGTTGTACCCACTGCGCCTTAGTTGATATGGATTAGTTGACAGTTATAAATAGGGGTGTTCGTCGGTTATTACGGTATGGTATTTAAATTTAATTTTTCGATATTCGATTTTAAGAATGCTATACCGACATCATATCGAATTAAATTCGATATGGTTCTATTTTTCGCTTTTCGATTTATTCGGTATGATAACTTCGATTTGTTCGACTCAAATATTAATTAATGTATACACTGTAATATTCTTAAGTAAGATATTTACGAATATAAAAATAAAAATATTATAATATAATGAAAAAAAAGAATGGAAACCAAAAATGCTAAATTTAGACGGGAGAAAGATTAAAACGTGATTAGGCAACCAAAGAAAAGGGGAAAATGCAAGTATAGTGGGAATGTCACAATCCCAATTTCCCCTATGTAGGATGTCATGATGACACCTAATCTTAGGGACTAGGTAAGCCTAACACTTACTGAATTAAATGATAGCAATTAACCAGCAGAACTATATTAAGCAGAAACCAGATATTTCTATGTGAAGCCAACATTTCCAACATGATATAATATCCCAGAATCGGTAGTACAAGTCATAAGCTCTACTGAGTTTGCTAGAAAATCCCTAAGTAGAACTATTTTGGAATAGAAATAAACAATACAAGTACAATATTAAAAGGTGGCCCGGAGGCCTGCGAAAGTGACGACAGGTTTACCTTGAGTCTCCATGGTAAAATCCGAGCATCTAGATTGTGATCAACCAACTCCGAAATACCTGAATTTGCACAAAAATATGCAGAAAGCGTAATATGAGTATACCACAGCGGTACTCAGTAAGTATCAAGACTAACCTCGGTAAAGTAGTGACGAAGGACAGTCAAGACACTTACTGGACTAAACAACCTGAACAAATATAAATGTGAACTATCAGGAGGACAATATCGATATAGGGCTAAGCATGATAATAATAACAAAGCAATGCTTATAAAAGGAAACTAAGAGCAACAATTAACAACATGGAACAAATAGATAATAACATTGTAGAGTAAGATGAACATAGTTTAAGTCCGGTGAAATCAAATAAAGGAAAATAAGTAACAATACAATAAGAACAACCGCTCTCACACCAAATTTATTCAAGAATTTCTACGAGGTACCAAACCTCATACTCACAAATCACGGGTCCCGATTCATGAACCCAAATCACTTGGCATCTTGTGCCCACATTATAATCCATAACCGCATGGACGACTCACGTGCCAAGAGAGTGATAATATCGGATATCCGCCCGGACCACTCATATTCCAATAATAACAATAACTCATGACCGCACGGACAATTCACGTGCCAATAGAAAACTCTCCCACATAAGGAAAGTAGACGAGAGTTCTATGTAAATGGTAAATTACATCAGGAGTCTTCTTCTTAAACCGTTATGGGCGATTAATTACATGTATGCTTGTACAAGTGTTCTATCACATTAAAATCAACAAGTAAGAGTAGAGATAACGAATGACACTTAAGAAACGATCACCACAAATGTACAAGGTATAACTCACACAAGGTAGGCACACCGCTACACATACATCAACAATAACAATGCCCCAAGGCTATCACAAGTCATCACAAATCATTCTCCGACATAAACCACCTTGTCTCGACACGTGCGCAAAAATAAAGTAAATGCATGCCTTGTCTTGCCGCACGTACATAATAATATTCTCACTTTGTTTCACCACATGCGCAATCCACATATATAGCCCGCCTTGTCACGCCGCATGTGCAAATATCAATAATCATAATAGTACGAACAACTCACGTGCGAACATCAAGACAATTCTCTCAACAATACCACGTGTGTTAAAATGTAACAACACAATATAATGATGCTCACCACACGTGCCCATATGCCACGACTTTCCTCAAAACAATTTAAATACCACAATCACGCATAGCCCTCTGCTCAACAATAATGAATACAACAATAATGACAACAATAACACGAGAATATGACAAGTAAATCAATACAAGAACTTCAGAACACAAAGAAACGGAAGAATGAGCTCGCAATGAAAGACACAATAGAGAATAATGGTTTCAACAAGGATAAAGGAGAGAGATAATGTGCAATAATGACTCCACATTAAACTCGACGACAAGAGAGATAGCATGAATCAATGACTCCAAATAAAGATAAGCCAACAATAAAAGATATCACAAAACTTCAGTCAAGCGGAAAGGACAAATATAACTACAATTAAGATTAAGCATTTACGGAAAAAGACATCAATATCTTCAATTAAGGATAAGTAATTACGGAAAGACAATGACAACTTCAATTAAAATTAAGCATTTATGGAAAAGACATCAATAACTTCAATTAAGGATAAGTAATTACGAAAGACAATGACAACTTCAATTAAGGGTAAGAAATAACGGAAATGACAACATGGCAATAAACGAGGCGATAATTTAATTGAGGCACATAAGAGTTTATCGGCAACAAGGGTAAAACATGAATCAATCAACTCCAAATAAGACACGTAAGGGTGAATTTAGTAAATAGATAATCCAACATGATAAGACAACTTTATTTTTAATGAGCTTAAGAACCTAAGAGCCTAAACAATCAAATTTTTCACAAATAAGTATGAGTACGTACTCGTCAACTTCACATAACATAATTAGCACACATGACTCAAATCCTAAGGGGCAGTTCCCTCCCCTTCCCCAACCCCACCCACAAAGTTAGGTGTGATGACCCAAAAGATAATCACTCGTTTTAGAAATAAATTCTTTGTTCTGAGGCCTTTAAAATCTCTTTCTATCTCACCTCAATTTGCGTGCACAGTTCGGGCGCATAGCCGGAAAACATTATGTAAAAATCTGTGAAAATGATGAATTTTGCCTTTAAAATGAATTTAAGTTGACTTCGGTCAATATTTTGGGTAAACGGACCCGGACTCAGACCCCGATCCGGACCCGTGATTTGATGATCCCGGAGGGTCCATAGGAAAATATGGGACTTGGGTGTATGCCCGAAATCGAATTCCGAGGTCCCAAGCTTGAGAAATAAATTTTTAAAGAAAATTATTTTCTAGAATATTTATGAGTTTTTGGAAATGAAATGTATTTGAAATTTGATGGTATCGGACCCGTATTCTGGTCCCGGATCTCGGTACAGGTCTTATATGTGATTTAAGTTGAGTCTGTGAAATTTGGTAAGAAATGGACTTGAAATGACGTGAATCGGACCTTATTTGAGAAAATCGGAAAATTTGATGTTCTCAAGTGATTTTATAGTTTTGATAATACGTAGTTGTTGATGTTATTTTGGTGATTTGAATGCACGAGCAAGTCCGTATGATATTTTTAGGTTGGTGTACATGTTTGGTTTGGAGCCCCGAGGGCTCGGGTGAGTTTTGGATAGCCCACGGAGTGAAATTTGCACTTAGGAATTTGCTGATATGTTGCAGGTCTGGCGAAGCCTGGATCGCAAATGCGAGAAGTCCATCACAAATGCGAACAAAGGCCTGGGCAGGCCTGATCGTAAATGCGACCATTTAGGTCGCAAATGCGGAAGGCCCTAGTCGCAAATGCGAACCCCTCAGAAATAAGGAGTGGTCGCAAAAGAGATAATTTTCTTTGCAAATGCAAAAATTGCAGTCCTCTAAAGGGTTCACAATTGCGAACCCTGGTTGCATTTGCGGCATCAGAGACCAATTAATTAACACTTAGACGCATTTTCAGCCATTTTTCATATTTGTTCAAAACATAAACTCTCTTGGGTGATTTTCCAAATACAATTTCTTCTCCAAATCGATTGTAAGTTATTTCTAACTCGTTTATTCAATCTTTAACATCTTTTCACATGATTTCAACTCAAAATCAAAGGTTTTCATGGGAGAAATTTGGTGTTTTGGGTAGAAACTAGATTTTTCAAATTTTTGGGGTTTAGACCTCGATTTGAGGTCCGATTTCAAAATAAATTATATATTTGGGTTCGTGGGGAAATGGGTTGTAGACATGTAATTTTTGACCCTCCCCGAAATTTTATACCTTTTAATGCTCAGATGTTGGTTTTAGGCCTAATAACGCTATTTTAATTTTTTTTTCTTTTTGCTTTATTCAATCTTAAAAATTAAAAAAACTACAAAATATTTCCTTTTATTTTAGCTTATTGATATTTTTACAAAAGATAAAAAGAGAAGTTAAAAAAAATATTTTTACTTGGCTTAGTGTGATTTTAAGTTGTACATATTTAGTAAATATTGAGTAGTATTTAAATTTTTTTTAATTATTCCTTATTATTTTAGATAAAACTAGTATTTAGATTCATTTTTAGAATTAAAAAAATAAAATATAAAAGGATGAAAAATGAAAAAAAAACAAGAAAAAGGACAAGAGGCAAAAGAAGAGAGGAACGTGAAAGGCAAAAAAATCAAAGAAAATCAAATGAAATGTGGACCCCATCACCTTATCTCTCCATAACAAACTCCACATGCACCCCATTTTGTTAATTACCACTCACGATTTTTGTCACGCCCCAAAATCGAGGGGCGCGACCGGCGCTCGACCGGGCAGCCCCAGCCAAGTGAACCTGGGTGCCTTTCCTATTCCACGTGTTACCCCGCATTTCCATTTCCCATTAACCAAGTGAAATAGCCATTTATAAAATTAAACACATTCTTACAAGATTTACATAGCATACATAGTTACTTAGCGTGATTTACAAGTTATACTGCCCAAAATACATAAGTACATAACCCACATTTCCTGTCTACGGAGCCTTTAGGGATACAAAAGAGTGATACAATACTTGCCGGTAACAAGGCTCCAGCTATACCTTACACCAAAAACCAAAACAAGACTCAGATATAAAAAGCGGCATGAGCCACGCAAGGTGCCGGGAGGAAAAGGGCTCACCAATGCTTCTGGCGGAAAGTGAAGGGGAGCTACGGTCGGTGGACCGGAGTACCTGTTATGGATCCACCTACAATCATACCACGAATGTAGTGCCCCCGGCAAAAGGGACGTCAGCACATTTGAATTGTACTGGTATGTATGAACAAACTTGCCCTAAGTAAACTCAAACCATACACAAGTAACAAGTATTAATGGAACCAACAATCAAATACACATGAAAGAAAACCATCAAGCCAAACAAGTTACAATCTCTCCATTTCCCCTTCAACATTTTCACATCAATGATTTTACAACTTTCTTATATTTTCATTTCAATAGTGATTTCGATCACTTTTCCACCCTTATTACCTCGGCCACCCTTATCACCACAACCCACACCTTATTACTTCGTGTTGCGGCGCGCAACCCGGTCCCACCGAACAATCACAATTCACAAACAACACAACAACAACAACAACAACAACAACAACAACAATTCTCAAAGAATTTCTATAGTCATCAATACTATTTCCATCATATTCAACAACTCATATGCATTTTATGTCACCGCGATAATTGCCAATACAAGCCATATATGTTATTACCACAGTTGTTCCAACTGCATCATTTATGATTTCCTTCCATCATTTGTTTCTCAACTCTTACCATATAACACATTCACAATCACACATTTGGTTTATTGCCAATTACGTACACCATTATATCGGGAGACTTAACCGCGAACAATCAAATCATACCAATCACAAGAATTCCACAAATAATCCATGTAGATATCACATACCAAATATTCGTACACCAAAAAAAGTGACTTTACAAAGGTCAAAGTTAACCATACATATCTCGTTTGAGCTTTCCTTAAGTTACTACGACGTTTCGAAAATTCTAGCAATCCCAATCTACTTGAGACATAACAAAATTAACACAAATTAGGAAGGTATTCATGGTTTTAGCTCATTTGAGCATTTTATCAAACACTAGTTGAGCATCTTGATTTTAAATTCCTTTTACAAGATTTTCTTCTTTCCCCAACCCAGTCTTTACTTATTTATATTCATCAATCTTCCCACAAATCTAATTTGTACATGCATGTATACATAATACTATTACCCCAAGAATCATACCCCAATAACCCACCTCACAATCTCTACAATACCAACACAACCTAGGTTAGGCACCTATGACTTCCAATCCCCATCCCATGAGTTACAATACTTAATCCATACTCATATTTCCATAATAACTCCATATATGTAAGTCTAAGGTGTAGGATTACCTCTTGTAGACCAAATCTTGAAAGACAAATTTGGGGTGTTCTTGAGATTTTGAAGAAACCCAATCAAAATCATGTTGTAACTAGTGATTGAGAAGTGAAATCACCATGAAAACACACTTAAAAACTCACCTTAGGTGTGCAATTGGATGCCTTGGTCGAGTTGGGGGTGTAGAGGAAGCCCTAAGCTTGAGAAATGACTCAAATTCTCTTATTTCCGGTCTTTAGGATATTTAAAAACCTTCCAGGTGCACGAGCTCGCGCTATGTTCGCGCGCGGGAGGCAGAACACTCAGCATAATGCGCGACTTCGCGCTAATGTTCGCGCTAGAGACACCTGCCCAGTAAAATGGTCATAACTTTCCGTATAAACCTCCAAATGACGAACGGTTTATTGCGTTGAAAACTAGACTAATGTGATAGGTTATGCATCACACAACTCCTTATAGAACTGGAGATATGATCGTTCAAAGTGAGGTCTTGTGCGCACTCATTTACCGATTTCGTCTGATATGAAACTTTTCTAACTTGGCTTAGACTTAGGCCTCTCCTTAGACCCCAATTCACCTCTAATATGACTTATGCACTTCTTAACATATCCAATTGATATCCATAATATCCTTAATCCTCATTTGCACGCAAGATAAAATATTTGGCCTACCTTGGCACCACGAAATCTTAAATTACTAAGCAAATTTTTTTTCTTTTTCTGGGGCTTTACATTCTCCCCCGTTTAAGATCATTCGTCCTCGAATGAGGATCAAGTTTCATCCATTAGCCATCCTTATGTAACTTCTGCTTTTTTATATTATGAAATATATCATCAGCCCCAAATTTGGCTAACTCCTTAAATTTCCGAGAATTTCGCCAGAGTTTCCTTTGTAACTAGGACTATCCACCTGTCAGAGGGCCCTAGGTACATATCCTAACAGTATATACATGTTCCATAGACATAACATAACTTGTTCAACACCAACTATGGCCGCATAGGCAATATATATAGTCAAAATGGAATAGTTTAACATAGATCAAATCAAAAGATAAGAGTTTACAGGAACCAAATGCATGAAAGCTATTACATAACTATTCAAAAAAATGTGGGTACTTCTTTCTCATTTCTTCCTCGGTTTCCCAAGTGGCTTCCTCAACCTGCTGGTTCCGCCATAACACTTTTACAGAGGCAATTTCCTTAGTTCTCAATTTCCAGACTTGCCTATCAAGAATGGCAACTGGAATTTCTTCATAAGATAGTTCTTCATTAACCTCAATAGCTTAAATTGGCACAATAACGGACGGATCTCCCACTAACTTCTTCAACATAAATACATGGAAGACCGGATGTACCAATGCCATCTCGGGTGGCAGTTCAAGCTTGTATGCCACTTGACCGATCCTCTGAATGATTCTGTATGGTCCGACATACCTCGGACTTAATTTCCCTTTCTTCCCAAATCGCATGATTCCCTTCATGGGGGAAACCTTCAAAAATACCCAATCATCTTCTTTGAACTCCAAATCTCTACGACGAATGTCCGAATAAGACTTTTGGCGACTTTGAGCAGTTTTCAACCTATCCTTAATAACTTTGACTTTCTCCAAGGTCTGATGCACGAGGTCCGGCCCTATCAATTCTGCTTCTCTAACCTCGAACCATCCAATGGGAGACCTGTATCTCCTACCATACAGTGCCTCGAATGGTGCCATCTGGATACTAGCATGGAAGCTGTTGTTGTAAGCAAATTCTATGAGTGGCAAATGGTCATCCCAACTACCTTTGAAATCAAGAGTGCAAGATCGCAACATGTCCTCAAGCGTCTGAATAGTCCGCTCTGCTTGCCCGTCAGTTTGAGGATGGAATGTTGTGCTGAGATTTACTTGAGTGCCCAAGCCCTACTGAAATTTCTTCCAAAAATTGGCCGTGAACTGAGCCCCTCGATCTGAAATGATTGAGACTGGAGTGCCATGCAACCTAACTATTTCTTTGATATACAATTGAGCATATTGTTCCGCTATGTCGGAAGATTTAACTGGCAAGAAGTGCGCTGATTTTGTGAGTCGGTCAACGATCACCCAAATTGAGTCGAACCTGCACGGAGTGTGCGGCAGCCCCACTACAAAATCCATATTGATCATCTCCCATTTACACATTGGAATTTCTATGCTTTGAGTTAATCCACTAGGTCTTTGATGTTCGGCCTTCACTTGCTGACAGTTCGGACATCTAGTCACAAAGTCCGCCACACTCATACCGTTCCACCAATAAATTTCCTTGAGATCATGATACATTTTTGTAGAACCAGCGTGCACCGAATACCTGGAATTATGAGCCTCCGACATTACCCTCTCCCGAAGATTATCCACATCTGGAACACATAGCCTACCTTGACATTGTAATACACCATCCCCGCCACCGAATGAAAAGGCCGTAGTCTTGTTATTCAAAACTGCCTCTTTCATCTACGCCAATGCTGGATCAATGAACTGCTTTTCCTTGACTTCCGCTACCAGTGACGATTCTGCTCCATTACGCATCATAACCTTCCCCTCGTCTGAGGTCGAAATACAAACCCCCAGACTGGATAATTGATAAACCTCCCGAGCCAAAGACCTCTGATCCGCTCCTAAATAAGCCAAACTACCCATGGACTTCCGACTAAGAGCGTCGACCACCACATTCGCCTTCCCTGAATGGTATAAAATATCCATATCGTAATCCTTGATCAACTCTAACCACCGCCGATGCCTTAAATTCAACTCCTTCTGCTTGAACAAATATTGGAGACTCTTGTGGTCCAAAAACACATCCACATGGACCCCATAAAGATAATGCCGCCATATTTTCAAGGCAAATACAACTGCCACAAGCTCCAAATCATGCGTCAGATAATTCTTCTCGTGATTCTTGAGTTGCCTTGAAGCATATGATATAACCTTCCCTTGTTGTATCAACACACAACCCAAACCGACCCTGGAGGCATCGCAATAAACCACAAATCCTTCCGTGCCCTCCGGTAAGGTCAACATCGGTGCCAAGGTCAATCTCGATTTCAATTCCTGAAAACTTTTCTCACAAGCGTCGGACCATTGGAACTTAACTGCTTTCTGCGTCAGCTTAGTCAAAGGGAGGCGAGGGTAGAGAATCCCTCCACAAACCTCCGATAATAACCCGCTAAACCCAAGAAGCTACGGATCTCCGTCGGGGTCATGGGCCTAGGCCAATCTCTCACTGCTACAATCTTCTGGGGATCCACCTGAATCCCTTCACTGGAAACAATATGACCTAGAAAGGTAACGGACTCCAACCAAAATTCACATTTTGAAAATTTAGCATACAACTGGTGTTGATGAAGAGTCTGCAGAACTGCCCCGAGGTGATCGGCATGATCCTCCCGGCTCCGCGAATAAACAAGGATGTCATCAATGAAAACAATCACAAAGGAGTCTAGAAACGGCTTGAAGACCCGATTCATAAGATCCATGAAAGCTGCCGGGGCATTGGTTAGCCCAAAAAGACATGACCAAGAATTCAAAGTGACCATAGTGAGTTCTGAAAGCTGTCTTAGGAATATCCTGCTCTCTGATCTTCAATTGGTGATACCCGGACCGTAGATCAATTTTGGAGAAGAACCTTGCACCTTGCAATTGGTCGAACAAATCATCTATCCGAGGCAAAGGATATTTATTCTTGATGGTGACCTTGTTAAGCTTCCAATAATCAATACACATCAGGAGCGACCCATCCTTCTTCCTGACAAAAAGAACCGGAGCACCCCGCGACGACACACTTGGCCGTATGAACCCCTTTTCTAATAAATCCTTCAGCTGCTCCTTTAACTCCCTTAACTCCGTTGGCGCCATCCTGTATGGTGGAATAGATATTGGCTGTGTATCTGGCAATACATCAATCCCAAAATCAATCTCCCTATCTGGTGGGATCCTTGGAAGCTCGTCCAGAAACACTTCAAGAAACTCATTCACGACTGGCACGGACTCGGGGGCAGACACTTCTGAAGTGGTGTCCGCCACCCGGACCAAATGGTAGATACATCCCTTCCTAATTATCTTTGAAGCCTTAAGGTAGGAAATAAACCTACCTTTTGGCACCACACCATTTCCCTTCCACTCAATAACCGGCTCATTAGGGAACTCAAGCCTCATGACTCTCGTTCGGCAGTCAAGTTTAGCAAAGCACGAATAAAGCCAGTACATTCCCATAATCACATCAAAATCCACCATTCCAAGCTCAATAAAATCGGTCGTGGTAGCACGACCACATACCGTGACAACACAATTCCTATAAACTCGCGCGGCTGTGATAGAATCACCAACCGGAGTTGATACAGAGAACGACTCATAAAGCTGTTCATGTTCTACCCCAAAACTTGAAGCAATGAATGGGGTGACATAAGACAAAGAGGACCCCGGATCAATAAGAGCATAACAATCAATGGCCTGAACAAACAAGATACCTGTGACAACATCTGGAAAAGCCTATGCACTTTGGCGACCACTCAAAGCGTAAAATCGGCTAGGTCCACTTCTACCATGAGCTCCACCCCTAATTGCACCACGCCCTGCTGGAACTGGAGGGCGCGCGGATGATGTAGTAGCTGAAGAACCGGATGGTTGAGCAAATCCCCTACCCGTGCCCTGTTTGGGCACATGACAGTCCCGCTGGATATGACCTCTCACCCCGCATCTATAACACACCGGGATATCCAAATAACAAGCCTCTGTATGGAATCTCCCATACTTGGGGCACAGAGCTCACCCTTCTGCTGTGATCCCCCTCCTGGACGACCCGACTGATGGGGTCTCCTGCTATCTGAACCTGGTCTCAAGTGACTACTCTGCTGATAACTATGCACAGATGGCGGTGCGCTCGCTGAGGACTGAGCATATGACTGGGATGACCCTGATGGCCCCCTTCTCTGAACTGGTCTCCTTGAGTGACCCACTGATCGGGCCCTGCTATTACTCTCCCTTTCTGCCTGTATTTTCAACTTCCTAGCCTCTGTGGCCTGAGCGAATCCCACAATCTTCCCATAATTCATATCTGAGTGTAAGGCCGTTGTAGCAGCCTCATTCACCACCAAGGGACTAAGACCCTGAACAAATCGCCGAACTCGATCACCCATGGTCGACACTAACTGGGGAGCATACTTGGACAATCTCACAAACTTCATGTGGTACTCCTAAAAACTCATACTGCCCTGCTTGAGGACCTCAAACTGAGTGGCACGGGCCGCCATTGTCTCGGCAGGTAAGAAGTGATCCATGAATGCATCTACAAACTCATCCCATCTAGCTGGAGGTCTTTCCTCCCCACGGGAATCCTCCCACATCTCGAACCATGAATACGCTACTCCCCTCAACCTGTATGAAGCCAACTCAACCCCCTCCGTCTCGGTAGCCTTCATCACTCGAAGGGTCTTATACATTTCATCAAGGAAATCTTGCGGATTGGCCTCTGGGTCTGTGCCTGTGAACTCTGGAGGGGCCAACCGTAGAAACTGGTTGACTCTGGAGCTGGCGGAATCTCCCTGTCCGCTGGAGGACGTAGGGGCATCATGGGATCTCTGGGCCTGAGCGGCCACTAACTGGGTCAACATATGGATGGCTCCTCTAAGGTCCCCATCAGAAACCCCGGGACCGAAAGCTGGAACTGCATCAGGATCTGGAATATCAGCGGGAGGGATGGTAGCACCCTCTGCCGCAACTGGAACATGAATACTTGGATCTGGAATAAATGGGCCAGGCAGATTCAAGACCGGGGAGTCACTCTCACCCACGGCATCAGGTACATGATTCATAGCCACACTTGGGGTGGTATTGGCCCCGAGGCCGAGTGTAGCTCTCTTCTTAGGTGCCATTACTAAAAATTTGGAACAGAGCACGAGTTAGAGGTAAATACTTCCACTTTTCACTTCACCGCACGATATAGAGTAACAAAGAAGAAGGTAATTTCCTAAATGCCCATGTAGCCTCAAACTTATAGATGTGGTCGACAACACACTGATAAGAAGGACTCTACTAGACACGGCTCTGAGACATCCTAGGACCCTTTTAAAACCTTAGGCTCTGATACTAAGTTTGTCACGCCCCAAAATCGAGGGGCGCGACCGGTGCTCGACCGGGCAGACCCATACAAGCGGACCTGGGTGCCTTTCCCATTTCACGTGTTACCCCGCGTTTCCATTTCCCATTAACCAAGTGAAATAGCCATTTATAAATTTAAACACATTCTTACGAGATTTACATAGCATACATAGTTACTTAGCGTGGTTTACAAGTTATACTGCCCGAAATACATAAGTACATAACCCACATTTCCTGTCTACGGAGCCTTTAGGGATACAAAAGAGTGATACAATACTTGCCGGTAACAAGGCTCCGGCTATACCTTACACCAAAAACCAAAACAAGACTCCAAAATAAAAAGCGGCATGAGCCACGCAAGGCCCGGGGAGGAAAAGGGCTCACCAATGCTTCTGGCAGAAAGTGAAGGGGAGCAACGGTCGGTGGACTGGAGTACCTGCTATGGATCCACCTACAATCATAATACGAATGTAGCGCCCCCGGCAAAAGGGACGTCGGCACATTTGAATTGTACTAGTATGTATGAATAAACTTGCCCTAAGTAAACTCAAACCATACACAAGTAACAAGTAGTAATGGAACCAACAATCAAATACACATGAAAGAAAACCATCAAGCCAAACAAGTTACAATCTCTCCATTTCCCCTTCAACATTTTCACATCAATGATTTCACAACTTTCTCATATTTTCATTTCAATAGTGATTTCGATCACTTTTCCACCCTTATTACCTCGGCCACCCTTATTACCTCGGCCACCCTTATTACTTTGTGTTGCAGCGCGCAACCCGATCCCACCGAACAATCACAATTCACAAACAACACAACAACAACAACAACAATTCACAAAGAACAACAACAACAATTCTCAAAGAATTTCTATAGCCATCAATACTATTTCCATCATATTCAACAACTCATATGCATTTTATGTCACCGCGATAATTGCCAATACAAGCCATATATGTTATTACCACAGTTGTTCCAACTGCATCATTTACGATTTCCTTCCATCATTTGTTTCTCAACTCTTACCACATAACACATTCACAATCACACATTTGGTTTATTGCCAATTATGTACACCATTATATCGGGAGACTTAACCGCGAACAATCAAATCATACCAATCACAAGAATTCCACAAATAATCCACGTAGATATCACATACCAAATATTCGTACACCAAAAAAAGTGACTTTACAAAGGTCAAAGTTAGCCATACATATCTCGTTTGAGCTTTCCTTAAGTTACTACGACGTTTCGAAAATTCTAGCAATCCCAATCTACTTGAGACATAACAAAATTAACACAAATTAGGAAGGTATTCATGGTTTCAGCTCATTTGAACATTTTATCAAACACTAGTTGAGCATCTTGATTTTAAATTCCTTTTACAAGATTTTCTTCTTTCCCCAACCCAGTCTTTACTTATTTATATTCATCAATCTTCCCACAAACCTAATTTGTACATGCATGTATACATAATACTATTACCCCAAGAATCATACCCCAATAACCCACCTCACAATCTCTACAATACCAACACAACCTAGGTTAGGCACCTATGACTTCCAATCCCCATCCCATGAGTTACAATACTTAATCCATACTCATATTTCCATAATAACTCCATATATGTAAGTCTAAGGTGTAGGATTACCTCTTGTAGACCAAATCTTGAAAGTCAAATTTGGGGTGTTCTTGAGATTTTGAAGAAACCCAATCAAAATCATGTTGTAACTAGTGATTGAGAAGTGAAATCACCATGAAAACACACTTAAAAACTCACCTTAGATGTGCAATTGGATGCCTTGGTCGAGTTGGGGGTGTAGAGGAAGCCCTAAGCTTGAGAAATGACTTAAATTCTCTTATTTCCGCTCTTTAGGATATTTAAAAACCTTCCAGGCGTGCGAGCTCGCTCTATGTTCGCGCGCGGGAGGCTGAATACTCAGCATAATGCGCGACTTCGCGCTAATGTTTGTGCTAGAGACACCTGCCCAGTAAAATGGTCATAAATTTCCGTATATACCTCCAAATGACGAACAGTTTATTGCGTTGGAACCTAGACCCAAAGGGCTTTAATTTGATAGGTTATGCATCACACAACTCCGTATATAACTGGAGATATGATCGTTCAAAGTGGGGTCTTGTGCTCACTCATTTACAGATTTCGTCTTAATATGAAACTTTTCTAACTTGGCTTAGACTTAGGCCTCTCCTTAGACCTCAATTCACCTCTAATATGACTTATACACTTCTTAACATATCCAATTGATATCCATAATATCCTTAATCCTCATTTGCACGCAAGATAAAATATTTGGCCTACTTTGGCACCACGAAATCTTAAATTACTAAGCAAATTTTTTTTTCTGGGGCTTTACAGTTTTTTGCCAAGGGGGACCCACGATTTTTCTTGGAAGATTCTCTTTCTTTCCAAAGAAATGAATATATACACACACACTGATATATAGAAGGGAGAGCTCACAAAGAAAGATAAGAACATGGAAAAGTGCTAGCCTAAAAATCTTGAAAAAAGCAGCCAAAACGGAAGATCCCAAAAACAGAAAAGAATCAACGCCGTTTTCATCGACCCTCCCCCCCCCCAACGTCTTGTGCTTCATCATACCCTACGAATTAACCCCTAAAACCCAACGACCCCACCTTACTTCACTCAGCACCAGAAATTCCTCATGGATTCACTCCAAAATCTACAGCCGTAGACCTGAATTAGCATCGCAGAACACCCATCGTTGCCTTTTCTTCTCTTCAACACCTCAGCCGTTGAACACACAACAGAGAAGGCCCCCATCTTATCATCTAATGCTTCAACCATCTCTAACCTTGGACACCCCTGCTTCATTAAAAACAACCAGCAGCGATACACACAAGCAGCTGTTGTTGTTGTTGAGTTTTGTCACAGTTTCGGTGAGTTTCTGAGGTCTGGATCGGAGGTTCCGTTTCTGAGGTCTCGAAAAAAACAACGTTTTGTTTGCATCACGTGCATTTGATTTTGGGGACTCAACACAGGAGTTGGGTCCGTCTAGGACAGGTGTACCCAAATTGAAGGACTATCCTGGTGCATCTTATGTGCTACTTGCATATCTGTCTGTTTCAGCTTGCATGTTGACTGGCTTCTAGAATAGGGAAAGAAAAAGAAAAAAGAAAAAGAAAAAAGGAAATGAGAAAAAAAACAAGAGCGAGTAATAGGTATTTGAAAATTTTCGAAACTCTGCCAAATTTTGAAAAAAAAGAAGAAAAAGAAAGTAAGTCAATATTTTCAAAAGTCATGTTTCCTCTATTCCGTCAAAACTGCTAACTACGTGGGTCTGATTCTCACCGGATGTGAGATACGTAGGCAAACCTCATCGGTTCCGGTCCACAATTTTCAAAAAATCCAAAAATATTTTTCATTACTTGCATTTAGACCCCAATTTTTTATAAAATACAAAAATATTTTCTTTTAATTTCTTCTCACAATCCAAAAATATTTTCGTTTTTCTTTCAAAAATTGAAAAGAAAATTCAATATTCAAAAATAATTTCTTTTTTCTTTAGAAGTATTTCTTTCATAAATTCAAATAAAAGTCCAAAAATTCAAAAATATTTTCTTTCTTCTTTAGAAGTTTTTCTTTCGAAATTCCAAAAACAAAAAGTCAAAATTCAAAAAAAAATCATTCTTCTTTAGAAGCCTTTCTTTTCAAAAATTCTGGAAAAAAAAAATCAAAACTAAAATCCAAAAATATTCTCTTTCTTCTTTATAAGTCTTTCTTTCGAAAATTTAAAAGAAAAAATATTCAAATTCAAAATCCAAAAAAGAAGATTTAGTTTATTCCCTTTATTCTTGATCTTCCCGAACTACGCAAGATCTGATTCATGTTCCTACATGATACGTAGACAACCCACATCAGGTTCGATCACCATTAAAAAAAATAAAAAAATGAAAAGAAAAAAAATGAAACAAATGATGATAATAATAAGGACTGACTGAGTCCATTCTAACGTGTCTTTTATTTTGAATTGTAAATAAAGTTTAAGGTGGTTGGTTTTTGGTAAGCTGGCAACAAAAGATCCAAGAAAAAAATGTCAATGACAATTGACATCGAAGTTGTTACATATGCTTAAGAGACTCAGGGTCAGAGGGTTCAACAAGAGTCTACTGTGGTTGAGAAAAATAGAATACTAAAACAACAAATGACCAAAATGTGTCAAGTATGGGCCAATGGCCAAGGACATCCTTGTTATGAGTCACAATTTGCTACCCAGCAAGAGCAGTACCACTCTCCTGAGTACCACTCGTACCTATTTGATCTTCCTGCAAACATTGAGAAGCCTACCCGGAAGATGGCACAAGAAGAAATGACCCAAAGACTGAAAAGCTGAGAAAAACAATTGAAAAACATACAAGTCTTGGCAGGCCAAAAGAGTATTGCCTTCAAGGATCTATGTATGTTCCCCGATGTTCGTTTGCCACAAGGTTTCAAGATCCCCAAATTTGAAAAGTATGATGGACATGGAGACCCCATAGCCCACCTGAAAAAGTATTGCAATCAACTAAGAAGTGTGGGAGGAAAGGAAGAATTACTGATGGCTTATTTTGGGGAAAGACTTACGGGTGTGGCCTCCGAATGGTTTATGGATCAAACAGTTCCAATACAACATCGACATTGCCCTAAACCGAAATTCCCTTTCAAACCTGAAGCAGAAACCAACTGAAAGTTTCAGAGACTATGCCATTAAATGGAGAGAACAAGCAGCTAGAGTTAAGCCACCCATGGATGACCACGTACTAATCACTGTCTTCCTTCAGGTTCAAGAGCCAGATTACTTCCAAAACATGATGTCCGCAGTTGGAAAATCCTTCTCGGAAGCAATCAAAATGGGAGAAATGGTAGAGAATGGCCTTAAGACGGGCATGATTATAAGTCAAGCAGTTCTCAAAGCCGCAACTCAGGCTTTCCATATTGACTCCGATAATTTTGGTAACACGAATGAGAAGGTTGAAGAAATCATGATGACATCAGGGTCGAGAAGAGGTCCCAGGAGAACATCTCGAAGGTATGAGCAGCCTTCTCAAGTTTTCCATGACTCCCCTAAGTACTATTAGCCACCTCAGAACCCTCAATACTCTGTTGCTTCACCTCAGTATGAAAACACCCTAGAAGGCGAGCACAAGCACCGCAAAATCTCCTCCAGCCTCCACAAAATTTTCAAGTACCCTATAAGCCACATCCAAGCCAGGGATATAGAGCGGAACAAAGGTTGAAAGATAATTTTATACCAATAGGAGAGTCTTATGCAAGCTTGTTTGAGAAGTTAAAGCATTACGACATGATTGCACCCATTCCTCCAAATCATGTGGACCCACGTGCAAGAAGTTTTTACCCTTCTAAAAGGTTCAAATACCATTCCAATGCCCAAGGGCACGATATTGAAAGTTGTCGGGATTTGAAAAGAGAAATAGAAAGGATGATCCAGAAAAAATTGATTGTGATCCAAGACAGTAACACCCAGAATATCACGCAGAATCCTTTACCTGTACATTATGATGCACACTTTGTGGGGATTATGCCTAATGACATGGAGTATGAGAATCCTCTCGGGAACTTGCCGACTAAAATCAGAGAAGACCATGGTGATTCTGATGAGAAAAATTTGTGGCTAAATGTCAACCTTAACAATTGAAAAGTCTTTCTCTCATCACTAAGAAGGAATCTTGGTAGTTTGTTTTGATGTTTTTTCTATTATCTGGGTTATTTCAGGGTTGTGATCCAGATTTTATTTGTTTTATTGAGTCAAACCCTTCTATCTCTTTATTTCGTTCGTGTGAATCTTGTCTGCATGTTTTGTAGCTATTTTCATTTGCCGAGTTATTTTAGGTCTATAACTCGGATTTTAGGTTGTTTATCTTGTTGTTTACTCAATAAAATAGAGTTTTTCCTTCTATGTCATTCTATGCTCAGTTCTTTTCCCGCTAGTTCTAATGACATGAAATGCATGCAGAAATTTTGGCCAGATCTTAGAAACTGATTTAACCTGGAATTGGATAACTGAAAAAAAATACTTTTGAGGATGAATAAAGAGTTGAAATTCTTTAGAATTAAGGTCATGTAAAATAAACCTTCAACTCATTATGAAGATCGGACTTGAGGATGTTTAATCAATTAAAGTTTGTGGAAAAGTTTGACATTAAGGGATGGAAAGTGTCTTGTGACCACGACACACCAATAAACATGTTCACCAATACTGTGATCACAAAAGGATACCATGATTGACATTCCCGAGGCTAGGAGGCCCTTTTTCTGCTACCCAAACACTTTATACCCTTTGTCACCCCTTTGAGCCTGTGTTATTTTCTTTGACCACCCTCTTTTGGAATCAAGTTTAGAGTCAAAAGTCAAAAAAAATAAAAAAAAATGAAATAAAAATAAAAGTCCATGCCCCAAGAGTACAAACTAGGGCAGCTTTTAGAAAGTTCTAAGTGAAAAAAAAAAAAAGAAAAGAATTGTCAAAGGTCCATGCCCTCAAAAATAGAAGCTGAGGCAAACAAAAAAAGAGAGAGAAAAAACAAAAAAAAAACAAAAAAGAAAAAAAATAGAAAGAAAGATGAAAAATAGTTTAGGTCAGATGTTTGAACTACGTTCGACCTGATTCCTTAAAAAAAGGATACGTAGGCAGCCTCACGGTTCGGTCCAACTAAATAAGAATTCAAATAAATAAATAAATAATCACAAAAAATCCCCAATAGCTGAAACTGGGACAGAGATTTTATTTCACTTTTGAAAGAGTCGATTCCAATAGTTGTAAGTCAACAACCCTTTACTTTTAATCTATTTTGAGCCTTCATGACGTCATTTCTTTCCAACTCTATCCAAAATCCTTCCAAATAAAGACCTCCCGATATGCCTTCAATAATGCCAAAAGAAACATGCAATGAGCAACGGTTGTCATGCAGCATAGAACACTGTTAAGTTGCTCAAGAAAGCAATAGAAAAAAGTGAGAAAGAAAAAATGAGAGTCTTGCTAGTGAAAACCTTCACGGGCACTGTAAGGCGATGGTAAGCAGAGATGAACAAATGAGAGAGACTTTTTGGTGAAAATCCCTCGGGGCACCACTAGTCGAAAGTGAATCGTGAAGCTAATGCAAAGGATCGGCACGAACAAGCCCAACTTCAAAAGGTCATAAGAATAGTAAAAGGGAAGATTGGATTAGTTTGGTAGATCGGCCATTAAGTCCAAAATGCATGTCATAATCATTAAGGCTAGTTATTGAAAAAAAAGGAAAAGAAAAAAAAAAGGAAAAAGAACTCTTCCTTTTGTCCTTCCGACATGGGCATTTCTTGTTAATACTTGTTTTTTGACATCATTCTGTCCTTCACTCTGAGTCAGTCCTTGTCAAAAGAAGCGAGAAAAGATTTCAAAATCTGCTACCAGGTTTTCAGTTGCACAAAGAAAATTTGGCCAGCACACTTAGTTGTTACTGTCAACATGCCTTGAAGATTCATGCAAAGGCTTCCCCAAAATACTCTTGTCAGCCTACTTGGTGCAAGCAAAGATAATTGGTGATTCTCTCTGACAGACAAATTGCTCAAAAAGCAGGAAGTCATTCAAGATATCAGAAAAGGTCATCTAAGCAAAGATATCCAGTTGGAATAAGGCTGATTGAGCCACAAAACAAATGGTACTGGGTGTGAAATAATTAGGGTTGATACAGAGCAAAAGCCTCTTGAAACCGACTCAAGCTAATTGAACAGAAGCCAAGCTGCCTAAGACTCAAGTCCACAAACCGACCACCATTTTCAAAACTGACAATTTTTTATTTCTATGAAACAGGAACAAAGCAATGCAAGGAAAGTGGTTCAAAAAAAAACAAAAAAAAAACAAAAAAAAAACAAAAAAAAAAAGAAAAGAAGAGAAGAGCCGACAAAAGGAAGTTTCTCAAATCATTGTCTTTATTTGTCTTGCTATTGTGCATAAAATCTTGCCATTGATCTTCACATTTTTCCCCCTAGGATAAAAATTCCTAGTCTAATGGATTTTTCTCCCAATAAAAATCTTAGTCTGATGAATTTTTCTCCAAAGATAACAAAAATAGGACATAGTCTGATGAACTTTCTTCTAGGATCAAAATCTTAGTCTAATGAATCTTTCTCCTAAGATAGGAAACCTAGTCTGAGGAACTTTCTCCTAGGATAGAAATCTTAGTCTGATGAATCTTTCTCCTAAGATAACAAAAAAATGACTTAGTCTGATGAATTTTCTCCTAGGATCAAAAGCTTAGTCTGATGAATCTTTCTCCTATGATAGAAGACCTAGTCTGATGAACTTTCTCCTAGGATAGAAATCTTAGTCTGATGAATCTTTCTCCTAAGATACCAAAAAAGAAAGAAAGAAAAAACGACCTAGTCTGGTGAACTATCTCCTAGGATCAAAATCTTTGTCTGATGAATCTTTCTCCTAAGATAGAAAACCTAGTCCGATGAATTTTCTCCTAGTATAATAATTTTTTTTAAAAAAAGGGGAAGTCTGAATTTGAAAAAAATAGGAGTTAATTGTTAGTTTTCTTAAGTTATCAATGTTTAGTTTTCTTGAAATCAGGGGGCCCGCCTGGATAATAGGGTCAGTCTTTACTTTAGTCAAGCTTAGTTTATAGTTTTCCGCAAGCTCAATCACTTTTAGGAGACGCACATCCAAGTCGAGTCATTAATTTTACTCTCATCATTGCATCCTTCATCAGCTGCGTAAGTGATTTATAGTTTTGCTAACAACTCACAAATCTTCCTAGTACAAACTGGGGCAGAAAAGTTTCTTTTGTCTTGTCTGTTTTATTGTAGTAGCAGGCGCCCACCTGGAGAACAAGGGAACTCATTTCAGAATTCATTTTAGATTCATTTGAAGTTTTAAGTCAGTAGCAGACGCCCACCTGGAGAACAAAGGGAAAGCAATTCAAGTATTAGTAATCAGGCGCCCACCTGGAGAACAAAGGGAAATAGTTCAAATCTCAAGGAGAAGCAGTGCAAATGTTGGTAATCAGACACCCACTTGGAGAACAAAGGGAACGCAACAATGTTCAAACGAAGACATCTATCAGGAGCTCACCTGGAGAACAAAGGGAAAACAAGTCAAGTTTCGAGGAAAAGCAGTGCAAGTATTGGAAATCAAGCACCCACCAGAAGAACAAAGGGAAAGCAGTAGTGTTCAAAGGAAGACGGTTCAAGTTCAGCAATCAAGCACCCACCTGGAAAACAAAGGGAAAATAATTCAAGTTTCAGAGGAAAGGAAGACAACTCAAATGTTGGTAATCAGGCGCCCACCTGGAGAACAAAGGAAAAGTAGCATTGTTCAAAGGAAGGCGGTTCAAGTCAGCAATCAGGCGGCCACCTAAAAAATTAAGGGAAACAGTTCAAGGAAAAACAGTGTAAGTATTGACAATTAGGCGCCCACCTGGAGAACAAGGAGAAGGTAGTCCAAGTTTTGAAGGAAGACAGTTTGAGTATCGGCAATCAGGCGCCTACTTGGAGAATAGGGGAATTCACCTCAGAATGCAAGTCAAGTCAGCAACAAAAGAAGCTCGCGGCAAGAATGCGAGTCAATAGTTCGAGATGATCAATAGAATTTAGTCACAATCCATATAAATAAAAAAAGAAAGAAAGGCAAGAAGTGAACCCAAATGCAGAAGTTGATGAAAGATGTGAGCTGCTCAAGACATGACTGAAGTCACAAGTATGGTGTGGTGTCCGATTTTGATCCGAAAAGATGAAGAAGAATGAACTAGTACCTGCAACTAGCAAGCGTCAAGGTTCAAATCGAAAGTCTGCATGAATGACCATTCAAGACTCAAGATCAAGCTTCAGAAGACTTATAGATGGGAATCTTGTAACTCGTAGCTGGTAGGCTTAGTTAGTCTTTTTCATTTTTGATTTTGATGTAATAACAGGACCACGGACCGGAACCTCGACAGAACGGCACCTCGACCCACTCTCCAGCTCAGTATACTCCATCACCTCATTCATGTCTGAACTACACGTGGCCTGATTCCTTTATAGCCAAGGATATGTAGGCAGCTGAGATACCAGGGCTCGGTCACATTCTCCTTCCTCATAGTTTTGGTCTCCCTAAATAAGGGTCGGGTCAAAAAACTTGTCAAGTCGTTCTTTGTCTGAAAACTCTTCGTATTTCCAGTCAAAGAGGGGCAGCTGTAGACATGTAATTTTTGACCTTCCCCGAAATTTTATACTTTTTAGTGCATAGATGTTGGTTTTAGGCCTAATAACACTATTTTAATTTTTTTTTTGCTTTTTGCCTTATTCAATCTTAAAAATTAATAAAACTACAAAATATTTCCTTTTATTTTAGCTTATTGATATTTTTATAAAAGATAAAAAGAGAAGTTAAAAAAAATATTTTTACTTGGCTTAGTGTGATTTTAAGTTGTACATATTTAGTAAATATTGAGTAGTATTTAAATTTTTTTTAATTATTCCTTATTATTTTAGATAAAACTAGTATTTAGATTCATTTTTAGAATTAAAAATATAAAATATAAAAGGATGAAAAATGAAAAAAAAAACAAACAAGAAAAAGGAAAAGAGGCAAAAGAAGAGAGGAACGTGAAAATCAAAAAAGTGCAACGAAAATCAAATGAAATGTGGACCCCATCACCTTATCTCTCCATAACAAACTCCACATGCATCCCATTTTTTTAATTCCCACTCACTTTTTTTGCCAAGGGCCCCCCACAATTTCTCTTGGAAGATTCTCTTTCTTTCCAGAGAAATGAATATATACACACACACTGATATATAGACGGGAGAGCTCACAAAGAAAGATAAGAACAGAGAAAAGAGCTAGCCTAAAAATCTGGAAAAAACAGCCAAAACGGAAGATCCCAAAAACAGAAAAGAATCAGCGTCGTTTTCATCTTCATCATACCTTGCGAACAAACCCCTAAAACCCAACGACCCCGCCTTACTTCACTCAGCTCCAGAAATTCCTCATGGATTCACTCCAAAATCTACAGCCGTAGACCTGAAGTAGCGCCGCAGAACACTCATCGTTGCCTTTTCTTCTCTTCAACACCTCAGCCGCTGAACACACAACAGAGAAGGCCCCCATATTCTCCTCTAATTCTTCAACCATCTCTAACCTTGGACACCCCTGCTTCATTAAAAACAACCAGCAGCAACACACACAAGTAACTGTTGTTATTGTTGAGTTTTGTCACGGTTTCGGCGAGTTTCTGAGGTCTGGATCAGAGGTTCCGTTTGAGTTGCCGAGTTTCAATTCGTTGGAGGCTCTGTATTTAGACAAATATAGAAGAAATTTACAACTACTTGAGAAATTCTGTTGCAGGTGATTTGGTTCGTTTCTGTTGCTGGATTTTCCTGAATAATAAAGCGGTTGGTTCATCTTCTTGGTATATTGGGAAAGGATGTCACGTTACCTTTGTACTTGTAAAGAAAAGCATATATTTCATCTCGTAGATATTTGGGAAGAGAATTTTCTTTGCTAACATTCCTTTCCATCAGTATGTTTCTCTCTCTTCTTACCAACATTCATCCTTGCAAAAAATGATGAGTGGCATACCTTAAAAGATGTAAATTTGTCACTGCCATGATTTTGTACATATATGTGCTAGTAATAATATAGACGCTTTCTCTCTCTCTCCCTCTATATATATATATATATATATATATATATATATATATATATATATATATATATATTATTGAATTTCGTTGTTTGCTTTAGGTGCGTTAATTAGATAATTATCATGGCTATGGGTATGGTTCCCGTGACGTAGTTATGATTTGTAATTAATGAAACTCGGGTGTATATTTTATGTGACCCGATTCTAATTTTCAACAAGGTTAAATAGAATGTGTCGGGAACCACGAGTGCATTTCATGTAGCGTGACTTACGATGTATTTTAAATAACCTTGAATTAATTCCTTAAATGAATAAAAGTGGTTATAAAGTTAAAAATGCCCAATAGGTTTACAACGAGTAATAAATCAGGTAATTAGGCCAATAATAATAGCTGAGCGACCGTGGTAAAACCACGAAAACTGGGAATGCCTAACACCTTCTTCCGGGTTAACAAAATTCCTTACCCGGTATTCTGTGTTCGCGGACCATAAATAAGAGTCAACTTCCTCGGTTTAAAATCGAAGGATTTTAAACCGGTGACTTGGGACACCATAAATTATCCCAAGTGGCGACTCTAAATTTCAAATAATAATCCTGTTTCGATTGTCACTTAAATTGGAAAAAACCTTCTTATACCGCAGAACTTTTGGTTTTTATAGAACTGTATAAAAACCAAAACTTTTGGTTCAGGGTTCAGAATTCGAGCTTAGAATAACTGTTATAGTTGGTTTTTATTTATTATCTGATTTTTACGTGTTTGAGCCTAATGTTCTAAATGTCGTTTTTTACCGCTTTGATATTGTTGGAATTGTATATAAATTGTTACGAAACCCTCCTCTCTCTGAGTCTTCTAAATCATCTGGGAAGTGTGCACTTCGTGTGACTTCTTTTTTGTTAGAGTCATATCCCAATTTTAGAACGAGGTTCGGATAAGTTGCAAAGCCGGTGAAGCTTCTGTATTCCCGGTACGCTGCCCCCTTCGGCTCGAGCTGTCCAATCGGGTAAGGTAGGTCTAGAATAATACACCCAGGTTTTAAACCTAGAATAACATAGCCTCATGCTGGATCCCTAGTAGGAACGTTTTGTTTGCATCACGTGCATTTGATTTTGGGGACTCAACACAGGGGTTGGGTCCGTCTAGGACAGGTGTACCCAAATTAAAGGACCATCCTGATGCATCTTATGTGCTACTTGCATATATGTCTGTTTCAGCTTGCATGTTGACTGACTTCTAGAATAGGGAAAGAAAATGAAAAAAGAAAAAGAAAAAAGGAAATGAGAAAAAAAAAGAGCGAGTAGTAGGTATTTAAAAATTTTCGAAACTCTGCCAAATTTTGAAAAAAAGAAGAAAAAGAAAGTAAGTCAATATTTTCAAAAGTCATGTTTCCTCTATTCTGTCAAAACTGCTAACTACGTTGGTCTGATTCTCACCGGATGTGAGATACGTAGGCAAACCTAATCGGTTCCGGCCCACAATTTTCAAAAAATCCAAAAATATTTTTCATTACTTGCTTTTAGACCCCAATTTTTTATAAAATACAAAAATATTTTCTTTTAATTTCTTCTCACAATCCAAAAATATTTTCGTTCTTCTTTCAAAAATTGAAAAGAAAATTCAATATTCAAAAATAATTTCTTTTTTCTTTAGAAGTATTTCTTTCATAAATTCAAAATAAAAGTCCAAAAATTCAAAAATATTTTCTTTCTTCTTTAGAAGTTTTTCTTTCGAAATTCCAAAAAAAAAATCATTCTTCTTTAGAAGCCTTTCTTTTCAAAAATTCTGAAAAAAAAAATCAAAATTAAAATCCAAAAATATTCTCTTTCTTCTTATAAGTCTTTCTTTCGAAAATTTAAAAGAAAAAAATTTAAATTCAAAAACCAAAAAAGAAGATTTAGTTTATTCCCTTTATTCTTGATCTTCCCGAACTACGCAAGATCTGATTCATGTTCCCACATGATACGTAGGCAACCCACATCAGGTTCGATCACCATTAAAAAAATAAAAAAGAAAAAGAAAAAAAATGATGATAATAATAAGGACTGACTGAGTCCATTCTAACGTATCTTTTGTTTTGAATTATGAAGAAAGTTTAAGGTGGTTGGTTTTTGGTAAGCTGGCCACACAAGATTCAAGAAAAAAATATCAATGACAACTGACATCAAAGTTGTTACAAATGCTCAAGAGACTCAAGGTCAGAGGGTTCAACAAAAGTCTACTGTGGTTGAGAAAAATAGAATACTGAAACAACAAATGACCAAAATGTGTCAAGCATGGGCCAATGGCCAAGGACAACCTCGTCATGAGTCACAATTTGCTATCCAGCAAGAGCAGTACCACTCTTCTGAGTACCACTCGTACCTATTTGAGCTTCCTGCAAACATTGAGAAGCCTACCCGAAAGATGGCACAAGAAGAAATGACCCAAAGACTGAAAAGCTAAGAACAACAATTAAAAAACATGTAAGGGTTGGCAGGCCAGAAGAGTATTGCCTTCACGGATCTATGTATGTTCCCCGATGTTCGTTTGCCACTGGGTTTCAAGATCCCCAAATTTGAAAAGTATGATGGACATGGAAATCCCATGGCCCACCTGAAAAAGTATTGCAATCAACAAAGAAGTGTGGGAGGAAAGGAAGAATTACTTATGGCTTATTTTGGGGAAAGCCTTACGGGTGTGGCCTCCGAATGGTTTATGGATCAAAACACCTCTCACTGGTATGTCTGGGATGACATGGCCCGAGCCTTTGTCAAACAGTTCCAATACAACATTGACATTGCCCCAGACCACAATTCCCTTTCAAACCCGAAGCAGAAACCAACTAAAAGTTTCAGGGAATATGCTATTAAATGGAGAGAACAAGCAGCTAGAGTTAAGCCACCCATGGATGACCACGAGCTAATCACTGTCTTCTTTAAGGTTCAAGAGCCAGATTACTTCCAAAACATGATGTCCGTAGTTGGAAAATCCTTCTCGAAAGCAATCAAAATGGGAGAAATAGTAGAGAATGGCCTTAAGACGGGCAGGATTATAAGTCAAGCAGTTCTCAAAGCCGCAACTCAGGCTTTCCAGATTGACTCCGATAATTTTGGTAACACGAATGAGAAGTTTGAAGAAATCATGATGACATCAGGGTCGAGAAGAGGTCCCAGGAGAACATCTCGAAGGTATGAGCAGCCTTCTCAGGTTTTCCATGACTCCCCTAAGTACTATTAGCCACCTCAGAACCCTCAATACTCTGTTGCTTCACCTCAGTATGTTCGCCAGCCACCAAAACACCCTAGAAGGCGAGCACAAGCATCGCAAAATCTCCTCCAGCCTCCACAAAATTTTCAAGTACCCTATAAGCCACATCCAAGCCAGGGATATAGAGCGGAACAAAGGTTGAAAGCTAATTTTATACCAATAGGAGATTCTTCTGCAAGCTTGTTTGAGAAGTTAAAGCATTACGACATGATTGCACCCATTCCTCCAAATCATGTGGACCCACATGCAAGAAGTTTTGACCCTTCTAAAAGGTTTGAATACCATTCCAATGCCCAGGGGCACGATATTGAAAGTTGTCAGGATTTGAAAAGAGAAATAGAAAGGATGATCCAGAAAAAATTGATTGTGATCCAAGACAGTAACACCCAGAATATCACGCAGAATCCTTTACCTGTACATTATGATGCACACTTTATGGGGATGATACCTAGTGACATGGAGTATGAGAATCCTCTCGGGAACTTGCCGACTGAAATCAGAGAAGACCATGGTGATTCTGATGAGCATATTTGTGGTTAAATGTCAACCTTAACAATTGAAAAGTCTTTCTCTCATCACTAAGAAGGAATCTTGGTAGTTTGTTTTGATGTTTTTTCTATTATCTAGGTTATTTCAGGGTTGTAATCCAGATTTTATTTGTTTTATTGAGTCAAACCCTTCTATCTCTCTATTTCGTTAGTGTGAGTCTTGTATGCATGTTTTGTAGCTATTTTCATTTGCCGAGTTATTTTAGGTCTATAACTCGGATTTTAGGTTGTTTGTCTTGTTGTTTACTCAATAAAATAGAGTTTTTCCTTCTATGTCATTCCATGCTCAGTTCTTTTCCCGCTAGTTCTAAAAACATGACATGCATGGAAAAAGTTGGGCCAGATCTTAGAAACTGATTTAATCTGGAATTGGATAACTAAAAAAACACTTTTGAGGATGAATAAAGAGTTGAAATACTTTGAAATTAAGGTCATGTAAAATTCACCTTCAAATCATTGTGAAGATCGGACTTGAGGATGTTTAATCAATTGAAGTTTGTGGGAAAGTTTGACATTAAGGGATGGAAAGTGTCTTGTGACCACAGCACACCAATAAATATGTTCACCAATGTTGTGATCACAAAAGGATACCATGATTGGCATTCTTGAGGCTAGGAGGCCCTTTTTCTGCTACCCAAACACTTTATACCCTCTGTCACCCCTTTGAGCCTGTGTTATTTTCTTTGACCACCGTCTTTTGGAATCAAGTTTAGAGTCAAAAGTAAAAAAAATGAAATAACAATAAAACTCCATGCCCCAAGAGTACAAACTGGGGAAGCTTTTAGAAAGTTCTAAGTGAAAAAAAAAGTAGAAGAAAAGAATTGTTAAAGGTCCATGCCCTCAAAAATAGACGTTGGGGCAAACAAAAAAAGAGAGAGAAAAAAGAAAAAGAAAAAAGAGAAAAAGAAAAAAAAACAGAAAGAAAGATGAAAAATAGTTTAGGACAGATGTTTGAACTACGTTCGATCTGATTCCTTAAAAAAAAGGATACGTAGGCAGCCTCACGGTTTGGTCCAACTAAATAAGAATTCAAATAAATAAATAAATAATCCCAAAACAATCCCCAATAGCTGAAACTAGGACAGAGATTTTATTTCACTTTTGAAAGAGTCGATTCCAATAATTGTAAGTCAACAATCCCTTTACTTTTAGTCTAATTTGAGCCTTCATGATGTCCTTTCTTTCCAACCCTATCCAAAATCCTTCCAAATAAATACATCCCGATATGCCTTCAATAATGCCAAGAGAAACATGCAATAAGCAACGGTTGTCATGCAGCATAGAACACTGTTAAGTTGCTCAAGAAAGCAACAGAAAAAAGTGAGAAAGAAAAAATGAGAGAGTCTAGCTAGTGAAAACCTTCACGGGCACTGTAAGGCGATGGTAAGCAGAGATAAACAAATGAGAGAGACTTTTGGTGAAAATCCCTCGGGGCGCCACTAGTTGAAAGTGAGTCGTGAAGCTGATGCAATGGATCGGCACGAACAAGCCCAACTTCAAAAGGTCATAAGAATAGTAAAAGGGAAGAGTGGATTAGTTTGGTAGATCGACCGTTAAGTCCAAAATACATGTCATAATTATTAAGGCTAGTTATTGGAAAAAAAAAGGAAAAGAAAAAAAAAAGAAAAAAGAACTCTTCCTTCTGTCCTTCCGACATGGGCATTTCTTGTTAATACTTGTTTCTTTGCATCATTCTGTTTTTTACTATGAGTCAGTCCTTGTCAAAAGAAGCGAGAAAAGATTTTAAAATCTGCTACCAGCTTTTCAGTTGCACAAAGTAAATTTGGCCAGCACACTTAGTTGTTACTGTCAACATGTCTTGAAGATTCATGCAAAGGCTTCCCCAAAATACTCTTGTCAGCCTACTTGGTGCAAGCTAAGATGATTGGTGATTCTCTCTGACAGACAAATTGCTCAAAAAGCAGGAAGTCATTCAAGATATCAGAAAAGGTCATCTAAGCAAAGATATCCAATTGGAATAAGGCTAATTGAGCCACAAAAACAAATAGTATTGGGTGTGAAACAATTAGGGTTGATACAGAGTAAAAGCCTCTTAAAATCGACTCAAGCTGATTGAGCAGAAGCCAAGCTGCCGAAGACTCAAGGCCACAAACCGACCACCATTTTCAAAACTGACAAATTTTTCTTTGTATGAAACAGGAACAAAGCAGTGCAAGAAAAGTGGTTCAAAAGAAAAGAAAAAAAGGAAAAAAACAAAAAGAGAAGAAAAAGAAAAGAAGAGAAGAGCCGACAAAAGGAAGTTTCTCAAATCATTGCCTTTATTTGTCTTGCTATTGTGCATAAAATTTTGCCATTGATCTTCACATTTTCCCCCCTAGGATAAAAAGTCCTAGTCTGATGGATTTTTCTCCCAATAAAAATCTTAGTCTGATGAATTTTTCTCCTAAGATAACAAAAAAAATACATAGTCTGATGAACTTTCTCCTAGCATCAAAATCTTAGTCTGATGAATCTTTCTCCTAAGATAGAAAACCTAGTCTGATGAACTTTCTCCTAGGATAGAAATCTTAGTCTGATGAATCTTTCTCCTAAGATAACAAAAAAAAAGACTTAGTCTAATGAATTTTATCCTAGGATCAAAATCTTAGTCTGATGAATCTTTCTCCTAAGATAGAAGACCTATTCTGATGAACTTTCTCCTAAGATAGAAATCTTAGTCTGATGAATCTTTCTCCTAAGAGACCAAAAAATGGACCTAGTCTGATGAACTTTCTCCTAGGATAGAAATCTTAGTCTGATGAATCTTTCTCCTAAGATACCAAAAAAGAAAGAAAGAAAAAACGACCTAGTCTGGTGAACTATCTCATAGGATCAAAATCTTTGTCTGATCAATCTTTCTCCTAAGATAGAAAACCTAGTCCGATGAATTTTCTCCTAGTATAATAATTTTTTTTTAAAAAGGGGAAGTCTAAATTTGAAAAAAAGAGGGGTTAATTTTTAGTTTTCTTAAGTTATCAATGTTTAGTTTTCTTGAAATCAGGGACCACGCCTGGATAATAGGGTCAGTCTTTACTTTAGTCAAGCTTAGTTTATAGTTTTCCGCAAGCTCAATCACTTTTAAGAGACGCACATCCAAGTCGAGTCATTAATTTTACTCTCATCATTGCATCCTTCATCAACATCGTAGGTGATTTATAGTTTTGCTAACAACTCACAAATCTTCCTAGTACAAACTGGGGCAGAAAAGTTTCTTTTGTCTTGTCTGTTTTATTGTAGTACCAAGCGCCCACTTGGAGAACAAGGGAACTCATTTCAGAATTCATTTGAAGTTTCAAGTCAGTAGCAGGCACCCACCTGGAGAACAAAGGGAAAGCAATTCAAGTATTAGTAATCAGGCGCCCACTGGAGAATAAAGGGAAATAGTTCAAGTCTCAAGGAGAAGCAGTGCAAATGTTTGTAATCAGGCACCCACCTGGAGAATAAAGGGAAAACAGCAATGTTCAAAGGAAGACATCTATCAGGAGCTCACCTGGAGAACAAAGGGAAAACAAGTCAAGTTTCGAGGAAAAACAGTGCAAGTATTGGAAATGGGGCACCCACCTGAAGAACAAAGGGAAAGCAGCAGTGTTCAAAGGAAGACGGTTCAAGTTCAGCAATCAAGCGCCCACCTGGAAAACAATTCAAGTTTTAGAGGAAAGGAAGACAACTCAAATGTTGGTAATCAGGCGCCCACCTGGAGAACAAAGGAAAAGTAGCATTGTTCAAAGGAAGGCAGTTCAAGTTCAGTAATCAGGCACCCACGTAAAAAATAAAGGGAAAACAGTTCAAGGAAAAACAGTGCAAGTATTGACAATCAGGCGCCCACCTGGAGAACAAGGAGAAGGCAGTCCAAGTTTCGAAGGAAGACAGTTTGAGTATCGGCAATCAGGCGCCTACTTGGAGAATAGGGGAATTCACCTCAGAATGCAAGTCAAGTCAGCAACAAAAGAAGCTCGAGGCAAGAATGCGAGTCAATAGTTCGAGATGATCAATAGAAGTTAGTCACAATCCATAATAAATAAAAAAAGAAAGAAAGGCAAGAAGTGAACCTAAATGCAGAAGTTGATGAAAGATGTGAGCTGCTCAAGGCATGACTGAAGTCACAAGCATGGTGTGGGGTCCGGTTTTGATCCGAAAAGATGAAGAAGAATGAACTAGCACCTGCAACTAGCAAGTGTCAAGGTTCAAATCCACAGTCTGCATGAAGGATCATTCAAGACTCAAGATCAAGCTTTAGAAAACTTATAGATGAGAATCTTGTAACTCGTAGTTGGTAGGCTTAGTTAGTCTTTTTAATTTTTGATTTTGATGTAATAACAAGACCGCAGACCAGAACCTTGATAGAACGGCACCTCGACCCACTCTCCACCTCAGTATACTCCATCACCTCATTCACGTCTGAACTACACGTGGCCTGATTTCCTTATAGCCAAGGATATGTAGGCAGCTGAGATACCAGGGCTCGGTCACATTCTCCTTCCTCATAGTTTTGGTCTCCCTAAATAAGGGTCGGGTCAAAAAACTTATCTAGTCGTTCTTTGTCTGAAAACTCTTCGTATTTCTAGTCAAAGAGGGGCAGTTGTAGACATGTAATTTTTGACCCTCCCCGAAATTCTATACATTTTAGTGCTTAGGTGTTGGTTTTAGGCCTAAAAACGCTATTTAATTTTTTTTTCTTTTTGCCTTATTCAATCTTAAAAATTTTAAAAACTACAAAATATTTCCTTTTATTTTAGCTTATTGATATTTTTATAAAAGATAAAAAGAGAAGTTAAAAAAATATTTTTACTTGGCTTAGTATGATTTTAAGTTGTACATATTTAGTAAATATTGAGTAGTATTTAAATTTTTTAAAATTTTTCCTTATTATTTTACATAAAACTAGTATTTAAATTCATTTTTAGAATTAAAAATATAAATATAAAAGGATAAAAAATGAAAAAAAAACAAACAAGAAAAAGGAAAAGAGGCAAGAGAAGAGAGGAACGTGAAAAGCAAAAAAGTGCAAAGAAAATCAAATGAAATGTGGACCCCATCACCTTATCTCTCCATAACAAACTCCACATGCATCCCATTTTTTTAATTCTCACTCACGTTTTTTGCCAAGGGGCCCCACAATTTTTCTTGGAAGATTCTCTTTCTTTACAAAGAAATGAATATATACACACACTAATATATAGACGGGAGAGCTCACCAAGAAAGATAAGAACAGGGAAAAGAGCTGGCCTAAAAATCTGGGAAAAAGCAGCCAAAACGGAAGATCCCAAAAATAGAAAAGAATCAGCGTCGTTTTCATCAACCACCCTCCCTCCCCCCAACATCTTCTTCTTCTTCATACCCCGTGAATGAATCCCTAAAACCTAGACCCCGCCTTACTCCACTCAGCTCCAGAAATTCCTCATGGATTCACTCAAAATCTACAGCCGTAGACCTGAAGTAGCGCCGCAGAACACCCATCGTTGCTTTTTCTTCTCTTCAACAGCTCAGCCGTTGAACACACAACAGAGAAGGTCCCCATATTCTCCTCTAATGCTTCAACCATCTCTAACCTTGGACACCCCTACTTCACTAAAAACAACCAGCAACGACACACACAAGCAACTGTTGTTGTTGTTGTGTTTTGTTACGGTTCCGGCAAGTTTCTGAGGTCTGGATTGGAGGTTCCGTTTGAGTTGCCGAGTTTCAATTTGTTGGAGGCTCTGTATTTAGATAAATATAGAAGAAATTTACAGCTACTTAAGAAGTTCTGTTGCGGGTGATTTTGTTCATTTCTGTTATTGGATTTTCCTGAATAATAAAGCGGTTGGTTCATCTTCTTGGTATATTGGGAGAGGATGTCACGTTACCTTTGTACTTGTAAAGGAAAGCATATATTTTATCGAGCAGATATTTGGGAAGAGCATTTTCTTTGCTAACATTCCTTTCCATCAGTATCTCTCTTCTTACCAGCATTCATCCTTGCGAAAAATGATGAGTGGCATACCTTAAAATATGGAAATTTGACACTGCCATGAATTTGTACATATATGTGTTAGTAATAATATATATGTATATATATATATATATATATATATATATATATATATATATATATATATATATATATATATATATTGAATTTCGTAGTTTGCTTTAGGCGCATTAATTAGATCATTATCGTGGCTACGGGTATGGTTCCCGTGATATAGTTGTGATTTGTAATTACTGAAACCCGATTATACATTTCAGGTGACCCGATTCTAATTTCCAACAAGGTTAAATAGAATGTGTGGGGAACCATGGGTGCATTTCATGTAGCGTGGCTTACGATGTGTTTTAAATTACCTTGAATTAATTCCTTAAATAAATAAAAGTGGTTATAAAGTTAAAAATGCCCAATAGGTTTAAAACGTGCAATAAATCAGGTAACTAGGCCAATAATAATAGTTGAACGACCGTGCTAAAACCACAGAACCCGGGAATGCCTAACACCTTCTCCCGGGTTAACACAATTTCTTATCCGGTCTTCTGTGTTCACGGACCATAAATAAGAGTCAACCTTCCTCGGTTTAAAATCAAGGGATTTTAAACCGGTGACTTGGGACACCATAAATTATCCCAAGTGGCGACTCTGAATTTCAAATAATAATCCCGTTTCGATTGTCACTTAAATTGAAAAAAACTCCCTTATACCTTTTCGGGTGTAGGAAAAAGGAGGTGTGACATGGGTAATCGGGTTTTAGTTCGAACCTATTGTTTTGACTTTATAATATCTATTTTTATGCATTAGAATTGATTCATTTAGCATTTAGTGATATAGTTAAGTAACTTATGGCTAGATACGAGTGGATTGGTGGTGGAATCAAGAGGTAAAGCGATAGTTGAGACTTGAATTGTGTTCGTAGCATCGAGGTAAGTGTTTTGTCTAATCTTAGCTTGAGGGATCCGGAGTCGTGTCCTATTTTCTATGTGTTATTTGTTGAGTACGCCGTATAGGCATGGTGACGAGTATCTATACGTTGGTGTCAAGCATGTCCATGAGTCTTACATAATGATTATTTTGACTCCGTTTGTATTGTTCATGCCCTTTTGTGATGATTTCTATTATTTTAGACAAGAGGGGTTGCTCTGATGGTAAGCAACCTCCACTTCCAACCAAGAGGTTGTGAGTTCGAGTCTCCCCAAGATCAAGGTGAAAAGTTCTTGGAGGGAAGGATGCCGGAGGTCTATTTGGAAACAGTCTCTCTACCCCAGGGTAGGGGTAAGGTCTGCGTACATACTACCCTCCCCAGACCCCACTAAGTGGGATTATACTGGGTTGTTGTTGTTGTTGTAGTAAAGTTTGTGGAAGAAATAGTGGTATTTGAGTATTAAAGAGCATTGGCTCAAGTTGCATAATGAATTGTGGAAGTATAATTGGCAATTGAACCTTATAGAGCATTGGCTCAAGTTGTGGAGAGAGTTGTGAAGTAAAAGTGAAAAAGAGAAGAGAATTATTATATTGTCTCCCTTGCCAGGATGTTGTTGCTTTTAATGTTATCTCCCTTGTCGGGATGTTGATGTTTTTGATATTGTTCCCTTACCGGGATTTGATTGTTGAACTATTGTTCCCTTGCCGAGATTTTATTGTAATTTCATTTATTTCCTTGTCCTATTGCTTGTGATTGTTGTTTAGGTGAGGAAGAGTGTTAAAGAACGAAGGGTAATGTCGTACATTGCTTTGGTAGGAGAGTGTTAAAGCACGAAGAGTGATGTCGTGTATGATTTTGTGAGGAAGGGTGTAAAACACGAAGGGTGATGTCGTGTCGCATGATGTACAATTCTGTGCCGATTATATTGATTTTATGGTGAGGATGAGAGTAAAAGCACGAAGGGTGATGTCATGCAGTTTATATTGATTCTCATGGTGAGGACGAGAGTAAAAGCACGAAGGGTGATGTCGTGCACTTGTTTGATTTCTGGTTCTTGATGATAATTGAGATATGGTGTTCCTCGTATTTACTTGTTGTCTTTCTATTCTTAATTGATGTTTCCCCCACAACATGCTTCCCCCTCCCATTATTAACTGTACATTCATGCATTTACTTTCCGTTGTATATACTTTAACTGCACAAGTTTACTTAGTAGTCTGGTTCTAGCCTCGTCACTACTTCGCCGAGGTTAGGCTAGGCACTTACTAGCACATGGGGTCGGTTGTACTGATACTACACTCTGCACTGTGTGCAGATCCCGGCACAACAGCTTTTGGACCTTAGCTTTGGGTGGCTGCCTTCAGTCCATACGAATATCTAAGGTAGTCCTGCAAGCGTCCGCAGGCCCTAGCGTCTCCCTCTATCCCTTCATCCTGTTTCATTTACGTATTTCAGAAAGAGTGTATTATTTATCTTTCAGACTTCGTTTGTAGTATTCCTAGACCGTGTGTGAAATTTTGACACCAGTTCTGGGTAGTTTTTGTTTAAGAAATCGTATTGGAATTATTTTAATGGTTTAATTATTTCATCCGCTTATTTAATTTTCGTTATTTATAAACTGTTGATTCACATTTGTTAAAGAATTAAAATGGGGAAAGGGTAATTTGTTCAAATGGTTGGCTTGCCTAGCTTTCATTAGTATGTGCCATCACGACTCCCGAGGGCAGAAAATCTGGATCGTGACATTAGGCAAGGTACTTATCTCAAAGAAGCTAGACCGACACTCAAAAATGACCTTCTCGTATGAAACAACATCCGAATGGCTCAAATCTAGCCAAAATAATTTCATAACATAAATAAAACTCACAAAAAATAATTCCGGATTATCAAATTCTAAAATCAAATCGCCCTTCAAATCCTCATTTTACATTTTTGATTTTTTTTTTATAAAAATCCTATTTTCTTCCATTCAATTCACCAATTAATGATGTAAATAAGTATGAGATCATAAAATATAATCAATTTTGGATAGAGAATACTTACCCAAAATCAAATTCGTGAAGAACCCCTCCAAAATCGTCCAAAACCGAGGTCTACAACTCTAAAAATAATAAAATCCCTCAAACCCCCGAATATATGATTCTGCTCAGGTTATGCGCATTTGCAAACAGAGACGCCGCATATGCAGCCTCGCATTTGCGAGGAAAAGTTTGCATCTGTGAACCCAACTTACCAGGCCAGGATCCGCATCTGTGGAAAACACAGTCGCACCTGCAACAACACAGAAGGGTCAAACGAGCCGCAGAAGCGAACAGCTTCGCATATGCGATCATTGCGCCGCAAAAGCGGCCATCGCACCTGCGTGCAAAACTCCGTAGAAGCAAAGATTCCTGCCAAGCCTTAATCATCGTAGAAGCAATTACACTCACGCAGAAGCGGAGCCGCACTTGCGCTCTAAAATGTCGCAGATGCGAAGCACTAGAACCAGACTTGCCCAAAGCATGAAAATGATCTCAAGCTCGTCCGAAACACACACGGGGCCCTTGGGAACCCGTCCAAGCATACCATCAAGTTCCATAATATAACACAGACTTACTCGAGGCCTCAAATCACATCAAACAATGTCGATACTACGAATTGCACCTCGAATCAAACTTATAAACTTCCAAATCTTCCAACTTCCAAAACTCGTGTCGAAACATATCAAATCAACCCGAAATGACGTCGAATTCTGCATGCAAGTCCGTGATGACACAACGGAGCTAATCCAACTCTCAAAATCGCAATCCGACCCAATATAGTCAACTCCCGGTCAAACCTCTCAACCTTTCAAAACTTCAAAATATCAAAACGCCATTTCGGAGTCATCTGTACAAAAGTCAAACTCCGATCAACTCTTACCGCTTAAGCTTCTAAACAAGAATTCTTCTTCCAAATTGATCCCGAATAATCCGAAAATCGAACTCGATCACACATACAAGTCATAACACATAATACGAAGCTGCTCGAAACCTTAAGCAGCCGAACGAGACGCTAAATTTCGATTATTTTTTAAATAGTGGCTATTTTTCAATTACGACGTGTAAATCTGACTATTTTTGAATTTCACTTTAAGTTATGCCCAATATCAGATAAGAAATTTTGAGATTTTGTTGCATATATAATCCGGCGAAAAAGTTATTTTTTTATAGTTCTTTTTTTAATAAGGTCAAAACTTAAAAGGTGACAAATGAAAAAAGAATATATAAATCATTTGTGCAAGGGAGAAATTCAAAAATAGCCAGATTTACAAGTGGTCATTCAAAAATGGCCACACTTTCAAAAGTTATCGAAATTTAGCCACTGTTCATGTAAATATAAATATGAATGAAAACACTGTTCAAAGTCCGAAAAATACTCCTGCATAATATACCGAAATTCCAGTATAATATAAAGGAGTTCCAGCAGAGTCTCGTATATTATACTGGAGTTCCAGCAAAGTATACTAGAACACCATAATATGCCGGAAGTTTATACACAGGTGTACCGAAATCTAGTATATTATACTGGACCAGTCTTTGTTACAGTAAAACAGTGACTATTTTTCAATGACTTAGCAAATATTGATTATTTTTGAATGACCAATTCGAAAACTCGCTAGTCAGTACTATTTTAACTTTGTGCAAATCCAGGGGAACATGCAGTTGATACTTGTGGAAGGATTGGTTTAGCGTGTAGATGAACGGTGCTCCTTTAGTCATCAAGGAAACTTTGACTGGGTCCCTTTTTTTAAAAATCCTAAAACAATTTCGTCATCTGAAGTGCCAAATGAACGAGCCCAAAGTTCGCTGGATTCAAAATAAATTGGGCCTAAATGGATCAAATACGGCTCATAAGGGAGAAATTCAAAAATAGCCAGATTTACAACTGATCGTTCAAAAATAGTCCAATTTCAAAAGTAATCAAAATTTAGCCACTTTTCATGTAAAGATAAATCTGAGCAAAAACACTATTCAAAACCCAAAAAATACGCCAGTATATTATACTGGAGTTCCAGCATAAGTATGCTTGAACTCCAGCATATTCTACCGGAGTTCCAGGATAAGTATGCCAGAACTCCAGCATAATATGATGGAGTTCCAGCATAAGTACACTAGAACTCCAGCATAATATACTGGAGTTCCAACAAGTATAATTGTCCAGTATAATATACGGGAGTTTGGAGCACCGGTGCTCCAGTCTCCAGTACATTATACTGGAGTCAGCAAAGTATACCGGTCCAGCATAATATGCTGCAGTTCATACACAGGTGCACCGAACTCCAGTATATTATGCTGGATCAGTCTCTGTTGCAGCAAAATAATGGCTATTTTTATTGACTTCGTAAACACTGGCTATTTTTGAATGACCTGTCCGAAAACTGGCTATACCGTGCTATTTTTACGGCTCATAATCCTCCAAAATGACCGAACCCATTTTGCTTTTCAAAAAGAAAAAGGAGGTGAAAGTGAATACATTTCTCTAAACTATTAGGATAAAAATTGTGTGGAGAAGCCACTTTTTAAAATGGTATTTATTTTTTATCCACTATTTTCAATGCTTAGCAATAGTAGCCACTAGTCTATTAAAATTAATATGAAAAGACTTGTCACCCTTTCTTCTATCTCTTTTCATGTTAGGGAGAAGAACTGTGAAAAACTTATAAGTTCTTCGTTTTCGTTCCAGTCTTTCGCTGTATGAAGATCTATAAGTTCTTCGTTTAAATTTCCTGTGACATCCATTTAATGTAGATTTTTCATTCCAGTCTTCCGCTATACAAAGAACCTACAAGTTCTTCATTTTTTTTTTCTCTACATAAAGAACCTAATTTCTTGTGACATTCATTCCATATAAATCTTGAAGATTAGGTCAACAGATTAATTCATTAATTGAAGCTGTATTTTTAAGGTTATTATATCCTACATTTCCATCATATTCTTTTCTTGATAAGACTTGCGATATAGGCCGGAGTTCCTACTGTAGATTTTGGTTGTGAACGCAATGTTGCTGACTAAACAATGAAATAACACCAGTCAGAAACTGAATTAAGAAATACAAATGACGTTTTGTTTTCTGCTACGTTATGGATCCTAACTTACAGTTACAAGTTCAAAAGTTAAGGACACTTGGTCCTGAACTTCGAGTTTCAAGTTCAAATGTTAAGGACCCTTGGTCCTGAACTTAGAATTACAAGTTCAAAAGTTAAGGACACTTGGTCCTTAACTTAGACTAACAAGCTCAAAAGTTAAGGACAATAGGTCCTGAACTTACAGTTACAAGTTCAAAAGTTAAGGACAATAGGTCATGAAGTCATGAGCTTAGACTAACAAGCTCAAAAGTTAAGGACAATAGGTCCTGAACTTAGGCTAAGAAGCCCAAAAGTTAAGGACAATAGATCCTGAACTTAGACTAAGAAGCTCAAAAGTTAAGGATAATAGGTCCTGAACTTAGACCAACAAGCTCAAAAGTTAAGGACACTTGGTCCTGAACTTACAGTTACAAGTTCAAAAGTTAAGGACGTGTAGTGCTGAAGTCCTGAAGTTAAGTTCAAAAGTCAAGGACATGTAGTCCTGAAGTCCTGAACATAGAGTTACAAGTTCAAAAGTTAAGGACATGTTATCCTGAAGTTAAGGACATAAGCAGAAGGGTATTTTCGTCCGGGCAGTTAAAGTTTATTAAAGCAGTGACTAAAGAAATTTTAAATAGTGACTTAAAAGTAAATATATGTATTATTAGTGGCTAACTGTGCACTTCCCCCACTGTTAGGTTATACCATTTCGACCCAATAGTTTGATGAGTCAATTCAGTTTGGGGTACTATCAATTTTTGATTGCGTCAAAAATTATATACATTCGATAGCCGAAAAAGGTATTCAATATATATAACTTTTGTATATAACATACAATATATACATACATATAAATAAAATAATATTTTTTCGGTTAATATTTTGAGAGCGGCTATACATTGTCTAACATGTAAGTTGGGTTGAGTCACCAAACTAAACGGGACAATGAATTACAAACACAAGAGTAGACTTGATCACATATTATGAAATAGAAGAATGGTACCCTTACAACAGTGGGGCATGATGGAATCCACTAAGAAGAGAATTAAAATACTCATCAAATGAAGCTATCCTCTATGTATAATAAGATAGTGCAAATATTTAACTTTCAAATTAATGTTTACTACATAACAGTTTTTTCCAAAAGCCTCTAAAAATTGTAACAGAATTCGAAAGACTTCTAACTTGTAAATTGTAGTATCATGATCTTAACGACAAAATGCCAATGCTTTTGTTTCAAATAAAAGCATATGCTCTTTCGGCGTCTCTTTCGCTTGTCCAGTAACCTCTTCTTTTAGGAACCCGGTCTTAACGTCTCGAGCATTTATTGAGGTAGTAAAATATTATGTTTCAGAAGGATCTTTCTTAGTATTAAAGTCTTTAAGACAAAATGCCGCTGGAAAAACAAAAAAACAAAACTGCATATCGTGATGTAGTCTTTAATAGTCGTAACCTATCAAACATGCAAATACACAGACCTTAATTCTTGCACTCGCTCCGCTACAAAAATATTGCTGAATTTGATGTTTCTAATATACCAAGAAAAACCGACCAACTTTGGTCAGTTTCCTTTGGCGCAAAAATGCGGGAAAATATTTTTGAGTCTCACAAAAATTATTTTTCAAGAAATCGGCCAATTTTAGTCGGTTTTTGCAATTAAAATAAATAAAAATTAATATTAAAAAAATCAACCAACTTTGGTCGGTAAATTCGGCAGGTCATTTTAAAGATTCACTATTCGATTCCCAAATAGTGAATCTTTTGATTACATAATTAAAATACCGACCAACTTTGGTCGTTTTTTTTTTTTGCAATATTTTTTTTTGAATTTAATTGACCGACCAATGTTGGTCGGTATATTAAAACGATCATCAAAATACCGTCCAAGCATATTTGGTTGCATTTTGGTCGGTAATTGGCATAACCGACAAAGTTGGTCGGTTTTTTTGATCGGTATTTTCCGGATTTCTAGTAGTGAATCGGGATCTAATCAGGATTTACCTAACAACAGATTTTTAAAGAATTTCTGAAGTAAAAGATTATCAGTAAAACTATATTGGGAGCAGGGAGAGTTGGAAATAATATCAGCAATTAATGAAAGCTAAGAAGCAATCTGCAACAGCATGAGAAAATCAAGCCATTTCTGATAAATATGGAATCTATTATCAACTTACTCTAAACAAGCTAGAGATACACATTCAGATACAAATATCAAATACTCATTTTCCATGGACAAACAGATGTTTTCATATAGAAAAAAAGCAAAAGTTTTTCAGCAATATAATGATACTTACCACTTCAGTTAGTCGCGTAAATTTCTCCTCATAATACTTGGGAATTGGTTCCGTCGACTCATTTTTCCCGTTCTCAGCATCACCAATCAAGGAACTAATCTTCATGGCCTGATTATATATGAAATTTCATGTTCAGTAAATGGGTTAAAAGTCACCTTCCTTGTGTAAAGTACTAACAAGGATAGTTAAGAATATAATCCAATCGAACTATATTAAATACAAACCTGTAATTCCTTGAACAATTCATTTGTATATGGTACACCATCATTCTTCTCCAAAACCAGATTCACAAGCGAAAGAAGTTCTTTCAATTGGTCGTCTTTCTTTGTTGGATCTTTAGTCTTGTTGTCAAAAAGCACTTTCCTATTATCACATAACTTAAGAGTTTCCTGTAAAGGTAATGCAAACAATACTTCAGAACAACACTTTTCTCAATCATAAACACAGTCAACAACAACAACATCAACAACATAGTGTAATCACACATGTAGGGTTTGGGAGAGTAGCGTGTACGTATACGTTACCCCTACCTTTAAGAAGGCAGAGAGGTTGTTTCCGGTAGAACCTCGGCTTAGAAACCATATGCACAATCACAGCGTGAAAATGCTTGGCATTAAACTTCAAAGATAAAGAACTCGCCAAAATAAGGGAAATAGCCAAAAATGAATCATAATTCAGAAGGCTAGGGTGCAAATATATTTGACAAAACAATGTCTGCACATAATCTTACCTTTAAAGGCTCAGGGCAGTCATGGCCTAAGTAACCGTCCAAAGTCTCACCACTATCTTCAAGCTCATCACCTCCAGTGAAAACTACAATCATGTAATCACTAATTTTGTTCCCAAAGAACTCCTGAAAGCTCTGCACTGCAGCTAGTTCTTCTCTTGAAAACCGCGTTCGCACAGACAAAACTAAAAGAACAGCATGGATCCCATCCTTGGCCAAATCCATGCACTTAACAATTTCTTTTCCAATAACCTCAGGCTCACCAGAAAAGTCAAACAACCCTGCAATTCCAACAACCTTCGCGATAAGTAATATCATAGATTTCAACCTCAGCCCCAGATAAACCCTGCAATGCCTTAATAGGTAGAATCTCTTGGAAAGATATCTTTCCCTTCTTTCACTGCGCCTTTTCACTCTTTAACTACTTGAACGAGGAGGGCAAAGGGGTGCTATCATATATAAGAAAAACTGCTGCATTTTGGCAGCAGTTAGCTCTCTCTCTAACTAGAAATTTGATAAGAAAGGTGCAAAATGATTGCAGGCTAGATTCAAGGTATGCCAGTAGTCCACGAAACTTTCAACATTGGTTGAGTTTTAAGTGTACTTTAGTAAGAGTATGAAGGATATAATGGATACTGGAGAAAGACTCCTATCTGTGCTAACTATTTTTGTTTGGTTTTATTTGTTACGTTTCACTACTAGAAATCCGGAAAAAAGAGACCAAAATTTAGCGACCAAAATTGGTCTGTGGGAAAAAGCGACCAAAGTTGGTCGCTAAACTAGCGAAAATAATAAAATAAATAAAAGAAACAAAATAGCGACCAAGGTTGGTCGCTACTTGGTTGCTATATTAGTCAAAATGTTGACTGGACTGGTCAGACTTTCTTGGTCAAACATTTACTGAGATTAGTGACCAATGTTGGTCGCTAAAGTGGGACCCACCTACAAAATTTTAATAATTATATTATTATTTTAAAAAAATTATAAAATATAAATATATATAATATAAAAATGGCGACCAACGTTGGTCGCTACTTAAAGGGTAGGCAGATACCGACCAACTTTGGTCGCTTAAATGGGGCCCAGTTATACAATTTTAATAATTATATTATTAATTTAAATATTATATGAAATATAATTAAATCTGATTTAAATATAGCGACCAACTTTGGTCGCTAAACTAAATTCTTGAATAAATAGCGACCAAAGTTGGTCTCTGTTCAGGTCAACAATGGTCAAAATTAAAAATCACTTTTGTATTTACTATCTAAATAATATAAATATAAGTCGTTAATACTTTTGTAATACAAGGGATGAATAGTACTATGAATCGTGCGTTCTCTCTCTCTCTCTCTCTCTCTCTCTCTCTCTCTCTCTCTATATATATATATATATATATATATATATATATATATATATATATATATATATATATATATAAGTCTATTAGGTAATATTATATCGAATATAGCTTACATATATAATATATATACTTACGTTATACTATGCACTAAGTATAAGTGTATTAGGTAATATTATATCGAATATAGCTTATATATATACTTACGCTATACTATGCACTAAGTATAAGTGTATTAGGTAATACTGTATCGAATATAGCTTATATATATACTATATATACTTACGTTATACTATGCACTAAGTATAAGTGTATTAGGTAGTATTATATCGAATATAACTTGTATATAATATATATACTTACGCTATACTATGCACTGAGTATAAGTGTATTAGGTCATACTGTATAGAATATAGCTTATATATATATATATATATATATTATATATACTTACGCTATACTATGCACTAAGTATAAGTGTATTAGGTAATACTGTATCGAATATAGCTTATGTATATATATATATATATATATATATATATATATATATATATAGCTTAAATTGAACCTTTAGGATATAAATTGAACTTTTAGTTTATGTTTAAACTCGTAGGATAAGAATTGATGAACTTTTAGTTTTTAGGTTTTGTTCTTGTGAATTGAACTTGTACGATATAAATTGAAGCTTTTATGTATGACTTGAACTTTTTACGATATGAGTTGAAACTTTTAGGATATGAGTTGAACTTTTAGGAAATAAATTGAACCTTTAGGATATGTATTGAACCTTTAGGATATGACTTGAAGTTTTAGTTTATGTTTAAACTCGTAAGATATGAATATAACTTTTAGTTTTTAGGTTTTGTTCTTGTGAATTGAACTTGTAGGATATAAATTGAAGCTTTTATGTATGACTTGAACTTTTTAGGATATGAATTGAAACTTTTAGGATATGAGTTGAACTTTTAGGAAATAAATTGAACCTTTAGCATATGTATTGAACCTTTAGGATATGACTTGAACTTTTAGTTTATGTTTAAACTCGTAGGATATGAATATAACTTTTAGTTTTTAGGTTTTGTTCTTGTGAATTGAATTTTTAGGATATGAATTGAAACTTTTAGGATATGAGTTGAATTTTTAGGATATAAATAGAAATTTTAGGATATGACTTGAACTTTTGTGGATATGAATTGAACCTTTAGGATATAAATTGAACTTTTAGTTTATGTTTAAACTCGTAGGATAAGAATTGATGAACTTTTAGTTTTTAGGTTTTGTTCTTGTGAATTGAACTTGTACGATATAAATTGAAGCTTTTATGTATGACTTGAACTTTTTACGATATGAGTTGAAACTTTTAGGATATGAGTTGAACTTTTAGGAAATAAATTGAACCTTTAGGATATGTATTGAACCTTTAGGATATGACTTGAAGTTTTAGTTTATGTTTAAACTCGTAAGATATGAATATAACTTTTAGTTTTTAGGTTTTGTTCTTGTGAATTGAACTTGTAGGATATAAATTGAAACTTTTAGGATATGAGTTGAATTTTTAGGATATAAATAGAAATTTTAGGATATGACTTGAACTTTTGTGGATATGAATTGAACCTTTAGGATATAAATTGAACTTTTAGTTTATGTTTAAACTCGTAGGATAAGAATTGATGAACTTTTAGTTTTTAGATTTTGTTCTTGTGAATTGAACTTGTACGATATAAATTGAAGCTTTTATGTATGACTTGAACTTTTTACGATATGAGTTGAAACTTTTAGGATATGAGTTGAACGTTTGGGAAATAAATTGAACCTTTAGGATATGTATTGAACCTTTAGGATATGACTTGAAATTTTAGTTTATGCTTAAACTCGTAAGATATGAATATAACTTTTAGTTTTTAGGTTTTGTTCTTGTGAATTGAACTTGTAGGATATAAATTGAAGCTTTTATGTATGACTTGAACTTTTTAGGATATGAATTGAAACTTTTAGGATATGAGTTGAACTTTTAGGAAATAAATTGAACCTTTAGCATATGTATTGAACCTTTAGGATATGACTTGAACTTTTAGTTTATGTTTAAACTCGTAGGATATGAATATAACTTTTAGTTTTTAGGTTTTGTTCTTGTGAATTGAATTTTTAGGATATGAATTGAAACTTTTAGGATATGAGTTGAATTTTTAGGATATAAATAGAAATTTTAGGATATGACTTGAACTTTTGTGGATATGAATTGAACCGTTAGGATATAAATTGAACTTTTAGTTTATGTTTAAACTCGTAGGATAAGAATTGATGAACTTTTAGTTTTTAGGTTTTGTTCTTGTGAATTGAACTTGTACGATATAAATTGAAGCTTTTATGTATGACTTGAACTTTTTACGATATGAGTTGAAACTTTTAGGATATGAGTTGAACTTTTAGGAAATAAATTGAACCTTTAGGATATGTATTGAACCTTTAGGATATGACTTGAAGTTTTAGTTTATGTTTAAACTCGTAAGATATGAATATAACTTTTAGTTTTTAGGTTTTGTTCTTGTGAATTGAACTTGTAGGATATAAATTGAAGATTTTATGTATGACTTGAACTTTTTAGGATATGAATTGAAACTTTTAGGATATGAGTTGAACTTTTAGGAAATAAATTGAACCTTTAGCATATGTATTGAACCTTTAGGATATGACTTGAACTTTTAGTTTATGTTTAAACTCGTAGGATATGAATATAACTTTTAGTTTTTAGGTTTTGTTCTTGTGAATTGAATTTTTAGGATATGAATTGAAACTTTTAGGATATGAGTTGAATTTTTAGGATATAAATAGAAATTTTAGGATATGACTTGAACTTTTGTGGATATGAATTGAACCTTTAGGATATAAATTGAACTTTTAGTTTATGTTTAAACTCGTAGGATAAGAATTGATGAACTTTTAGTTTTTAGGTTTTGTTCTTGTGAATTGAACTTGTACGATATAAATTGAAGCTTTTATGTATGACTTGAACTTTTTACGATATGAGTTGAAACTTTTAGGATATGAGTTGAACTTTTAGGAAATAAATTGAACCTTTAGGATATGTATTGAACCTTTAGGATATGACTTGAAGTTTTAGTTTATGTTTAAACTCGTAAGATATGAATATAACTTTTAGTTTTTAGGTTTTGTTCTTGTGAATTGAACTTGTAGGATATAAATTGAAGCTTTTATGTATGACTTGAACTTTTTAGGATATGAATTGAAACTTTTAGGATATGAGTTGAACTTTTAGGAAATAAATTGAACCTTTAGCATATGTATTGAACCTTTAGGATATGACTTGAACTTTTAGTTTATGTTTAAACTCGTAGGATATGAATATAACTTTTAGTTTTTAGGTTTTGTTCTTGTGAATTGAATTTTTAGGATATGAATTGAAACTTTTAGGATATGAGTTGAATTTTTAGGATATAAATAGAAATTTTAGGATATGACTTGAACTTTTGTGGATATAAATTGAACCGTTAGGATATAAATTGAACTTTTAGTTTATGTTTAAACTCGTAGGATAAGAATTGATGAACTTTTAGTTTTTAGGTTTTGTTCTTGTGAATTGAACTTGTACGATATAAATTGAAGCTTTTATGTATGACTTGAACTTTTTACGATATGAGTTGAAACTTTTAGGATATGAGTTGAACTTTTAGGAAATAAATTGAACCTTTAGGATATGTATTGAACCTTTAGGATATGACTTGAAGTTTTAGTTTATGTTTAAACTCGTAAGATATGAATATAACTTTTAGTTTTTAGGTTTTGTTCTTGTGAATTGAACTTGTAGGATATAAATTGAAGCTTTTATGTATGACTTGAACTTTTTAGGATATGAGTTGAAACTTTTAGGATATGAGTTGAACTTTTAGGAAATAAATTGAACCTTTAGGATATGTATTGAACCTTTAGGATATGACTTGAAGTTTTAGTTTATGTTTAAACTCGTAAGATATGAATATAACTTTTAGTTTTTAGGTTTTGTTCTTGTGAATTGAACTTGTAGGATATAAATTGAAGCTTTTATGTATGACTTGAACTTTTTAGGATATGAATTGAAACTTTTAGGATATGAGTTGAACTTTTAGGAAATAAATTGAACCTTTAGCATATGTATTGAACCTTTAGGATATGACTTGAACTTTTAGTTTATGTTTAAACTCGTAGGATATGAATATAACTTTTAGTTTTTAGGTTTTGTTCTTGTGAATTGAATTTTTAGGATATGAATTGAAACTTTTAGGATATGAGTTGAATTTTTAGGATATAAATAGAAATTTTAGGATATGACTTGAACTTTTGTGGATATGAATTGAACCGTTAGGATATAAATTGAACTTTTAGTTTATGTTTAAACTCGTAGGATAAGAATTGATGAACTTTTAGTTTTTAGGTTTTGTTCTTGTGAATTGAACTTGTACGATATAAATTGAAGCTTTTATGTATGACTTAACTTTTTAGGATATGAGTTGAACTTTTAGGAAATAAATTGAACCTTTAGGATATGTATTGAACCTTTAGGATATGACTTGAAGTTTTAGTTTATGTTTAAACTCGTAAGATATGAATATAACTTTTAGTTTTTAGGTTTTGTTCTTGTGAATTGAACTTGTAGGATATAAATTGAAGCTTTTATGTATGACTTGAACTTTTTAGGATATGAATTGAAACTTTTAGGATATGAGTTGAACTTTTAGGAAATAAATTGAACCTTTAGCATATGTATTGAACCTTTAGGATATGACTTGAACTTTTAGTTTATGTTTAAACTCGTAGGATATGAATATAACTTTTAGTTTTTAGGTTTTGTTCTTGTGAATTGAACTTGTAGGATATAAATTGAAACTTTTAGGATATGAGTTGAATTTTTAGGATATAAATAGAATTTTTAGGATATGACTTGAACTTTTGTGGATATGAATTAAACCTTTAGGATATAAATTGAACTTTTAGTTTATGTTTAAACTTGTAGGATAAGAATTGATGAACTTTTAGTTTTTAGGTTTGTTCTTGTGAATTGAACTTGTACGATATAAATTGAAATTTCACGATATGACTTGAACTTTTTACGATATGAGTTGAACCTTTAGAATATGACTTGAACTTTTGTGGATATGAATTGAAGGTTTAGGATATGAATTGAACTTTTAGTTTATGTTTTGGAATTTTAGATTGCTGGAGGATTATTAGAAGAGGTTGATGACGTTATTAGACATGCAATAGAACTTCCACCAAGAATAACTAAGACACAATACCTGGCAAAGTGTGCCTTAAAGTGTTCTTCTCATTAGCGACAATGATGATGAGAAGGCAATGGCATGTGTTTCAAATAGTGATGGTGTAGGTAGGAATTAGTATTTTCTAAGTAGATAAAAGAAGAGCTTATAGAGTAATTCTGTACTTCATTTTCCATGAGGAAAAGATGTTTAATTGAGAGTGACAAGGTTGATGAAAACGGAATGTATTTCGTTGGTCATGGCAGTTCCCATAGAATAGGGATCATAAGACTCTATGATGACAGAGATTATAGGAAGTTTTGTTCTAAATTTTCTTTCAAGTCTGATCCGTACAAGCTTAATGTGATATTGGTGATATTTCTTCGGATTCAAACAATGATTTGACCGACAAAAGTATGGAAATGCTCTTAAAAAGAATTAAAGGTAAAAACTTTTCAGCATCCTTCTCTACCAAGAAAAACATTTTACCTTTAATTCTTTTTAAGAGCATTTCCATACTTTTGTCGGTCAAATCATTGTCTGAATCCGAAAAAATATCACCAATATCATATTAAGCTTGTACGGATCAGACTTGGAAGAAAGTTTAGAACAAAACTTCCTATAATCTTTGTCATCATAGAGTCATATGATCCCCATTCTATGGGAACTGCCATGACCAACGGAAAACATTTCGTCTTCATCAACGTTGTCACTATCAATCAAACTTCTTTTCCTCTTGGAAAGTGAAGTAGAGAATTCCTCTATAACCTCTTTTATCTACTTAGGAAATGTTAAATCCTACCTATACCATCACTATTTTGAAACACATGTCGTTGCCTTCTCATTATCATTGTAGCTATAGAGATCAACAATTGATCAAAGACACACCCTGTCAGGTACTGTATCCAAGTTATTCTCTGTATCCAAGTTCATCCCGAGTAATAGTACCACGAGGATAATCACCAAAGCCACCAGACAGCTTTATGATGCCAATGAAGCAAGATGAGCTATTCAATGAAACTCGTATTATAAAGAAGAAGAAAGAGACTGATTCAGAAAGGAGGGTCGAGCCTCGACTATATACATGTAAGTTTTTTACTTTTCATCAAGTATTTTGATTTACTTTTATATAAATTTTGAAATACTAATTCAATATATATAATTTTTCATATAGGTTCGCTTCACATGCAGCTGACGTGGGGGAATTCATACGCAGTCAACCACCTAATGAATCGGGCGAGGCAATCCAACTTTCGGACGAGGATGCTGAAAGAACACTCCTTGAGTACTTTATATACTTTGAACTAGACAAAAAAATTTAGTTCTATTGTGTTAGTTCTTTTTAGTTCGAATGGGCTTGTAATAAGCGTTAACTTAGTTTTGTTAGCTTAATGTGTTAGTTCTATTGATTGTTGCTTTTAATTGTTGTTGTTGTTGTTGCTGGCATAAAATGCCTGTTTAGGATGTTTGGTAAGCTGGCAGGTGGTGTAGCTGCCAAAACAGGCAGTTTCTGCCAAAAATATACCAAGAAAAGCGACCAACTTTGGTCTCTATTTGGTCGCATTTCACTATAAAAAAAAATAATTTTCTGGGCAATAGCGACCAACCTTGGTCGCTACCTGCCCATATTTCTATTAAAAAAAATACAATTTCTGGAAATATAGCGACCAATGTTGGTCGCTTATCTTTAAAAAAAATTAAATTCTTGAATTTAGCGACCAACTTTGGTCTCTATTGTCCAGATTTTAAAATATAATATTTGGATTAGAGACCAAAGTTGGTCGCTTTCTAATGATTAATGATAAATTAAAAACAACGTATTTCATATATAGAGACCAACTTTGGTCGTCAAATTTGTATTATTAAATTAATATAGCGACCAAAGTTGGTCACTAAAGTCAAAATCAGAATATTTAGTCATTTTACCTTAGAGATCAAAATTGGTCGCTAATTAGCGACCAACTTTGGTCCCTAAAATAAAGGGACCAGCAATATTGCGACCTGGCATGTTTGGTCGCTTTTTGGTCGCTTTTTGTGGTCGCTTTTTACCGAATTTCTATTAATGTTTACATGTATAGTATGGTCAAACCTATAGTGTAAAATGTTTACCACTTAATGCTATGCTAATAGAATAATTAAAACAACTTACTCCCTAAATGACAACTCTAACTTTGTCCAAAAAAACTGGAACAATGCACAACTTCAGGAACCAGATATTGCAAACATATAAAATTGCTAATCAAGAACCTTGTATATAGGAAAGTAGTTGACTATACCAGGGGTATCGATCACACCAATAGTCAGTCCATCATCAAATTGTGTACTATTAAGTTCACAAGTAGTTGTAACACCAGAAGAGCTATACTTTGATGTGAACACTTTTCCCCCAAGAATGCTATTGCCTGTAGCACTCTTTCCGTTACCGGTGCGGCCCAACAGAACTAGTGTCCGAGCTTCATTTTTTTGTAAATTCCGAATCATCATTAACTGAACTTCCACCCATTTTTCTTGTTGAATCAAATAACCTACGACAAAGGACAAGTTCAGAGCAAAGGATAAAACAGCAGAAACAAACATGCAGTTGAAGAAATACAGCATTCACCGTAAAACATCATGTATAGTATTTACATTTTCTTGGCATTTTCAAAGCTCCAGACTAGAACCAATTCAGTATAATATATGTAGACCAACAACAAAAGAGATAAAACTCTAGCTAAGAATCAGATGTGAGAATCACAACAACAACAACAACAACAACCCAGTATAATCTCACTAGTGGGGTCTGGGGAGGGTAGTGTGTACGTAGACCTTACCCCTACCTTGGGGTAGAGAGACTGTTTCCAAATAGACCCTCGGCACCTTCCCTCCAAGAACTCCCCACCTTGCTCTTGGGGTGACTCGAACTCACAACCTCTTGGTTGGAAGTGGAGGTTGCTTACCATCAGAACAACCCCTCTTGTCTTACTACAACAAACCTAAAACAAACCTCAGATGTGAGAATCCTGATGTTAAAATAGGCCTACTTACTACAACAAACCTAAAAATAAATTCAGCTTAATCTAAAACGGCACGGTAAGAAACTCAACCCCACAAAAACAAAACACTCAACCAAAAAGAAAAACGAAAATATCATACTAGGTGGTAAGTGAATATGGGCAAGGAAGACACTAATTACAACTTACCACCAAACTTGAACCTCCATGCAAAAAAAGAAATGCATTCAGAGTACGACATAAAGTTATACTAGCATTCAGGTTATTTGACTTTAAAAAAGAAGATAAGCATACACGAGCATAGCATCAATTAGGAAAACAGAATCTATAGCAACCTCATGCATGGTTTAATAGGGTAGAAAAACAAAAACAAAAAGAAGCAAAAACAAACAGTATGTTGACAAGCACAAATTTTTAAACATTAAATCATGTTTTATACACTAATGAAATAGGCCAAATCATCCAAAAAAAAGACCTGTTTCTCCAACAAATAGAAATAAGAGTTTGAGCAAAGAGACTGCAGTTTGGAATAGAGAGAGTTTGAGCAACGGATGAGAATAAATAACAACTTAATTTATTGGTAAAAGAGAGTGTTTGTGGCTTTTCATTCTCCAATCCAACAAGTTCACTTACCATTTACGTAAACAGTTTCTACCTCGGGACACTTAATAGTCGCGCTTTGGAGCTAATGATGATATGCTTTATTGAGTTCATTGCATGTTTTCAATTATTTTCTTTTAACAGTATTTATACATTCATTATATAATACTTATTATACATAACTTATTATAATATTGCATAATATTATATATAAAAATTCGGATATCGTCGAATAGCTGAAATCTTCACGTAATAATAACTTTAAAATTTTAATCACAACTTTCAAGTAATATCCCAACCAACCTTAATCATCAATTTGTCAAAAACTTCAACAAATCATAAAGCTATTTATGATTTTTCAAGCTTTTATCAATCACAACAATGGATTTAAATTTTTTAATTTAATTCAACCAATAATATTTAAATTTGTAAGATAAACATGACACTCTCATATCAGTTTCTAACACAGTTCTTTATACATTGTTAATAGGTGTAAAGAAGTTTCAACGTTTATACAAAATAGGCTAAATTGGGTAAGAAAAAATAATATAGGCTAAAATTGAGTGTACGAAACCGTGTGTCTTCTTTCTTTTTGGCTTATTTCTTTTTTAAAAGTCATATTTTTATTTATATTCTTTTAATTGTTAATTAAAATATTTTTACACTCTTAATATTCTTGTTTATTCGATGCATACTTAACTATTTGGTCATGATCACGCCTCAATTTGGCAGTCGCTCTCTTTTAGACGTATAACAAATTGGAAAATCAAGTTAGAAGTGAAATCAAGTTAGAACCTAAACAAAAACTCCTGACCACAAAGGAACAGTTTGCCATTGGCATTAAGATGAGATGTTTGCTCACGCACACCACCATATACCTCCAGACAACACATGCTATCTAGCTACATAAGCGTAATCAGAAATGTTGGACCAGTTGACAAAATCATGCTCCAAGCACCCAAAGTGGAGTGCGAAGAAACAGTTTAGAAGTACTTGCGATACACTAAGGCTACAAATTTACAAGAAAAAACTAAACTACCGTCCTCTTGAAGCGCAAAAACAAATAAAGAAAAGGGAAACGAACCAACATTCTAAATAGATTCTACTCTAAATATGCTATATAATTGTTCTAAAACAAATCGCTTCAGCAATCTAAGGCTCCAAATTGGAAAGCTCTTCCATCAAAACTACCTGAACTTCGTTCGCTTAGGAGCAGCAGAAGTTGGACCAGCTCGTGACTTCCCAAAGTTCTTCTTTCTCCTCCTCTCGTCCTCACTATCTGATTCATTCCCCTTCTCCCTATCTGCATTGCTTGCCTCCTTCTCCAACTCCTCCCATGTTTTGCCTTTTTCATCCTCTGAGTCTTCCTCATCATCCTCTTCCTCTTCTTCCTCAGAATCTACAAGAGATTCACTATCAGAGTCATCGTCATCTGAATCCGACTCAGGTTCGGCATCTGAAGGTTCATAACCTTGATCTGATTCCTCTGAATATCCAGATTCTGAGTCAGAAGCATCTATATTTAAAAATTCCCAGCCACCTTCATCTATAAATTTTTGAGGGTCACTAGTTATGGTCTTCAATACTTCACGCCAATTCAGATTCATCTTACTCTCATAATATTTGATGTCAGTTGTGTCAAGCCATTCCTTGATGCCATCAAGTGCAGAGGTCGGGATGGAATCTATGCGCATGACATCACGCTTGAAGTCCTTGAAGACAATTGCCATATCAAAATTCTTCTGCCCAAACCCAACTCTCTCCAAGTTCACAATCTCAATTTCACTTAGGGTTATCACAAGAAATGGGGTCTCTATCAGCTCAACCAGACAGCTTGAGGTTGGCACAATGAATGCTGACGATTTATAGGGGACTCCATGGAACCCAAGTTCTCTCAGAGGTTGATCAAACTCCAGGTCGAGTCCTTTAAACTGGGGCTGGCTCCACATATCATTCACCCGGTTCACAAAATTTTGGAAGTCCATGTTGATTTTGTTCTTTCGATCTCTTTCTCTCTGTTCTTCCTCAATCTCATCTGGGTCATACGCAGACCGCTTTCCACCTCCAAGTGTCTGGACCACATCCATTACCTCAACATAGAACTGCACATCCTTGGTTTTCTTGTTTCCTACCATTATGTGGTTATGTAGATGGACGTGAAGAAGGGTAATCATTTCCTTCTCTGCTGGCTGAAAAAACGCATGCTTGATGTTGCCAAACATGATGTCAACCCGCTCATCTGGTCTTGAGGTTGAGTACCGGAAACCATTGACATGAGCTTCCAATGTACCTGGAAGCTTTCTTGCACGACCACCAAAAGAGGGGCGAATCCATAAGTCGGAGAGCCTAACTGGCTTGAATTTATTCCCTGCAAGTACAAGTTTTTCCTGAGTCACCAAAGTTGCCCTTTCGGCTCTCTCAGACTCCCTGGCCATAACATTCCGTCTTAGAGTTTTAATCATCTGAACTACTTCACTTATGTGCCTTGGATCCTTAGAACGAAAAGAAACTTCCTTCAGGTAAATGGCACCCTGATTCTTCAAAGCATTTGCATCAACAGGTGTAAAAGGGGCACCAGGAACATTGAAAATGATACGGATGTAGCAGTTGCGGTTGGTATCCTGCTGGCTCGACACAGTCTTAACAGTAGCCACATGGAAAGGAACCATAGTACCATATATAGGTAGAAGAATGGCTTCATTCTTCTGGTCAACCTGAATAATCATCTCCCTAGGAGGTGGTAGGTCATTAATGCTCTTATAGGCAACAAGGTCAGTTGAGGTCCTAGCAGCACTCCTATTGTTCCCAGATAAAGCCCCTCCACCAGCAAGACGACGCGCAGTTTCTTCATTCTTCTGACGGGCAAGTTCTGCCTGGTGCTGCCTCCGGAGCTCTTCTTGGTTGTTTGATCTAAGTGTTGCCTTTGAATACAATGCCTCCTTCCTATTTGACTCAGTTTTCACCTTAACCCCCTCCTCCTCCTCCTCTTCCTCCTCTTCATTGAATGAATAGGCTACGTCCTTCAAGGCTTTGGAGCTCAGCTGAGTAACCACCTCACGGCCATCGTTTGTGACAATAACTGTATCTGCCAACAAAAGTGAAAAATTCCTACTCTTTTCTTTGCTGGTCTCAGTTTGCAAATTCTGGAAACCTAGTGATACATTGAAAATCATTCCCTCCCTCAGCACCTTATCATTCTTAGCATTAAGGATCAGCCCCGACTCCCGGAACTCGAGACCAATCCCAGTCCCAGCAGATTTTGTTAGGTTGTTAATCAATTCTGGAGCATTGCTCTCAACTACTGCAAGAGCTGCTTGATACACGGCACTAAGCTTGTTTCCCGCCTTCAATGCACCAATTGCTGCCTCATGAGCTTTAAGAAGAACCTCATAAGCCTTGGTCTGCTTCAAAGTTGAATCAATAAGAAATGATCTGGCAACATTTGAACAGTAGCTGTTGTACCGCGATCCAACTGCACATATGATCACGCTGGCAGAATCATAGTACAAATGGTCATCATTGCTTGTAGCACTAGGTCTAAGATCGAAATTCCCACCACTCTGGAAGATCGGAGGGTAACATATGTCAACATTCTCAGCTTTCAGCTTCACCTTAATTTTAGCAGGTTCCAGAATAGCCTTTTCTGTATCATCCATTAATAAGGAATGAGTTACTTTCTTCTCCTCATCAATAATTTTCTCAAGCTTTGGAACAACATAGTTCTTCATTGCAGAAGCAGTCAAATATGCAGCTTTCTTCACGTTTATTATCTCACTCTGGTCCTTCACGGCAAAGAGGTTAGCCAGCCCATTTGTGATATCACTAAGAGGAAGGCTTGAATTTCTCATCTTATCGGTCCACATCTCCAAGAGTTTTCCTTCAGGCGCCTCTTTTGCAATATATCCAATGACTGAGGTATCACGACCATCTGACTTTGACTGCATACGGATAGCCCGGAGCACACTTTCCATTTGAGCAGTCCCATCTTCACCTTTCCCCTTCACGTGCATGACAACCTCCACATTCACAGCCTCTTTAGCAGCGGATTTCACAACATTGAGCAACGATGCCTTCTTCTGGCTACACAAAAAATGTATCTCCTTGTCTCCAAAAACCATAATTGTCTCAGGGAACTCGTACCCTAGCAACCAAATATTGACAGCTGAGGACTTCAAGTATCTCAAGTCCTCCGAAGGTGGCGGTGTAGCTATAGCAAGTACATCAGAAGAACCCCAAAAGTCATCTTTATGTTCGCGCCAGTGTGAATATAGGGCCTTCAGTCGGCTACTGAAAGTATTCAAGTCAATTGTATAAGCATTTCCACCTGCCACACTCCCATTTGAAGGTGGTCCATTTCCATTTCTCTCTTCAACCATGGCTGCGTCAATAATTCCTTCACTAATCTAGACAAGAAAAGACAATCACATGCAAGTTAGTAACAACGAAGAGGCAACAAACCATACAACAACAACAACTATGCCTCAGTACCAAACAAGTTCGGACAGGCGATATGAATCCTCATTCCTTTCATTTAGCTCAACTCAACTCATAATCATTATCAAAATAAATAAAAGAGCAAGTATGTCTTTTCAAAATCATAAGAAACCTAATAAAAAGGGGAATGACTTCAAGTGGTTAACACCTTCACCGCAAAAATTCATGGTCCGGAAAAAAATTAGGGCTTTTCAATATAACTGTGCAAACACCCAAATTAAAAACATGACACAAAACTTAGTAAGCACATTTCCATCAAATATACCTAAGGTGCAACAAAATTAGGGTTTTCAAAGCTAAGAATAACCCAACAGCCTTCAAACCAAACTTAAAATATCTAAAAATTTAGAACATTCCTCGAATAAAATCAGAAACCCCAAAAAGATTACCAGCCAATCATACACTTCGGTTCCAACTCCAAATTAGGGTTTCTGAAGTCGAATGAATACAATAATAATGTACAAATTGTAGAAACAGAGGGGGAAAAAACTCACAAATTTAAGTCGGCCTCGTAAACTTTGGATCCGAGAATCCGCCAATTAGGTCTAAACTCCGATAAATTAGGTGAAATATAAGCTGTTTGCGGCGGCGCAAGAAGTCGGTTGAGGGTTTCAGATACTCTTTAACAATAAATAAGCAGGAAAAATACAGAATTATTGAAACAAAAAAATCAATTGAATAGCTGGAAAGTAAAGCAAAGAACGAAAAGAGGGTTCACAAATCGAAGAACGAAAGGCAAATGCGAAGGGAAGAAAGGCCGAACGAGAGAAGAAAAGAGAAGCTCTGGTTATATGGAGGGAGAAGAAATAACAGAGCGAATGATTTATTTGAAATTCGGCGAGTCTAGAAACTTCAGTATTTTTATTGTGGAGTTATATGAAATAAGGTTTGTAGTTTCATGGAATTACATGAATGCCACCAATATTTCAACATAAAGTGACAGTTTCGTCCTTTCATGATATTTTGGTCTGACGAAAATATCACATTCATCGGGGAAAATCAAAGGCTGGATGAAATCATAACAGGGGTATTAACGTAATTTTACAACATTAAATGAGAAGGCTAATCTAGATTAGAAGGGTAATAAGGTACTTTCAGCTGTCTAGGAATGTCTTCCTTTTACTAACGGAGGCGTTAAAGTGTGCTCTAGTTCCCTCCAAAATCCGCAAATGCTCTTTTCTGAAAAAATATGAAACAATTATAGGCATACTTTATTAGACATAAATTGTTAAAATGGTTCCTTAAACTTGACAAGAGGGGTTGCTCTGATGGTAAACAATCTCCACTTCAACTAAGAGGTTGTGAGTTCGAGTCTTCCCAAGAGCAAGGTGGGAAGTTCTTGGAGGGAAGGATGTCGGGTTTCTATTTGGAAACAGCCTCTCTAGCCCAAGTACTGGGGACTAAGTGGGATATTGGAGAGAAGGATGTCGGGTTTCTATTTGGAAACAGCCTCTCTAGCCCAGGTACTGGGGACGTCATTATCTCACTTGAAAAGTTGAAATGCTCTTATACGTTTCTTATTAATTCATCAATATCTTAAGTATTAACGCCATATCAATTTCACCAATATCAAATTAAAAAAATTATTTAGGTTTTTCCGTTTTGCGTCACTTTGTATTTTCAAATAATGAAAAAAATTAGCTTTCACAAAATTTAACCATAAGTTTTTTCAATAAATTCACCAGAAGCTTTTATTTTAAATTTCAACATTTCTTTAAATTATTATGTCCTAGCATTTATCTTGGACAATTTAATTTTCTAATTGTTTGATCATACTCATCAGTTTTAAGACATTCTCATGTTGTTTGTCCCTTTGCTTATTTTTTCCAAATTTTCTCATAAATATTTTATATGAAATATATCTTCTTCTTGTTATGAAAAACAAATATTGCATTAAACAGTAAAAGAGTTACATATAGGGAGCATCTAAGGTAGTTCTACATCTACATTATACATTACATCAATTCCATCCCTATTTGGTTCTATCGCTTTTAAATATACAATTCTTTTCATTCTCAATTTTTGCTCTTCAATTTAGCTCCAAATCTTTTCCAAAAGCTTCAAACATGACTCAACACAAGAGCACTCCAATAAATTCTCTTCTTTTTTTTTTTGGTAGGAAAAAATTATTGTATTAATTATAAAGATGCATTCATACAGAGAGGATGGTGTTGCTACTAGTAAAATTGTTACTAACATCTATTGTGGAGTGTTGATCCAAAGGATCAGTACAAAAGGGAACTAAGTTAAAATTAATTGCTAATTATAATTCATGAAAAAGCGCATGTAATTCTACATCCATGCTATTTTTTGATGTTATATTACCAGCAAACCCCGTAATCCAATTTTTGTGAGCATCACGAATGAACCCTACGATGCCAGAATTCTCACTTTGACAAAAGACTGCTCTATCAATATTTAATTTATAATAATTTGGTTTTGGAGGAATCTATTTGATAGCAATTTATATTGTAGGAGTTTTAGCAAGAGACTTTGTCGCACAATAAGTAAATTATATTGCTTGATTGATTATATGTTGTATAGAGACATTATTTTTCTGTGTTTAAAAGAGTTTGTATTATATTCCGTGTAACCCAAATATTCCATAAACCGAACGAAAAGAATTTGTGTAAGTGGAGGTAGTGGGGCATATGCTTTTTTCTTCTCTTGAAAAGTAAATGAAGCCATTAAGATGGAGTGGGAAATCGATTCAACCTATTAGGGATAGATAGTAAACCTAGAGTTTTCTAATAGGTTTAAACGCTAGAACAAGTCAGGAATATGTGATTGAGTGTTTCATTAGGGTCTTGACAATATAAACAAATTGCCTCCGATAGTAAATCTATGTGGTGGAGATAGTGGCGAGAAGGTAGACGGTTATCTGTAAGAGTCAAAGGAAGGACCTAATTTTTGTGGTTATGTGGAGCTTCCAAATCCATTTGTATTAAGGTTGATATGCATTAGTTGATGGCGCGTGATTAAGGAGAGAAGTGTACATGGATTATACCGTGAACAAACCATTGTTGGTCAAAACCCAGAATGCACTATCAATATTCCTTGTGTATATAGGGAAGTGGGGATTTTGCTTAAGGGCCTTGATACATTAAGGTATTTCAAAAGGAAATTTTTGCCAATTTCAACCTGAGTAAGTACGGTATGATGAAATTGGGAGGTTGAGGTCTTCTTCTGGCAAGGGTGCAGATATGGTTGAGCGCATGGTGGTTGTAGCTCCAACCCAAGCATCGGTCCATAATTTAATATGTTGACCCTTGCCTATGCGCCATTGTAAGCCTAATTAGCAGTGCGACCAGCCTTGGAGAATGTTCTTCCAGGTGTGGAAGAAAGTTGCAGCAGACGAATGTATACAAAGGTATTTGTAAAGTATTATTGTTGTCCGAAGTGCGGATGGTGTATGGAATAGCTGCCAGGAGAGACAAGCAAGTAAAACATCATTTTTAAGAGACATTATTTGTATGCATAATCCTCCAACGTTTGGGGAGGGGGGGGGGTTATTTTTTTTCCATTAGATTAGATGGAGTTTTTTTTTTTTTGCGAAGGTTGCCCCAAAGAAAGTTTCGTTGATATTGCTCTATTTTATTTAATATGGATTTATGAATAAAAATGTATTGCATTACGTGATTAGGAAGTCTACTAAGCATGAATTTCATTTGAGTTGTTCTCCCTGCTTGGATATAAACTTAGTCCTCCGGCATGCAAGGCGAGCTTTGAAATTGTATATGAAAAATTAAAAGTCAGATTTTTGTGGTTGCTTAACGAACATAGGTCTTATCACCGTCTGTACTATTCTTTAAGAAGAAAACCTATGACTTGAAAATTTATTTTCAATCTTGAGAGTGTGTTAAAGTGAGTAAGCGTGTCAATTATGGCATGACAATTTTTGTTAGTCGCTTTAGACAGGAGAATGCCAACAAAGAAAAGATACGAGAGTACAGGTCCACTTCGTGAAATTTTAATAGGCTTTCAGATAAGACAGTCTACCGACATGGAGATGCTACACGGGAGCATTTTCATACATATAATAATAATGTAAGGGGAGAGGGGATCGCCTTGGCGAATACCTTGAGACGGTTGGGAAAAAATTGTCTTTATGCCATTAATTAGTATTGAAGTTGAGGTGGTCGTGATGCAGGATATGATTAGAGTAATTATTGAGGGTGGGATATTAAAAAAGTGGAGTGTACGACGAATGAAGGACCACTCTAATCTGTCAAAGGTTTTTTCTAGATCTAGTTTTAGGAGCATGTGGCTTTGTTTACCCCGTATTTGCAAAAATGGGTGAAAATTTCTCGGAGATGATTGTGTTGTCCGAGGCACGCTTTCCTTGTTGAAAACTGGACTGAACAGATCCTATAATTTTATGTAATAGAGGCTTTAGCTGATTGACTAAAATTTTTGTAATTAACATATAGTAGTGTTGCAAAGGCTGATCAGTCGAAATTGAGCAATCGAACAACAATTTTTTTTATTTTGAGTATAAGGCACAAATAAGTTTGATTTATTTCAGGAGGGATGGTGTTATCTTCAAAGACTTTGTGACAAAAAATAGTAACATTAGAACCCACTTTCAACGAGTAATCTTTAAAAAAATAGGGGTATAAGCCATCAGGGCCTGGACAATTTGAAAAGTTTAAAGGAGGAGAGGGCTTGAGTAATTTCAATGTCCTTGAGAGAGAGGAGGATAAGAATTACATAACAATTATTCGAAAATATATTTGAATTATAAGTTAAGAATAAAGAAAACAATTCATGTTTTGAAAAAACGATGAGTGCTTTGGCTTTGTATGTTTATACTTTGAAGCTTCATACTAATATATTTAGGTTTACTAGCTTTAGTGTATGCGCGCTCCGCATGTACCCTGTATAAATAAGAAAAAAAAATTGTATTACATTTCTGTTTTCACTGTCTCGATTCAGCCTCGAAGCCAAAGAATCTGATAACTTGCGATCTTAGATAAATAAGGATAATGATCGTCGTGTGAACCTCTATAAGAAGTTAAAACAATCCTGTAAATGAATTTCTTTTTTTCTTTTTTCTTTTTAATTTTTTTTAGTTCGGTTAGAGTAAGCTTATTTCTTTTGTCATTATAAATAATATTTTTTTGTCGATTGAAATTGAGATCATTCTGATTTCTTTCAACTTCATAACGTATTTTAGGTATATCAATTTTTATCTCGTGTTGGCGCAATCAATCATGTAGTTATATATTTTATTCATATATTTGGTTCATAACATATCCTAACTTCGAATAATATTTTTTTTTTGTTTAAATTTGCATGCAGTAAAAATATAATATGATTGTTCTTTGTACGATCACGTTTGCTTTGAATATTCTTTTCTCCCTTTCCTTTTCTATTTGTATTTTTTTTTTCATTGCTTCCATTGAATTCCGTGTTCTATAACGACAAAACCTTTTATTTTATTGATCCTCGAAATATAAAATTCGGGCATTTCCTTCAATTGGGTGATTTTCCGTTTTTCATTGGAACTCTAATAAAACTAAAAAAGAAATCAAGTTTGCTTATCTCACTTAACTTGATTGAATCCATTATGGATTAAATAAATCTAAATAAATTGTAATTTTATTTTCCACTTAATTTATTCTCTCATCTATACTTTTTTGTATCTGTTTTATTTGGATTAGATTTGTAGTGTCAATCTAACACAAGTCCTTTTTTTAAATATGTTTTATTGTTGTCAATTGAATTTTTTTTTCACTATTCAATATTTATATTGACAACAGTGTATCGAACAAATATAATTCATTGTGATAAGTGAAGTGGATCTATTTAGTTTTATTTTATGTTTTAAATTAATTCAAAAATGTGAATGTATTTTTTTAGATAATATAATTGTTAAATTACTTCACATCAACTATATTTTGAGTGAGCAATCAGATTGCTTCATGTATTGTTATTTCGTGTCTAGTATTTTGGGGTATGCTCCTAAACAAATCATCATCATCAATAATAATAATAATAATAATAATAATAATAATAATTATTATTATTATTATTATTATTATTATTATTATTATTATTATTAAACAAGTACACTTTCGTAGTCGTATCAATGATGGCAAGGTTTTGTGGCCTCAGGTTTTGTGACTTTCTAACTTCGTGTACATTTGGAGCTTTAAAGGATTTGTTATATTGCCTAACTTCGTAATTGTCCTTGTGGTTGTTGTTGGATTTGAAATGCTAAATATTAGAAAGTTAATTTAAGTTACGCTTTATCCATTTTTTTATAAGATAAAAAAGATAAATGATATTGCGTTAAGGGACTTCGTGCTTTTACTATAGTATATATCTATATTATTATAAAAGCATGAATAAAATGTTGTATTACAAAAATATCCTTTTAATATTAAGCATAATAACTTACAATAAAAGGATATAATCGGAATTCTAGACATTAGCTTTGTAATCCTATTAGTGTTAGGACATAATACTATACGTTCGGAATCCTTCATGATTACCTTTATGAATTAGGTTTTATTCTTTTTATTTAAAAAAATCAATGTATGTTGCTACTAAAATTCATATATAAAAGAATCAAATTTACACTATGCAATGTCAGCACACTATTATGAAAAGTCCAAGAATCCCCTTAACAGGACGTTTCGTAAATGTCCAAAAGTCACTTTCTTTTATTTTAATATAATTAAATAAGGTACATTGCAATTATTTATAAGGTTATTTCAATAATTTATGCTATTTCAATAATTTAACTTTTAACTTTTGGAATTCCAACTTTTATAATGACACGTGATAGTTTAAATATTTATTTATATGAATGAACAATAAAATTTAATTAATGAGATAAATTTATATATATATATATATATATATATATATATATATATATATATATATATACAACAATCATCTAAAGTATAATAATTCATAATAAAAGGACATAACCAGAATTCTAGACATTAGCCTTGTAATCCTATTAGTATTAGGACATAATACTACACATTAGGAATCCTACATGATTACCTTTAGAAATCCCATTAGTGTAATTATGTTCGGGCATAGATATATAATACTACATGTTAGCATGTAAACCTAATAAATTTAGGAACATGTTAGATTTTCTATTAGTATAATTACTTTCGGGATATGGATATATTTTTAGACATGTAATCCTATTACTTTTACGATATACTTCTTAAAAATTCTATTGCTAATTTAATTTGAAAACGTATTATATTGTCTAAATTCATTTAGAAACAGGAGAGCTTATATTATTATAAAAGCACAAATATAATATTGAATAGAACAAAATAACCCTAAAATATTAAACAGAAGAACTCACACGGAAATGACATAGTTGTAATAACTTATTTTTTTGAACTACAATAACTTCTATGTTAATTTTTTCAATATTTAAGATTTTAAAATTAATACAATCTTATCTATTGGATTCTTATTAAAAATATGAAGGAAGGTTTAACAAAAATAAATTTTCATAAGAATCCTCCATAGTGGTGGTAATACATTACCACTCTATAATATTCAATACCAAGAAAAATAAAAGAAATACTAAAAGGATTGTATAGAGCGTTGAAATTGAGAAAAAAAATTCCTGCAATAATATATTATTATATTATATCTGAACTGCTTTCTACTCAAATAATATTTTTTATTATTAATTTTTCGTGTAATGTAGAAAAATATATCCAATTATTAAAGAACAACTAAGAAAATTTTTAAGAATATAAATGTGTGAGAGAAAAAAAAGATTGGTAAGAGTCAATACTACTAATGATTTGCAAAAATAAAGATCTAAAAGTGGAATGTCAAATTGATCTTTTTACTCTTTAAAAATAAATTTATGGTGGATAAAATTATAATTACGGTTAAATATTCAAATATGAGATGAACTATTATTAAGAATGTAAATCAATAGAAAATAAATTATACTTTATGTTAAACCAAATAATCAAAAAATTTAATTAATTATTTAGCAAGAGAATCCAATTAGATTATTTTTTAAAATCTTCATATGAGTAAAATTATTTTTCAAGTTAAAAAAAGATTTTAGGGAGGTGATTTCTGTCAAGTACGAAAAATTGACGAAATCAGAAACCGTAAAAGCTAGCTTGCCTTAATTATATTATGACCTCAAATGAAAAATATTCAAATGATAAGAAATATAAAAGTAAGAACAGATTTAACATTTAGTGACTTCTTGCTTCGTGTCGGAAACGAAGAAGAACATCCAATAAAAGATGATTTGGTTCTTCGAGAACACTTGGTTACCAACCCCAATGGTAATAGTAGTGCATTTAATAAGGAGAATATTTTCATTATTAGATTAAAAAGCAATTTAGGAGAATTACATGATTGAAATTAAAGAGCTATCTTAGATAGTAGGAATGAATTTGTTGATCAACTAAATAAAATGTTGATTGCTAAGTTTTATGGTAAAAATAAAATACTTTTTAGTTTTGACTCACCAGAAGATGATACCAACAGTTATTACCAAGAAGAATATTTAAATACTTTAATACCAAATGGTCTTCTAACGTACATGTTTGTTGTCAAGTTCATTATTTCTTAAGTATGTTACTGTGACCATATATATATATAGGCTAAATTAAAATTGATCTTTCATTGCATATAGGTTGATTTTGAAGAAAAATATGTCAGTCATGCTACTGCAAACTTAGATCCGCTGAATAGCTTATGTAATAGTACACATATGGTATATAGAAGTTTTGACAATAACGTCATACATGCAAAACTTATGATACTAATCAATGTGCTCCTAAGTATGTGTTTATCCCCGAATTTAACTTTCGTCTTCCGAAACTAAAGAATATCCTTCTAAATTTGTGTAAAAATAATTTTCAGTATGTTTATATTTTGTAGTTATAATAAATAAAGCACAAGGGCAAACATCCTAAATATTGGACTATATTTACCATAATATATTTTCTTATGCGAATAACTATATGTTGCACTTTCAACAGAGATATCAATATCGACAACATGAGTTCTGATTATGACAGAAATAACCAAAGTATTATAAGGAAACATATACAAAAAAAATATCGTCTATAAAGAAGTGTTCGGTAAGATGCCATCACATTAGATACCTTTAAACTACAATACGTAATTATCTACTTAACATGACTAAAATTGATCATTTATGTAAGTTCCGATGATGTCCTTTCCTTTTGAATTCACGTATTATGCTAATGTAATAATATTTTTCGGTATTTAGATGATTGTTGTAGTATTATATATAAAATTTCTCTCATTAATTAAATTTTATTGTTCCTTTATATAAATAAATATTTAAACCATCATATGTCATTATTAACATGTAACGCACGTTTATAGATACTAGTAAATATAAATAAATATGGATAGATAGATAAATAGATAAATAGATATAGATTTGTATCCGGGAAAAGAAGCGCACCATAATTGCAAAGTTAATTATACCTATTTAACGTGGCGCATATTTTTTCTTTTGAAATTAAGATTATTTTTTCGATATGAAAAAACATCCTCAGAATTACATGTTAGTAGTGTTAATTTTAACCTTTACACATATGGTACTTATCCTAGACCAATCAATAACATGAAAATATTAGTAGCTCGGTTGGTTAGTTACCTGAATTTTTCACCTTATTAGTGAGGATTTGATTCCCCGTCTTGTAATGTACTCCACCATTTTCCCTTTGCCTACCCCTAATTTTTTTTTCTAAATAAAAAAAATCAATATATGACATGCAATTTTGAATTTAATCTCTTAATCAAGATAAATTAATATCTAATATATATTTTCTCATAAATTTATCATTTTAATTATGATAACCGGACGTGGTTTCATGCAAGCACCATAAGCAAAATCGATCTTAATATATACTACTCGTAGTATTTCTGTTACCTCACGTGGATAGCACGTGCATAAAGTTTTCGTAGTTTTGGGTTTATCCAAAAATATTTCAAAAACTAGTAAAATTTATTCGCTCTTCGCGCAATTATAATAAGTGAGTATACAAAATATTCTTTTGTGAATTTAATTGAGATAGAATAAATTTTAGTTTTATTTATAAGCATATGAACATTGATTTTGTAAGTTTGTTAACTATAATATTTTATCTTTGTAGACAGCTTATCAACTTGCCGCATGATGTTATTCACTTTCATTTTAATTTGTGCAATAATTGAGTTTGGTATTGGAATTCCACCGAAGTTGTAACTCTTCCATTATCTTTGTTAAGAGGTCGTCTATATGCTACTTAAATACTGTAAGCCTTAGTAATTTAACGCAGATCACAAAAATTAGTTGAAAAAGTAAGCCACACTTTTGGAATTTCAACTAAATTGTTGTTTTGGAGGTTTAAAATTTTTAACCAAGCAACATTGGTGAGAAAAGTTGTTCCAACACATTATATTGAAGAAAAAAAGATAATGAAAATCCCCTAGACTTTCCAAGCTATTTAATTGTCATTAGTCATTACTGATATTTATTAGTAATCGTATTTAAAGATTTTGTGGCGTGTGAGCACGTGAGTTTTGCCTCACGAAAACTACTCCAAAATAAATCAAAAATAAAATTAATTTCTTTTAGTGTGCAATTTTAGAAATTGTGTTGCGTTTATTATTGGTGTTGTCCGTAAATGTTTGCTTTGTTATAATTAAACAAAATAAAAATAAAAATATATGTTGCATGCATATCTAGGATTTAATTATGCATTTAATAATTGATTCAAAAAATAAAATCACAAAAATATGTGTCTGTTCTAGTTTTAATATTTCACTGCGTGATTAATGTTTTATCTATGTGTTAAATAATTGTTATAAAGTAATTAATATTTTTGTGAGGTTAAAATTATTTTATAATTAAAATTAGGAATTTGAATTAGAAAATGGAATAAAAATATATATATATATATATATATATATATATATATATATATATATATATATATAATCAAACCAATTTGAATCCAGGCCCAAATCAAGTTACCCCCCCCCCACAGCCCAATCCAAACAGCCCAGGTCCGGTCCAATTTACACGAGCCAAAACGACAGCGTTTGGTCACGCTTCATCAAAGACCGTTGGATTGAATCAATCCAACGGCGGAGATCTCACCCCCTTACCCGTAACCCTTTACCCGACCTTTTGACCCGATCCAGCCTGACCCCGAATTTCAACCAAACGACAACGTTTGGTTAAGTGGATTGATCTCAACCGTGCATCTTAATTGATCCAACGGATGAGATCAATCCACCCCACCCCTATATAAGGCCCAAACCCCTACCCCAGCCCCTAACTGAACACCCCCCTCCTCTCTACTGTTCATCATCCCTTCCGAAACCAAACCCCTAACCCTAGCCGCCCTTATTCCCCACCGCCTGAAACCCGGCGGCATCAACGCCGCCGGTCACCACCTTAACACCCCAGAACCCCCTGAACACCCTCTATCCGAATATGTTATCCGCTTGGCTCGAATCTCCCTGAAGGTTCTCGAATCTTCATTTGAAGATTCGAGCCAAACTCAGATCTAAACCAAACAGCCCCTAGTTAACACCAAATCACCTCTAGGCTTCCCTCACCCTTGTGTCGTCTTTGTTTCCCTTCGAATCTACCCGGAAATGTTCGGATTTAAAATCCAAGATCTGAAACCCTAAATTTCCAATCTTGGAATCTTTTTCAATACAAATGAAGGATTGAGGTTTAATCGACCTTAGTCAAAGTATTTTCAGTTGAAAATACTTCGACTAAGGTCTGTTTGATTTCAAAAAAAAGTCAAGTGGAATTCTAGTCTGAATAAATTTGAAGGATTCAGAGGTATTTTTCTATTTCTTTTGTGTATTCTACGTGTATTTTTGTTTGTTTTAGTAACCTGTTAATTTTTCATATTTTTGTTTGATTAATTCTGTCATTTTTGTCTCATACCCGTATGTCTGATCAAATAAATGAATTGTTTCTGTTGGTTATGTTTGTTCACAATGTGTGTAATCGACTCGATTAAATTCGTCGATTAGTTACATTATGAATTCCCGTTTGTGATAATACTGATTGAAATAATCTGTTTCTATAGACTGTTTGTTGACAATTGTTGAAGATAATCAGTTTGATTAATACTCATCAGATTAAATCATCCTCGATTATATTTCAATAAGTCTGTCAAAAGAATGTTGCGTGTATGTTGAATTTTAAACCAGTTGGTTCCAGGGCATTGTCAGTATATTGACAATGCTCCTGTATTTGTTTGCTTTTTAGTTCAGTTTTGAATTTCAGTTGAAATAATCCTGCATGTTCTGTGTAATGTTAGTGTGTTTTATTCAGGTTCAGTATTCAATTGAGAATCCTCTGTTTAAATTCAATTCTTGTGAATAAATGTGATATATTGTCTCAAATCATAGGATTGGTTATAGCTGTGAGAACAGATTGTAGAATCTGTTCTGATTTTTTCGTATAAAGACAGTAAAAAACAGTAGGTCAGGGGCATTTCTGGGAATGAAACAGTAAAAACAGTGTGTTAGTGCTAGTGTATTATAATGAAATGTTAGTGGCTATAGTTTAAGATAATAATGGGGAACAAGGGATAATGGGGCTGCTTAAAATCAGGATAAGATCATTAAAGTATTCAAAAGCAGTTTTTAATGGAACTTTCTGATCTTAAAAGAAGAAGGGGGTCCAAGAAGCACTAAAAGGAAATAGGACAGACCTGTATAAGTACAGGGACTGAAAATTTGAAAAGGGATCAGATTTTAAGAGGGAATTTGGAGAGAGAAATCAGTTTTCAGACAGAGATTTTAGAGATCAGTTTTCAGAGAGATTTAAGGAGATTTAGATCAGATTTTAAGAGGGAATTTGGAGAGAGAAATCAGTTTTCAGACAGAGATTTTAGAGATCAGTTTTCAGAGAGATTTAAGGAGATTTAGATCAGATTTTGAGAGAGATTTTAAGAAAAAATACACCTAGAGTGAGATAAAAAGAAAGAGAATCAAGCAGAAAATCAGAAATGAAAATCTGAAGAGGAAGAAGAAACAGAAAAGAAACCAAAAGAGAACATTCACACACACACACACAATCTGACACAGATACAACAGCAGAAACCGAAAAAATCAGAAATAGGAATTTGAAACAGAAAAGAAACTGAAATCTGAAATATTGTTCTTTCGTTGAATCTGTTCGGATTTATTTGATTCCATTGTTCAGTTAAAATCTGAAGTTTCTTTAAAAATACTGTTACTGTGCATCTGGGTTCCTCGGGTCTTATTATTGCTCAAATCTGTGGAAGTACTGATATTCTGCCAGTATTTTGTTATTGCTGCAACTGCTGAAATTTACTTCTTCTACCTTCATTTCCAGGTACTTATCTTTTAAATTCTATGTTGGAAAGAGATTCAGCATGACAAATCAATGAAGCTTGAATTGCAATTCTATTTTTCCATTTATCTAAGTTTGTTATTATAAATTTCAGTTTTGTTTCATGTTGTTTAATATAGTAGTATGCTTGACATGTTAATTATCAGCTGATCATTCTCTTTTGAAATTCATATAAGTGTTGTAATAATATTATCTATTCCAGAATTTCATTAAAGTATAGTTATGATTGAATTGTCAAGATAGGGAATATGGCATGAAGTTGGCTATTAATTAAGTTTTACGACATTGTTAGGAGGTATAAAGTATTCTGGGAATATCAAGAAAATGCGTGGTTAGTGTATTTCGATTATTTGGTTGTGGATTAAGGCTAGATGATGATTGGTTGCATTTTATCCATATATGGCGTAATAGTGATTATGGTTAACATCAATAGTCGAAAGTGGCATTAGTATATTCCGCTATGTTTGCAAACGTCAAAATATGACGAATAATGTTGTATGCAATATCATCTTATTAAGTCAATTATGTAGATTTGTTCTCTCTCTTAATAATAAATGGCCTGGGAATTTTACAATGCGAATGTTAGTGTTTAGCAATGATTCACATAAATTGAGAATCAAATCGGTTAGATTATATATATACCTTACGTTCAACCATAAGCAGAATTAACAAAATAATTAGGCCTATTAGATTAAAAGCAAGTATATGAGAATAAGATGAGATGTACAAGCACAAATTGCAACACTTTATATCAATGGTAATTAGAAATAGAATTTGCACTAAATAAATAATGAAAAATTGTTCAAAAATACTTCTTCCCTTCATAAATCATTTTTGTTAGTTTCATATACAATTCATTCTTTGGCATATATATATGTTGTATTTGCTAAAAATCATATTTTTATTCTTTTCTTTGAATTTGAATAGTTGGGATGAATATAATTTATACTCGGAAATTATAATCGACGGGCAACATTTAATAAATTGTGAATTCTTTTAAAAGAATTTAAAGGCATCCCTTAAATGTGAATTTCTCAGGAATTTCATATAAAATATGTAGATATAATAAACAATTCGTGGAAAACCCATAATACCATTAAGAATATTTGGCGTAATTAGGGATACGTTCGCGTAACCTGATTATATTGATAAAAGCAATTCGAATTATGCGTACGCGCAATATCGAGCGAATATTTAATAAAAGGGATTTCTTCGAGGATGTAAAAAATAATTTCATATAACCCGGGATGTGCAGTTCACTGTTTAAATATAAGGGTGGTGACGTTCTTAATTCTATTTTAAATCACGAACATATGAATTTGTAATAAAGGATATAATATGATCAATTATATTGTGTACACGTATGCGTGACATGATCCCCGTAATTATGAAAGGTATATAATACGAATATACGTACGCGTAATTCGTTTATATAATTGTAAACAATAAGTAAAAGCGGTAGTAAAATCATGCAATAAAAACGTATTTAGTAAAAATCAAGATAATTAAGCCAATAATAAAAATAGTTGAGCGACCGTGCTAGAACCACGGAATTCGGAAATGCCTAACACCTTCTTCCGGATTAACAGAATTCCTTACTCAGGATTTCTGGTTCGCAGAATAATAAACAGAGTCATATTCTCCTCGATTCAGGGATTAAAACCGGTGACTTGGGACGCCTTAAAATTCCCAGTGGCGACTCTGAAATAATTAAATAAATCCCGTTTCGACTGTCCTTCAATTGGAGAAAACTCCCCACGCGCCCCGTGGGCGCGGTAAAAAGGAGGTGCGACAGCTCTGGCGACTCTGCTGGGGATAAAAAACCCAGAATCTCTGGTTCAGGGTTTAAAGAATTCGAGCTTAAAATAATTGTTATAGTTGGCTTTATTTATTATCTGATTTTTTTTACATGATATATGCCCAATGTGCTAAATGACACTTTTACCGCTTTAATATTATTTGAATTATGAATATATACAACTGCTACGAAACCCCCTTCTTTCTGAGTCTTCTAAATTTATGGTGCACACGTGCGCGTGGCCCACCTTTCTGTTAAAGTCATACCAAATAAGACGAAGTTGGGACAAGTAACTAGGCCGGGTAGACTTTCGTGCTCCCGGTACGTTGCCCCCGCTTCGGCTCAAACTGTCCGTTTGGGTAAGCCAGGTTTAGAACAATCAACCTCAGGTTTTTCACCTAGAATAACTCAGCCATGTACCGGATCCCTAGTAGGAACGTCTATTTGCATCATGTACATTTGGCCTTGGAGACTCAACACAAGGGTTGGGTCTGTCTAGGACAGGTGAACCCGAAACAAAAAGACCATCCTGATGCATCCTACTTGCTACTTGTGCATTCATTTGCCTCGAACATGCTTGTTGACCAGCTTAAATGAAATCATGGTGAGAACCGAAGAATAAAATGGGTTGTTTTAAAATTTTCCAAAAAATAGTTTTAAATCTTGAAATAAAGGTATTTAATAAATAAAAATTTTTGAAAATGATTTTTAGTGTATATTTTCAAAATGAGTCTTGACTTTATTAAATTAAATTTCAGATACAAAATGAGCACCACGCAAAACCCCCCATCCACGAATACAGAAGAGTTTCTATTTCAGCTTCAAATGTGGTGGTATGATTTAGGCGAAGATGGTCAAAAATGGGTCGTCAAGCATTTGGGAAATCTCACGGATATTATGAAAGTTAAACCCCGTGATGATCTGATTGCGGCGTTAGTAACTTTTTGGGACCCTGTTCACAATGTCTTTCGTTTCTCTGACTTCGAGCTTACTCCTACATTAGAGGAGATAGCTGGATATGCTGGTTTTGACGGAAGTCTAAGAAATCAAAGCCTGATATTCACAAAGGCTCCTTCGGTACATCGATTCTTCGGTCTTCTGAACATCAGCAGTCAAATCAGGAAAAGCAATGTCATCAATGGATGTTGTTCCTTCAACTTTTTGTATTCAAGGTTCGGAAAGTCAGATGGGTTCGAAATTCATGAGAAAGGCCTTACTAACAAGCAAAACAAAGACACTTGGCAGATTCACCGTCGCTTTGCCTTCATGGTGGCTTTTCTAGGAATCATGATCTTCCCAAACAAAGAGCGAACAATTGATATTCGCACCGCGAAAGTTGTGCAAATCCTCACCACCAAAGAAAATCACACCCTTGTCCCCATCATTCTCTCAGACATTTATCGGGCTTTGACTTTATGTAAATCAGGAGCAAAAGTCTTCGAAGGATGCAAAATTTTGTTGCAAATGTGGGTGATTGAACATCTCCAACAACAGCCCAAGATCATACAGTATGGGTCAAACAATGATAATTGCATCGAGAGTTATGAGGAAAGAATAAAAAATTATCAGGCTCCAGAAGGGATAGAAGCATGGGTATCTCATCTAAAGGCTTTAACGGCAAATCAGATTGAATGGACTTTGGGATGGCTCCCGATGAGGGAAGTGATACACATGTCAACCTCAAATAGTTATCTGCTACTATTGGGATTGAGAAGCATCCAGCCGTATGCGCCACTAAGAGTCCTAAGACAACTAGGGAGATATCAAGTAGTTCCTGATGATGAAGATTTGAGTATGCAAGTAATCGAATTACACCCAGAAGCCACTATTCCCGAGGCTCTACTTCAAGCAGATGTGGAATGGATGTCGATACTTGAAAAGTGATACTCAAGTCCCAGACACTACAAAGGGTGAGATAAATCCTGGATATGCAAGGTGGTTTGAAAAACGGTCTCGCGTGGATGATGTACCAGAGCCTGAGCTAAGAAGGCCAACAAAAAGACCCCATGTTCAAAACTTCAATGATAAAATCCAAGAGCGGTTGATCTGGGGAGAAAAGGAAAAAGGGTACAAAGCAACTATCCATGCCCTAAAAGAAAATCTGAGAAGCCTCAGTTTGGAGAAAGATTTGCAAGCACAAGAAGCCGAAGGCGAGAAGAAGAGTCTAGCTTGTGAGAATGAAAATCTTCATGCTCGATTCCAAAAAATGAAAAGAGTTTCTGAGACACCAAAGAGGAGCTGGAAGGATCAAAAAACCATCGCCAATCTTTTTGAAAGAATGCAAGATTATGATTCCATTCTTGCGGAAAACGAAAGGGCGTTGAGCAAAGCAAAAGAAAGGATCCAACAATTAAACGAAGAGGCCAGATCTAATAAGGAACGCCAAGTAAGGCAATCCGAAGAAGACATGGCACAATTCAAGAAGGAAAAAGACCAGGATACGATCAGAAGATCAGCTTCGTGCACAACTAGAAGAGGCAAGAAGATGCAACAGAGAACATCAACAAGCAGACATCGACAGGGAAAGAGCGCATGCAAGATTAGAGCAGGCCAGACTCCGAGCTCTATTAGAGTCAGCTCTAGATCGTGAAAACCGTGTCAGAGATATAGCCACCACTCGCCAGCAGCAATTGCAGGACCAAGACCAACGTCTCCAAGATTTTCAGGGCACAAATCCACGACCTGGCGGTCTACACCTCTCAAAGTTACGTAAACTGCCAAGGAATGGATTATGAAAGGTTTACAGAGCATGCACCCATTTTTGCCCGTCATCTAGCAATGGAGTTGGAAAGGATGTACCGTACGCTGGGAGGTCATCCAGGTCAAGCCCCACATTGAGCAAATAATCTATTAATTTACAACACAAGTGGAAAGTGGGGCACGTTGTGAGATGTTAAGATTTGTATCTTTTATTTTGATTTAAGTGTGTGTGTTTCAAGCCATTTTCTTACAAAGTTTTCAAATGTAATGTATGTTCATCTTTGTATAATGAATAAAAGTGTTTGCCTCATGTCCGAACTACGCAAGGTCTGATTCATACGGGGACATGATACGATTCGACCACCACAATAAGGAATATAACAAATAAAGTAAAAGTGAGTAACAATAAAAATTTTAAGAAAGCTGGGACGACACAAGCAGTCGAGCAAATGCATAATAGAAAGGGGATATTTGTCTAGGAGCATTGCATCTCAACGTGTAATTATATATGTGTTAAACTCTCAAGACTAACAAGTTTGTTCATTTCCAGAATTCAAGCAGTTAGTTTCTCTAAAGAGTATACTGGCATATTATCATTATCACACGAGATCAAAAGGACCAATACCCGAAAGTATGTCTATCCCAGATGTTGACACAGGTATGGAGCTAGAGGAGATGGATGTCGGGAAAATGAAAGAAGAGATGTTTAAACTCAAGCAGCAAATGGCTGAGATGTACCAAGCCTGGTCTACAGGACAGTTACCCCCGTCTTACCCAACTAACCCTGCTCCATCAATGACCCAAACTCAGGATAATATTACCACTGAATTATCCCCAAATTTCCCCATTTACCAGCACTACCGAGGCACCACCTCTCAGACACCGCAGTCTCCACCTCCGAAACCAGTTCCATACTTTCCTCCACCTGTGACTCCTGTTTTCGTAGCACCTCCCCCGGCTACATTCCACAAATCTCCTAGTGAGCCTACATTCCAGGCCCAGGACAACCAATATTACCCCCGGAGCCCACCCTCAAAGCCTCCGAAATCCATTCAACTGCTCCTCGTTTTGATCTCCCAACCGAAATTGACAAGCCAGCCAAAAATGCTGAACAAGAAGAGATGTTCAGGAAGGTCAAAAGTCTAGAACAATCGTTCAGAGACATGCGAGGATTAGGCGGGCAAGTCAGTGTAGCATACAAGGATTTGTGCTTATTCCCAAATGTACAATTACCAGTTGGTTTCAAGATGCCTAAATTTGACCTATACAACGGGCACGGCGACCCAGTAGCCCACTTAAGGGGTTTCTGCAGCAAAATGCGAGGAGCTGGGGGAAATGACGAATTATTGATGGCTTATTTCAGTCAAAGTTTAAGCGGATCAGCTTTGGAGTGGTATACACGCCAGGACCATGGGAGATGGTACACCTGGGATGACCTGACACAAGCATTCGTATACCATTTCCAATACAATCTGGAAATCATCCCAGATCGACTATCTTTGACAAAGTTTGAGAAGAAACACAATGAAAGTTTCAGAGAGTATGGCTTTCGGTGGAGAGAACAGGCAGCAAGAGTAGATCCTCCTATGAAGGAGAGTGAAATGGTAGACTACTTCCTCCAAGCCTTGGAACCAACTTACTATGCCCATTTGGTTTCAGCGATTGGGAAATCATTCAACGAAGTAGTAAAGATGGGAGGTATGGTGGAAGAAGGCCTCAAGACAAATAAAATCATGAGCTATTCAGCGATTAAGGCGACTACTCAAGCTATTCAAGGCGGGGTAGGAGGAATCGGAAGAAAGAAGAGGGAAAAGGCAGCAGTAGTTGATTCAGGAATTTGGTCAGGACCAAGAGGTTCACCGCCTTACTATAATCAACATCGACCTCACCAATCAACTCACCACCACAATTCATCTCAACACTACTATCACCCTTCGGAACCTCATTTTTCCATTAACCATGCACAAGCATACAATCAGCCACCTGTTCACGCTAATTGGCGTGCTCCTACCATACCAAGTACTTACCCACGAGCCTATCCCGGGCCAGGTTTCAGGCCGAGGCCAGCATTCAGGGGAGAAAGGGAACAGAAAAAGAAAACTTACACTCCATTGGGAGAGTCTTACACTAGTCTGTTCCACAGGCTGAGACAGCTAGACATGCTGAGACCAATACAATCCAAGCTACCCAATCCTCCTCCAAAGAATCTGGATTACACCATTAGCTGTGAATATTGCTCCGGTGCACCAGGCCATGATACGGAGAAATGCTGGCATTTGAAAAATGCAATACAAGAGCTGATTGATACTAATAAAATCGAGGTTCAAACCCCCGAAGCTCCCAATATCAATAGAAATCCAATGCCAGCCCATCAAGAGGCCAATATGATAGAAATCATACAAGCTGATGGGGAGACAAAGAAGCCGTCACAAACTGTCATGATGATCAAGTCTCATGAAGCCAAGCCAGATAAGCAGTTAACAGAGGAGAAGCCGGTACCTAAGCAGAACAGAAATGGTGATGAACCATCTATGATAGTCGAGGAGGGATCATCGAGCAAAGTTGCCACAAAACAAGAAAGGCCGAAAGTGATAGTACCAGGGGTTGCTAACAAACCCATTGTATTCGTGGAAGGAGCCCGTACAGATCGGGTTATTATCACACCTGTAACCCAGCTGCCAGTAATCAACAACAAAGCCATCCCATGGAACTATGAACGGGTGACTGTAATGTACAAGGGAAAAGAAGTCAAGGAAGAAGTGTGTGAGGTGCAAGGCTTGACTCGTTCGGGAAGATGTTTTACGCCCGAAGAGTTAAGAAAAACTAAAAATAATCCAACACCAATAAAGAGAGCTGTGACGGAAGAAGAGGCAGAAGAGTTTTTAAGAAAAATGAAACTCCATGATTATTCTGTTGTGGATCAATTGAAGAAGACGCCCGCTCAAATTTCATTGTTGTCATTACTGATCCATTCAGAGGAGTACCGTCTGGCTTTGATGAAAATCCTGAATGAAGCTCATGTTCCTGAAAAAATCTCTGTAAATCATTTGGGAAGAATAGCCAACAGAATCTTTGAGGCAAACAGAATTACATTTTCTGATGATGAATTGCCTATGGAAGGTACTGAGCACAACAGAGCTCTTTACCTCACCGTGAAATGTGAAAACTCCGTAGTAACCCGGGTATTGGTTGACAACGGGTCAAGTGCAAACATCTGCCCTCTCTCCACTTTAAGCAAATTAAAAATTAAAGAGGAGAGGATCCAGAAGAATAGTATCTGCGTACGGGGGTTTGACGGTGGAAGCAGAGATTCATTTGGCGACATAGTGTTGGAACTAACAATAGGGCCAGTTGAATTCACAATGGAATTTCAAGTGTTGGACATAACTGTTTCTTACAACTTGTTGTTGGGTCGACCATGGATCCATGCTGCTAAAGCAGTCCCGTCAACACTACATCAGGCTGTCAAGTTTGAATGGGATCATCAAGAAATAGTTGTGCATGGGGAAGAAAGTTTAAATGCTCACAGCAGTGCCATTGTACCGGTCGAGGGAATAGAAAATGACCAGGGACCATGGGTATACCAAGTGTCCGATACAGTGTCGGTAGAGAAAATTCCAGAAGGGAAGTACCTTCCGAATCCAAAGATAACCTCTGCTTCAGTCATGGTAGCCTATGAAATGTTAAAAAACGGTTTTATACCCGGCAAAGGTCTGGGCTCATCTTTGCAAGGAATTATACAACCAGTATCTCTCCACGAGAACTGGGGAACATTTGGTTTGGGATTTATACCCACTATCACCGATGTGAAAAAGGCCAGAAAGCTGAAACACAAGGCATGGGATCTTCCAAAACCAGTCCCACCTCTATCAAAGTCTTTTGTCAAGACCGGTGCTAAAAATCGCCCGATAACAACAATTCCTAAATCCCGGGTCAATCCTGAGGAGGAATTGATTGAAAGATTCGAGAAATTGTTTGATGATGTGAATATGTTGGAAAGCGGAGAAGGGTGTAGCAACGCAGAAGTTCAATTCATTGGGCCAGAAACAAAGCTTAATAATTGGAAAGCCACTCCTCTCCCCATTCGAAAGGAGTCTTGGTAGTTTATTTTGATTTTCTTTCAAGTTTGTTTGGGTTACTTCAGGGTTGTAATCCCAAACTTATCTTACAGTTTGTTTGAAGTGTGCAAAACCTTGTTATCTTTCATCATCCAATAAAAAGCAGTTTCCTTTTTATTATCATTCCTGATAGTTTTCTTTTCTTTTTCTTCTTTCCTGTACAGTTCTTTTTACGCTGGCTCTAGTGATATGGCATGCATGAGGAATCCTCAGCCCAGTCTTAAAAATCAATCTGGTTCCGAAATATTAATTCAAGAAATATATTGTGATTATGAATCAGAATATGATGAAGATGAGGTTTTTGAAGAGATTAGTAAAGAGTTAATTCACTTTGAGGAAAAAATCAAACCTAACTTGAGTGATACCGAGGACATCAATATAGGGGACACGAGTAATATCCGGGAAACTAAAATAAGTGTCCATCTCGAACCAAAGATCCGAGAAGAGTTAATTAAAGCACTCATAGAATTCAAAGATGTTTTTGCATGGTCATATGACGACATGCCGGGCCTGAGCACTGATTTAGTGGTTCACAAATTGCCCACCGATCCAACGGTGCCTCCTGTCAAGCAGAGGCTGAGAAAATTCAAGCCTGACATGAGTGTGAGAATTAAGGAAGAAATCACCAAACAATTGGAAGCAAAGGTCATTCGAGTCACTCGATATCCTGTTTGGTTGGCTAATATCGTTCCTGTACCAAAGAAAGACGGCAAAATTAGAGTATGCGTCGACTACCGCAATCTCAACAAAGCAAGTCCAAAGGATAATTTCCCATTACCCAATATCCATATTTTGATCGACAATTGTGCCAAGCATGATATAGGATCTTTCGTGGATTGTTATGCCGGGTATCATCAAATTCTAATGGATGAAGAAGATGCAGAAAAGACGGCATTCATCACACCATGGGGAACTTATTGCTACCGGGTAATGCCATTCGGTTTGAAGAACGCCGGAGCAACCTACATGAGAGCGATGACCACAGTGTTTCATGATATGATACACAAGGAGATTGAGGTATACGTGGACGATGTGATCATAAAATCAAAGCATCAGGCCGACCACGTTGGGGATTTGAGGAAATTCTTCTTAAGACTTCGCAGGTACAACCTCAAGCTTAACCCTGCCAAATGCGCATTTGGAGTTCCATCTGGAAAGTTGCTGGGATTCATAGTCAGTCGACGAGGCATCGAGCTAGACCCATCAAAAATCAAAGCCATCCAAGAATTGCCACCTCCAAGGAACAAAACTGAAGTAATGAGTTTGTTGGGAAGGTTAAATTACATCAGCAGATTTATTGCTCAGCTCACAACAACCTGTGAGCCAATTTTCAAATTGTTGAAAAAGGATGCTGCAGTTGAATGGACCGATGAGTGTCAAGAGGCGTTTGATAAGATAAAAGGATACCTGTCAAACCCACCCGTGTTGGTCCCGCCAGAGCTAGGAAGACCTCTGATTCTTTACTTGACGGTCTTGGAAAATTCATTTGGTTGTGTATTGGGGCAACATGACATCACCGGCAGAAAAGAACAGGCCATCTACTACCTTAGCAAGAAGTTCACAGCTTATGAGGTTAAGTATACTCATCTGGAGAAGACATGTTGCGCCCTGACTTGGGTAGCTCAAAAATTGAAACACTATTTGTCATCCTACACTACTTACCTCATTTCTCGTCTGGATCCATTGAAATATATTTTCCAAAAGCCTATGCCAACAGGGAAGACTTGCAAAGTGGCAAATTTTGCTCACAGAGTTTGACATCATCTATGTGACTCGGACTGCAATGAAAGCCCAAGCACTGGCCGATCATTTAGCCGAAAACCCGGTCGATGAGGAATACGAGCCGTTGAAAACCTATTTTCCTGATGAAGAAATAATGCATATCGACGAGGTGGAGCGAATTGAAAAACCTGGCTGGAAACTTTTTTTGATGGAGCCGCTAACATGAAAGGAGTCGGGATAGGAGCTGTAATCATCTCTGAAACAGGGCATCACTATCCTGTTACGGCTCAACTGCGATTTTATTGCACCAATAATATGGCTGAATATGAAGCTTGTATTATGGGTTTAAGGCTAGCCGCAGACATGGGTATCCAAGAAATCTTAGTCATGGGAGATTCGGATCTTCTGGTACATCAAATTCAAGGAGAATGGGAAACCCGAGACTTAAAGCTCATACCATACCGACAATGTCTACATGATCTTTGTCAGCGGTTTCAATCAGTGGAGTTCCGGCATATTCCAAGGATCCATAATGAGGTCGCCGATGCATTGGCTACCTTGGCATCAATGTTGCACCATCCAGACAAAGCTTATGTGGATCCACTACATATTCGAGTCCACGATCAGCACGCTTATTGCAATATGGTTGAAGAAGAATTTGATGGTGAACCATGGTTCCACGACATCAAGGAGTATATCAGGATGGGGATATATCCCGCACAAGCCACAGGAGATCAAAAGAGGACCATTAGGCGATTGGCAAATGGATTCTTCTTAAGCGGAGGAGTTTTGTATAAAAGAACACCAGATCTTGGATTATTAAGATGCATAGATGCCAGACAAGCTACAGCTGTCATGTCTGAAGTACATTCAGGAGTTTGCGGACCCCACATGAGTGGATATGTGTTGGCAAAGAAAATCCTCCGAGCTGGTTACTATTGGCTTACCATGGAGCGAGATTGTATCAGTTTTGTGCGCAAGTGTCATCAATGCCAGATACACGGAGATTTGATTCATTCTCCACCATCCGAGTTGCACACAATGTCGGCACCATGGCCCTTCGTTGCCTGGGGCATGGATGTGATTGGACCAATTGAGCCGGCAGCATCCAATGGGCACAGGTTCATTCTGGTAGCCATTGATTATTTTACCAAATGGGTTGAGGCCAAGACATTCAAATCGGTGACCAAGAAAGCTGTGGTCGATTTTGTCCACTCAAATATCATATGTCGATTCGGAATCCCAAAGGTGATCATCACAGATAACGGTGCTAATCTTAACAGCAACTTAATGAAGGAAGTATGTCAACAGTTTAAGATTACACATCGCAACTCTACCCCATATCGGCCCAAGGCGAATGGAGCAGTCGAGGCAGCCAACAAAAACATAAAGAAGATACTTCGGAAAATGGTAGAAGGTTCAAGACAATGGCATGAAAAATTACCATTTGCATTATTGGGATACCGCACTACTGTTCGCACTTCAGTAGGAGCAACTCCTTATTTGTTGGTATATGGCACTGAAGCAGTAATTCCTGCAGAAGTTGAGATTCCTTCCCTTCGGATCATCGTCGAAGCAAAGATTGATGATGACGAATGGGTCAAAACCCGTCTGGAATAGTTAAACTTGATTGATGAAAAACGATTGACCGCAGTATGTCATGGTCAATTATATCAAAGAAGAATAGCAAGAGCATACAACAAAAAAGTGCGTCCACGAAAGTTCGAAGTGGGTCAACATGTGCTGAAACGTATTCTTCCACATCAGGTTGAGGCAAAAGGCAAATTTGCCCCGAATTGGCAAGGACCATTCATTGTGACCCGAGTATTATCGAATGGTGCACTATGCTTAACAGACATTGAAGGCAAATGCATAGACATGGCGATCAATTCTGACGCGGTAAAGAGATATTATGCATAACTTTTTGAATGTTTGTATTTAGCATTACTTCGAAGATTGGAATGACACAAGCAATTTATTCTGCTATCCAAACACTATACCCTTTGCTTCCCCTTTGAGCCATATTTGTTTCTTTCCTACCCTCTTTTGGAATCAATGAAAATCAAATATGAAATAATAATAATAAAAAAAAGGAAAAAATCACTATTATTTGGTGAACTACGTTTGACCTGATTCATCAAAGAAGGATACGTAGGCGCCTCACGGCTCGGTCATAGGGTGCACAATATGCATAATGTGCACAAAAGAAACATCAAAAGACCCCAATCAAGAAAACTGGGGCAGGAGTTGTATTGGAAATAAGAAAAAGATTCCAAGAGTTGTAATTTTAAACCCATACCAAAACTGTTTAGTTTTTGATACCTTTCCATTTCCCACCACATACCAAAAAGACCTTTCGACCAATCTTAGAAAAATGCTGAGTCAAACAAATGAAGATGGTTCATAACACTCTGGTACAAACAAGAAAAGAAAGTAAAAATGAGAGAGTCTTATAGGTGAAAACCCACACGGGCACCATAAGGCGATGGAAGTTGAGAGAAAGTAAAATGAGAGAGTCTTATTGGTGAAAACCTTCGTAGGCACCATAAGGCGAAAAAGAAGTAAGAAATGAACAAATGAGGAAGGTTTATCGGTGAAAACTCTTTGAGATATTGCAAGTCCAACAGGTCTGTAAAATGAAAAATGAAGTTGGATTACGGAAATTTTGGGGAAAACAAAAATGAGACAATTGAAAGGAGATTGATTAAAAGACTGGGTTGATTAATCCAAATTGCATACCATGATCATTGGCGCCAGTGACTCCAATCAGATAAGTCCTTTATTCCTTCGTCAACGATCATCCAAATTTGGATTTTTCTTTTTCATTCTATAATTGTCGAAATCAGCGTGTTTCGTCACTAATAATCTTACTTTTCTAAAGCTTTGAGATAAGTTTTATTCCAAACAAATAAGAAGGAATGTCAAGGTATACTACCAAGATTCAAGGTTACATGATGCAAAATACGGCCATGAAAGGCGGGAGATAAAAATAATAAGATATGGGTGTAAGAAAAATGGAATCAAAAGCGGATCAGCAATGTCAGGAGAACATATGATTACGGTTAAAAGGGTTTGAAGGAAAACATACAGAGGGGAATCCTATAGTTAAGGATCAATTACAAGGACAAACAGTCTTTCAACCATTTCAAGGCAACAAAACAAGACAGAGAAGCCCCACCGTCGGCGAGAATGCCCAGTTAACCCTCCTGTTTTAAAACTAACAAAGTTTTCTTTGATTTTAAAACAAGGGCAAAAACAACATTTGTGTCAGGAAAAACCCTATGAGAAGAATTAAAGAAGTCAGGCGTCCACCTGGAGAATGAGGATGAGAATTAAGGAAATCAGGCGTCCACCTGGAGAATGAGGATGAGAAAAGAAGGAATCAGGCGTCCACCTAGAGAATGAGGATGAGAAAAGAAGAAGTCAGGCGTCCACCTGGAGAACGAGGATGAGGAATTAAAGTAGTCAGGCGTCCACCTGGAGAATGAGGATGAGAATTAAAGAAATCAGGCGTCCACCTGGAGAATGATGATGAATTAAAGAAGAAATCAGGCGTCCACCTGGAGAATGAGGATGAAGAAAAGAAGAAGTCAGGCGTCCACCTGGAGAATGAGGATGAGAATTAAAGAAGTCAGGCGTCCACCTGGAGAATGAGGATGAGAATTAAAGAAGTCAGGCGTCCACCTGGAGAATGAGGATAAGAATTAAAGAAGTCAGGCGTCCACCTGGAGAATGAGGATGAAGAATTAAAGAAGTCAGGCGTCCACCTGGAGAATGAGGATGAGAATTAAAGAAGTCAGGCGTCCACCTGGAGAATGAGGACAAAGAAAAGAAGAAGTCAGGCGTCCACCTGGAGAATGAGGATGAAGAATTAAAGAAGTCAGGCGTCCACCTGGAGAATGAGGATGAGAATTGAAGAAGTCAGGCGTCCACCTGGAGAATGAGGATGAGAATTAAAGAAATCAGGCGTCCACCTGGAGAATGAGGATGAGAATTAAAGAAGTCAGGCGTCCACCTGGAGAATGAGGATGAGAATTAAAGAAGTCAGGCGTCCACCTGGAGAATGAGGATGAGAATTAAAGAAGTCAGGCATCCACCTGGAGAATGAGGATGAAGAATTAAAGAAGTCAGGCGTCCACCTGGAGAATGAGGATGAGAATTAAAGAAGTCAGGCGTCCACCTGGAGAATGAGGATGAAGAATTGAAGAAGTCAGGCGTCCACCTGGAGAATGAGGATGAGAATTAAAGCAGACAGAAGTCAGGCACCCACCTGGAGAACAAGGGGATACAATTGAAGTGTTGAAATCAAAAGCCCGCTCATATGAGAAAGGAGCACATTTAGAGTCAATAAAGCAGAGGAGTCCAACAAAGTCCCCAGCAGGAAACAACAAGAACCCCAAACAGATAAAGAAAATACGGGACACAATGAAAAGGAATACGGAATAAGCCAAATGCCCAAGAGTCACCAAGATATCAAGACAACAAGAAACGCAAGGGCATGATCTAGATAAGATTTTATAATTCATGTACCATAGTCTAGTTTAGCTTTTTGTATTACCTTTGAAGTAAGGTGTAATAAGGAGGTCAGCAAGCAGTAAAAACAGCACGAAGCAGCAGTAACATCACAGTCCCACGGTAGTCCCAGCTACCCAAAACTTCCCGAACTACATTGACCTGATTCCTTTATAGCCAAGGATATGTAGGAAACCTTTGAAGCAGAGGTTCGGTCAAATCTTTCAAAAAATGCTTCCCACGGAGTATTTGAACGGGCAAAAATCGCTCGTATCCGCTCACTTTATCTTTGCACGAAAACTCTTCGAGTTTCCGCACAAAGAGGGGCAGCTGTGAGCACGTGATTTTTGCCTCACGAAAACTACTCCAAAATAAATCAAAAATAAAATTAATTTCTTTTAGTGTGCAATTTTTGAATTTGCGTGGTGTTTGTTAAATATTTGTCTTATATCCGTAAATGTTTACTTTGTCATAACAAAATGAAAATAAAAATAAAAATATATGTTGCATGCATATCTAGGATTTAATTATGCATTTAATAATTGATTCAAAAAATAAAATCACAAAAATATGTGTCTGTTCTAGTTTTAATATTTCACTGCGTGATTAATGTTTTATCTATGTGTTAAATAATTGTTATAAAGTAATTAATATTTTTGTGAGGTTAAAATTATTTTATAATTAAAATTAGGAATTTGAATTAGAAAATGGAATAAAATATATATATATATATATATATATATAAAATCGGACCTGGATTAAAATCCAGGCCCAAACCAAGTTACCCCCCCCCACAGCCCAATCCAAACAGCCCAGGTCCGGTCCAATTTACACGAGCCAAAACGACAGCGTTTGGGCACGCTTCATCAAGGACCGTTGGATTGAATCAATCCAACGGCGGAGATCTCACCCCTTACCCGTAACCCTTTACCCGACCCTTTGACCCGATCCAGCCTGACCCCGAATTTCAACCAAACGACAACGTTTGATTAAGTGGATTGATCTCAACCGTGCATCTTAATTGATCCAACGGATGAGATCAATCCACCCCACCCCTATATAAGGCCCAAACCCCTACCCCAGCCCCTAACTGAACACCCCCTCCTCTCTACTGTTCATCATCCCTTCCGAAACCAAACCCCTAACCCTAGCCGCCCTTATTCCCCACCGCCTGAAACCCGGCGGCATCAACGCCGCCGGTCACCACCTTAACACCCCAGAACCCCCTGAACACCCTCTATCCGAATATGTTATCCGCTTGGCTCAAATCTCCCTGAAGGTTCTCGAATCTTCATTTGAAGATTCGAGCCAAACTCAGATCTAAACCAAACAGCCCCTAGTTAACACCAAATCACCTCTAGGCTTCCCTCACCCTTGTGTCGTCTTTGTTTCCCTTCGAATCTACCCGGAAATGTTCGGATTTAAAATCCAAGATCTGAAACCCTAAATTTCCAATCTTGGAATCTTTTTCAATACAAATGAAGGATTGAGGTTTAATCGACCTTAGTCAAAGTATTTTCAGTTGAAAATACTTCGACTAAGGTCTATTTATTTCAAAAAAAAGTCAAGTGGAATTCTAGTCTAAATAAATTTGAAGGATTCAGAGGTATTTATCTATTTCTTTTGTGTATTCTACATGAATAATTGTTTGTTGCAATAACCTGTTAATTTTTCATATTTTTGTTTGATTAATTCTGTCATTTTGTCTCATACCCGTATGTTTGATCAAATAAATGAATTGTTTCTGTTGGTTATGTTTGTTCACAATGTGTGTAATCGACTCGATTAAATTCGTCGATTAGTTACATTATGAATTCCCGTTTGTGATAATACTGATTGAAATAATCTGTTTCTATAGACTGTTTGTTGACAATTGTTGAAGATAATCAGTTCGATTAATACTCATCAGATTAAATCATCCTCGATTATATTTCAATAAGTCTGTCAAAAGAATGCTGCGTGTATGTTGAATTTTAAACCAGTTGGTTCCAGGGCATTGTCAGTATATTGACAATGCTCCTGTATTTGTTTGCTTTTTAGTTCAGTTTTGAATTTCAGTTGAAATAATCCTGCATGTTCTGTGTAATGTTAGTGTGTTTTATTCAGGTTCAGTATTCAATTGAGAATCCTCTGTTTAAATTCAATTCTTGTGAATAAATGTGATATACTGTCTCAAATCATAGGATTGGTTATAGCTGTGAGAACAGATTGTAGAATCTGTTCTGATTTTTTCGTATAAAGACAGTAAAAAACAGTAGGTCAGGGGCATTTCTGGGAATGAAACAGTAAAAACAGTGTGTTAGTGCTAGTGTATTATAATGAAATGTTAGTGGCTATAGTTTAAGATAATAATGGGGAACAAGGGATAACGGGGCTGCTTAAAATCAGGATAAGATCATTAAAGTATTCAAAAGCAGTTTTTAATGGAACTTTCTGATTTTAAAAGAAGAAGGGGGTCCAAGAAGCACTAAAAGGAAATAAGACAGACCTGTATAAGTACAGGGACTGGAAATTTGAAAAGGGATCAGATTTTAAGAGGGAATTTGGAGAGAGAAATCAGTTTTCAGACAGAGATTTTAGAGATCAGTTTTCAGAGAGATTTAAGGAGATTTAGATCAGATTTTAAGAGGGAATTTGGAGAGAGAATTCAGTTTTCAGACAGAGATTTTAGAGATAAGTTTTCAGAGAGATTTAAGGAGATTTAGATCAGATTTTGAGAGAGATTTTAAGAAAAAATACACCTAGAGTGAGATAAAAAGAAAGAGAATCAAGCAGAAAATCAGAAATGAAAATCTGAAGAGGAAGAAGAAACAGAAAAGAAACCAAAAGAGAACATTCACACACACACACACACAATCTAACACAGATACAACAGTAGAAACAGAAAAAATCAGAAATAGGAATTTGAAACAGAAAAGAAACTGAAATCTGAAATATTGTTCTTTCGTTGAATCTGTTCGGATTTATTTGATTCCATTGTTCAGTTAAAATCTGAAGTTTCTTTAAAAATACTGTTACTGTGCATCTGGGTTCCTCGGGTCTTATTATTGCTCAAATCTGTGGAAGTACTGATATTCTGCCAGTATTTTGTTACTGCTGCAACTGCTGAAATTTACTTCTTCTACCTTCATTTCCAGGTACTTATCTTTTAAATTCTATGTTGGAAAGAGATTCAGCATGACAAATCAATGAAGCTTGAATTGCAATTCTATTTTTCCATTTATCTAAGTTTGTTATTATAAATTTCAGTTTTGTTTCATGTTGTTTAATATAGTAGTATGTTTGACATGTTAATTATCAGCTGATCATTCTCTTTTGAAATTCATATAAGTGTTGTAATAATATTATCTATTCCAGAATTTCATTAAAGTATAGTTATGATTGAATTGTCAAGATAGGGAATATGACATGAAGTTGGCTATTAATTAAGTTTTACGACATTGTTAGGAGGTATAAAGTATTCTGGGAATATCAAGAAAATGCGTGGTTAGTGTATTTCGATTATTTGGTTGTAGATTAAGGCTAGATGATGATTGGTTGCATTTTATCCATATATGGCGTAATAGTGATTATGGTTAACATCAATAGTAGAAAGTGACATTAGTATATTCCGCTATGTTTGCAAACGTCAAAATATGACGAATAATGTTGTATGCAATATCATCTTATTAAGTCAATTATGTAGATTTGTTCTCTCTCTTAATAACAAATGGCCTGGGAATTTTACAATGCGAATGTTAGTGTTTAGCAATGATTCACATAAATTGAGAATCAAATCGGTTAGATTATATATATACCTTACGTTCAACCATAAGCAGAATTAACAAAATAATTAGGCCTATTAGATTAAAAGCAAGTATATGAGAATAAGATGAGATGTACAAGCACAAATTGCAACACTTTATATCAATGGTAATTAGAAATAGAATTTGCACTAAATAAATAATGAAAAATTGTTCAAAAATACTTCTTCCCTTCATAAATCATTTTTGTTAGTTTCATATACAATTCATTCTTTGGCATATATATATGTTGTATTTGCTAAAAATCATATTTTTATTCTTTTCTTTGAATTTGAATAGTTGGGATGAATATAATTTATACTCGGAAATTATAATCGACGGGCAACATTTAATAAATTGTGAATTCTTTTAAAAGAATTTAAAGGCATCCCTTAAATGTGAATTTCTCAGGAATTTCATATAAAATATGTAGATATAATAAACAATTCGTGGAAAACCCATAATACCATTAAGAATATTTGGCGTAATTAGGGATACGTTCGCGTAACCTGATTATATTGATAAAAGCAATTCGAATTATGCGTACGCGCAATTTCGAGCGAATATTTAATAAAAGGGATTTCTTCGAGGATGTAAAAAATAATTTCATATAACCCGGGATGTGCAGTTCACTGTTTAAATATAAGGGTGGTGACGTTCTTAATTCTATTTTAAATCACGAACATATGAATTTGTAATAAAGGATATAATATGATCAATTATATTGTGTACACGTATGCGTGACATGATCCCCGTAATTATGAAAGGTATATAATACGAATATACGTACGCGTAATTCGTTTATATAATTGTAAACAATAAGTAAAAGCGGTAGTAAAATCATGCAATAAAAACGTATTTAGTAAAAATCAAGATAATTAAGCCAATAATAAAAATAGTTGAGCGACCGTGCTAGAACCACGGAATTCGGAAATGCCTAACACCTTCTTCCGGATTAACAGAATTCCTTACTCAGGATTTCTGGTTCGCAGAATAATAAACAGAGTCATATTCTCCTCGATTCAGGGATTAAAACCGGTGACTTGGGACGCCTTAAAATTCCCAGTGGCGACTCTGAAATAATTAAATAAATTCCGTTTCGACTGTCCTTCAATTGGAGAAAACTCCCCACGCGCCCCGTGGGCGCGGTAAAAAGGAGGTGCGACATGGCGTACTTACATCCTCTTACCTTCCCTTCCTTATCACGAAATGATGTTCATTATAATAGTTCACTAATATAAATAATTATTTAATATTTATTATCGTAATTGAACTTTGACACTTTCAAATATAAAAAACTATAATGTAAACTTTCCTGCTTTTGTTCCGTTTAAATGTTATTCCTAACTAATATATAAACAATTGTAATAATAATATTTATGTGTGATTGAATTTACAAAATATTAGGCTTTACTTAGGAGGAAAATAAAACTAAAAATAACAAAAAAGATGCATATGTTTTCTAGTCTAAATATGCGCTACGTAATCTCTTCAAACACCAAAATTATATAATATAGATAAAAATTAGTCAGTGTATATAGAGATTATTGGGATTTCATGAGGAGAAAAAACAACTAAAAAGCTTTTCTAATATTATTATAAATATTTTATTGGGGAAGGGAAGGAAAAAGAGAGAAAAAAGTGAAAAAGCCACTAAGAAAGTATTCAAATAAATAAAATCAAACTTATCTATGCCATTCACAGTTAGATCGTAATCAGATTCTCGTTCTCATTGTCATTAAATTAAATAACGTATCCAAACAAACTATTTTGCAGCAAATTAATTAGGAACCCCGTTAATAGTTTTTGAAGAAAACCTAGCTAACAGGGATATTTCAATCGTGACTTATTGGCAAATGAGTAGTGAAATTGCTTATTCGAAGTTTTACCTACTGACCAAGTACTATGGTTTTGCGCAAATGGCCATCCTAGCAGAGGATCCTACTAAATATCAGTTTTTTGCAGTTATTTTCTTTGTATTTCATTGTCGTAGATTTAGTAATGGCCGGTGATACTTGTGCGTGATGGTCGGCCCTAGGACATCAATATATCTTGGGCAAAGACATCTATTGTGCAAAAACGTAAGAATATACATTTTCTTGAAACTTTTTTTTTTTTTAACAAATCAAACCGCAAATTGATTTTACCTCTAGAAAATCTAATACCACTTGCAGAAGTTCATTTTGGGCTGCTTGACTTACTTGATTATCAACACAAAACTTTAGCATCACCGCTTACACCTGCACCAAAAAACACAACTTCAACAAAAGGTATGGTTGAAGATATTAATATTTTAGATGAATACAAATAAATAATAACAAATACCGAATATAAAAAACACATACATAGAGAATGGATGGAGATAAACATTGAGAAAGGAGGGTATATAACGTAGGAAAATGAATATTGTGCACTACTTTGGCAAGGAAAAAGGACGTTACAAATCGGTCTATTAAGAAGGTGACATTTGGACTTTTATCATAACACATAAATATGAGTATTTCTATAATTTGTGTGGTTTAAGAGCATAATAAAGTAGGTAATGTAAAAAGTTAAATGCATTATTGAGCTAATTTACTTAGGAAAAACAAACTTAAAAGGCAAAAAATTAAGAAAAAAAGATAAATAAGAATCCTATATTATATATATATAGGATAAATATGAGTATTTCTATAATTAGTGTGGTTTAAGAGCATAATAAAGTAGGTAACGTAAAAAGTTAAATGCATTATTGAGCTAATTTACTTAGGAAAAAACAAACTTAAAAAGGCAAAAAATTAAGAAAAAAGATAAATAAGATATCCTATATATATATATATATATATATATATATATATATATATATATATATATATATATATATATATATATATATATATATATTTGTAGAAACAATTGAATCAATCGCAGCGCGGGCCAATTCCATTCTCATCTCCTCAACGTGGACTTCGCCGGTTGATTTCATCGATCGTCGTTCAATCATCGCCTGCACATGGAGATGAGAATAGAACCAGCGACTCCAGATTCCGATCGTGTCGCCGGAATGGCGTTGAACGTTCCGGTGAATAATGCGACGTCGTTCCTCCCTAAACGCCTTCGCCGACGATTTCTGGTAACCAAAAGCCCTTCCATTATTACCGCCCAAGATATCGAAGCTAAGCTTAAGGACGCCGAATTACGTCGTCAGGTAATTAATTATACTCTATTTTCCTGTACGTTTACACAATTATTGCAAATATGTGATCCTGTTTGCTAGGATAGGAAATTTAGATGGTAACATTTTCTATTTATATTAGTGGCAGCAGAAAGAAAATTGTTATAGAAATTGTTTAAAAATTGAATTTGCATTCTTGACTATATTATTAATGGATTGATATCAAAATTTGGAATGTTCCAAAAACGGAAGGATTGTTACAAGTTTTGTAGTGGAAAGTGAAAATTTAATAAGTTTATGATTTGGCAGCATTCTATTAGGGAAGAATAGTGCCAGTTCATCCGTATGAATAAACGGAACTTTAGAAAGTTGCTAACTTGCCTAGTTCTTGAACAATACAAGATATAGAATGATACTGCAACAAAAAACTTGAGCCTTAAAGGTCTAGTCTGATGTGATATTTGAAATAGTGTGCTTTTCACTTACTTGATTCAGCTAAGTACTCGCTTTAACTTGGTGAGCAATCAAGTTTAGTCAAAACTCGTTGTTGAGTTTTATGCTAAGACAATTTTTTAACTTGAAATGAGTTAACTCAGCCCAGCCAAGTCAAGCTGCTTTGATGGTATAGAGTATAAATGAATGCTAAACTAGGCTAAGTTGACGGATCCTCCAAAACTGCTATCGTGCGTGTGTCAGATCCTTCAAAAGCAACGCATTCTTGGAGGTCTAACATGAGTGCAGCGGCATTTTTGGAGGACCAAATTTATATTGAGTCGTTGACCAAATTTTTAATAAAATGCAGCAATTTTATGAGTTATTGGCGAGCAAGGCACGGCCAAAATTGAGGTCATCGACATGCTCAATTTCGCAGGATGGAGAGCTCAGAAAGCAACTAGAAGCGAAGCTTCTTGCTGCTGAAAAGAAGAGGTAAACGGTTTGGGCTCTTTATGTCAATTTTCTTTATCTCGTATTCTCCTTTTTGATTGATAAACGAGTTTTTTACTTTTGTCATGTTGTTAAGAGTTGAGCTATGATGATCAGAGAAATTAAGCCTTTAATGTTGCACATATGGCCTGTGGCTCTTTTTGATTTTTCAATTGGGAAGGGGTGTAGTGAGTTTATCTCATTTCTAATCCTTATAACTTCATGATTCTTGAACTTTGGACTTTAGACATCTTTTCATTTTTGGGAAGAGAATTGTGCTTTTTCCTGTTTTACGTTCTTAGTTTTCCATTTTTCCGTTGATTAAAAAACATAATGCAAAAAGTTCTTATGGATTCAACTTGTAATTTCAAAACTGAAATATATGGAAATTGATTGACATTTGAAAATAAATAAATAAACAAAATACATTGAAACTGAATTAAAAGGGGAAAATAGAAAGCAGAGCGAAAGGAAATATGTTTTTCCCTTTTCTACCAGCTAGATACTTATGATCAAAGCTTCTCAAGCACTCAAGATTATGCCATTCATCCGAGTTGAACTGCACAGTTCTCTACACTTCTCTTATGTGGTGTTTGATGTTTGAGTTTGGTCATTGCATACTTCAATGTTTAGGGGTTTCCATCCTTTTGATGCTTGTTCCAAAAAATATTTTACTTTGAGAATAAAATGAATATTTCGTGTGCTAGTTTTAGGGATATAGTCATGATACAAGTCTGAGGTTGGGGTATATCGAGAAGAGGTCCAAGGAGGGTAAAAGAAAGAATGTGAGGACTATAATAAGTGTAATTAACCTTTGGGTAAGGGGTGGGCTTCCATGATGACAAGTTGAAGCCCAACCTATTGTTTTACTGGTTGCCGCAATTTAATAATTGTACATGCAACTTTCTACACCTGTCAAATATTGAGAAACTTATGGATGTTAATGGCTTTGTACTTGTTAATTGTTATTCAAGCAGGTTAAGCATCCTTGCAAAAGTTCAGAAGCGCCTGGCAAGACTAGACGAGCTTAGACAAGCGGCTAAAAATGCTGTGGAAATGCATTTTGAGAAAGAACGCGATGAGCTGGGAAATAAGGTCGAGTCACGAGTTCAGCGGGCAGAATTGAATCGGAGTCTTCTTCTTAAAGCTTGTTGGCAACGGAAGGCTGCAAAAAAGGAAAGGATTTCACAGTTGTTAATGAGGAGGGTAATGCAAGAGAGCAAATACAGGGAGTGTGTCCGGGCTGCTATTCATCAGAAGCGAGCTGCTGCTGAAAAGAAGCGGTTAGGATTGCTGGAAGCAGAGAGATCAAAGGCACGTGCAAGAGTATTACAAGTTAAGCAGATAGCAAACTCTGTATTTAGTCAACGGGAGATTGAGAGGATAAGACTAAAGGATCAGCTGGAGGACCGTCTCGAAAAGGTATGTAAATCTAAAGGATTGTGCAAGATTACTACGTGTTCTGTCACATTAATTAGGTAGTAGGCTCTGTAGCACATACAAACTACAAAGACATGGATTCAGGAGTGAAAGTTTGAAGATATAAGGGATCCGACATGAATAGAAGGCCAAATAAAGGGGAAAAAACTTACAGAGGGAATTTTCATAAGATATACAAAAACTCAGAGAAGCATTCCTGCTTTTGCATTTGTTCTAACCTCACAAGTAATAGAGCTCAAGTCGTTGAACATTGTTTTGGGCATAAGGGTTGTTTTGAAATCAGATTAAAAATTAAAAAGAGCATTGATGAGTTTGACATGCTAAACGAGAGCATTTAATTCTACACCAATTGTCTAAATCTATTCATGTACCTATCTTCTCCGAAGCTAAGGCTTGGTCTGATAATGGTAATCATAGAGTCTGTTTTTCATTAGTTCTTTACTACTAAACCAATTTTTACCCTTTCATAAAGTTCCTTCTATATACATAAATCTATTCATCACATAAACATCATACATGAAAGTAATGTCCTCTTGGGGTCTAGTAGAGTAATGTGTCCACGTTCAATTAATGCATTAAAAAGGTAAGACAACACCGGGTTAGCATGAGACATGTGCCTTGAGTTTTGTTTGACTGGTGTTACCGACAAACATGTTCACAACCCAATAGATTTGGCGTCCGTTCTTATTGGATTTTAAATTTTTTCTCACATGAAGAAAGTGCAAGCTATCATTGCTTTACCAATGTCTAATATTGTTGTAATCGCTAGGCTAAGAGGCTTAGAGCAGAATATTTAAAGCAGAGGAGAAGTCTACTAAGTTCACGTCGCACCTGTTCAGACATAATTGCGTGGGGGGAGTTTTTGTCTATTAAGCTAGCAAGGTAAATTTGGAGCTCTGAGCTACTTTCTTTATGTTTGCATGTATTGTTCTTTATGTTTCTTCTTGTAGATCACCAATGTTGATATCAATTGTAAACTAAAAGTAGGCATTTGTCATTTGCCCTTAATTAATCAAGGAAGAAATCAGTGAACTGAATGGAAAGTCGAGTTCCAGACTATTCCATCCCTTCCTTCAGCAAATATGTTTAGAAGTAGGTTGGAAGGGGCATTTCAAGAACTTTTATTGCTGCAACATGCTAGGTTCAATTGGGCAATAGCAATGGTATCTAAGTTTATTAGGCTTCCATAATGTGAAATGGGAGTGTATGTTGTACTAAACTTCGATATCTTTTCAAATAAGCTCTTGAGAAAGTTCATAATTCGTGCACACGAGTGTGTGATCTAGCAGCCAATGAAGTGGGTGAAAACCATGGGTGACCAGGGTTTAAATCTCAACATAGACAAAAAACTCTAGGTGATATTTTCCCATATGTCTAAGTTTTGATGGGCAGATTTACTTTGTATACGTGCTGGTGGGAGATAGCAGGGATCCAATGGAATAATTAATAGTCGAGGTGCGGGAAAGCTGGCCCAGATACTACCGTGTAAAAAAGAAGGGATAGTCATAATTCTTGCATGGCATATATTGTCATATTACACTACGTCTATTCTTTTATTAGCACTCTATCTCTCTCTCTTGTGGTTCTGAGGAGTTAGGCTGTGGCTTTGAGGTCAGTTTGCATCTTAAAGATATCTTACAGTTTACTCAAATATGTAGTTGGTTCTACAAATTATGGGAGGGATGGCGTAATCAACCTGTTCCTGTACTGAATTCTGTACCATGCATTAACGATAAAGCAAATGACAAGAACAGCTTGCCCTTAATTACATCCTCTTCCAAGAAACAGTAAACTCCGAAGCATATCCTAGGAGTTGAGAATATTGCTTGATGGTTAAAATACAAAGCAATGATTTCTGCTCTTTTTCTTTGAGAAATACATATTCTTTTTATTTTTAAGAAAAGAAATATACGTCACAATCTTAATTTAAAAAAGAAAAGACAAAAGGAATACATTGCAATCTTTGTGTTTGTTCCCTCTGTTCTGATGTGCTAACTACCGCTGTGAGGTGGTGTCTTTTCCGATTTTCATACTTGGACGTTCTTGTATGTAAAGAGGAACTCAATAGTCTATCTTATAATGTACATATATAACTTGTTATTTATTGGCTTCCTCAATAGCATGGGTCATGCATTGTGGTTGTCCTCTTGCATTCCTCATTGTAGCCTTATATGCAGTACCTCAATAATTATTATGATTTCCAGGTGCTGGAGGCGGTTCATCCAACTAAGACGAACAACTTTTTCATTGGCTAATGCATATATGACCCTAAAAGTTAACAGAAAATCTGTTGAAGGAATGCCTTTTGAGCAACTTGCAGTGAAAATGGGGTCAAATGCGACCATCCAAAAGGCAAAAGGGTTGCTCGATCGACTGGAGTGCCGCATTAGTATCAAACATGAGCTTCTCGGTTCCAGAGATGTACTTTGTTTTGAAAATATTGATCATCTTCTTAAGCGTGTCGCTTCTTCAGGCCCATCTAAAGGGAGAGTGGCTGCTCCAGTCAAGTTATCAAGGTACCCAGCCAGAGTAGTTCTCTGTGCATATATGATTCTGGGACATCCAGATTTAGTTTTCACTGAAAAGGGGCAGTCCGAAGTTGCTCTTGCTGAATCTGCTGGAACCTTTGTTAAAGAGTTTGAATTGCTGCTTAAAATTATTATAGGAGGTCCCATTGAATCTACAGGAGAAGAAAGTGCAGCTAGGCTGGCTTTTACTTCTCAGCTAAAAGCTTTTGATAAAGCATGGTGCTCTTATCTGTTTCACTTTGTGATGTGGAAAGTTAAGGATGTCAAGTTGTTAGAGGAGGATTTGATAAAAACTGCTTGTCAACTGGAGCTCTCCTTGATGCAGACTTGCAAGCAGGTTATGGGAGATTACAATGATCTCACAGTTGAATTCAGTTCTTTCCAGAGGCAGGTGAGCGTTGCAGACATGATTTGTTGTGGAAATTCAACTTTGATGACTCTCATTCCCTTGTTCCGATACTGAATGTCCATCTTTTCATTTTTGTCGTCCCAATAATGTCCACTTTCCTAAAAGTTGAGATTTCTACTTCGTATTGGCAGTTTGTGACATTCTGTTTGTTATATAACGCAAACAGTCTTGTTTCAAGTTACTTCACAGCTGCCTTTCAGGTTTTCAGTCTCAGGAAAAATTAATTTCAAGTTTTGGCCTCTCATTCTTCCCACTTGTCTATATTAAATTATTATCTTTATTATAAGTATTCTATATAACAAATTGTTTATATTTTCAAAATTTCGTTTTATTGATTTTCTGGTGAAAATGGAACACTGAATTGGGGATGGATACTACATGTCGATTGGCTCAATCCTATGAAGCTAACTTACTGTTACAGGTGATTGAGAATCAGAAACTTATTTGGGCAAAGGTTCAGCTGCTGGGTGGTAATGCTGGGCTTGAACGTCTGGAACATGCTCTTTCTGAGCTGCGGTCTAGGTTTATTGACTCCATGGAGACTGCTTCTCCTAGTTTAGCTGGTTCATTCGACAACTCTGATATCAAGAATTCAGGGGAGTTCGATGTAAATGAAAGGTTTAATGGTACACAGGGCATTTCTTGCCCCGTGTCTGTGGAAGATGATTCATATTTGTGCGACAAAGGTGGTTCTGGAACCCTTCATAAAAGCATATCTACTGGTTCATTACTTGCGACAGAGAATGAAGTGCTTGTGAATAAAATTGTCCACAAGGGTTGTGGCTTGGAGATCATTAGTGAAGACCAAGAGAGTGTTAAGGTAAATAACCTGCCTTTAGTTAATGGATAGTTGTTTCATCTCTATTATGTAGTTACCTAATCTTGTTAAGCTTTTTGATATAAACTGAGAATAATTAGCTACATTATCTTGCTCTGTGTTTATAGGCTAGAGTGAAAGAGACAATGGAAAAGGCTTTCTGGGATGGTGTTATGCAATCCTTGAATCAGGATAACCCTGATTACAGTTGGGTTCTCAAGCTTATTAAGGAAATACAAGATGAACTATGTGAGATGTCTCCTCCGAGTTGGAGACAGGAAATAGTCGAAACCATTGATATTGCTATCCTATCACAGGTACTAAATTTGCTGGTACAATTAGATAGCTGCCCACGATAGCGGTTTGTTAATGTTGCTTACTGTCTGACTTGCTTTTGTTTCTTATTTTTCTCATATTATCAGGTTCTAAACTCAGGCACATTGGACATGGATTATTTTGGAAGGATCTTGGAATTTGCATTGGTTACTTTGCGGAAACTCTCAGCACCATCATATGAAGATGAATTGAAGAGTAATCACCAGAAATTCCTTAAAGAGCTAGGTGACAGTAATCAGGGTGGAGAAAACACTTCTTTGTTTGCTGCTTTGGTTATCAAGGGTTTGCAATTTGTTCTAAGGCAGATTAAGGTGAGTATTAAATAATTACTATTTACTCTGGTCTGAATTCTTTTTGGATGGAAAAGAAAAAGTAAAGGAAGAGACTGTAAGATGTAGTTTAGAGAGAGAAACTTTCTGAGTATAGAGAAAGAGAAGGAACAAAAGAATGTAAACATCTTTCGATTCTTAAGCCCTTCACATTTCATTACTTGTTGAAAGGTTTGAATTTCAATGCTAAACCAAATAGGTCAGATGGCAAACTATTTAATTCCTATCTATTGCTTAACACCAATTTTTTGCCAGCTCTCGACACATTTTGCCTCTTGTAACACATTATTAAGTGCTCTTAATGTGGCCCAGTCAAGACGAGTTATGCCACATTCTTTTTTTCCTTCTCAAAAAAAAATGTGGCATAACTTGTTTTGACTGAGCCTCCTTGAATAAATGCAAGTCGAAAATTGAGCTTAATTGTCTTAAATGAATCCTGATTTTTGACTTTCAACCAGGAAATAAGAAGAAAGAGAAATCATTATATTGGCCTTCTCTGTGCTGTAACTTGTCCTTATGTGAGTATTTTGATTTGATGATTCCTAACATATTCCTTCAGAAACTCAAAGGTGAAATAAGCAAAGCACACATCAAAATGTTAGAACCTTTCATCAAGGGACCCACTGGTGTTGAATATCTTAGAAGTGCTTTCTCCAATCGTTATGGTCCTCCTGTTGAGGCTCCTATCTCTCTACCATTGGTGAAGCAATGGCTCTCTGCTGTCATGTTAGTGGCTGAGCAAGAGTGGGATGACCACCTGAATTCATTGTCAGCTCTGAGGTTGAGCAGCGGGGCACATTCTTTGGAGAAAGCTCCAATCACACTTCGAGCTGGAGGTAGCTCTCTAAGGATATCAGAAGATCCTCCAAACCTGAAGACCAATGGTTAGTAACTTTGATACTTTCATTTTCTCGATCTCTATCTGTGTTTATGTGAAAGTACCTAAACACAACATAAGCATTACTCATTTTTTTTTTTTATCACAAACCTTGTGTTTCAGCAGTCGAACAACCAGAATGCAAGGGAGAGAAGGTTGATCTGTTCTTAAGGCTCGGTTTGTTGCAACTTGTCTGTGAGATTGAGGGATTGACTGTGGAAACACTACCAGAGACTTTGAAATTGAACTTCTCCAGATTGAGAGCTGTCCAAGCTTTCCTCCAGAAAATCATTGTAATCTGTACTAGGTGCTCTTATTTTTCTTTCCTTTCTTCTAGCTCCTTTCTCCTGCATATTTCGATTATGTACAATACACATTTTAATATTTATGATGCTCCTCTTTTCTGATCAGAAGTTTAATTTCTTCATTCTCCTCATTGTGGGGTTGTGTTAATGTCTCGTAAGTTGCATTTCAGAAGGGCTGTTGCCTGTTGGTCTCATCCTAAAGCAAAAATGCTCTCTTCAATATTTTGTTGGTTTAGATCCTATTTTTGGTCAAAGGAAACTGTCTTTGGTAATTCACAAGGGTTTCCTATTAGCTATAAATGTAAAATTTAATTCTAATTTTGGACATTTTAGGGAAAATGATGGATTTCGCCTATAGGTAGCTACATATTAAAGCAGTATGCATTATTCTTATATCTGTTGCAGCTGTGAGTTAGGCTAGTATATATATGGTCACGAAGTTGTGGATACTTTCAACTGGGTGAGATGTAGACTTTAACATATGATGAGGGAAGTCTTAATAGAATATGCTGGTCAATCTTCAATTCCTCAAGAGGTCCATTGTGAGTAGTACATCTGCTTTAGAGTTAGAAAATGGTGAATTGCAACTTTCCATCGTTAAACTTGTTACTAGTGTCAATTCACTTGCTATCCATGACTCTTTGCTTTCAACTGGAAGGTTTGGTTTGTTGAAACCCTTTGAGGTTTTGCCTTGTGATGTTGCCCTTTGGGTAGCTCGCTCCCAACATAGGAAAAAGGACAGGGGATATGGTGGAGGAGGACCTCTTTGCTTATTATATCCTCTGCTGATTGGTTTTTTCGTTTTTGCAGCATATTGGTTTTGCGGCAGACTCTTCTTGCTGAATCTCTGGTTACCAGCCCCTCAGACATGGAAGATATAGTAGCTAAATCTGTTAAAAGGTTGTTTGAACTTCTCGATAATGTGGAGGATGCTGGTATAACTGAAGTTGTGGAGACAATGGACCTTTGCCTAGAAGGCGATGAGCCAGAGAAGCGCCAAGCAAGGAAGGAGATCATGGTGAACGTGTTGGCGAAGAGCTTGCGTGCAGGGGATGCCATTTTCACTCGAGTTTCCCGCACTGTTTTCTTGGCAGCTAGGGCAATTATACTTGGAGGAAGTGGAGCTGAGGGTAGGCGATTGGCGGAGAACACCCTGAAACGTGTCAGTGCCACTATACTCACAGGAAAGCTGGTTGATGCCATGGAAAATCTGTTGGTTGTGGCTACTGTATCAGCCAGCATTCATGGTTCATGGTATCAAGAGTTGATAAAAATATGAGAGATTTGTAGCTTATTAGCACACGCTTCTTCAAAAAACTGTCAGTGCATTTATACATGTATAGGACTGGAAGGTTGATTTTCCTAAATGCCATATAATGTATTATGAAAGATTTCAACTTCTTGGATTGAGAAGTGTTTGATGGGCGAAAGTAAATAGAAATGGAGCTATTTATAATTGGTGTTTCCAGATATGGCATTTGTGATAATTTTCTCTCCAACCTCGTCCATGCCTCTGTTAGTGAATGTGCTTGTTTTAAGTGACTTTTACACCAAAAGCCATAAGTTAGGAATTTTAGTTTTTGGCTTTTGGCTTGATTTTGTCATTTTAGTTTAAAAACAAGTGGTTAAAAACACTTTTTTACTTTATCCAAACACTACAAAATGTCTTAAAAGCTATTTTAGCTTAAAAACACTTATAATAAGCCAATCCAAACGGGCTGTTAGCTAAAAGGAAAAGAAGCAATGAATTTTATAAGATTGTCCAATCTTCTTGTTTTTATTGATAGAGAAGTTTCAATAATTAAAAAGTGAAAGTATATTCAGAATTATATATGTATTTAATACGGAAAAGGGTCAAAAATACCCCTATCGTATGGTAAATGGTTTATAAAAGCCCCCGTCCATCTATCCGTCTGAAAATATATAGGACGTTATTTCTAAGTTCAAATTTACCCCCGCGACTAACGGAATTCCATATGTGCATCTCATTAACTGATGTGGCCTTATTTCATTGGTCCACATGGATCAGTGGGGCTAACATTATCTTTGGGTATTTTACCCATTAAACCGATCCGACCCATTTTCATTACATATGGGTCAGTCTTTTAACCGAATTCGGTTATACCTTTGATGGATCAAGAATATAATGAGGTGATCACTCCTATCTATTATGTTGAAGAACCAACAGAGGAATCTGAGGTGCAAACTCAAGAGGCTGTTGGTGCAGAGAATGGTTCGTCGTTGTTGGGGCTAACTACTTTTTCTCAAATTCAAGAAGCGATAATCGCTGACTTTCAGAACGCAATGCAAGAAATTAATATTCCTAAAATAATGGATAGATTGGATGAAACTATGGGTAGTGACACACTATTGGAGAAAAACCAGACACGAGATCAAGAAAAGGTTGTTCTTTTGCTCTTAATGAGGAGCATAATATTGCATTTATGGAATCTGAAGCCAAGACTACAAGTTTCCTTGAATTACTAACTGGTTGAAGGGGTTATGCTATGGGAAACAATCAGGTGCAACTGGCACCTGATCAATCAACTACAATAACAAAAACTATGCCTCAATTCCTAGCTGGAAGTTGGGATCAACTGTATGAATCTTCACTGTCCATGTCGTTGGTACCTGAATCGACTATTATGGTAAATTCTAATGAAATTACAACAGGTGAATGTGACACAACACCCTGTCCTATTCAACCAACAACTGATATTGCCCTGGATTTTGAGGGACCAACAACCACTAGTGAATTTAGAAAGAAGAGTAGAATTTTTAAACCAGAAAATCAAGAAAATGGTGAAGAAATAGGGCTTGATTTAAGAAACAAAGTAAAAGGGGACGGGGGTTTATATAATAGGGAAGGGGTAGGGGTGTTCAAAACCGAACCGAAATCGAAAACCAAACTGAAACCGAAGCTTAATGGCTTATTGGTATCGGGTTAACGGTTTAACGGACAGGGAACAGATTGAGATTTTTTTATTAACGGCTTATCGGTTTGGGGGCGGATTATTCAATTTTCTTAACGGATAGTCCGTTAACCCGTTAAGAATATATATATAAAACCCTTCCACTTCCAGTACTCTATCTCTAACCCTAGTCTAGGGACTGTAACAACAGATGCTCATGCGAGCTAGTTATCAATGATAGAGTTCCCCACTTGGATTAAAGCCAAAAAGACATAGTCTTAGAGCTTTACGGTAATTTATTCTCACTCGGTCATCCTGTCATATCTTTGACACTGAGCTCATCTTCTCATAAGCTCATGTGATACTAAGCTTAGCGCCTCTCATGACAGTTGACAGATGTACACTTTAACCTTAGAACAGTCGTGTCAACTTGCTTGAGCTATTCAAACATTCTCTGTAACACACCTATTCCACTAAATAGAAGGAAACTTTTAGTAATTAGTACTTCATAAGAAGTCATACACCATCAGACCTCCTTAAAGGATATATATAAGTGTACATATCTTTGTCCTTGTCCAACGTCTTACATTAACCTTATCATGGTTGCCACTCTCTATGCAATGTGTTTTAATTTTTTTAACTCTAAAACACATGACATACTACATCATTCTTATGTAGGCCGATAAACCGTCCGATAAGAGCTAAACCGATACCAATCCGCCCGATATCTTATTGGGTGGCTAGCGGATTAATACATTTAAAAGCTGATAACCGATAAGTCAAACCGTTAAGAGTAAATAACCGTCCAATCCGCCCGATAAGCAGTCCTAGGAAGGGGTATACTTTTACCGTTTGTATTTTACCGTTGAAATAGTTTTTGGTCAGTATATTTTTAATGTTCACACGCTCAACAGCAGTGATGCTCACTTTATTTGCCATGTCAGTCGGACGTGTTAAAATGGTACAGTAAAAATAGAGTTAAAGTGTTCCGATGGTAAATGACTTAGTTGAGGTGTTCAAGTGGAATTTTTGGGATAGTTAAAGTGTCTATCTATGTATTCCGCAAATGTTATTTTAGTATATGCCTTTTAAAATAAATAAAAACATCAAATTCTACTCTCTTTTTTTAAAAGCCAAAGATAATGTCATACGTAAAAATAACATATTTTTGGAAGCTTTAACATTGGTTTTTTTTTGAAAGAAAAAAGATTACTCATGATAAATGAATAAATAGAGTACATCGTTTCTATTATTTAATTCCTAAGTTTCCACATTCAAGACAAATTATTGGGGATTGTTTGTGTTTGAAGAATTAATTCAATGATTTGTCCTTCCAGGGACTAGGCGGAACGCTAATAAAGTGGCTCTCTTTCTTGCTCGTCAGGGGCGGATTTACATGGTGGCAAGCGTGTCACAGGACACCGCTTTGTTGAATTTTTTTACTATTTATATATATATAAAAATAATAAATAAAACAGAAATACAAGATAAATTATTAAAAGTGACACCACTTGCAACAAAACATCTCAGTAGTCTAGTGGTTGTTTGCTTCAAGTATTATGTGAGAGGTCTTGAGTTTGAACTTTCTTGGCTCCACAAAATATTTTTTGACTGTTACGGCCCTTTTACTAAAAATAGTGACACCACTTAAAATCCTGCTTTAAGAAAAAATCTGCTAAGTTCCCACATATTAACACTTTTTTTATTTACTACGAATAATTTCTACATATTAACAATTTCTGTTGCCTTTTAAAATGCAATATAAACATTAAATTCTATAAAATAAAATAAAAACTCAAGAATACACAAAAATAACATATATTTCACGGTAAGATTGACAAAATATATTAATTTGGAAATTCTTTTAACTCTCTTGTTTGTTTAGATTACTACAAGATAAATGAGTACATAGAGTACAATGTTTTATTATTTAACTTGTATGTTTCCATATATTTACAGTTCCTTTTGTATTGGGAAAAAACTGAATTTACATTGAAGGTGACGTAGCATGACATGAGGAATGATCAAAACATGATGATCAGTTAAGAGGCACGAGTGACAACAGATACGGGGAAAGAAAAGCTAAATAGGCACGAGAGACAATTCGAATAATACAAGCTTCGTACCTATTTAGGTCATTTAAAGCCAAGAGATCAGAAGGCATTGAAGACATGGATATGATGACGAAAAGGAGTCCAAATTCAATATTAAAAACCCAATACGTTAGAGAATTGGTATTAAATAGGAATGATTGTGTAACGTCTTATTTAATGTCATTTATTGCTCATAATTGTCTCATTAAGACTAAGGTATTACTCCTTTACTTAGAATCGACTATAAAAAGAGGAGGACTCGTCATTTGTAAGGACAGAGAATATCATAAACATTACATTGGAGTACAAACCTATTTACTGCTTATGTGTCATTCTCAAAAAGTCTATTATTTCTTTTTCGTCTCCTGATTATCAGTAGCCCGAATTTCTATTTGTCTTTAGCTTTGACCAAAGAATCACATTTTTGGTTAAACAACTTTATTTCACAACGAACAATTTCGACCGTTAGAAGAAAGTTTCCTAAATTGTTACAAGTTTGGATTCCTACAAAGGCAAGGATTTCAGTAAAAATTTGTTGAATACACTTGGGCTTCACGTACTTCCCTAAAATCGAACTCATTGCCGTTGATCATAATCAACTTTTTCTTCTATAAATTCAAAGCATATATACGCATAAGTCATGTAGCCCTATTTTATCACTCAAAATTAAACTCTCTAGTCTTGGCCGCTGGGATTATACACTTCTTTTTTATTCGTCTTCATATTCAAGAAACAATGAATATGATGGTGTTAGATGATGTTGGAGAAGGATATCGATTTCGTCCGACGGATTCAGAGTTAGTGAAATTTCTTTTGAGGTTTGTTGCTAAGCAAGAATTGCATGACAATGGTTTTATAGCCATGTACGATGTTTACAAACAAGAACCTTGGGTAACTTACAGTCATGGCCATTCTACTGGAGGAGTAGAAGATAATTGGGACACAAGTATTTACCGTTATTTTATTACACCAAGGAAGAAGAACAAAGGAAGGTTTCGTAGGACTGTTGGAAAAAGAGGTGGGACGTGGAAACAACAAGATAAGGGAAAAGCTGTTACTATAAAGAGTTGTGATCAGAGGAAAAGAGATTTGATTATTGGACGAATGAAGAGTATGTGTTATACTGAGAAGAATAATACTAAGTGTATTAATTCTGATGATTATAATGATGGTAAGTGGCTAATGAAGGAATATGTGTTGTCTGATCCTATTCTTAATAAGTTCAGTAATTCGGAGCGTAAAGATTATGTTATTTGTGCCATAAAAAAGTTGCCTAAAAGAAGTACTACTTGTAATTTTAGTCAGACTAGTAATGTTACGACTACTATGGAGTCATGTTCTGAACAAGAGAAGGTGGATACTGAGGTCACTTCTGATATGAATAATTATGTTGATCAGCCATTGATGGATCAGGATTATTTTGTTGAGAAAGCAATAGTAGAATCTGTTGAACCATTAATGGTGGAAACTGTTGGGATAAATTCGGTTATGCCTTTGATGGATCAGGAATATAATGGGGTGATCACTCCTATCTATTATGTTGAAGAACCAACAGAGGAATCTGAGGTGCAAACTCAAGAGGCTGTTGGTGCAGAGAATGGTTCGTTGTTGTTGGGGCTAACTACTTTTTCTCAAATTCAAGACGCGATGATCGCTAACTTTGAGAACGCGATGCAAGAAATTAATATTCCTAAAATAATGGATAGATTGGATGAAACTATGGGTAGTGACACACTATTGGAGAAAAACCAGACACAAGATCAAGAAGAAGATTGTTTTTTTGCTCTTAATGAGGAGCATAATATTGCATTTATGGAATCTGAAGCCAAGGCTACAAGCTTTCTTGAATTACTAACTGGTTGCAGGGGTTATGCTACGGGAAACAATCAGGTGCAACTGGCACCTGATCAATCGACTACAATAATAAAAACTATGCCTCAATTCCTAGATGGAAATTGGGATCAGCTGTATGAATCTTCACTGTCCATGTCGTTGGTATCTGAATCGACTATTATGGTAAATTCTAATGAAATTGCAACAGGTGAATGTGACACAACACCTTGTCCTATTCAACCAGCAACTGATATTGCCCTGGATTTTGAGGGACCAACAACCACTAGTGAAGTGCACACGCAAGAGGGGGGTGAGTTAGTACAACTCGACGAGGGTACGTGTAACGAGGAGGATGTTTTGACGGGGGAAACAATGACTGAAACGGAATCCAGCTTTTTTTCTGATCTAATGGACGCCATGTTAGATAATGCGCCTATGACGGAAAGATTGGCTGCAATGAGGATGAATCAGACAGTAATGTTGGAGCAACAATCTTGGGAGTCTAAGATGCATTTACAAGAGATGCTGCTATAAGTTTAAGCTAACTTAGTAGACAGTATTAGCTAGGTTCAATTCTTGACTTTGAAAGTGTATCTAATGTTTCTCATGGATATGTCTCTAACAAATTGTAATAATTTTTCCAGCAATTCATTTGAGATTTGAACAATAATTGTTGTAGATACTGCACTTTTGAAGTAATAGCAGTAGTTTCAAGTTGTTTTCTAATTAGTCATTTGGTTTGCTACTTCTGAGATGCTATGTAATGCTATTAGTAAGAATTTAGTGTTCAATTTTTTATTTAGACAAAGATTCTTTTGCTGATACTGTTAAACTAATAAGCTTGATCATGTGTTACAAACTGTCTAAACTAATTCTAGTACTGAAAGAGAAGAGAAGGTGCTTAGCTCTACCATGTTTTAGATCTTTTCTCCTTTCTTTCTTTTTCACATTTCATCATATGAGAATTTGGCTCCTTTTGCCACTTACACATCTAAATTACATGGCCGGAGCTAGTGTACATGTTACAAAAATACTGTACTTGTGTTAGAAATTTATTAAATACACTAATTATTAATATCTAGAAACTAATATCTTAAAATCTAATATTTGACTAAACTTACTAATATTATCCTTGTACTTCACTTTTCCACTAAAACCTTAGTGGGAAGTGATAATAACGCCAAACATTAAGTGGGTAATTTTGATACTCAAGTCATGGGGAACATCAAAACTGATGCATGTTTGAGCCATTTGAAATTCACTTAGGTCTAGAAGAAATCACATGAAACTGATAATGAAAAACAAGATCATGTTCGGTTCCTTTTAATTCGTTGCGCGCACGCACACAAATGAAATCGTATAAAGACAATGCGTATTTTGATTTATTTAACTATCGTGCAAATATTTTACCATTAAGATTCAAACAGTCTCTTGTTACAGATTGTATATTAATCTATTATTATTATAGGATATCCCCTTTCGCGAATGACTATTTATCCGAGTGATTTCTCATTTGCGAAGGCAAACTTGATCTTTAAAGAAATACTGATCTATTGCGACAACTAGAGATCCTTTATCTACAACAACAACAACAACAACAACCCAGTATAATCCCACTTAGTGGGGTCTGGGGAGGGTAGTGTGTACGCAGACCTTACCCCTACCCTGGGGTAGAGAGGCTGTTTCCAAATAGACCCTCGGCATCCTTCCCTCCAAGAACTTCCCATCTTGCTCTTGGGGAGACTCGAACTCACAACCTCTCGGTTGGAAGTGGAGGTTGCTTACCATCAGAGCAACCCCTCTTGTCTAAATATCCAAGAGATCCTTTATCTAGTTTCTTAATATCCAATTGCATGGGCTGTGATAGACAATGAGTCAAAAACATCTTGGAGTTGGTTTATAAACAACTTAATATCTGATTTGGAGTTAGGAGATGAAGCTGGATTAACAGTTATGTCTGATACGCAAAAGGTATTTTACCAAAACTTTTTGGTTTAAATTTCTACTTCATGTGTTATTATTTTGTTTTATTCATCTCTATTTTGTAGGATTCTGTTTGATTCATTCACATTCATGAATTACTACCAAGTTTCGAGCATTGAATGTGTGCTAGGCGCATATGGTCTAACTGATCAAAAATTTGGAGAGGTGAGCAGATGAGAAAGAAATATTGGAGGTATTCTAAGGCTAGTTTTGAGGTGAAGTTGAAAGAAGAACTTATGCTTTGGGAAAACTTGGAAAAAATATATGTGAAAGCCTATTGAAGTATAACAAAGAGTATTGGTGTAGAGTTGTTTTTTTCTTGAATACTTCAAATGTGATATTGTAGAAAATAATATGTGTGAGACCTTTAATTTTTGGATATTGGCACCTAGGCACCAGTCTATTATTAGCATGTTAGAGGACATTAAATATAAAGTAGTTAGGAGACATGTTGATATACAAAAGTTTGCAGAGACTTGGATTACATACATTTCTCCTATGGCAAGAGTGATTCTAGAAGAAAATAAGGAGTTTTCTAGGAAATGCAAAGTTTTTGTGGTTTGGTAGTGATGGGTTTGAGGTTGATGAGTATGAATACATATATAGAGTGAACTTGAGGAGAAGAACATACACTTGTAGATCCTAGCAATTAATATGGATCCCTTATGCACATGCAATATGTGCAATCTATCACCAAGAAGAAGAACCATATAATTATGTGGATAACTAGCATAGAAATGAGACATTTCTCAAGGCATATCAATACTTCCTTGAATCAATCCCTAACATGAAGATGTAGCCTGACATTAATAACATGGTAATTGAGCCTCCAACACCAAAGCCAATGCCAGACAGGCCCCAAAAAAAGAAGAAAGACCAAGAATGAACCTTAAAAAAAGAAGTATGGCAAGTGTCACGACCCGGTTTGCCCTCCGTGAACCATCGTGATGGCACCTAGTCTCTACGACTAGGTAAGCCTAATTTGCGTAAGAAAAACCAAAATTTACGGAAGTAAATAATTTAAGACAGAAATAAAGTAGTAACAGTGTTTAAATGTGCCGCTTGGCTTACACCATGTTTCACCCTTAATACTAATATATAAATCTAAGACCCGGAAACCCACGAATCACAAGATAAGATCAATACTACATAGCTCTAACTCCGGAATGTCCAATAAGAACAGGAAAGTACAGAAGGGCTAAATACTAAAAGCAGGAATAGAAAGGGACTTCTCGGTTTGCGGAATTGACAGTTGTACCTCGAAGTCTCTAGAGCAGTTGCCTCCCTCAAGGATGGTAGGCCTGAGTAGAAGTACCTGGATCTGTACATGAAACATATGCGTAGAAGGGGGATGAGTACACCACAACGATACTCAGTAAGTGCCAAGCCTAACCTCGGTCGGGTAGTGACGAGGAACGTTAAGGCCCTACTGAGGTTAAATATTATATAAGGGTTAACAGTGTGGAATAAAACAGTATAAATAAGTGCAATAGTAAGAAATAATATAGAATTGATAGAACAACAACAACTAGAACAGAGACAAAACAAGCCATGGAAAAATATACAGCTCAACACAGAGATAACAACTGGGGCACCTTCTAGGATATCGTCATGTAGTCCCAATTACAACTGTCCAGTGGATCTCCTGGGATATCGTCTCGTAGTCCATCATATATATGTCCGAAGGATCTCTCGGGATCCCGTCCCGTAGTCCAACTATCAACGTGCGGGGATCTACCGGAATCCCGATCCGTAGTCCCAAATATAAATACTCAGTACTAGGGGAATCTACAGAGTGCATTCCCGTAGTTCCATTTAACTGTGCAGGGGGATCTATCGGGAATCTAACCCGCATTCCCAAAGTAAATGTGCAGGGGTATCTATCGAGAATCTAACCCGCGGTCCCAAAGTAAACAGACAAGGGAAGCTACCGGAATCCCACATCCGTAGTCCCAATATAAATACACAGCCGCAACAAGAAAATATTCAGAGAAGGGAAATTTCATATTAAGGCAACAAATAATTCTAGCCTAGCATGCTGCACAGAGTTCAGGTAAACAGATTGAACAATTAAAGCAATTAAATCACTTAGACATGCTTTCCTAAGCTAATAACGAGCTTAATAGTCCAAATAATAAAAGCAGGAGAAGGAACATACTGATAATCACTTAAAGAAAACCGGATTTCCAACAATTTGTACAAGTACGCACTCGCCACCTCACGTACAAGGCATTTCAATTACCAAATATATCAATCCTAAGGGGAAGATCCCCCACACAAGGTTAGACAAGCCACTTACCTCGAACCGGATCAAAATCAACCTGACACCACATCTTTGCCACGAGTACTCGACTCCAAATGGCCCAAATCTATTCAATTCATTTGCATAATGTAAATAACACTTCAAGTAACTGATTCTACAATTAAATTCTAAGCTAATACGCGAAATTGTGTAAAATGACCAAAACGCCCATCGGGTCCACGTCTCGGAATCAGGGTAAAATTTATATTTTCAAAAACCTCGTACTCTCACGAGTCTATACATAACAAGAACACTGAAATCGAAGTCCAAATGATCCCTCATATCCTCATTTAAAGGCCTCTTAAACTCAAGCCCTAATTACCATTTTTTCCCCAAATTTCACACCACTAATTAGGTCTTTAATCACATAAAAATGAGTTATGAAGTCAAAAATATTACCTCTAAGTGATTTCCCCTGAATCCCTCTTCAATCCTCTTCAAATATTTTTCAAAATCGCCTAACAATGGAGGAACCTAGGCTAAAATTCGCGAAATAAACCTTTTAAAATATTCGGCCCAGGCATTTAATTGCTTCTTCGCGAACGCGGTCAAAGCCTCGCGTTCGCGAAACACAAAAATGACGTTGACAAAAAGTTCTCTTACGCGAACGTGACAAGGCCCTCGCGAATGCAATGCTTTACCCGTCTAACTTTCGCGAACGCGATGAGTAAATTCTACTGGGCCAAATTTCCTCCTTAGCGAACGCGAAGCCCAGTCGCGAACGCGATTCACAAGTATCCAGCCCTTTGCGAACGCGAAGGCTTAATATTTTCTTCCTCAAATGACTCTTCACGAACGCGAGGTTCCACTCCCGAATGCGATGGGTAAAATTCCTCTGCAATAGCTGAATAAAATCTGCAACTTTTTAACAACTTAAAATGATCCGTTGAGCATGCGAAACACACCCGAGGCTCCCGTCACCTCAACCAAAGGCACCAACATATCATAAAACCTTATTCAAACTTGTACGGATCTTCAAAACACCTCAAACAATATCAACTCAACCAAAACACATCGAATTCAAGCCTAAGTCTTCCAAAATCTTCCAAATCACGCTTTTGATAAAAAACCCAACCAAACCACCTCCGAATGACCTGAAATTTTGCATACACATCCCAAATGACATAACAAAGCTACTGCAACTCTCGGAATTCTATTCCGACCCTCAGATCAAAATCTCATTATCGAACCGGAAACTTCAAAAATTCAACTTTCGGCATTTCAAGCCTAAATTAGCTACGGACCTCCAAAATACAATCTGAAAATGCCCCTTAGCCCGAAATCACCTAACAGAGCTAACGGAACCATCAGCTTTCCATTTCAAGGCTGTCTTCACACTGTTCTGACTACGGTCAACTTTCCAATACTTAAGCTCTCATTTAAGGACTAAGTGTCCCAAAACTCTCCGAATCTTAAAACCGAACATCCCGACAAATCAAAATAGCAGAAATAAACTTGGGAAAAGCAGTTAATAGGGGATCGAGGTGTTAATTCTTAATATGACCGGTCGGGTCGTCATAGCAAGCTGCTCAAGCAATGAGTGAAGATGACATGTTCAAAATGTCATCAAGCAGGCCATAACAAGTCTTCCTTCCAATCAAGGGTAAGTTGTAATATTTTTGACCTTTTTATTCACTTCAAACGCTAACTTAAATAAGTGTTATAATTGAATATTTTTTTAGGGTGAAATTGGAGAGTCTACAAGTAGACAGTCAACTCAAGAAAACTAAGGAAGTCAAGCAACTCAAGAATCTGGTGCAACTAATACAAGCAGTGGGCAATTGGCCATTTTCCTACAGTTGACCGATTGATCCATAAGAGCTGTAAGAGGATGATATTTACAAGGACGGAAAGCAGTATCGAACAAGAGAGCTGGAAGCGAAGCACCCTTTGAAAAAGCTTCTATCTGACAGGAGGAAGTACTCGACTAGTGAATGAAAGGAAAGATGATGCCCAAGCGAAGTCAACTTATTCAAGAATCTTCTTTAATTCAGGTAACTAATTAAGCACATCTATCTACCAGCAAAGACAAGTTAAAATGGTAATCTATGCTAGGAGTGCCCCTTACCTTAAACCTTAAGTAGCTCACTGAAGGAAGTGTGAAAGTAAGCAAGCAAAGTCTCAACCCGAAATCAATAGCCCGCAAGAAATAGAAAGGAGAAAGCCCATCTCTTTCCAGTAGTATGTAGCTTTACTTCCTTGAACTTCTATGGAGGGCTTAGTTTGCGCAGTTGAGTGGCGCTTGTTGAATACCTCTCGTAGGCCTGTTCCAGGGAATGCTCTTGTCTATTTCTAACTAGTGGTGGAAAGAGAATGAGAAAGAGAGTCATGAAAGAGAATCGATTTCAAGTAGCAGTAGAAGTAGATTACGTAGTAGTGGTAGCTTGTGACCTCTCCTCTGAACCCTATTCTTTTCCACTAACATCTCGCCCGGTAGTAGTAGCTTCCTCCTCTCGCCGTCCCGCCCTTATAACAACTCTGGAACCCAAATCAGTCTTGCAGGAGTGGTAACCCCTGTAGTAAGACTCTTCGGCCTCGTAGTCAATCTACTGATGAGCCTTATCGCCAAAGAAGGGGGAGCCTACTGAAGTTTCAAAAAAAGGAATTGAGAATCATCATAGGCTGTGTTTTAAGTGAAGGAGAGAGACAGGACTTGCTAGGAATTGAATCAATAGGCTCAGGGGCATGCCCCGTATCCGCTGCAAGAGAATCCGCTCTTTGACACATATATTAGACCGTGCCTAGAGTGTAAATATATATATATATATATATATTATAATTACATAATTGGATATACAATTAGGAAAATATTAATAATTTTAATATTATTAATTATTAAAAGTGAGTATCATTAATTATTACTCCCTCCATTTCAATTTATGTGAACCTGTTTGACTGGACACGGAGTTTAAGAAAAAATGAAGACTTTTTGAATATGTGGTCCTAAACAAGTCAAAAAGGGATTTAGAGTGTTTGTGTGGTTATAAAAGCTTCTCATTAAGGATAGAATTAGAAGTTTAAGCTAAATTCTTTCCAAATTTAAAAAGGGATCATTCTTTTTGGAATAGACCAAAAAACAAATACGTTCACATAAACTGGAACGGAGGGAATAGTTAAGTGAAAACAAAAAAAATAAGAAAAGCAATAAAACAAAAAAAAATGGGACAAACCTAAAAGCCCATAAAGGGCTGTTGTGACCTAAAAGAGTTGAAAATCCTTTATACTAAAACATAAAAGTCTTCTATTCATTTTCACGAACAGCAAATAACGAAATAGAGGTAGCAAACCCAGGAAATATTTCATGCAGACAACACGAAAATTCTAGGCTTCTTTACAAATAACTAGTTCTTGAACACAGGTATGTAGAATTTTCTATTCTCAACTATCCTATAGTATACGAATCGGATATTTAATTCCCTTCTTTGTCTGTATCAACAATAAATTTCATGTTGAGGTGTGAAACTTTAAAATTAATTCAAATGCACTGGTTATTGTAGAATCAATTGTTGACGGGTATAAATTGGACTGGGGCCTACGTATTGGCTCAAGGAGTTTTGAGGTGAGCTGATTTAACCCTTTACTAAAGTGGTTTAACTCACAAAAGCACGCATACAAGGTGTTTGATGAATTACTTAAAATAGTTTATATTTACTTAATTGGAGCGAGTGAGTACCTATTAACTTAGAATTGTTCTAGCAAAAGTTTAGATGAATAGTTATGATATATGTGCATAAAATTTCAGATTTTTGTGTTATTCTTATATGCCATTTTTATGTTGAAAATTCATGAAGGAGCAAGAATCTTTAGATATACTTTTGAATATTTATTTCATTCTTATGCCATGCTTTAACTTAAAGGATACCAATATGAGTATCTATAGGATGTTTTAGAAAAGATTTAGACTTGAAAAGTCACAAGAAGAAGTTTTAGAAAGAAAAGATTTTTGGGAGTATCCTTTATTCTGAGAAGGGGTCATCGTCCAGGCCGAGGGTTCTGACCAAGGCGTTGACTTCCTGAAACTACTTGTGCCAAAGTAGGGAGCAGGCGAGTCGAGAGTCTCGTTGCTAAGAATTTGCCTAGCCAAGATAAGGTATGGTACATGAGTGCTGAGAACCATGAAGCGAGTGACACCTCGTGGATTGGGTCTATTCAATCAGGCTAGGATCGAACCTATGCTGATCATACGGTGACTAAGACAGAAATAAGTCAGGATAGTTGGAACTCCCAAAGTATAAAGTGAAGTATTTTTTTATAAGAAAGAAAAAGAAAATAATTTCTTTAAGAATATTCGTAAACTGCTATTATGCAATTATTTTAGAATTGTTCTTATAAGATTTATGTTTTACATGCATTTAGAATCTTTGCTCGTAATGTATATGTTATTAAAGTTCTGTTCCCTGTCATTGAGACTCTCTGAGTATAATGGATGATACTACGTTCTCTTTTGGGAACCTACGTTGGTCTGCGGTACAACGTAAGAACCGGTTTTGCCGGCGCAGGCTACCAGTTAGGACTTCCCTCACTTCAAGTACTATTGGTGAGCTCCACTTTTGTTCGTGGAGTATTCCTTAGAGTCATCTTTATTTAGCTATTTCTTTGTTTACTTAGAGAACTGACCAGGAAATCTCATATCTTGAGTAGTGCATCAGTTTATAAGTAGAGGCTTCACAGACATAGTCGGTGGATTAAGATTCAGATGTTTTTGATAATAACATAGCAGTATTTCAGTAGTTCCTACGAATAAAGTTTTGGAGTTGATTTATTTTAAATATTTAAATTAGTCACAAATAATTGGTTAAGTTATTTTGTGGTTAAATTTGACACAATAGAGGATAGAGATGTTGTGCTCTATTTAGGGCCATACATGATGAATATCAAGCCTGTGGTTGTTAAAGTGTGGAGTGCGACTTTTGATTTTGCAAATGAGGTATTGAAAACCATACCATTATGGATTCAATTGCCTAAGCTACCACTTAATTGCTGGGAGGATGATTCATTGAGTAGAATTGGGAGTACTCTAGGAATACCTATATATGCAGATGCCTGTACTACTAGAGTTGAACGTATTTCATATGCTCGAATTCTAGTGGAAATGGATGTGACTAAGCCACTTCCAAAACAGATTATGGTAGAAGATCCCAATGGCAGGGAGTTTGAGCATAATGTTTGGTATGATTGGATGCCCCACTATTGCATTAAATGTCTTCAATTGGGACATGTTTGCCAAGAACCACAGAAGGAAGAAACAAATCAAAGAGGAAGAGATCAAAAGCCACAACAGTTTTGGAGGAGGAAAGGGCAAGTGGAAGAGAAGCAGGACAAAGAAGCTGCTCCACAAGTCCTAAAGCAGGATGACAAACAAAAAGGAATAGAGCAGACACAGAAAGAATTTTCACCACAAAGGCAGGAGGATGATGAAGGGTGACAGACAGTGAAGAGTAAATCTATAGCAAAGAACTCAAAATATGGGGGGATAAGTATGGGGATAAGTATAGCAAATGGAAGTAGTACACCAGATCCTTCAAACTCAATGCTAATAAGTTTGGGGTCTAGTAGCAAGAACAGATGGGATGTGATGCAGGAGACTGATGATCCATTCATACCTAGATGAAGATAGTAGCATGGAATGTTAGAGGATTGAATAAAGTATATAAGCAAAAAGAAATAAAGAAATATATTAGAGACAATAAGGTAGGCTTAATAGCTATTATTGAGCACAAGGTGAAGCAACATATGGTAGGGAAAATCATATAAAAAATTGCAAAGAACTGGAAATGGAATGACAACTATGTAGCTAGTACTAAAGGAAGAATCTGGGTAGTATGGGATTCAGGAGTAGTGGAGTTTATACAACATAGTTACTCTGAGCAGATGATCACAGGGAAGATTATATTAATAGAGAGCAAGGAAGAATTTTGGCTCTCAGCAATATATGGACTGCATACTATTAAACAAAGGAAGAACATGTGGGAGGAGTTAACACAGTTGCATAGGGAGCTAAAGGGCCTTGGATTGCAATGGGAGATTATAATGCAATACAAAGTTAGGAAGATAGGTACAATGAGAATCCTGTTATGGAAGCAGAGATAAAGGATTTCAATGATTTCTTAGACGACACAGGAATGACAGAACTCAGATATGTTGGGAGGGAATTTACATGGACAAATAGTCATGTCCATAGCAAAATAGACATAGCACTAGTAAATGATGGATGGATGATGAGTATGAGGCAATTGGAGGTGGTGGTGCATGACCCTTTATTTTCTGACCATACACCTTTGTGTCTTTGTTTTGAGCAGGAACAACAAAACAATCCAAAGCCTTTCAAAAAATTTCAACAACCTAGCTGAGCACAAGGAGTTTGAAGGCATAGTCAAAACAACATGGGAGATGAACATGCAAGGATCAACAATAAAAAGAGTCTAGTTGAAGCTTAAAAGACTGAAGATGGACTGAAGCAACTGCATAAAGAGGAGTATATCACAATTCATGAGAAGATTACACTCATAAAGGGGGAGCTACAAAGAATTCAGGTGCAAATAAGAGATCCAAACCATTCAGAGGCTTTGAAGAATGCTGAAAAGGATCTAAAAGAGAAGTTAGAAAAATGGAGTACAATTGAGGATAGTATACTGAAACAGAAGTCCAGGATCCACTGGCTGAGGCTAGGGGTTCAAATTCAACTTTCTTTCATGCTAGTATAAAGAATGGGAATTCTCAAAAGAAAATTACAAAGCTAGTCACCCAAGCAGGTTTGCATACACAAAATCAGGAAGTACAACAGGAAATCATTCAGTTCTATCAGAAACTCTTAGGAACAGCTATAGAGGAGATTCCAGCTATTGAACCAGATGTGATGAAGAAAGGAAGCATACTGACAAGTGCACAACAAGCAAAACTGATAGAACCTGTGACAAGGGAGCAGATTGTCCAAGCACTACAAAGCATAGATGATTCCAAAGCCCCAAGGTGTGATGGGTATAATTCACTATTCTTTAAAAAGACATGGGCAATTATAGGGAATGAAGTAGTGGAGGTAGTTTAGGATTTTTTTAGAACATCAGAAATGTACAAGCCAATCAATTGCACTATAGTGACCTTAGTTCCTAAAGTACATAATCCATCAAGAATTTCTGAGTTTAGACCAATATCATGTTGTATTGCCATTTATAAAATCATCTTCAAAATCATAACTAGCAAGCTTCAAAAGGTTATGGACTACTTGGTTGATGATAACCAATCAGCTTTTGTTCCAGGGAGGATAATTTCAGATAACATCATTCTAAGCCATGATATAGTAAAAGGTTACAACAGGAAGAATATTACTCCAAGATGTTGTTTGAAGATTGATATGAAGAAGGCATATGACTCTGTTGAGTGGTGTTTCTTAGAGCAGATTCTGGATCAATTATGTTTCCCAGAGGTGTTCATTACATGGATCATGAAATTTGTAACTACGGTTTCCTACTCTATACTTATAAATGGTAATCCTATGAAGCCTTTTCTAGCAAAGAAGGGACTGAGACAGGGTGATCCTATGTCCTCTTTTCTGTTTGTTCTAGTAATGGAATACTTCACAAGAGTGTTAAAGGGACTAAAGGAGAACAAGTTTTTCAAATTTCATCCAAAGTGTGCTAAGTTAAACGTAGTACAACTCAACTTTGCAGATGATTTGCTATTATTTTGCAAAGATATGGAGTTTGTGAAAGCACTTTATGCTTGTTTTCAAATGTTTTCTAAGAGTTTCTAGGCTGGAAGCAAATATGGAGAAAGGTAGTGTATATTTTGGAGGAGTGAATCAGAAATTGCAGCTTGATATATTGGATCATCTAGGTTTCTTAAAGGGTGAGCTTCCTATAAGATACCTAGGGGTCCCTCTCAGTACAAAAAGGTTATCACTTACTCAGTGTAAGCCACTAATTGATAAGATCATTGGCAGGATTACTAGCTGGATATCAAAGTTCTTGTCTTATGCAGGGAGATTGCAACTCATTAAAAGTGTTCTCTTCTCAATACAAACTTTCTGGTCTCAAAGTTTTACTTTACCAAGGAAGTTGATACAAATGATTGAGAGTGTATGTAAAAGGTTTCTCTGGACAGGAGGTGTTGATGTATCACATAAGGCACTTATTGCTTGGGATAGAATATGTATGCCTAAAGTAGCAGGGGGGGTGAACATTATGGACATCCAACTGTGGAACAAGGCAGCTGTGTAAAAATTGTTGTGGAATATATGCAACAAGAAGGACAAACTATGGGTAAAGTGGATACATTGTTACTATGGGAGGAGAGCTAGTCTGTAGAAGAGCAAACCAATTCAGGCATCGTGGATTATACAGAAGATACTTAAGGCTGCTGAATATCTGGAAGAAGTGGGGATGCAAGAAGAGGAGCTTAATCAGATGTAGAGCTTCACCATATAGAAGATGTATAAGAAGTTTCAGGGTGAGTACCCAAAATGCTCATGGAGAAGATTAATCTGTAACAACTATGGAGCTCCTAGATGGTTGTTCATACTATACTTAAACCTACATGAAAGGCTGTTAACAAGAGATAGAGTGGCAAAGTGGAGTCTAGTTGATGATCTATCATGTCCATTGTGTACAAGAGAACCAGAAAATGCAGAACATTTATTTTTTAAATGTGGAGTGGCATCGAAAATCTGGGATAGCTTATTGAAATGGCAAGGAATCCAAAGGAAAGCAAAAAGGTGGTATGAAGAAGTTCAATAGGTAGAGGTGCATGCAAAGGGAAAATCTGCAAATTCATGCATATATAGAATCTGTTTGGCAGCACGTGTCTATTACATATGGCATGAAAGGAACTTGAGGATCTTTCAAGGGAAAGCTAGGTAGAAGGAGGCCATTATACGGGTAATAGCACAGGAAATTCATAGTCGTGGAAGTAAATACAAGAAGTTAGATAGGAAGTTACAAGAGATGAAGGAGTATCCTAGACTATGAGTTAGTAGTAGACTATTTGCTATTTTTTTTTGTACTTAGGAGAAACAGAAGAGTATAGGACTTGGGGCATGATGTCCAAGATCCTAATGAACGAGAATTGTAAAGATTATACTTGGTTTGTGAAATAAAATTTTTTACTTACCAAAAAAAAATTGGTTAAATTATTGCCTTGTTGCATATAAAGTTTGAAGTTATAATAGATTTGATAAGAACAGATGATTCGCTCGGTCATGTTTAGTGATTGGGTGCCGGTCACGGCTAGTTCAGAAAATAGGTCATGACAAACTTGGTATCAGAGCCACTCTTGTGTCAGCCTTGCCGATTGTGGGTCAGAGTTCAACTGAGTTTAGGCAAATCTCGGTTAGGCGGGGCAAACCTCAAATCCCATGCGGTGGGGCAAACCTCAGCGAGGATGCTGAGTCCACACCCCAGATTTTAGACAGAAATCCACATCAGCAAAACACAAGAGGAATGCTGGGTATATAAGTTAACAAGCCTTACACCCCTAGTGACACGTTTTAAACCCGTGAGGGCCTAAGCCCAGAGCAGATAATATCACTAGCGGGCTGGATTGTTACAATCTGATGGACAGAAAAGGTCAAGAAATATTGGTTTTGGATGTTACACCAACTCTACAACTGGAATGACTGTCATTAATATAAGAACTGCCTATTTATAACTTCAATATGTTATTACTATCATTTTTGATGACTAATCTATATGCTTTTATGTCAATTTCAGCCTGATACTTCAGGTGAGAGAGTTGTGTCAAATGGAACTAAGGTTATGAAGGATACTAGTGCAGTCAATATTGATCTTGGTTTTAAACTTCTTGGGCTAAAGTTAAAGGCAGAAATACTATTACTACTTCCCAGCTGCAACAACTAAGTGCAAACAGGAGAAATCAAAGTGGATCTTCATCAACTATCTCTTTAGTTGCCATAATGCAAAAGAGCATCCTCAAGAATGTAGTTGTATTAGGATTATGCTATTTTGAGTTCATGTATTTTGCTAAGTATCCATACTTGGATTGATTATTGTGTCTTTTTTGGGTCACTAGTTGATACTATCTTAAGAACTTATATTCAAGCTTTGTTGCATTTCTGTTCAGCTTTTGGAAATATGACTTGTGTTGTATAACACTTTAGTTGTGAATGCAATTTAAATGTTATTGGTAGCCTCAACATTCGTGCTATTTGTTGCTTTTATAACATCAGTTGGTAGCCTCAGCAACCTTTGCATCAGTTGTGAATGCAATTACAATGCTGGACTGTATAAGTTGGACTATATGTGCTTGGTGAATCTGGAGGATGGTAGGCTGCGATGGATGTTTGTTAAGTACTTATCAGTTGAGTTCAATTACAACTTCAACATGTTAGCACTTTGAATTCCATATTTGAACCAGTACATAAAAAAATGACAAAAAATCTCTTCAATTCATTGAAATAAGGCCACATGCCACAATTACATTCACACAAATCACAATAGCAACTAAATCTCAACGAATTCAGATGTCTAGTTTATAACTAGTGCTTAAATACTAGTTTAGCCTCAATTAGGATCAATCAAACCCAATAAAATCCTACAAGTAGGGTCTGAGGAGGGTACTGTGTATGCACATTTTATTCCTACCTTGAAAAGGTAGAGATGCAATTTTCGAAAGTCCCTCGGATTCAGAGGAAGAATAGAATCAACGAAGATTCTTTGTTAAAAGATTTTCCTCGTTATTATCTCCACAACAACTAAGCTTCTTGTTTCGTCATTATTATTGATTATTGCTCCATTATTATGAGAGTTACTCTCATTCCCAAGATTTGGAAACAAGTAGTAGCATAATTTGTTGCGTTTTTATTAAGGGGGTGTAAATGGGAAATGGAAGAGACACCTCTTGGATTGCACCTCTTCATCTCACCCTTTCATTGTCCATAAATTTAGAGGTTTGGTCTCATTTTTCATATATGAAAAAATCTAAAAATTTCTCCCCTCTTTTCTATATTGTTGCATTATTTGAAAATTAAATAAGTGTCGAGTGTGATTTGCTCCGTTTGTTGAGTTCGCTGAAGTTCTATGATTTGAAGTGCCGCTATTACAGAATAGTTATTCCGTTCTATCCCGGTAGGAATTAGTCTGTATACCTTGAGCAACGGTGAATAGATTAAATTCCTTAAGGACACACTTTGAATTCAGTGGACTCAAAATTATTTTACGCTTTGTTTTGTTGAACTAACATTTGTTTGCTTGTATGATTTTTTTATTTTGAACACGGTAATACCAACATAATTAAGTAAGAGAATTATCCCACTTAATTAGTGCGAGACAAATACAGTGCCTTTACACTGATAGCAGGACTACCTTCTAATATTCTTCACTCTCATCATTTTCCACGCACCAACAAAAGGTCAAACCAAAAATCAGTTGAAGTTGAACACCAAATCTGCAGTGCCATGGCTTCTATTTCTAAAAGGACAGCAAGTGCTCAGTCCTTTGTCTCTGATCCACTACTTCAAATGCCCAAAATAACACAGGTCTGTCTTTTTTTGTTGTTTCCTTACACCCTTTTTGTCTCCTTTTGTTTCTTCCAACAAACCCAAAAACATGTCATTTTCTTGATACTTAGGTTAGCTAGCTTGTTTGAAAAATCAAATCACTAACAAAAGTCCTCAGTGTGGTAATTGTTGATTCCTTTCTTTTTTATCTTCAATTTTTTTGTGGGGTTTCGAAAAAAAAAGAAGTTCAAGATTGGAATTTGTCAGCTGAAAGTTACAACAGAGAAGAATGTTAACATTCTAAATGCTCATAATCTAATTCAAGTTGCTGCAGAACAAGGTGCAAGTCTTATACTTTTGCCTGTGAGTAGCCTTCCCTTCAGTACATCCTTTTAATTTTTAGCTTTAAATATCAATGCTTATTATTGCTATGCTGAGCCTTACCTTAATTTATTACTCCTTCCGTTCAGTTTTATAAAACACTCTTTTTTTTAATCTGTTTACAAAGATTGAGACATTTCTATATTCGGAAAACTCTTAATTGACATATGCTTATGACATGTTTGAGACGACAAGATCAAAGGGTACTTATAAGCTATGCACATAGCTTAATAACAATGTTGGATGTGATGATTTAATGTTCTTTCAACCATTTATTGTAGGAAATGTGGAATTGCCCGTATTCAACTGACATGTTCCCAAAGTTTGCTGAGGACTTCAATGATATAGACAGCGCCCCGTCATTTCTTATGTTATCTGAAGTGGCTTCTTCTTTAGGAGTCACAATTATCGGGGGATCAATTCCGGAAAAGGATGCTGGTCAGCTGTACAATACTTGCACTGTGTTTGGACCTAAGGGCGAGTTAAAAGCTAAGCACAGGAAAGTAAGCTTCTTTTGATAGTTCTCCAAAAGGTCTTGCGATAGTCAAAGAATGTATATAATGATAAATTTTGGTTTCAGTAAGTAGAAGTTAAAAGAGGTTATTTGAAGAAGAGAGTGGCAAGACGAACTAGAAATGTAATTATGCAATGCCTTTCTGTAGATACATTTGTTTGACATGGGTAAGCCACTTCCAGGAGAAGTTCAATTTAAGGAATCAGACAGCATTTCAGCAGGAGATAAGCCTACAGTTGTTGACACAGGTAGGCAACTGTTTCAAAATATTAGCAGAAAATGTGCAAATGGCTTCCTATTTGAAACTGTACTTTTACAGGTCTTATAACTGAAAATTTTCAGAATTTATGCAGATTTTGGTTGCATTGGAATAGGAATTTGTCATGATATTCGATTTCCTGAACTGGCAATGTCGTATAGTGCCAGAGGTATGGTGGTTTACATGTTTTATTGTTCTCCTTAATTGCACCATGATGTCTATAAATATCGAGCTTCTTCATATGAGAACCAGGTGCTCATCTAATATGTTACCCTGGAGCATTCAACATGAGTACTGGGGCGGCCCTGTGGGAGCTGGAGCAAAGAACAAGGCAAGTTGATTCTGTCTCGTCTAGTCGTGAATAGATTTTATCAATGAAGGTTTTATGAAGTTTTTTTAGAATATTTTATTAGAGAGCGACCACTGCAGTTGCGACACACTTGTAGAAAGTATACAGAAACTCTGAGAAAAGGCCCTCTCTCTGCCTCCAATTAACCAGAACTTAACACCTCTAGAAAATATTTCCCATGTGTGGATTTCTACTGATTCTTTATCCTCTTCGACAAATGTGGACACCTTAACGCCGTAGATCTTGTATCCTATATTCCTTTTCTAAGTTTATTAAAATGTAATCAATTATGAAAGGGTTGTATAATCTCTATTCCTGGAAATAGGACCTTTTTTAGTAGTATTCCTTAAGTGTGTTACTCTATACGGAGAATTTTCTTCTAGCAGAAACAATGTGGTTCACTTTGGATATTTCCCTCTGATTCTCTCTTCTTGTCCGCGGTGTAACAAAATTTTCTGTTGTATTCTGATAAGTGATAGCTGCTGCTTCCTTACTGCTAATTCAACTTTGATTTTGCAGGGCAGTAGATAACCAGGTAATACCATGTTGCTTTATAATGATAAACCTCTTTGTCTTGTAATCAAACTGAAAAGACATGTAACTGCATTTGTCGTAGCTTTATGTGGCATCTTGCTCCCCATCTCGAGATTCAGCCAGTAGCTACATAATATGGGGTCACTCTACTTTGGTTGGACCGGTATGTTCAGAAACTGTAATGTAAATCTGCATATAGCTACTTTGGATTACAAAGTTTCTGTATAATGCAATCAAAGAGATCTATCTTTGTTTTTCTGGTGAGCAGATGGGTGAGATAATTGCAACCACAGGGCATGAGGAAGCAGTTCTAATTGCTGATATTGATTATGCTGCAATTCAACTGGCAAGGTGATGCATCATTTGTTGTAAAAAATGGCTTATTAAAAGATTTTTACCTTTTTTCACTTTGTTTAAAGCGCGTGCAGGGAAAGCTTCCCTTTAAAGAGCCAGAGGCGCGACGACATCTATCAATTTGTAGACTTGCTTGGATAGAAGTGCTAAGAGGCTTTAAGAGTAGGGCATTTTGATCAGATTGCATATCATGGCCAAATGAAGTTCTGAAATGAGATTCTGCAGGAGTTCTTCATCACCAAGAAAATGCTTTGCTAGTTTTGTTGGCAACCAGTGCTTGTATCTTTTTTTATGCTTATTCCAAGAGGCATTTGTTAACAAGTTTGATAATATTTGGCATTTCATCAAAGATTATTTTGACAAGATTACCAGGGTTTCAATATCTCAATAAAATAGTGGCTTGTCATATTGATGGAATACAACATTGCTCTTACAAATTTGAGTCATTGCATGAAGAGAAAATTCCTGGTGATACAAAGACACAGCTAACCTAATCTAATTTCGGATGGTAAAATTGCTCCAAATCGAATAGTAGAGTAAAACTGCTCCAAATCAAATAGTAGAGGGGTAAATTTGACCCAAATTAGTGAAGAAAATTGATAAAGGAGGATAATTGGAATAATAGCGAGCAAATTTGACCCTTTTCCCTTATCTAAAGTTTGCTAGAACGAAAATTTTAAACCTAGAATTCCATGCCTCATCAAGTTAATTTATTGTAATATTGATATCAGACAGTATGATACAAAATGGAGTAGTTGATCTTCATGAAATTGGTGATACATTATAATTTGATGGTTCAAAAACCCCAAGTCAGTAATACACACAAATAACAGCAATCATTCCTACCCCCGGTTAAACGGATAAATAAAAATAAAACTACCACCTTGTAATATAGAAACCAAAAACCAAGACTAGCCACTTATAAGAGCTTCTCATGCTAGACGCATGTCAAGCATTTGACATTAACCCTCTCTGGAGGCTCAGTCACTAGACATCATAATCTGGCAAGGGGCAGCATACCCTGTGCCAAATGAGGACTATCGCCTTTATGAGATAGAAACCACCTGGTGCTTCTTTCCTTGATGGAAATCTAAAGTTTGAAGAGTTCTGGAAGATGAGCATTTGTAAGCTTAGTTCTTTTGCTGATCTCGTGCTTCTTCTTCTTGGTTTTGGGCTTCTGGACAATCCCGTGAACTTGGGCCATTGCCCTTCTCTTTGCAGTGTTTGTAGCTGGCTTCATCCCGTTCTTCTGGAGATCCTTTTCAATATCAAGCATGTCACGTGGTAATTCAATACCTCTGAATAGCTGCTTCAAATCATCATCGACCTTAATAGGTACTCGTGGATCATTTGGGAAGGCAATGTCTTCCTGGGAGTCAAAATTTGACAGAAGCCAAATTTGACCAGCACCTTTGAGAGCCTGCAGAAAAAATTCCAATATCAGTACATTGAAAGCAAATACTCAAAAGTAGTTTTTTTTTTAAATACTCAAAAGTAGGTTGGTATGACAAATGTACCTGAAGGTCCTCCATGACAGTTGGGTATGCATCCTTGAGGTCGATGACAGCAATACCCTCAGGGAATTTTCGTATCAAGATAAGTAGTTGGTCTTTATTCTTCAAGGCATGTTTCGACTGTTGACAAATTATAAGTGAGTTAATGTTATTCAAAAAGAACAAGAGATTCAGAGTTGGTTGCAAATCACTTAAAGACGAGTAACCTTAAAAGAGTCTCCTAGAAGACCTTGCTTTACCTTATAAGAGAACCGATTGCCATCATAATATACTTTGAGATTGTTCCTCAAACTGTCAAACACAGCTTTATTGCCATTTATATCAACATGACATGCTTCATTAATCTGTTCTGGTGTGAAAGCTTGCCTTGTCTGCACGTATGAAAATTAATCAATTATCAAAGTCTAACTATTACTACTAAACAGAACAAGACACAGATTTCCCAATAAGATAAGATAAGGCAAGCCACTATACTACTCAGGGCAGAGAATCCAGCAAAAGTGGAGAATTAAGCAACATTCTTGGGGCATCACCTTCTCAAATTTGAGAGTTTTAAGTAACACAGAAGAACTCATACCCTAGAATGGACCAAAGAGAAGTTTATTTTCGTTTTATATCTTTTTTCCACGGATGTTAGGTCTGTGTTATTTTGACAGTAATTCTAGGTAGTTACTTCCAGTGGCATCAGGCAAGGAAAAACGAAACAATAGTGTGTAAATTTAATCTCTTGAAGCTATAAGAAGAAACACTGCAGGATATGACGTGTTATGCGGTTGTGCAGTAATACCTGCTAGGAAATACGTCATCCTAAAATCGGTTCACATGATATTTTGTTAATTACTTAGTCCTGCTAAAAGAAAAACGTCATCACCAAATAAATGTAGTTGAAAGGTATTTCAGAAACTCATTTGAGGCATGTATGTTTATGGTTATTCAGCAAATGCAAAAGTTTTTACTTGAAGAAGGGAACATATATTTCAACTAACAATGCGACCATCCACATGTAGCTTAAGTAGGTCTTGCAACCAGCACTCAATGGTTGACACTCTAGAAACACTCTAGACATCCCACAATAATAATTCCTCAAAAAGAAAAGTCCTCCACTGAAATTGCACTGTTTTTTTCTTTTTTCCTTTTTAGACTTTCTGTTCATTTTCTCCTTTGAATGCCCCAATAAAAGCACATTGGGCTAAATAAGTTGCACCATCCAACATTGCATGAATCCTCAGTGGTAGACCTAGTCATAAATCTAAAGACACTAGCCCCAAGGCTAACAGTTCTACATCTCAACCACTAAATTGACTATCAGCTAGTAATATCAGTTATGTTGCTCCTTACTTTTAAATCTGTAGGGCACTTAATCCTAAGCTATTTCTCTGTGGGAACGAATTTAGAGGTTCAGCAGTTCTTATGCTTCTTCTTGGTGCTAAATATTAAGTTAAATCAAGTCCATCATAACTCTCAATTTAGAAGTTAAAAAATAGCTGGACGGGGTTAAGGAAGAATTGAAAAACAATGAGAAGCAAGTGGAGGAAATATACCTCGAGTAGCAAGTCTATGACACGTTTTATCTGAGCCCCCACAGGAGCTTTCCTTATACTATTTATATGCTGAAGCCTTTCCGTGTCATTTGAAAATTTGACTGCAGGTGCAGGAGATTTTGCATTTGCTACCATTGGTCTTGGAGGAGCTGCCTTAGAAGGTCCTGCTCTGGAAGCTATACTACTAAGGGTAGATTGACACTTCTCTTGTTGCTTCTTGAACCTTTGCAAACTTTCTTGAAGTGAAGCCATCTGGTAAACAATAGAACCCAACAACTATTAGAAATTTCTTGCGAGGCAAACACATCGAGAAACCACTGCATAACTGAATGAATGGAAGCATTCTAATAAATACAAATGTTTCTAGAAGTAAAAATTAAGCTCTCCCTCACAACTTGAGGTGTTTTCCGCAACTCGACACAGCTTTATGGAAGTGAATTTCTTAGTCAGAAAGTGGTCAGCTTCTAAAATTCCTCTTCCAAGGACCTTCCCTACTTCTCTGTTTGGGTCATCCAATGATGCATCAACTTATAATTAAGGAACAAATAATCTAATCACTCTTTGCCTTCTCAACATCAAATTAGGAAAATGATAACTTAAGACCCAAAATACAGTGCAACAGAGAAGTAACTTTATCTGCCCCCCGGGCTTAGTTCAAGTGGCAAAGGTTGTGGGACTTGTGACTTAGGGTCACAGGTTCGAGCCCTGCGACATCAAAACTAAGTCTGGTATTTAAGTGGAGACGAGTAGAGGGATGGACCCTTCATCCTAGAGTTTCAAAGGTTGCGGTTGGTCCTAAAGGTTGGCCAGATGAATTTCTTGGTCATAAAAAAAAAATTTTAAAAAAACTTTATCACTATTTTGCACTCGGGTCTGTCAAAAACACAATGAGAATTCAGTTCATCAACATAATGAGCAGGCACCTTAATTAGAGACGGAGGGATTTCTAAGTTCTCGCAAGATAATTTTTTTTTTCAAAACCATGTCTGACAGATAATCATTATCTATCACTATTTCTCACAGAAAACTTTTAACCCCTGTTAGCTAATGGAAATTCCATTATTCGTATTTGCACTATAAGCCTTACAAGTTAGTATAGCAGCAGGACCATGTATTATTCCTCTTTAGGGCTCCTTCAAATTCAACTCGAAAAGACATGAATAAGCAAGAATACTATATGGGTCTTGGAATTAACTGTAAATTATCACCCTTTAAATCATATCTACTATTTTGTTTCCATAAAACCCAGAATTTTGAATCAGTACGGTCCTCGACTTATATTCTTTTTTATTTTTAGGCCCAAACACAATAATGAATTGATCGATCGATCAATCAACTACATCTCAATCTCAAACTAGTTGGGGTCGCTTATATGAATCCTCTGCAGCCGTTACGCTCTATATTAAGGCCCAATCACAATAACAAGCACAAAAATTAAGCTTCCAAAAAAAGATAATAAGCACAAAAAGAATTTCGGGCTTAACCTTGGACACGATAAAGAGGAGGAATTCGCCGGAGAAAACGTATGGGAACGCCGGCGGGAATCGACTACGGCGGCAATTAAGAGAGAGCAAGGATTTGGTGATGGGGCTTTGAACAGAAAATCTATTAAATGGGAATTGGGTTAGCTTCGGAGATGATTTATGGAGTAGTTGACGCGAAAGAATAGAGAATATCAGTTTGATCCCTTAAAATTGAAAATTGATACCTAAACCCCTTATGTTTAGGATAGAGGTGATACCGAAACCCATTATGTTTAGGAAAGAGGTATTCCCACGTAGGGCTGTTCATTCGTATCGGATATCCAAAATTCGAACCGATCTATTTAATTTTGGATTTTGGATTTAGGATTTCGGATTGGATCGGATTTTGAATTGTATTTATTAAAATTTCGAATTGGTATATTTTAATCCAGTCTGATCCGAAATTATTAGGGCATGTACAAATACTACACTTTAATTTCGGATAATCAGTACTTCCTTTACATCTTCCTCCAAGTTATTACCTTTACAATTGCTAAGATTTACCTATATTGGCACCATAGTACTCTCATAATTGCATAAACATGAATTTTTCTTAATGTATTGCCTCTTTTACAAAGAAAATATACATATTAGTTTGCAACTTTGAGGCATAATAATACAATCCGAAATCCGATCCGATTCAAACTTTAAAATCCGATCCGATTCAATATAATTCGGATCGGATTCGGAATGCAATTTCTAGAATCCGAAATATGCTAAATCCGATCTGATCCGTACACAACCCTAATTCCCACCGTCTCGAAAAGGGTGAGTAAATTTGGACATACATTCATTAATATTTGTTGGAAAATAAAATCTATTTATGTAAAGAGAACTACCTAAATGGTACTTTGAAGTTTGAATCATAAGTATTATTTGTACTCAAATATTTAGAATATGTTAGAACTTTAGAACACAGACAAATTGGACAAACGAAATAGCCTCTTCATTTTGGTCAAAGAATATTCGACATACATATTCCCAGGAATAACTCGTTGGCCAATAGAAGATTGAGTCAAGGAAAAAATATATATTTATACTTCGCCATTCGCAGATCAATAAATATAAGACGTACGTTTTGTATATAATTTTTTATCACTTAATTATAGTTAAGTAACAAATACTTTTACTTTACTTTGTAATATTTGATAAAATTAAATTATTTTATTTGATGTAAACGTGATTTAACCGCGGAGATAGTTCGATGGAAAAGAAATAAATTCGATGGCAATATCATATATTCAAATTATAATGTGTACATTTGTCGCGACCCAAACCAATGGGCCACGACGGGCACCTGGTGCCTTACTCAACCGAGTACCAACGTAACGTATCTTTCGTATCATTCTATCATAGGTAAATGAATCAGAAAGGTTGTCATGAGATAACTAGAATGAAGCATGAGGAAATTCTCGACATAGGATGAGCCAACATGATATACCGACTTATACATATGAAGTACGTGCCTATAAGGCCGGCATGATCCTTTATATACTCAAGGCCATACAAGTGTCTGTATACATGTCATCTATGTACAAGCCTCTAAGAGTAGATAAATATCATAAAGGTCGGGACAGGGCACCACCATACCAATTAATACATGTCCAAATCATACTGACCAAATAGGCAACTCTGGAGCAAATGGAGTGCACCAACACCTTCCGTTGAGTTGATAACTTATTTGGAGGACTCTCAACCTATCTATCGGGACCTGTGGGCATGAAACGCAGCGTCCCCAAGCAAAAGGGACATCAGTACAAATATAGTACCGAGTATGTAAGGAATAAACATCAGTGAATAAAAGTCATGAGAGAAACATGGAGTAAAAGACTCAACATGTAAGTCTGAATAGCTTTGTGAATCATTTAATATTTATAATGTCATGCATATGCGTATAAATGTCATACCATGCATAGGTATATACGTACATAACATCATCAAGCCTCTGAGGGCATCCCATCATATCATCTCGGCCACTGTGGGCAAAATTATCAGCGTATACCAGCTGATCAGGTGGTGGTGCTTATATAACGCTGTAATCTTTTCCCATATCCCATATACATATAATATATGCGTATATAACGACATCCGGTCATGTGTCAATGTACATGTATACATGAATGAAATGCATAAGAAGTACGTTAATAAGATTTCTTCGAATGTCATAAGATCAATATGCCTTTGATTAATATCATGAATAAATTTTATCAACTTACGTATTTTCTGAGACCCATGAACAGATGATAGAATAATAGGACACACGGGGAATCAAAAACATAGACACTTCTAGTACTTCTATGAATAGAGTCATTTATGAAAGTTGTGCATTTGCTCGTTTCGTTTGTATCGCATGAATCATGCCAAAAGGAAAGAAGGGATAGCCTTAACATACCTAAGCCGATTCTCTTGAAAATCCCTCTAACACATGTCAATCGCGATAAAACACGTAACATCGAGCTCGAAATAAGAAAAAATCTATATGATATTCTTGAGACAGATTGTAGGGGACTCCCTTAAAATTTGCAAATCACGCTGCTATAGCATTGTAAAGGTTCATACCAATTCCTTTTGACAATTCCATCTGTTACTTTGTAGTCACAAGCATCTCAGTTTTTTATTTAGAGAGGCCTTTTATATTAATGGGTATGGCCCCACTTATGTGGCTTAGTTGGCCAAAGAATTTCCTAATTAGGCCACCTATCTCATGAACCAAAGTGTCACCGCTTTAAGGTTCGTCAAACTTTATCCAAAGATTTGAATTAATTATTTAATGTTGGGAAAAAATAATAATCCCGCCCAGGAATAATATCCACAGCAAATAATAATAACATAAGAGAGTAATAATGACACCAAATATTCTAGTGGGGTAAAATACAATATTCGAGCGAAGCAATATTACCACTATAATATTACAACTCAGTAGTGCTAAGAAACTACTACATCTTTGAAACTAATAACACTCTTTATTTAAAATACATTACTACAATATTACTACCACCCACTAGTTATCTCACAGACAACAATCTATGGATTACTCTCACTGCATTCTGCTTCTCTCGTTATTTGGGTATGTATCAAAGGAGAAATGAAACCTGCTATTTATAGAAAATTATATTGCCATTGGTCAAAACATATTTTGTGACTTGTTGCAATTTGGCAACTTTTTCCATCCGCCCAAATTGAAAATTTTGTTCAGCCACCCAATTTGACATTTTTCATTTTTTTCTTTGTTTCCTTTTTTATGGATCCTACAAATCTTTCCCTTAATTTTGATTTTTCTTCTTCATTCCAAGTCTTGATCTCAATCTTTGAAAATCTTCAAACTTGAGAGCCTTTGTGAAGATATCTGCAACTTGATCATGAGACTTCACATATTTGAGCTCGACTTTCTTCTTGGCAATGCATTCTCTGATGAAGTGATACCTTGTATCTATATGCTTGCTTCGATCATGATACACTGGATTCTTCGTGAGTACCTGTGCTGATTTGTTATCAATACAAATCTATGTAGCTTCCATTTGTGGCAAATTGAGCTCCTTTAATAATCTCCTTAGCCAAATAGCATGACAGGTACATGATGTTGCTGCTATATAGTCGGCTTCACAAGTCGAGAGAGTAACAATAGACTGTTTCTTTAAACTCTAAGAAATAACAGAATCATCTAAGAAAATACAAAACTAGTTGTACTTTTTCTATCATCAATATCTCCCGCATAATCACTATCACAAAATCCCACAAGGTTGAAATTATTAGAAGAAGAATAAAATAATCCAAAATCGATCGTACCTTTTAGGTAACGAAGAATTCTTCTAGTAACCTTCAAGTGAGTAGAGGTAGGAGCCTTCATGAAGCGACTTACTACTTCAACTGCAAAAAGTATATCTGGCCTGGTACAAATCAATTACCTCAAACTTCCCACAAGACTTTTGAAGAATGTAGGATCCACTTTTTCTCCTTCATCAAACTTGGACAATTGTGTCCCACTTTTCATCGGTGTGTTCACGGGGTTGCAATCGAGCCTATTGAACTTATTCAATATCTCTTTTGTATAGCTTTCTTGAGAGCTAAAAATTCCATCCTCTATCTGCTTCACTTCTAGGCCCAAGTAATATGACATGGGCCCTACGTTTGTCATCTCAAATTCACAGGACATATCTTTCTTGAAAGCTTCAAACAAACTTGGGTTATTACCCGTAAAAATAAGATCATCAACATAAAGACAAACAAGTAAGATAACTCCATTAGTATGAACTTTAAGGTAAATAGCATATTCATGGAGACAACGAGTAAACCCATTGTCTTGAAAATACTTGTCGATGCAACTATTCCATGCTCGTGGGGCTTGCTTTAATCCATATAAAGCTTTCTTCAACCGCAACACTTTATCTTCATGATTTTTGACCACGAAGCCCAATGACTGTTCAACATAGATTTCTTCTTCAAGATAGCCATTCAAGAAGGCTGACTTGACATCTAGTTGATGAATCTTCCACTTCATTTGTGCCGCCAAAGAGATCAATAACGAATCGTCTCCATACGGGCAATATAGACTTCTTCATAGTCGATGTCTTGCCTTTGCTTGTAGCCTTTAGCCACAAGTCGTGTCTTATATCTCTCCACATCTCCATTAGCATTCTTCTTTGTCTTGTATACCCATTTCACTCTAATTGCTCGATGACCCTTGGGAAGAGTTATTAACTCCCAAGTGTTGTTCTTCTCTATTGACTCGATCTCCTCCTTCATGGCTTGTCTCCACCTGTTATCTACAACAGCTTCATCAAAGTTCATTGGTTCACTGTCATCAAAGAGACAATATAAAGAATCAAAATTAGTCACTTCTTCTGTGTCCTCATAGAGCTCTTGAACACTCCTTGTCCTTTGCGGCTGGCTGTTCATTTGAACTTTCTTGAGAAGAGGGAGATGCAACATTGGTTGGAGAAGGAGGTGGAGTTGTATCTTGCACAGGTTCCACGATTTCTGGTTCTTCTTCATCACCAAAGTATGGAAGAAAATCATATGAACTTTCTTCCTGAGCTTCCCAGTTCCATGCCAATTCTTCATCAAATTCAACATCGCGACTTACCACCACCTTGTCGCTGCTTGGGTTGTATAGCTTGTAGCCTTTTGAACTTGTATCATAGCCAATAAATACATGCTTGACACTTCGGTCGTCAAACTTCGCTCTCCCTTGATGTGGCACATGAGCATAGGCTATGCTTCCAAAGAATCTCAAGTGCTTGACACTTGGCTTTCTTCCACTCCATGCTTCTTGAGAGGTTTGATCTCTAACATTTCTTGTTGGAGACCTGTTATTCAAATAAACTGCACAAGAAACAGCTTCGGCCCAAAATTCCTTGGGCATACTTTTAGCTTTCAACATACATCTAGCCATATTAAGAATCGTTCGATTCTTTCTCTCTGCAACACCATTTTGTTGAGGTGAATAAGGTACCGTTAGAGGGCGACGAATTCCATAAAGTTGACAGAAGTAATTAAATTTGTTTGAAGTGAATTCGCCCCCTCTATCGGACCTTAGAGCTTCAATTTCATAGCCACTTTCTTTTTCCACAAGTACTTTGAAATTTTTAAAAGCAGCAAAAGCTTCAGATTTTTGGTTCAAGAAATAAACCCAAGTTTTTCTACTAAAGTCATCAATGAAAAGCAGAAAATATTTTCTTTTACCAAAAGAAGGTGGATTGATTGGTCCACACACATCAGTGTGGACAAGCTGGAGCAGCTTGGTTGATCTTGACATGACATCCTTTGGAAAACTCCTCCTTGCATGTTTCCCAAGAAGACAAGCTTCACACAATTGATTTGGATGGTTGATTGATGGTATCCCATGTATCATGTTCTTTTCTCCCATTGATTTGAGAGCTTCAAACTTTAAGTGCCCAAATCGCATGTGCCAACACCATGATTCATCTTGCACATTAGCCTTCAAACACTTTGCATCAATTGTTTTAACATTCAGAGAAAACAATCTATTCTTTGCCATATGCACTTTAGCAATTAGAATTCCACTTGAATCTCTAAGCCAAAGATGCATATTTTTCATGTGGTGTCATATTCCTTTTCAAGAAGTTGGCCCAAACTGAAAATATTACTTTTTAATTTTGGCACATAATAAACATCTTGAATTAACTTGTGACTACCATCTTTACAGGAGATCATAATCGTACATATCCCTTCGTTTTGAACCTTTGAGGTATCTCCAAAGGACACATTACCTCTCACCATTTTATTGATCTCCACAAACTTCTCTTTGCATCCACACATATGATTGCTTGCTCCATTTTCCAAATACTACGAGCTGCAATCATCTCTGTCTTCTTCCTTGAGTGCCATCAACAACGGTGACTCATTTTCTTCTTTCTTGTCGTTAACAAGGTTAGCTTTTTCTTCAACATTGCTACGATATTACCAAGAGTAATGGCCAAATTTATGACAATTATAACACTCAATTTTTGATTTGTCATACCTTTGTCCATTATTTTCTTGGTAGTAGCCACGTCCTCTTCCTCCTCTATGTCCATGACCACGACCTCTAAATGTTTGGTGGATTTTAACTTCATTGTTGAAGTTGTTATCGTTACTTCTTCCTCTTCAATGACCACCACGGCCTCGTCCTTGTCCGTTTCCTCGATAGCTTGTTTTACCTCCATAATCCTTGAAGGATGCCTGAGTTTTAAGAAGTTGCTCCAATGACACTTCTTTTCTCCTTTTGATCTTTTCTTCGTGGGCTTGTAAAGAACCTTCCAATTGCTCCACCATCATAGAGTCTAAATCTTTAGACTCCTCAATAGCACACACCACAAAATCAAATTTAGGTGTTAAAGTACGAATGATCTTTTCTACCACACGGACATCTTCTATGTCCTCCCCGTATCTTCTTAGTTGATTTACAACAACCTTCACTTTTGAAACATAATCCGAGATGCATTCGGATTCTTTCATTTTTAAAGCTTCAAAATCAGCCCTTAGAGTTTGAAGTTTTACCTTCTTCACCTTGTCAACTCCTTGAAGAGAATTTTGTAAAATTCCCCAAGCTTCTTTTGAGGTGGTAGCATCTGCCACCTTCTCAAACATGACATCATCCAAACATTGGTGGATGAGCGTGAGGGCTTGTTAATCTTTCTTCCTTGTCTTTGCCAAGACTTCCTTTTCAGTTTGAGGCAGAGCTTCCTCATTATCTGGTTTTGCATACCCTCTATCTACGATTTCCCACACATCCTGAGAGTCAAGAATGACTTTCATACGTAGACACCATTTTTCATAATTATCTTTTGTCAGACGGGGTACTGAAAAGATAGCGAACCATTATTTGCCATGGCTTTGATACCACGTTGTTGGGAAAAAATAATAATCCCGCCCAGGAATAATATCCACAACAAATAATAATAACACAAGAGAGTAATAATGACACCAAATATTTTAGCGGGGTAAAATACAATATCCGAGCGGAGCAATATTACTACTATAATATTACAACTCAGTAGTGTCAAGAGACTACTACAACTTTGAAAGAAATAACACTCTTTATTTAAAACACCTCACTACAATATTACTACCACTCACTAGTTATCTCACAAGCAACAATCTGTGGATTACTTTCACTGCTTTCTGCTTCTCTCATTATTTGGGTGTGTATCAAAGGAGAAATGAAATCTGCTATTTATAGAAAATCAGATTGCCATTGGTCAAAACACATTTTGTGACTTGTTGCAATTTGACAACTTTTTCCATCCGCTCAAATTGAAAAATTTGTTCAAAACACCCAATTTGACCTTTTTCCATCTTTTTCTTTGTTTCCTTTTTTATGGGTCCTACAGTTAATCCCCTATTAAAAATTATTAATTACCCAATTATCCACATAAATAAAAATTATCTCAAATTACTTAAAATACTACTCGCTTTTAACCTACTTTATATACCTTACTATTATGGTCATGTGGTACCTTGTATGACACTGGTCCATAAATACCAGTATTATAGCTTGGACCGTATTTTATCCCAAATTGACAAACTTCAATGAAACTCATTTCTTTCGATTTGTTTACCCTCTAACCTTGACGACACTTACGTAACGCCTATAATAACATAAATACTTATATACCCAAAAATAATCTCATTTCCGTGCTTACGTCGATTAACTTACGATGAAACTTTAACGTACATAAATGCGGGATGTAACATTTCATTTCCGGGCTTTCATCAATTTACTTATGGCGTACTTTCGCGAACGAAAATATAGGGTGTAACAACACTATTTAATTAAGTACTCTTGATCTTTACTCGTATGTTAATCATGTGAAATGAAGGTATATACATAGTACAGAAACTTGACAAAGGGTCTCTATTTGTCGTATTCCTCAAGTATTTTCTTCCATGAGTCCAAATCTGCATTTGCAAATGAGAAATCACTCGAGTAAATAGATATTCGCGAAAGAGGAGTATCCTATAATTATAGTAAATCAATACACTATATGTACAAGAAACAATTGATTTTTACTTGTAAAATACTTACACGATAGTCATATCAAACAAGAATTGTCTTTATACAATTTCCTTTGTGTGCTTGCGGTCAATAAAGTTAAAGGAACCGAACATGATCTTGTTTTTCATTATTAGTTTCATGTGATTTTTTCTAGACCAAGTGAATTTCAAATGTGCATTTATAATATTGACGTTCACCCTGACATGAATATCAAAATTGCGAGCTTAAGTGTTTGAATGTTAATTGATCTTTTGGATTAAACCGATGGAATCAGATTGAATTGTGTCGATTATTAGGTTTCTTTAATAGAATTGTAGATATTTTATAATTCTATAACGTACGATAATTAAAGTAGGTTTTTACATTTATAAAAATAAATCGAAAAAATATCGAACCATATCGAATATATATATATATATATATATATATATATATATATATATATATATATATATATATATAATTATATTAAGTTTAGAAAAATAAAGCACTAAATTTTTTTCTTAGGCTTTGGGATTATGAAAATGGTTACAAGCCAACAAGTAATCAAAATTCAAAGTCCTAGCTCTGAAATATATTCTCCTACTCCTATTGAAATTACATTTAGTTCCACCATCTCTAGTAGTAAGCCACAAAGCATTCTAATGATCTTGATTCTTGAATAGCAAGTCACAATGTATTGAATATCTTTCCTCTCGTATGATTTAGATTATTCTTTTCGGATATTTAATCTTTTAGTAGAATCTATTTTTAAGTTCCAACTTGACTAATATCTTCTCCCTCGTGTGATTTATATTTTAGCCATCTTTCATATTCCGTTGATTTATCACATTTTAAACAATAAAAATGTCTATAGAGTTTTGCCAGAGTCCTATGTAAGCAAATGTTATCGCGTTTTAACTTCGACCTTTTAAAATAAATAGTAAATGAACTTCGACCTTTGTGGGTTTGGTGTTTTTTTTTTCCGCCCTTCTCCTAACGTAAGAAAGTGATACAAAGGGCTAAGAGCTTCCTTCTTTCTTCCCTTTTTCTCGGTTACTCTTTCACAGTTCCTAGCACTAAGACTAGTAGAAGAAGGGGCAAGAGTGGCTTCGCTCCTACACCCTCCTACACGAAGGATTGTAATACTAGGAAAGCGAAGCTATAACCTCGCAAAACTTACCAATGAATTTTGGATACATAAATATCTAGCTCGGCTCAAACCCGAAAAAATAATACTTCTATATCATGAACCAAATAATAAAAAATGGGATTTCCACGATCCAATCCAATGCTCAATTGGGAGTGGCTAATGTGAGCCAGTCCGTCTTGACCCCTCTCCGTTCCGCAGAGAGTGCGGCTAAGCACTTCTTCACCTTTCGGCCTTCAAAGGAATGGGCTGAACACCGTGATTGATGAGTGGGTAGGTGGGTTAGGTGCACCTCTCGCCCAGTGAGAAGTAATGAGATTCCCGAAGAGACTGAAGATCATATTCTTGTATCCTATTTTATATAGAAAGCATCAGATCTCTTTGTTTGCTGGCCAGTTCTTAAGCATTCTCTGAGTATTTAGCTATTTATCCTTAGAGAAAAGGTGACTTCCCATAACGACCGAACGAAACCATTGACATCCCTGCTTTAGTGCTTGGCGTGTTTGTCAGTTCCCACTAAGATTTTAGTTTAGGATGGTAATACATATGGAAAAAGGAAGTTAACGGATAAATACAAAGATCCTAATATAATTTAGCAGAGGCGGTGTTAGGATCTGAAAATTATGAGTTTGAGATTTTAGTTCTTTTAAGTTATTTGGTTCTAGATTAATAATTTGAACATATTCAATAAATTTCTTAAAACAAATAACTTATACTGAATTTCATCGAACCCGTAACTTGTACACTAGCTCTGCCCCTGTAATTTAGATGTGTAAGTGGCAAAAATAGCCAAATTTTCATGTGATGAAATGTGCAGAAGAAGAAGGGCAAGAGACCTAGATCATGGTCTGATGGTAGAGCTAAGCACCAGCTCATCTCATTATAGTAGTAGAATTAGTTTAGACTATTTGTAAGATATGATCAAGCTTATTAGTTTAACAGCTTCAACAGAAGATTCTTTGTCTAAATAAAAAGTTGAACACTAAATTCGGACTAATAGCATTACATAGCATCTCAAAAGCAGCAAACCAAAGAACTAATTAGAAAACAACTTGAAACTACCGATATTACTTCAAAAGTACAGTTATTGTTCAAATCTCAAATGAATGGCGGGAAAGATTATTACAATTTGTTAGAGACATATTCATGAGAAACATTAAATACACTTTCAAAGTCAAGAATTGAACCTAGCTAATACTGTCTACTAAGTTAGCTGAAACTTATAGCAGCATCTCTTGTAAATGCATCTTAGACTCCCAAGATTGTTGCTCCAACATTACTGTCTGATCCATCCTCATTGCAGCCAATCTTTCCGTCATAGGCGCATTATCTAACATGGCGTCCATTAGATCAGAAAAAAAACTGGATTCCGTTTCAGCCATTGTTTCCCCCGTCAAAACATCCTCCTCGTTACACGTACCCTCATCGAGTTGTACTAACTCACCCCCCTCTTGCGTGTGCACTTCACTAGTGGTTGTTGGTCCCTCAAAATTCAGGGCAATATCAGTTGCTGGTTGAATAGGACAAGGTGTTGTGTCACATTCACCTGTTGCAATTTCATTAGAATTTACCATAATAGTCGATTCAGGTACCAACGACATGGACAGTGAAGATTCATACAGCTGATCCCAATTTCCATCTAGGAATTGAGGCATAGTTTTTATTATTGTAGTCGATTGATCAGGTGCCAGTTGCACCTGATTGTTTCCCGTAGCATAACCCCTGCAACCAGTTAGTAATTCAAGAAAGCTTGTAGCCTTGGCTTCAGATTCCATAAATGCAATATTATGCTCCTCATTAAGAGCAAAAGAACAATCTTCTTCTTGATCTTGTGTCTGGTTTTTCTCCAATAGTGTGTCACTACCCATAGTTTCATCCAATCTATCCATTATTTTAGGAATATTAATTTCTTGCATCGCGTTCTCAAAGTTAGCGATCATCGTGTCTTGAATTTGAGAAAAAGTAGTTAGCCCCAACAACAACGAACCATTCTCTGCACCAACAGCCTCTTGAGTTTGCACCTCAGATTCCTCTGTTGGTTCTTCAACATAATATATAGGAGTGATCACCTCATTATATTCTTGATCCATCAAAGGCATAACCGAATTTATCCCAACAGTTTCCACCATTAATGGTTCAACAGATTCTACTATTGCTTTCTCAACAAAATAATCCTGATCCATCAATGGCTGATCAACATAATTATTCATATCAGAAGTAACCTCAGTATCCACCTTCTCTTGTTCAGAACATGACTCCATAGTAGTCGTAACATTACTAGTCTGACTAAATTTACAAGTAGTACTTCTTTTAGGCAACTTTTTTATGGCACAAATAACATAATCTTTACGCTCCGAATTACTGAACTTATTAAGAATAGGATCAGACAACACATATTCCTTCATTAGCCACTTGCCATCATTATAATCATCAGAATTAATACACTTAGTATTATTCTTCTCAGTATAACACATACTCTTCATTCGTCCAATAATCAAATCTCTTTTCCTCTGATCACAACTCTTTATAGTAACAGCTTTTCCCTTATCTTGTTGTTTCCACGTCCCACCTCTTTTTCCAATAGTCCTACGAAACCTTCCTTTGTTCTTCTTCCTTGGTGTAATAAAATAACGGTAAATACTTGTGTCCCAATTATCTTCTACTCCTCCAGTAGAATGGCCATGACTGTAAGTTACCCAAGGTTCTTGTTTGTAAACATCGTACATGGCTATAAAACCATTGTCATGCAATTCTTGCTTAGCAACAAACCTTAAAAGAAATTTCACTAACTCTGAATCCGTCGGACGAAATCGATACCCTTCTCCAACATCATCTAACACCATCATATTCATTGTTTCTTGAATATGAAGATGAAAAGGGAAGTGTATAATCCCAGCGGCCAAGACTAGAGAGTTTAATTTTGAGTGATAAAATAGGGCTATATGACTTATGCGTATATATGCTTTGAATTTATAGAAGAAAATGTTGATTATGATCAACGGCAATGAGTTCGATTTTAGGGAAGAACGTGAAGCCCAAGTATATTCAACAAATTTTTACTGAAATCCTTGCCTTTGTAGGAATCCAAACTTGTAACAATTTAGGAAACTTTCTTCTAACGGTCGAAATTGTTCGTTGTGAAATAAAAGAACTGTTAATATATGGAAACATACAAGTTAAATAATAAAACATTGTACTCATTTATCTTGTAGTAATCTTTAAACAAACAGGAGAGTTAAAAGAATTTCCAAATTAATATATTTTGTCAAACTTACCGTGAAATATATGTTATTTTTGTGTATTCTTGAGTTTTTATTTTATTTTATAGAATTTAATGTTTATATTGCATTTTAAAAGGCAACAGAAATTGTTAATATGTAGAAATTGTTCGTAGTAAATAAAAAAAAAAGTGTTAATATGTGGGAACTTAGCAGATTTTTTCTTAAAGCAGGATTTTTCATAAGTGGTGTCACACCTCCTTTTTCCGCACCCGCGAGGGTGTAAGAGAGTTTTTTCAATTAAAGGACAATCGAAACGGGATTGATTTATTTATTTCAGAGTCGCCACTTGGGAGATTTAGGGTGTCCCAAGTCACCAATTTTAATCCCGAATCGAGGAAAAGAATGACTCCATATTACAGTCTGCGTACCAGAAATCCGGATAAGGAATTCTGTTAACCCGGGAGAAGGTGTTAGGCATTCCCGAGTTCCGTGGTTCTAGCACGGTCGCTCAACTGTCATATTCGGCTTATTTATCTGATTTTAAATACAATTATGAACCAATGTGCCAATTTTAACTTTTTACCGCTTTATTATTATTATTTCAAAAGAATGTGAACATCGCTTAAAACATGTCTTTGGACTGCGTCACATGAAATGCACCCACAATCCGGAACATATTTTATTTGATGTTTTGGGATTTGGATCTGGGTCGCATGAAATGCACACCCAAGTTTTAAGAAAGTAGATTATTAAACACGCGCCTAAAGAGACTATCGTGTTATTATTTTGGGAAGGCCACGAAATTCGCTAAGCGGCCCTCCTGAATTCTAAGTAAATTTAAAACAAGTATTTACTGAGGGCCCCGCAATTTGCATTTTTTGTTTGTCGAGGCTCGTCCCATTTATTATTTTAAAAATGAATTTGCAACGTCATGGAAATGCATCTCAGACCACGTCACAGTCAATGTACCCGTGATTAGAGACACATTTCGATTTCGTTGAGATTTGGATTTGGGTCACATAAATGTGTACCCGAGTTTAGGGAGATAACATTATTAAAGGCGCGCCTAAAGCAATTAGCGCATTATTATATTGGGTAGGGCCGTGAAATTTGCTAAACGGCCCGTCCCGGAATCTAAGTATTTAATGCATATATTTTGTGAGGGCTCCGCAATCTGTACATTTTTTATGTGGCGAAGCTCGTCTCGTTTTTATTATTTGAGGGCAAACTTAAGACAACTACGATTTTCTACCAATGACAAAAAAACAACGATTCTAACAGGTAATAATATCCATGGTAAAAAATGAAAAAAGCAAAGCAATTTAACAAAGACGAACACAAACCGTTCATATGCTCACATTTACTTTAAGCATGTAGTAACTACATAGAATAAACATTTTTAACCCACCAACAAAAATTGCATTGTTGACATTCATCAATATCGAATATTCTCATTTGCCTTGAACCATAATATGCAAAACGAATGAAATGAAACAAAGGATGAAGAACTATAACCTGTGAACCTCGACAACCTCAGAACGACAAACACGACCCCGACGGGACTCAAGCCGGACCTCACTGAACGAGGAACAAAGACGAAACCTCGGAACAAACTCGACGTACCGGACCCCGACGAACCAAAGACGACCTCGATGAAATAGAAAGCTCGGACCAAAGTCGACCTCGACGGAAAAACAGAAGGTTCGGTAAGGCAGAATCGCAGCCACCAACAGCTGCTCGCGAAAAGATGAACAATGTCGACAGTAGTAAGGTCGACGCAAGGAGGCTGCTGACGGGCTTGTTTTGGCAGTGGTCGAGGGCTGTTTGTTGGTGGTTTCACGATGGGAGGGTGATGATGGAGGTGGTGTTTGGGTGGTTTGCTGGTAGCGGGTAGTGTCGACGCAGCAGGTAGCGATGCGGACTGCTGTTTTTTCCGGTGATTGACGGGGACAGTGACGACGATGGAGTTGGGTCAGCTGGGGCGTTGTTGGATGGGTAACAATGGTGGTTTGTTGACGGTGGTGATGGATGAGGCATAAGGGGTGGTTGTTTGGGGTGGTTTTGGCGGTGGAGGGGTCTGTTTGGGTGTAGGGTTTGGTTGCGACAGTAGGGGTGCCGGGGAAGGTGACGAAGTGGTCGTTTGGTGGTGTTGTTTATGGAGGTGGTGTTTGGGCGTGACAACGAGGGGTGGGGAAGCCTTTGGTCATGGTCTTTTTTCTGTAGGGTTCTTCGTTCCTTTCTTGAGGAAGAAGACGCATGAATAGTGCCCCCTTTTCTCAAAAAATTTTAAAGTCCCCCCCTTTTCCAAAATCCTTGTCCGTGTATTAATGCCCATTTGTCCAGAAAAATGAGCCCCACGCGTGGTGGGGTTCGAGGCTTGTGTTCCCCACGCGTGGTGGGGTTCCCCGTGTATGGGATTCCGTTTATTATGGGCTAGGTCCGAAAATTAGGCCTAAAACCGGGTAGTTTGAACCCGAATATTATTCTTTTGCCCGGATCCGAGAATAAGAAAACGTTGCTTAACTAGTCCTATGTAAGCAAAATAACTACCAAAAATAAGACTAATATTTAAACAAAACTATATCTTTTTTAAATATTTTTCAAGATTTAAAATAGCTACAAAATATTAATAAAACTATTTTTTGTAATTTTCGTTTTTTTATATAAAGATAAAATATAAAGTAATATTTTTTTATTTTTTCAACAATTAAAATGACTACAAAACATTAATAGCGCTATATTTTTGGTTAATTTCGAAATTATATAAAGTACAAAAATAAAGTGCGATTTTTGTATTTTTTTCAAGTTTATGAGAAATACGTAAACTAAAATTTATATATGTTTTTTTGTAATTTTTATTTTTGAAACGAAATAAAGTAAAAATAGTTAAAATGGCTATATTAGACCCAATTTCACATATTCACGCTAAAAATGTGAAAATTCTCGGGGAGGGTCAAAAATCACGTGCTTACAGCTGCCCCTCTTTGACTGGAAACACGAAGAGTTTTCCGACAAAGAACGACTAGACGTGTTTTTGACCCGACCATTACTTGGACGGACTACACTTAAGGAAAGGGAGGGAATGTGACCGAGCCCTGGTATCTGAGCTGCCTACATATCCTTGGTTATACAGGAATCAGGCCACGTGTAGTTCGGAAATGAGAGAGATAGTGAAGTGTACCGAGGTGAAGAGCCGATCGAGGTGCCGTTCCGTTGAGGTTCCGGTCCGCGGTCCTGTCATTACAACAAAAATGAAAACTGAAAAAGACTAACTAAGCCTATCAGCTACTAGTTACAAGGATTCCTATCTTTAAGTCTTCTGAAACTTGGTCTTGAGTCTTGAATGGTGCTTCATACAGACTTTGGATTTGAACCTTGATACTTGCTAGTTGTAGGTGCTAGTTCTTGAGCAGACCACATTTGTTCTCCACTTCCGTAATTTGGGTTCTTTTTTTTTCTTCTTGTTTTTGTTTTTGTGACCAGCTTCTGTTGATCATCCCAGACTATTGATTCGCATTCTTGAGGCGAGCTTCTAACTTGGATTGAATGCTGGGGATTTCTGTTGTAACCTTCTGCTTTCCAGTGGGTCACTGCTTGATCTTGAAAAATGTTCCTCCGTTCTACAGGCGGACTCCTGACTTCTTCGATCTTTGACATACCACAAACTTCGTTCTACAGGCGGGTCCTTGACAACCAAAACAAACAAACAAACAAAATTTCCTAACCCAGTTTGTACTGGGAAGATTTGTGAGTCGTTAGCAAAATTGTAAACCACTTACCCTACTGATGCAATGATGAGAGTAAACTAAAGACTAGGCTAGGATGTGCATCTCCTATGAGTAAAACCAAAACTCTTGCTAGCAAATGTGTCTGCTAAAATAAAAACCTCAATGACTCAAACTAGAAAGTGCGTCTTCTATGGTTGAATCAGAATGAGTTAAACTAGGAAGTGCGTCTCCTAAGGGTGAAAACTTCAGTGACTAGAACTAGGAAGTACATCTCCTATGAATAAAATCTCGATTTAGGAAGTGCGTCTCCTAAAAATCTTGAAAGACCTCGATTAGGAAGTGCGTCTCCTACGGGTAGACTTCCAAAAAAAAACTAGACTAGGAAGTGCGTCTCCTATGGTCGAACTTAAAATGAATCAAACTAGGAAGTGCATCTCCTAAGGGTGAAATATCAATTCCGGAAGTGCGTCTCCTAAAATAAAATATAATCTAAAAAGCCAAACTAGGAAGTGCGTCTCCTAAAGCAAAAGTATAACCTGAGCGAACCAGACTAGGAAATGTGTCTCCTAATAATGAAAACTTAATTCAGGAAGTGCGTTTCCTGTGCACGAAATTAAACTTAGGAAGTGCGTCTCCTAGGGGTAAAATAGTCTTAGGAAGTGCGTCTCCTAGGGGTGAAACCTTAATGAATTTGAACTAGGAAGTGCGTCTCCTATGAATGAAAATAATTTAGGAAGTGCGTCTCCTATGCGTGAAATCTTAATTTAGGAAGTGCGTCTCCTATGCGTGAAATCTTAATTTAGGAAGTGCGTCTCCTATGGGTGAAACCTTAATGATTTTAAACTAGGAAGTGCGTCTTCTATGAATGAAAGTATTTTAGGAAGTGCGTCTCCTATGGGGTAAAAGTAAACTTAGGAAGTGCGTCTCCTATGGGCAAAACTAAACTTTAAGGAAGTACGTCTCCTATTGGGTACAATAAACTTAGGAAGTGCGTCTCCAATGGGTACAATAAACTTAGGAAGTGCGTCTCCTATTGGGAAAAACTGTTCTTAGGAAGTGCGTCTCCTCTTGGTGAATCTTATCTTAGGATGTGCGTCTCCTTAGGAAGTGCGTCTCCTATTGGTGAAATTATTCTTAGGAAGTGCGTCTCCTACTGGTGAAACTATTCTTAGGAAGTGCGTCTCCTATTGGTGAAACTACTTAGGATGTGCGTCTCCTTAGGAAGTGCGTCTCCTATTGGTGAAACTAAACTTAAGAAGTGCGTCTCCTATTGGTGAAACTTACTTAGGATATGCGTCTCCTTAGGAAGTGCGTCTCCTATTGACTTAGGATGTGCGTCTCCTCTTGGTGAAACTACTCTTAGGAAGTGCGTCTCCTATTGGTGAAACTTGCTTAGGATGTGCGTCTCCTCTTGGTAAAACTTATCTTAGGAAGTGCGTCTCCTATTGGTGAAACTGATCTTAGGATGTGCGTCTCCTGTTGGTACAACTGAACTTAGGAAGTGCGTCTCCTATTGGGTGAAATAAGCTTAGGAAGTGCGTCTTCTATTGGGTAAAATGAACTTAGGAAGTGCGTCTCCTATGGTAAAACTGAACTTAGGAAGTGCGTCTCCTATTGGTACAACTATTCTTAGGAAGTGCGTCTCCTATTGGTACAATGGATCTAGGAAGTGCGTCTCCTATTGGTAAAACTTAACTTAGGAAGTGCGTCTCCTATCGGTGAAACTTAACTTAGGAAGTGCGTCTCCTATTGGTAAAACTGAACTTAGGAAGTGCGTCTCCTATTGGTACAACTATTCTTAGGAAGTGCGTCTCCTATTGGTGAAACTTCTTAGGAAGTGCGTCTCCTATTGGTACAATGGATCTAGGAAGTGCGTCTCCTATTGGTAAAACTTAACTTAGGAAGTGCGTCTCCTATCGGTGAAACTTAACTTAGGAAGTGCGTCTCCTATTGGTGAAACTTCTTAGGAAGTGCGTCTCCTATTGGTACAACTGAACTTAGGAAGTGCGTCTCCTATTGGGTGAAATAAGCTTAGGAAGTGCGTCTCCTATTGGGTAAAATGAACTTAGGAAGTGCGTCTCCTATGGTAAAATTGAACTTAGGAAGTGCGTCTCCTATTGGTACAACTATTCTTAGGAAGTGCGTCTCCTATTGGTGAAACTTCTTAGGAAGTGCGTCTCCTATTGGGTGAAATAAGCTTAGGAAGTGCGTCTCCTATTGGTGAAACTTCTTAGGAAGTGCGTCTCCTATTGGGTGAAATAAGCTTAGGAAGTGCGTCTCCTATTGGGTAAAATGAACTTAGGAGGAAATGCCTCTCCTATGAGTGCAACTAAAACAAACTTAGGAGGAAATGCATCTCCTATAGATGAAACTAAAACAAACTTAGGAGGAAATGCATCTTCTATGAGTGCAACTAAAACAAACTTAGGAGGAAATGCATCTCCTATGGATGAAACTAAAACAAACTTAGGAGGAAATGCATCTCCTATGAGTACAACTAAAACAAACTTAGGAGGAAATGCATCTCCTATGGATGAAACTAAAACAAACTTAGGAGGAAATGCATCTCCTATGGGTAAAGACGTGGAATGTATTCCCTTGTTATACAGGTGGGCGCCTAAAATATGAAATGCACAGACAAAAGTATTCCTCTCGTTATTCAGGTGGGCACCTGTCTAAACTAAGACATAAAAGTATTCCTCTCGTTATTCAGGTGGGCGCCTGGTATGAAATTTAAAGACTGAAATGTATTCCTCTCGTTATACAGGCGGGCGCCTGGTACAGAAATAAAAAGACAGAAATGTATTCCCGCATTATACTGGTGGGTGACCTAGAACAGAAATGAAAAGACCGAAATGTATTCCTCTCGTTATTCAGGTGGGCGCCTGTCTTCATCAATAATTTTGAAAATAACATCCTATTTGAGGGCGGATGAACCCGACATATCCTATTTGAGGGCGGATGAACTCAACATATCCTGTTTTGAGGGCTGATGAACCCAACATATCCTATTTGAGGGTGGATGAACCCAACATATCCTATTTGAGGGCTGATGAACCCGACATATCCTATTTTGAGGGCGGATGAACCCAACATATCCTGTTTTGAGGGCGGATGAACCCAAAATATCCTATTCGAGGGCGGATGAACCCAACATATCCTGTTTGAGGGCGGATGAACCCAACATATCCTATTTGAGGGCGGATGAACCCGACATATCCTATTTGAGGGCGGATGAACCCAACATATCCTGTTTGAGGGCGGATGAACCCGACATATCCTATTTGAGGGCGGATGAACCCGACATATCCTGTTTTGAGGGCGGATGAACCCAACATATCCTGTTTTGAGGGCGGATGAACCCAAACTATCCTATTCGAGGGCAGATGACACAAAATATCCTATTCGAGGGCGGATGAACCCAAAATATCCTGTTTGAGGGCGGATGAACCCGACATATCCTATTTGAGGGCGGATGAACCCGACATATCCTGTTTGAGGGCAGATGAACCCGACATATCCTATTGAGGGCGGATGAACCCACCATATCCTATTCGAGGGCGGATGAACCCAACATATCCTATTTTGAGGGCGGATGAACCCAACATATCCTGTTTTGAGGGCGGATGAACCCAAAATATCTATTCGAGGGCGGATGAACCCAACATATCCTGTTTTGAGGGCGGATGAACCCGACATATCCTATTTGAGGGCGGATGAACCCAACATATCCTGTTTGAGGGTGGATGAACCCGACATATCCTATTTGAGGGCGGATGAACCCGACATATCCTGTTTTGAGGGCGGATGAACCCGACATATCCTTTTTTGAGGGCGGATGAACCCAAACTATCCTATTCGAGGGCGGATGACCCAAAATATCCTATTCGAGGGCGGATGAACCCAAAATATCCTGTTTGAGGGCGGATGAACCCGACATATCCTATTTGAGGGCGGATGAACCCGACATATCCTGTTTGAGGGCGGATGAACCCGACATATCCTATTTGAGGGCGGATGAACCCAACATATCCTATTCGAGGGCGGATGAACCCAAAATATCTTTTTAAAACTTGAAAATGTCTTACCTCAAAACTAGCTGGGGATTATTACTTACCTGCTGGGGAATAAAATGTTATCAGCCGGGGATAACGCTGTCGTGGATAACAGTGCTGGGGCATTTTCATTCCTTCAAAATTGGTGGGAGCAATACTGGCCCTTTGCCTTTCCAAACGCAAGTTTCAATCTTTTTGTTTGGTCCGCTGAGGATTCAGCTTCCTTTATTAAAACTTGGGGATAACACTGGTTCAAAGATCAGCTCCCTTGAGACTGGTGTTATCTTTCTTTTTCCCCAAATGGGTGCCTGCCTTCAAGAAAATTTTCACAATGAGAAAATTTTCTGCCCCGGTTTGATGATTTTCTTTATGGCCTGTGTTTCCGCCATCAATAACGTTCATTTTCCCTGTTTCTAAATCAAAAAAAATTTTGTTAGTTTAAAAACATGGTAAGCGGTCATGCCACTCTTGTTGGGGATGGTTTCCTCTTTCTTCTTTCCCAGCTTTGTGTTCCATTATGCTATCGAAACTTGTTGGGGATGATATTAATTGCTGACACTGGCCCATCCCTTTTATCAATGTCATATTGATGGGGATACCCTTCTTGACACAGGTTTTGCGCCTGCTCCTTCCTGACTTATACCACTTGGGTGTACTAGTCAGATCCCGTCTTGCATAATTGGAAAGCTGATGGCCTATTTTGAAGTCATTTCCCACTGGTTCTGACCAAACAGACTCTACTGGGGAATGTTTCTATGAAAGGAGAAAGATAAACAAAAGGGGAACCGAATAAAAGACAAAGGAAAAAGATGACTCTTTAACAAAAGAAACTATAAATAAAAGCCTATCAAACGCCGATACCGACTCTAATGGTCATGACATGCACATGTGGCCTATGCTCTGCCGTCAACCGTCTCTCAAGACCCTCCCGTGACGATTCCCCATCTGATTCCCAATCTTATTCGACTTGTAGTGCCCGAAGGGTTTTCACTATCAAGCCTCTCTCATTTGGGTTTTTCTCTCAGCTTTCATCGCCTTATGGTGCCTGTAAAGGTTTTCACCGATAAGACTCTCTCATTTGTATCACTTTCCAGCTGGGGATTTGGAGTGTCGCCAGTATGACTCTTTCTGCTGGAGATTAGAGTCCTTTCTGCTGTGGAACAGAATGTTATGTTCGCGGTAAGACTCTTGTTTGTCTGACTTGGCATCTTTTGAAGACTGGTCAGAAGGTCTTTCTTTGGACCGTAATGTGGGTTTTGGACAGGGCTAGAAAGAAAGGGTATTAAAGGCTAAAAAATGAATGGATTTTGGGTTACTAATTACAACCTTCGGAACTAGATTTATTTACAACAAACGCAACCTTTGCCCCAGTTTCTTGCTTGAGGATTATTTTAATTGATTTTTTTTCATTTTTTCAAAACTATGACCGAATCGTGAAGCGCCTACGTATCCTCTTTGAGGAATCAGGTCAAACGTAGTTCCCATTCCTCTTTTCATTTGACTTTCTTTTTTTCTTTTTTTTCTCTTTTTTTAATCATTTTTCTCTTCTTTTCTCTTTTTCTCTTTTTTTTTGATTTTGTTGTTTTCTTTTCTTTCTTCTCTTTTTTTCTTTTGTTTACCTGCCACGCTTGTGTTTTCTAGTCGTTGCCACTGATTCCGAACGAGGGGTATGAAAGAAAAATAGATAAGGCTCAAAAGGGGTAACGAAGGATAAAGTGTTTAGGTAGCAGAACAAAATGCCTTCGTCATTCCAGTTTTCAAACATGCCAAGTGCAAACAACACAATTTAAATTTGCAGCCCCTTCTGATGGTGCTGGACTTGACAAATATATTCAACCTCTGTTTGTTCATTTGTCACTTTTAAAGCACCGTTGGGCGACACTCTTATTCTCATTATTATGAACGACCCTCATGCCAATTCGGCGAATCTTTCTTTTAACGGTTTTCTTTGTGTTTTACTCGCCCTAGTTCCACACGACTCGGGCTCCAAATAATCTCAAACCGTTTTTATTTTTCGGGGTTTTATGATTAACTTTTAAGATTAGGCCCAAAGTGGGTGCGCATGTCATGTCCTTAGAATCGACATTGAACGAAATGATAAAAGGACTAAACAAAAAGACGACTGGAAATAACAAAAGACCGGAATTTGCATTAGATTACCGGTGAAAATGGTTTGAAAAAAAAAAACAAAAACAAACCGGAATAAAATCCTAAACGACCTGGACAAAACTTAAACAAACCGCTATGACAAAACGGAAAGATAAGCGGAAAGACATTGACACAAAACAAATCCGAATTACAATCTTAATAATCCGAACAACAGAAATGACAACAAAATAAGCCACCAAATGCCTCTTTCTTGCTAACCAAGGAACAGAGCGTCCTCCCACTTTATCAAAATTGGCATCTTAGCCATTGAGCTTTGCATTAGTATTGTCAAGACCATTGCTAGCTTCAATATCATCAACCTCCGTCGGCAAGTTCTCGAGGGGGTTCGAGTGCTTCTGTTATCAGGCCTGATCCACGCAGAGTGTATACCATGAGGTGCAAACAAAGGATTCTGGGCGTCATTGTCCGGCTTACCACAAACCAACCACCTTAACTTTGTGATTCAAACAAAACAGGTTAGAAGGGACTCAGTCGGTCCTCATTATTAACAATATCTTTTTTTTTCTTTTTTTTTCTTTTCTTTTTTTTTCGATTTTTTTTCATTTTTTTCATTTTCTTCCTTTTTTTTTCATTTTCTCTTTTTTTTTGCTCTTTTTTTTTGTTGTGGTCGAATCTTATGGAGATTGCCTACGTATCATGACCCCGCATGAATCAGACCTTGCGTAGTTTGGCCCAAATGAAAGGTAAACAATAATAAACATTTTTTCAATTTTCATATAGAACAAACTGGGTTTCAAAGGTTTAAAGATGACCTACAAACTTGAAAATCAAACAACCCGCCTATTTTAATCAAAAGGTTTACAGAAACTCAAAAACAAATGGCCAGCTTCCTTTCTCCGTTTGACAAATGCAACCGAACGGTTATTTTTTGCAAACGTGTCCCCTCTCCAAATTTCACATGAATTTGAGGTCGGGGAGGATTATTTTGACACTTTACAAACTTGTCCATTCTTTTACGAAAATAACCTTTCGACAACTGAAAAATACTCTAAGGCTATTTCGGCAAGAACGGTTTAAGACACTGCCGAAGCTGGCTCGACTTATTTTTTACTAAAATCCAAACGGTATTTCACCTGACCGCTGACTCTTTGTTTTTTTTTCTTTTCAAATTACAATAAAACGTGGTGTTGCAAACACGGCCCTTCAACGCTTCGGGGACGAAGATTTTTAAGGCTGTGTGGGTCAATTGGACCAAATCTAAAACAATGACCCAAAGGTGGATGTTTATACAAAGTCAGCCTTCCGGCGTCCCTTTCGGGAACATTCGGCTATTTATGACAAAACAACATCACCTGATTTATTCATGACTCTTTTTATCGGTTTTCAAATTAGTAAACTCAATATTGCAAACACGGCTTTTCAACGTCCCGGGGACGAAGATTTTTAAGGCTGTGTGGGTCAACTGGATCAGATCTTAAAAATGACCCAAATGTGGCTGTTTGTGTAAAGTCAGCCTTCCGGCGTCCCTTTCGGGAACATTCGGCTATTTATGACAAAACAGCATCCCCGAACTCTTTATGACAGAATTGACATATTGACATTTTTTTTAATTTGTTTTTGGCTATTTTAGCAAAAGGTGGTTGGACCCGATGAGGGTTGCCTACGTATCTCACATCCGGTGAGAATCAAACCCGCGTAGTTCGGGCCAACGAGAAGGGAGTAAATAAACTATATATCTGTATATATTTTTTAATTTTTTTTTATTATTTTTTTGAAAGAACGACTTCTAAGAATTCCTTTTCTTTTGACTCGAACTTTGAGAATTTCAAAAGGAAGATAATAATTAATTTTTTCGTTTTTTCATTTGTTTTTCTTATTATAAAGAAAAAAGAAAATGTATTTTGGAATTTTACCTTTAATAAAAGAAATGCTTAAAAAAAATATTTTTTGAATTTTCTTTTGATTTTTTTTTGGATTATATATATATTTATTTTGGAACAAATAATAAAATCACGTTCAACGTCCGACTCTTTTTATTTTTTATTTTTGGCATTTTCATGGACAAACAAAATTAAAAAAATAAAAAAAACATTTTAAAAACCAAGCTCTTTTTCATTTTCATTTAATGGCAAAACAAACTATTTTCTTTTCTATATTTTTTTTAAAAAAAAAACAAGACAGAACAACGATGATTTTTTTTTATTTTTCCTTTGCTTTTAATATAACAAACTAATAAGACATTTTTTTTTTCTCAAAATTTCGGCAGAGTTTCGATACTACTCGGACATTGATTTTTTTTCTAAAAATAAGTAATTATATCTCTACACTGTTATTTTCTCCTCTTTTTCACGATTTTTTTTAATCTGTGGGAAATGATGAAAACATACAAAATCTTTTGAATTTTCATGCTTTTATATATATATATATATGTATTTTTTTTATTATCATTATTTTTCAAAAATGTGGCATGGGAAACGTAAGGATTTCCAAGACATCTTGGATTCCGCAAATGTTCCCCGTGCGCTTTTCCCAACATGTGAAGCATGGGGGACATGTGGAATACCAAGGCTTCTTGGATTCCACAAATGTTCCCCATGTGTTTTTCCCAAAAATGAAGCGTGGGGGACATGTGGAATACCAAGGCTTCTTGAATTCCACAATGTTCCCCATGTGCTTAATTAACATAATAGCATGCTTATCAAAAATTGTGCAACTTTCTTATTTAACGTGATCAGCATGATAAGGAGTGTAATTTGTCCGCAAATATCATTGGTCCGCCAAATGACCCATTCACCCTTGAATAAATACAACATGTAGCACATAGGATGCCCAAAAGATGGTCTATTATTTTCAGGTTGCTTGTCCTAGACGGACCCAACCCCTGTGTTGAGTCCCCTAAATCAAATGCACATGATGCAAATAAATGTTCCTACTAGGGATCCGGCATGAAGCTGAGTTATTCTAGGTTCAAAACCTGGGTGTTTGTTCTAGACCTGGCTTACCCGAGCGGACAGCTCGAGCCGAGGGGGGGCAGCGTACCGGGAATACAGAAGCTTCACCGGCTTAGCAACTTATCCGAACCTCGTTCTAAATTGGGATTTGACACTATACAGAAAAGAAGTCGTACGAAGTACGCCCTTCTTCATGATTTAGAAGACTCAGAAAGGATAGGGGTTTCGGCACAGTTTATATACAGTTCACGTAATATCAAAGCGGTAAAAGCAGCATTTAGCACATTAGGCTCAAACATGTAAAAAATCAGATAAAACCAAATACAACAATTTATCTAAGCTCGAATTTCTAACCCTGAACCAGTGGTTCTGGGTCGAGGTCCCCAGCGGAGTCGCCAGAGCTGTCACACCTCCTTTTTCCGCACCCGCGAGGGTGTAAGAGAGTTTTTTCAATTAAAGGACAATCGAAACGGGATTGATTTATTTATTTCAGAGTCGCCACTTGGGAGATTTAGGGTGTCCCAAGTCACCAATTTTAATCCCGAATCGAGGAAAAGAATGACTCCATATTACAGTCTGCGTACCAGAAATCCGGATAAGGAATTCTGTTAACCCGGGAGAAGGTGTTAGGCATTCCCGAGTTCCGTGGTTCTAGCACGGTCGCTCAACTGTCATATTCGGCTTATTTATCTGATTTTAAATACAATTATGAACCAATGTGCCAATTTTAACTTTTTACCGCTTTATTATTATTATTCCAAAAGAATGTGAACATCGCTTAAAACATGTCTTTGGACTGCGTCACATGAAATGCACCCACAATCCGGAACATATTTTATTTGATGTTTTGGGATTTGGATCTGGGTCGCATGAAATGCACACCCAAGTTTTAAGAAAGTAGATTATTAAACACGCGCCTAAAGAGACTATCGTGTTATTATTTTGGGAAGGCCACGAAATTCGCTAAGCGGCCCTCCTGAATTCTAAGTAAATTTAAAACAAGTATTTACTGAGGGCCCCGCAATTTGCATTTTTTGTTTGTCGAGGCTCGTCCCATTTATTATTTTAAAAATGAATTTGCAACGTCATGGAAATGCATCTCAGACCACGTCACAGTCAATGTACTCGTGATTAGAGACACATTTCGATTTCGTTGAGATTTGGATTTGGGTCACATAAATGTGCACCCGAGTTTAGGGAGATAACATTATTAAAGGTGCGCCTAAAGCAACTAGCGCATTATTATATTGGGTAGGGCCGTGAAATTTGCTAAATGGCTCGTCCCGGAATCTAAGTATTTAATGCATATATTTTGTGAGGGCTCCGCAATCTGTACATTTTTTATGTGGCGAAGCTCGTCTCGTTTTTATTATTTGAGGGCAAACTTAAGACAACTACGATTTTCTACCAATGACAAAAAAACAACGATTCTAACAGGTAATAATATCCATGGTAAAAAATGAAAAAAGCAAAGCAATTTAACAAAGACGAACACAAACCGTTCATATGCTCACATTTACTTTAAGCATGCAGTAACTACATAGAATAAACATTTTTAACCCAACAACAAAAACTGCATTGTTGACATTCATCAATATCGAATATTCTCATTTGCCTTGAACCATAATATGCAAAACGAATGAAATGAAACAAAGGATGAAGAATTATAACCTGTGAACCTCGACAACCTCAGAACGATAAACACGACCCCGACGGGACTCAAGCCGGACCTCACTGAACGAGGAACAAAGACGAAACCTCGGAACAAACTCGACGTACCGGACCCCGACGAACCAAAGACGACCTTGATGAAATAGAAAGCTCGGACCAAAGTCGACCTCGACGGAAAAACAGAAGGCTCGGCAAGGCAGAATCGCAGCCACCAACAGCTGCTCGCGAAAAGATGAACAATGTCGACAGTAGTAAGGTCGACGCAAGGAGGCTGCTGACGGGCTTGTTTTGGCAGTGGTCGAGGGATGTTTGTTGGTGGTTTCACGATGGGAGGGTGAGGATGGAGGTGGTGTTTGGGTGGTTTGCTGGTAGCGGGTAGTGTCGACGCAGCAGGTAGCGATGCGGACTGCTGGTTTTTCCGGTGATTGACGGGGACAGTGACGACGATGGAGTTGGGTCAGCTGGGGCGTTGCTGGATGGGTAACAATGGTGGTTTGTTGACGGTGGTGATAGAAGAGGAAAAAGGGGTGGTTGTTTGGGGTGGTTTTGGCGGTGGAGGGGTCTGTTTGGGTGTAGGGTTTGGTTGCGACAGTAGGGGTGCCGGGGAAGGTGACGGAGTGGTCGTTTGGTGGTGTTGTTTATGGAGGTGGTGTTTGGGCGTGACGACGAGGGGTGGGGAAGCCTTTGGTCGTGGTCTTTTTTCTGTAGGGTTCTTCGTTCCTTTCTTGAGGAAGAAGACGCGTGAATAGTGCCCCCTTTTCTCAAAAAATTTCAAAGTCCCCCCTTATCCAAAATCCTTGTCCATGTATTAATGCCCATTTGTCCAGAAAAATGAGCCCCACGCGTGGTGGGGTTCGAGGCTTGTGTTCCCCACGCGTGGTGGGGTTCCTCGTGTATGAGATTCCGTTTATTATGGGCTAGGTCCGAAAATTAGGCCTAAAACCGGGTAGTTTGAACCCGAATATTATTCTTTTGCCCGGATCCGAGAATAAGAAAACGTTGCTTAACTAGTCCTATGTAAGCAAAATAACTACCAAAAATAAGACTAATATTTAAACAAAACTATATCTTTTTTAAATATTTTTCAAGATTTAAAATAGCTACAAAATATTAATAAAACTATTTTTTGTAATTTTCGTTTTTTTTATATAAAGATAAAATATAAAGTAATATTTTTTTTCCAACAATTAAAATGACTACAAAACATTAATAGCACTATATTTTTGGTTATTTTCGAAATTATATAAAGTACAAAAATAAAGTGCGATTTTTGTATTTTTTCAAGTTTATGAGAAATACGTAAACTAAAATTTATATATGTTTTTTTGTAATTTTTATTTTTGCAACGAAATAAAGTAAAAATAGTTAAAATGGCTATATTAGACCCAATTTCACATATTCACGCTAAAAATGTGAAAATTCTCGGGGAGGGTCAAAAATCCGGTGTCTACAAGTGGTGTCACTATTTTTAGTAAAAGGGCCGTAACAATCAAAAAATATTTTGTGGAGCCAAGAAAGTTCAAACCCAAAACCTCTCACATAACACTTGAAACAAACAACCACTAGACTACTGAGATGTTTTGTTGCAAGTGGTGTCACTTTTAATAATTTTATCTTGTATTTCTGTTTTACTTATTATTTTTATATATATATATATATAAATAGTAAAAAATTTCAACAAAGCGGTGTCCTGCGAAACGCTTGCCACCATGTAAATCCGCCCCTGACGAGCAAGAAAGACAGCCACTTTATTAGCGTTCCGCCTAGTCCATGGAAGGACAAATCATTGAATTAATTCTTCAAACACAAACAATCCCCAATAATTTGTCTTGAATGTGGAAACTTAGGAATTAAATAATAGAAACGATGTACTCTATTTATTCATTTATCATGAGTAATCTTTTTTCTTTAAAAAAAAAAAAACCAATGTTAAAGCTTCCAAAAATATGTTATTTTTACGTATGACATTATCTTCGGCTTTTAAAAAAAGAGAGTAGAATTTGATGTTTTTATTTATTTTAAAAGGCATATACTAAAATAATATTTGCGGAATACATAGATAGATACTTTAACTATCCCAAAAATTCCACTTGAACACCTCAACTAAGTCATTTACCATCGGAACACTTTAACTCTATCTTTAATGTACCATTTTAACACGTCCGACTGACATGGCAAATAACGTGAGCATCATTGCTGTTGAGCGTGTGAACATTAAAAATATACTGACCAAAAACTATTTCAACGGTAAAATACAAACGGTAAAAGTATACCCCTTCCTAGGGCTGCTTATCGGGCGGATTGGACGGTTATTTACTCTTAACGGTTTGGCTTATCGGTTATCAGCTTTTAAATATATTAATCCGCTAGCCACCCAATAAGATATCGGGCGGATTGGTATCAGTTTAGCTCTTATCGGGCGGTTTATCGGCCTACATAAGAATGATGTAGTATGTCATGTGTTTTAGAGTGAAAAAAGCAAAACACATTGCATAGAGAGTGGCAACCATGATAAGGTTACTGTAAGACGTTGGACAAGGACAAAGATAAGTACACTTATATATATCCTTTAAGGAGGTCTGATGGTGTATGACTTCTTATGAAGTACTAATTACTAAAAAATTCCTTCTATTTAGTGGAATAGGTGTGTTACAGAGAATGTTTGAATAGCTCAAGCAAGTTGACACGACTGTTCTAAGGTTAAAGTGTACATCTGTCAACTGTCATGAGAGGCGCTAAGCTTAGTATCACATGAGCTTATGAGAAGATGAGCTCAATGTCAAAGATATGACAGGATGACCGAGTGAGAATAAATTACCGTAAAGCTCTAAGACTATGTCCTTTTGGCTTTAATCCAAGTGGGGAACTCTATCATTGATAACTAGATCGCATGAGCATCTGTTGTTACGGTCCCTAAACTAGGGTTAGAGATAGAGTAGTGGAAGTGGAAGGGTTTTATATATATATATATATATATATATATTCTTAACGGGTTAACGGACTATCCGTTAAAAAAATTGAATAATCCGCCCCCAAACCGATAAGCCGTTAATAAAAAAATCTCAATCTGTTCCCTGTCCGTTAAACCGTTAACCCGATACCAATAAGCTATTAAGCTTCGATTTCGGTTTGGTTTTCGATTTCGGTTCAGTTTTGAACACCCCTACCCCTTCCCTATTATATAAACCCCCGTCCCCTTTTACTTTGTCTCTTAAATCAAGCCTTATTTTTTCACCATTTTCTTGATTTTCTTGTTTAAAAATTCTACTCTTCTTTCCAAATTGAATGTAATCTCGCCTGAGTGTTCGAATTTTGGCGTAAGCTCTCAATTTTGTAGATAATGTCTCTCACACCAAGAATCAATTTATGCTGGTGTGGTCATGAATGTGAATTAAAAACTTCATGGTCTCCATCTAATCCTGAAAGGAGGTTCTATGGATGCAAAATTAAAAAAGTAAGTGTTAATTAACTACAATTAATTATTTTTACTATGTTGTCCCCGATTTTAGTTTGAATCAATTTTTATTTTTTTTGAAGGACAAAGGTGGATGTAAGTATTTTAGGTGGGTTAATGACGAGTTTCCTACCCAAGCGAATAGGGTTATTTGGGGTTTATTGCACAGGGTCAAAACTTTTGAAGAAGAAAGGGCTCGAGCAAGAATATGGAGGAAGAAATTGGCTTATGTTATAGTAATAATGCTAATTATCTGGGTTTGCTACTGTGCCTTCGATCGTTGAAGTTGTTGTAGTTGAATTAAGAGTTTAACATATTCAGCATAGCAACATGAAGAACCAAAAACAAAAAGAACAAAATCATATCAAGCTGTAATTTGAAGAATAAAGTGCAATTGACCCAAACTGAAAACTCTTACAAGATGTGAAAGATCAGTTATTCATGAACACAGTATCAAGTATATGTTGCTCTAGTGTTTCTTCAGGAATCAACAATAGATAGAACAAAGTGCTACCACAGGTAAGAACTACATGAGGAATATTTCAAATCTAACTGCTACCTCAGATTTAACTACAAGAAGAATATTTCAACTATGAACCAATGCCTTTCTTGTTATAAGTGAAAGAAACTATCAAATATCTCAAAATGATATAAAACAAGCTGAGTCATTCTTCTCTTCTGTACAACCAACAACCTCATGGATTCTACAGCCTCCATAAGAAACTAGGAAAGCCATTTTCTCTATGAAGAAAACTCCCCCCCCCCTGCTTCTTGTTAAAGGAAACTAACACTATGGAATCTGAGCAATTTCGACCAATATCTTATGCAGCGACTGTGGCTTCGAGAAGAATGGAGAATGGTCACTGCCTTTGATCTTGAATACTCCTTCTGGAGGGTTTTCTCTCACAAGCTTTTCTTGGACATCTGGTGAAAGAGCATGATCATCCAATGTCTGGATATAAAATCTTCGACTAGTTCCATACTTTTCAGGTGTCAGTAATAGCTTGTCCATCATTGGACCAAGAGGAATAGGTCTCATAGAAACCATTGCCAAAGCAACATCCTGCAATCATTATATAGTGTGTTAGTGATATATTTTCGTGAAACCATCAATTTACATTTTTCTCTAACTTTCAATAAAATGATACATCTAGATAGACATCAAATGCACATAGCGACTTCTTTCGCAGTACTTTGGCTTCTGGAATGGGCTTTAGCTATATGTCCGAATCATAATCCCACTTAGTGGGGTCTGGGGAGGGTAGTGTGTACGCAGACCTTACCCCTACCCTGGGGTAGGGAGGCTGTTTCCAAATAGACCCCCGGCATCCTTCCCTCCAATAACTTCCCACCTTGCTCTTGGGGAGACTCGAACTCACAACCTCTTGGTTGGAAATGGAGGTTGCTTACCATCAGAGCAACCCATCAGAGCTGCTGACTAAACTATGTGACAAATTCTTCCCAATAAATTTATAAAAGACCCCCTTTTCAATTTTTTGTATTTTACTTTGAGCTCTTTAAAGTGCTATTAGTGTCTCACTCCACTACTCTAGTACAAAAATGAGAATGTTAGTCGAGCTCCGAACAAAGTTTTCATGCTTTCTATCTTCTGTACCCTATGATTAGCTCCATTAGGAGTCAGAGGCGGATCCAGAATTGGAAATTTATGGGTTCCTATTGTAATATTAAATTAATATACAATAATAACTGGGTTCACACTTATATATTTATTGATATTTAATGGGTTTTTTTAATAAAAATACAAGGTCTGTGCAAAAGTTACTGGGTTCCCGAGAATCCGGTAACTATACTCTACATCCGCCACTGTTAGGAGTATATGGAAGTCTTACCGTCCATTTTTTCCCGTTGTTGTGTAAGTAATCATTTACAGTGCAAAATTTTCGGGTTTCTCTGGGAATTCAAAGCAGTACAATCCCACATTAGCTTTTGCTTGTCTGTATGAGGAACTAGGGAACAAAGGAGGGGAGAAGAAGTTATTCCAACTCGCTAAGGTGAGAGAGAGGAAGGCTCGAGATCTGGACCAAGTGAGGTGCATAAAAGATGATGACGGCAAAGTTTTGATGGGGGATGACCAGATTAAGAGGAGATGGCGGACCTACTTTCATAAACTTCTAAATGAAGAAGGGGATCAAGATATTGTGCTAGGTGAATTGAGGAATGCCAACAGCCCCCATGAATTAAGTTATTGTAGGGATATTGAGGTCGACGAGGTCATGCAGGCAATGCGTAAGATGAGGAGGGGCAGAGCTACCGGGCCAGATGAAATTCCGGTTGAACTTTGGAAGTGTGTGGGTAGAGCAGGCTTGGAATGACTTACTAGGTTGTTTAATGTTATATTCAAGACTAATAAGATGCCTGAAGAGTGGAGGTGGAGTACAATGATTCCGCTGTATAAGAACAAAGGCGATGTGCAGAGTTGTAACAACTATAGGGGTATCAAATTACTGAGTCATACCATGAAAGTCTGGGAGAGAGTGGTAGAAATGAGAGTGCGAAGGACGGTGTCTATTTCAGATAACCAGTTCGGGTTCATGCCGGGGCGATCTACCACGAAGCTATCCACCTTATTAGGAGGATGATGGAACAATACAGGGATAAGAAGGATCTTCACATGGTGTTTATCGATCTAGAGAAAGCGTACGACAGAGTTCCTAGGGAGGTCCTATGGAGATGCCTAGAGGTTAAAAGGGTCCCGGTTGACTACATTAGGGTGATTAAAGACATGTATGATGGATCTAAGACTCGGGTTAGGACAGTAGGAGGCGACTCTGACCATTTTCCGGTTGTTACAGGGTTGCACCAAGGGTCTGCGTTCAGCCCTTTCCTATTTTCCCTAGTGATGGATGCCATAACGCATCATATTCAAGGGGAGGTGCCATGGTAGTACATGCTATTTGCGGATGACATAGTCCTAATTGACGAGACACGACGCGGAGTCAACGAGAGGCTAGAGGTTTGGAGACATGCCCATGAGTCTAAAGGTTTCAGGCTGAGTAGGACGAAGACAGAATACCTCGAGTGCAAATTTGGGGCCGAGCCGACGGAAGCAGGAGTGGAAGTGAGGCTCGACTCGCAAGTCATCCCTAAGAGGGGTAGTTTCAAGTACCTTGGGTCAGTTATTCAGGGGACCGGGGAGATCGATGAGGATGTCACACATCGTATAGGGGTGGGGTGGATGAAGTGGAGGTTAGCAACGGGAGTCTTGTGTGACAAGAAAGTGCCACCGTTACTAAAAGGTAAGTTTTATAGAGCAGTGGTTAGGCCTGCTATGTTGTATGGGACCGAGTGTTGGCCGGTTAAAAATTCACACATCCAGAAGATGAAAGTAGCAGAGATGAGGATGCTGAGGTGGATGTGCGGGCATACAAGGATGGACAAGATTAGGAATGAAGATATTCGAGAGAAGGTGGACGTGGCCCCATGGAGGACAAGATGCGGGAAGCAAGACTCAGATGGTTCGGGCACATTCAGAGGAGGAGCACTGATGCACCAGTGAGGAGGTGTGAGCGACTGACGGTGGTGGGCACGAGGAGAGGTAGAGGGAGGCCTAAGAAGTATTTGGGGGAGGTGATCAGGCAGGAGAGGACATGACCCTTGACAGGGAATTGTGGAGGTCGAGCATTAAGGTTGTAGGTTAGAGGGTAGTTTGTGAATATTAATACAGCGCACTAGAGTGAGACTAACCATTTAGGAGTTAGTCTTAGGATGCTACTATCAACTACTGATGCAGCGCTATATCTGTTGGATATTAGTATACCTTACATCCTTTTCTCCATCATTTTCGTATTTCCTATATTTCTTATATTGTTGTTATTTTTATTTTATGTTATGTATTATATGTTTTATTATGAGCCTATTGATAGTACTAATATATTGTCTCTTGTTGCTCTCTTGAGCCGAGGGTCTCCTGGAAACAGCCTCTCTACCCCGCGGGGTAGGGTTAAGGTCTGCGTACATATTACCCTCCCCAGATCCCACTTGTGGGATTATACTGGGATGTTGTTGTTGTTGTTGTACAATCCCACATTACTTTCTACCGAAACTTGTTAGCTCAAAAAACATGAACCGGTTCATGAATCAGAGCAACAAGAACTGACACTGATATTGTACGTTCCATTCTGAAGGTTGCTGTTAACTGTTTCCTTAAGGTGCTTTATATGACACAAGAAACATTTATGTCGTCATGAGATGTTTTTCATCATACTGCATTCCCACTCCCAGAGAGAGAGAGAGAGAGAAGTTGCATGTTGATCCTCTGTATTTTTCTGCAGTCATTTCTAAAGTATTTTAATTCTAACAGCATAGAGTTATGCACTACAAAGCACACTGCCGGACACTAGGGATGATTTAAGTTTGGCAATTAGCATAGGTAATGGAAGAATCATTGCGACTTATATAAAGGAAGCACCTTAGTAGGAGATTGATTGAAATATAGCCCATGCATTTGCTCCTTCTCGAACATGAGACCAGTAGCAGGCTTGTCTTTACCATTCCCATAAATTAAGAACTTAGACTCCTGGGTGAAGAGCTCTGCAGACCCAAGCTGCAAAAATATTACCCATAAACATGTCAAAGTGGAGAGGAGATATAAAACAATTATTGACATTCGAAGTAGATCTCAGCGGCAGGTTTATTTTTAGGACAAATCAAATCCTTTATGAGTTTAAATTGATCGGTTATAATGAAGGACACCTAATCTACGGGTAATTTTGCAATATACATCTGCTACATTCACAAAAATCATGAATCGTGCACGAAACACATTATTGGCATGGTTGAACACTTGAACTTAGATTTGTCTGTTCAAAACTCATACAATTCTTACATCAGTCTGCAATGAGGTCGTCATACTCATCCCCAGCTTCAGCAGATCATGATGAATAAGATTTTAAATATATATGCAAGCATATTAACCAGACAGTCAGTAGGAAACTAGACTGAACTGATGAGATAGAGATCAATATCAGACATCACCCCTTATAGTACTGTAACAACCCAACCCGCTAGTGATATTGTCCGCTCTGGGCCTAGGCCCTCACGGGTTTAAAACGCGTCACTAGGGTCTAAGGCTTGTTAACTTATATACCCAGCATCCCTCTTGTATTTTGCCGATGTGGGACTCTGCCTAAAGTCTGGGGAATTACATACAACCCCTCTTAGGGACTCAGCGTCCTCGCTGAAGTTTGCGGCTGACACAAGAGTGGCTCTGATACCATCTGTAACAGCCCAGCCCGCTAGTGATATTGTCCGCTCTGGGCCTAAGCCCTCACGGGTTTAAAATGCGTCATTAGAGTCTAAGGCTTGTTAACTTATATACCCAACATCCCTCTTATGTTTTACCGATGTGGGACTCTGTCTAAAACCTGGGGTGTTACAAGTACTTCCCTTTTTCTTACCTTTTAATCTCTATTGTATGTACAAGCCCCTACTTTTTTTTATTTACATATACAGATTTGGGTCAGATATTCAAAACTATGCAAAGTTCCTATTGGCTCCATTATAGATTTTATTACAAGGTTTATTAAGCTAAGCTTATAAAAACAAGGACAAAACTGAGGGAAAGAGGAAATGTCTTTCAGCAAAAATACAAGGCAAGGATTACGAGTTTTTTTTCTTTTTCCTATCCTATGTAATTATGGGTGACTCTACAGTTTTTGTGTAGTCTTTATATTAATATACAATATGTTACCTTCTCGAAAAGAAAAAAGAATTACAAGGCAAGTTCTAAGGAAGAGAATACACACTATCAATGCATTATACCTACGCTGACCACAAAGGACCAAGAATTTGCATTCAGTTACTCCACTTGTTATGCAGTTTGGTTCTATTTTATCATGTTTAAGAACAATAGAAGTTTCAAAACGGGTTTTTGACCTCCCTTTTCTGGATCTTTTGCATCACGTATTAGTATGCTGCTCTCTAGAAAATTTCATAACTTCAAGCACTCCATATAATAAAACAAGAATATCATTCAAGAAGACATCACACCCAAAACAGTGCTTTCAGAAGGCATGACCATAGACCATGCTCGTCATATGGTATGCGTTGTTGTCCTCAAATACCGGGAGCAACTCCGCTGCTGCAAAAAGTACTTTTAAACATGTAGTTTAAAACGCGCTGATAAATAGTTCAACAGATTCTCGGTAATTATTATGCAATGTCCGGAAAATAAGGGATGCGTACCTCTTCAGCAAACACATCAAAAGGTCTCTGGCCATCGGATATCATTGTCGCACAAAGAAATACTGCTTTTGCAATTTTATTGGGGAAGTGTTCTAAGGCATAGGAAACACAAGCACCTCCAGCACTGTGACCGACCAAAATTACCTAAAGAAATACATGCAATGTTTTCAGAATATATGTGAAATCATCTTTGTTGGAATTCATAGTGGAAAAAGGACTAAAAAGTTCTGCCAAATCTATTTTACCTTTTCATCCTCTGGCAAGTTCTCCAGATAATCAACTAATGGTTTTGAGTAGTCCACTAGAGTTGAAACATTATTTGTATCTGTCAGATCAATGCCAGATCCAGTCAGATCTAGGGCTGTGGGGACCAATCCTGTTTCCTCCAATAGAGCAATAGTTTTGTACCAACACCAAGCTCCAAATCCTTCTCCATGTATCAAAACAAACTTCTTTGTTTTGATGTTCTCCAAAAATTCTGCAGGTACCTTTACAGCATAACTTTTGTAAGGTAATTGCAGTGCCACATGAACATTGTTTAGAGTTTGACAAAAAGATAATGACGGTAGTTGGATTTCCGGTGTCTCCTTATCTTCATTAAGTGGCATGTTGTTAGGTTTTCTACTTAACATTTTTCAAAATATTCCTATTGATTATGTGCAATAAACACAATCACTTAGATGAATCTAAACTTCTTCAACCACTCTGATGTTTAGCTTTAGCTAAATCATATCCATATTTAAACATATAACTTCCTATCAGTGTTACATCTACATCTATAGCAGGAGAAGTTAAAGCTAGTGAGAAAGCAGAATGCCTAACAGTAAGCTAAGAGCCTTATACCTATGTTGCTCGGACTCTCCAAAGATGTTGCCGGGTGCGTTTCGGATCCTTCAAAAGTAGTGTATTTTCAAAGGGTCCGACACGGGTACGGCAACATTTTGGAGAATCCGCGCAACATAGCCTTATACAAGGCTGGAATACTTGAACCTGAAAACAAAAATAGCAATTAAAATTAGAGAAAGTGATGGGTCACCTAGTTTGCTGTTGCCTAACTTAAATATGCTACACTTTACAGATAATCTAAAGTGATGGATCACATTAAGTGTATGTGTGTGCGCGTATACAAGTACCCAAATATATTTCTCTAAACAATTCCATAATCTTAAGCAAGTTGCTCCATCCACCAGTCAAGTTAATTGCTAGAACCACCTCAGAAATCTGCAGAGAAATATCTTATTGCTACAGTTGCTTATCTAAAACAATGAAACTAAGAAGCTAGAGAAAGAGTTCAGGGAGATTGCCTGAATTTTGGACCTCACACCTAACATGGACAAAGAAGAGTGCAGACTAGTAGCTATTAATTTGTAAAAGACAGAAAAATAAAACAAAAAAGGAACTTCATCCATGTAAATTTTAAGTCTAGTGATGGAATGAGCTAATCTGGGAGAAAAAGTGAGAGAATAAAAGCTTTTCACTTTTAGCAACAAAAAGTGCCTTTGACTTATTTCCTTTTCAGGAGCACTTCAGCAATATCACGAATCTTAAAGAAAGCTATCACATCCACCACCAAAATATAAAAAGATTCTACTTTTCAACTTTCTGCAGCTCTAAACCACCAATTCATTATAGAAACAAATAAAACAAAAGAATCAAAAAAAAGGAAGAAACTTTCCACTCAGACCCACATTATCCACAGATCCCAACTTCTACTATAAAGCATGACCAATCACATCAAAGGGACTCTTGAAACAACAGCAATACCTCAATCTCAAACTACTTGAGTCCACTATACAAATTCTACTTCAAAAAGTGAATTAACTAGACTGACATATAAAGCAGAGGCTAGTGAGTGAATACCTGTTTGGAATTAACAGCTAACTGATCAGGAAAATCATTGCGGCGGCGAGAGCTAGTGGATCCAATACGTCGAGACATGGACCCACCATCAAATCTCTGAGACAATTGATGCTGCTGAATTGCCATTGATAAAGCTTGTCTATGAAGCAACTCCTCTTCCATTAATGACCTCCTCTTTGATCTCTCATTCCTCTTACTCCTTGACCCTATTCCAGGTTTGCCTGTTTCTTTTATATCCTTCTTCGTCATGCAAATAAATCTATTACCCATTTCTCAAAATTCAATCTTGCACAATACCCAGATTTCTTTTTGCCTAATAATTACCAGAAATCAGCAAAGCAGCCTGAAATTTAATAATTTGTACAAGACCCAGAAACTATTTTGCCCAAAAGATACTATTTTTGGCAAAAAAATTCGACTAAATGCACAAAACCCAGAAATTATTTTGCACAAAAGATTGAAATTCAATTAAAATAGACAAAACCCAGAAATTATTCTGTTCAAAAAGTGAACAAAAACTGCAAAATTAGCACTGTAAATGGAGTTGCAGGTTGTTGGTATGCCTGAAACGACGACGCTTTTTGAGGCCGCAATAGATGGAAGTGGAAGCGAAATGGAGTTTTTAATTCATTTAATTGAGGAGGAAAATCTGGAGAAAACAAAACAACAACTCAAAACCAACTCAATTAATATTTTAATATACAAGCAATTCAATGCTTCTTCGTCCCCCTCCCCCCCCCCACTCTACCCCCGTCCAACCCCCCGGTTCTTTTTTTTTTTTTTTTTTGGGCAACGTACTTGACTCATTCTCTCTATCTCCCTCTTTTTCTGTCACTTTCGAGTTTCTACTTCTGTTTTGTTTTTTCTGTGATATTGAAAACTGGTTTATGAGTTTCTGTGGTAACTTTTGACAGCACAAAACTGAATTTTGCTGTTACGTTTTTGTTCTTTTTGTCTCGTCTTTTTTGCTGGATTTTGTTGTTGTAGTTATTGTTGTTTTTTGGTACTTTTATGTTTTGTCTCTAATAGCCAAAGAGAGCTTTACCATTAAAAAAAAAGGTAACTAAACTTTTCATTTCTAAAATGAGTCAAGCAGTAGTGTTCATGTATTTCGATTTTTCGATTTTTTGGCCCTCGATAGAGAATTATGGAGGTCGAGCATTAAGGTTGTAGGTTAGGGGAGAGTGTGAATATTTCTACGGCACAATAGAGTGAGACTATCCAGTTAGGAGTTAGACTAGGAAGGTCATTGATCGTCTATTGATGCAGGACTTTACCTTCTAGTTATACTTATACCAGTCATCTATTTCGTATTTTCGTATTTCATATTTCTGTATTTCATATCTCTTATATATTGTTGTTATTTTTATTATGCATTTGTATGGTACTAATATATCTTCTCCTATTGTTTTTTTGAGCCGAGAGTCTCCTGGAAACAGCCTCTCTACCCTTCGGGGTAGGGGTAAGGTCTGCGTACATATTACCCTCCCCAAACCCCACTAGCGGGATTATACTGGGTCGTTGTTGTTGTTGTTGTTGTTGTTGTTGTTGATACACTAATTCTGGATTTAATCTATTAGAGTTATTATATGAATAAACCTTTTTCATAAGTCAATGTATATTTTGTAAGAGTGAAACATATGAACGAAAGTTATGATCTATTGAAATATTTTTATGTGGAAAAAAATTGCAATGCATGATGCTCATTTTTTATTTTATTTTATTTTGTGTGATACTTTTTGTTTTAGTCTGTTTTAAAAAATGTAAAACTATTTTTTTTATTTTATTTTGTGTGATACTTTTTGTTTTAGTCTGTTTCAAAAAAAATGTGAAAACGTTTTATATTTTAAAAAGATGAAAAAATAAAAAGAGTACGAAGAGTTTCAAATCTAGTTTACAAAGGAAAAATAAAGAGAAAACAAAGAATAAAATAATCAAAGATAGAAAATGCTACACATGAGATGGAACTTTAAGTTCAAACTTTCTTGCTTATTTTCTTCTGGCTGAAAATAAAAATAAAAAAGAAAAAAAAATTAAGGAAGACTAGCAAAATATAGAAATGATGTCACAAAAAACTAGTCCATTCAATCAGTATGATGGATTGAGTTCGTCGTGCAAATGTCACTGCCCCTCATATAGATCAAAGATTTGTATTATGCACTTGACAAAATGTAAAAAATAAAAATAAAAAATGAAATATTTCTCATAGCAACGAGATATTTTACAGTAATAATTATAAATTAAATAAAGGGCATTTTGATTTGATAACGGGGTTTAATGGAAGGAATTTTAAATGATGAATATTGAATGAGGTGTGAGATCTTTATTCGAATCTCAACTATAACAATGAAAATAATTACCTTGAAAACATATGCTTACGGGCTGGACAATTAGCTACACTATAGATATATATAAAATTTTGATTTTTATCTTCCTATACTATATATGTAGCTTTATTACCCTTCGTAATTAAGTTTTAACTTAATTACATGGTCATATATAATTTACAAATTATATATAAATTAGTTTTAAATAAGTATATCTTAATATTAGGAATTAAATAAGGAATCTCTTTCATATGCTCTCTCCCTCTCTCCGTCTATGTTCTTTCCCCAATTTTCTTTCCTTTGATGTTCTCTACTTTTTATCCAATAAAATTCATCAATGAATTTCAACCGTTTTACTATGGAGTTTTAATTTAACAATATAATAATTGTACAAGGTGATAATTAATGATGGAGGTAGTACATACTATATTTTTGTAGCTTGAATTGAGTTTATGTGATTTAAGACGAGATTTTATTGTGGATTATACTTCTATTGCATGATAAACGCTATATACCAATCTATAAAAGTAGCAAATTGTAATGTATGTTAGGAAGGAGATGTTAGACAAGAAATAATATAGATTGATCTTATGCTTATATATTTATTAATCGGGAGAAAATAATTAGAAGAAAAATGTACCTTGCATAGTTATGCAATAAAATAAACACACATGTCATCTTATTGTGTTAGTCTTTCACAATTACGAGTATGGAAATATTTCAATCTTAATACGAAATGCAAGAGTTCAATAAATTGGACCTTTAATTGTATAAACTTGGTGGAGTTGAGATGAAAAGGACCAATTACATTAAATAGATTTTTATAACACAAATTTTGTTTGTAATGCTACAAGTTATCATCCAGAAAAATATTTTGGTGTTTAAGTTAAAAGTTCAGAGTAAAATGCTACTCTCTCTGTCCCAATTTATGAACTCTCTATTTAATGCTATTTTTTTATATTTAATAGTTCTTTAATTCCAACATTTCAACACCCGATTTAGTACATTACACATAACTTTAATTTAAGGCGAGAAGGTTAAAAAAATCCATGTATTTTCTTAAAGGCAATGTCAATCAAACTAAAATACATAAAATAAAAAGGAGGGAATATATATATATATATATACGGTCTTAGCGAAATGTCGTTCGCCTTTTTTATCCTTCAAAAATAGATGTTACATTAGACAAAACAGTCATTTGTAATTTTTCTAATATTTAAGACTTTAATTATTTCTCTAATATTTAGTACTTCAAGCTTAACTAAATTTGATGTATTAAAATTTTCCTTATTTGATTTATATGATTATACCCATATTTGTAAAAGATGATATACAACCATATTTGTGAAAGAAGTCGGTTAGAATCTTTCAAAAAAAAAAAAAAAAATTAAACATAGTTATCGTATAAATTTGAGTTTCGATCATCTTGGTAGATTTAGGAATACCTTTTGTTAATAAAATAATTAGTATAATTCTAAAATTTTCAGGACATCTAAGATTGTGAATTCTCATTAAATATTAAATAATAGAAGAAATTAAAATCTGAAGTCTAGGAAAATTTCTTTATTTCTCCAGTTTAGTGGGCTTTTTCACCAACAAAAAATTAAATAGATGAAAAAAATGAATAAACGAAAATTATGAAGAGAAATTAAAAGAAACAAAAAAGAAGTAAAAGACGGATTAAAGAAGGGGATAATTAAAAAAATATTGCATATTCACATTAGAGTAGTGTCGAACACTTTGCACTCCTTTTAGGTTTAGGAGTCTACTTTATTATAATAAAATATGAAAGATTAGATTAAATTTAGCACTCTCATAAAATAATATTGGTAAAGAATCTTTAATTATTGGTAAACTATCAGACATAAATCTTATAATAACTAATATAAAATATACATAAAGTGCTCATGTAAAGTTAAATGCGCGTTTTACCGTTCAATCAAACGATACTTCTATGATACTTTTTTTATAATGAGCATGTACTACAACAAATTTAATAAAGAACCACTAAAGTAAACCCCCAAAATATGATCAACATAATTTTTATTTTAGAACTTGTAATTTTTTATACGTGTATTGCTTTTAGAGACAAGCGCAACATGCGTATATTAAAATTTAAATTATTATTTCTCTAATATTTTGGATTTCGAAATCAATTAAAGTTTTTTTTATATGAATTATGTAGGAATTCCTAATATTTTGGAATATAAAATCAGGGAAAATTTTACTTATATAAATTCTTTTCTTACTTGAGTTGTCAGCTATAATTCAATTCTACTACAATTATGTTTGCTTGCTCTTTGGAATAGATTCAGCATCTCGTGATTTTGTACTGATCAGTTATTACAAAATTGATGCTCAAATATAATAAATTTTAGTTTATCGAGAAAATAATTAAAATTTAAAAACATAACCAGTTAAATCATATACTAAGACTTTTGATTGGCAGTTGCCCCGAAAAGTAGTAAGTTGAATGGTTGGGAAGCATTTCTGTCTCTCTTCTTTTATATTTTTTATTATTTTAAAAATGGTTAGGATAAAATCTTATTTCCAACTTTTTGTCTCTTTATTTTTATTTTGTTATAATAAATCTATCACTTTAGACTATATCAGATAGCAATAAGTTTAACGTAAACTTATGAAATGTACTACATATCAATTAGCTATATTATCAATGTAATTATGAATTTGACTCTTTATTTCTAATCAGGCAAAGACTAATAAATATTATACTTGGATTGCAAAACAATTCTAAAATACGCTTCCTTTAATGTAGCTTAATTTAGTTTATTGATTCAGAGAAATTAAAAAATAGCCAGATTTACAACTGGTCGTTCAAAAATAGCTCAGTTTCAAAAGTAATCGAAATTTAGTCACTTTTCATGTAAAGATAAATCTGAACGAAAACACTATTTAAAACACGGAAAATACACCAGTATATTATACTGGAGTTCCAACAAAAGTATGCTTGAACTCCAGAGTTATGCTGGAACTCCAGCATATTATACTAGAATTTCAGTAAGTATAATTGTCCAGTATAATATACTGGAGTTTGGAGCACCGTTGCTCCATCTCCAGTATATTATACTGGAGTCACCAAAGTATACCGATCCAGCATAATATCCTGAAGTTCATACACAAGTGCACCGAACTCCAGTATATTATGCTGGACCGGTCTCTGTTGCAGCAAAATAGTGGCTATTTTTCATTGACTTCGTAAACGTTGTATATAGTATGGATACATATTTAAAAACAACTCTTTTAATTATCTCAAACATATATTTTGAATACTATTATTTGTGTTGATTAAAAACGATATGTTTTTATTATCATTGTACGCGCGTACTCTAAGACTAGTAGTATTTAAAAAGCCAAGGCACTAATAAACAATCCAAGAAGACGAAGGCAGAAAACAGACGAAAATGCAATATCCAAAAACGTCGAGCTATTATCATATAGCCAAATTCACAGTATAGAAGAGGACGAGAGCCTGCAAACATCCTCAAATAATTCAAGTTGAGGCTACTTCAAAAAACACACATCTAATCAAAAAAAGTTAAGCTGAAGTGCCTCCAAAACATACACATTTCTTAATTAATTCCCCATATCTTAACTTACAAAATATTACAGCCTGGGGCTGGGGCTGGGGCTGGCATCCGATTTCGGAGCTCATTAGTCTCCCTTCGCGAGCTCTCAAGGAGATCTCTCAGTTCGCGACTCTCATCCTCTGATTTCTTCTGAGCTTCTTTTGCATTCTGTTCAGCCGCAATCCTAGCAGCATGCTCCTCCTCTAATTGCTTTTCCAGCCTTTGCATGGTCTCCTTGAGCTTAGTTTCTACCTGTCAATTACATAAACGTTAACGTTCATAAATGAAATGACATGCATGGACAGTCAGAAAAAAATGATTTGAAGTGAGACGAGTTTTTGTTATTGTTGGTCCATAAACTGCCCCAAGACACCACATACCTATATGATTAGCTACATAAATACTGCACTTTAGAACATAATGTACGTATGTGTGGTGCATCGATAAATTAGGATATATATGTATGCATTGAAATCTATCTATGAATGTAAGCAAAGTGCATTAGTAAGAAATATCACAAGTTATTACCGCTTCAGTTATTCGCCTAATTTGCTCCTCATAGGACCTCTGCATTTCGTCCTTCAATTCTTTTATATCTTGCTCAGAATATGCTGTTGAGGAATCAACGTTTGCCTTCAGATTATGATAATTCATAGCTCCTTCCTGTAAATGAGAAGAGATGATTAACCCTACTTGACAAGTAAAAATGAATAACGTTAAACAGAATCCAACAATTAGTAACTTGTAATTACTGTCAAACCTTCAATTCCTTGAACCAATTGTTTGTATACGGTTTTCCATCGTTATTTTTCACAACCAAATTCACTTGGAAAAGAAGATCTTTCAATTGCTCAACTTTCTTAATTGGGTCCTTAGTCCGATTGTCAAAAAGCAGTAGCCTATTTCGACACATAGATAGAATTTCCTGTAATGGCAATACAAATAAATTTATTTGGAACAATCTTCATACTAATGAACACGCAAAAGAGAACAAAAACAACTAATTTAACCTTTGAAAACCAATAAAGAAACCTCTTGAACAGAGGAATGCTAAAAAGCAAAGACATTAATCAGATCTCAACATGCAATCTTACTTTCAAAGGGTCGGCACCTAAGTAATCATCCAAAGTCACATCATTATATTCCAGATCATCTCCACCAGTGAAGACCACAATCATGTAATCACTAATTTTGTTACCAAAAAACTCCAGAAAACTCTGGACAGTTGCTTGTTCTTCCCTTGAAAAGCGACTTCGTACTGACAGTACCAGTAGAACAGCATGGATGCCATCCTTGGCCAAATCGACACATTTAACAATTTCATTTCCAACAATACCAGGATCAGCAGAAAAATCAAACAGTCCTGCAATATTTCCACAATTTTATTGGCTATCAGTAACTCTTGTGATTACCTGAAGAATGTATGATAAGATATGCAGCTAGCGAGGCAAAAATTCATTCTAAGCAAGTGAATTTCCTCTCTCTTTGGAACTTTACCGTATCCTAACATATTCTTTCTAGACTAGATGATCAGTAGACTATAACATAACAGTGTAGCGGTATCTCTAAAAATCAATATGAGCTACCAAAAACAAGGGTGAAGCAAAAATTGGCATCCATAAGAAAAGATTCTAGTTTAATGACAAATGTGGTTCAAGAATTGCTTTAGGTCGCAATTTCAGATGTGATATGGTGTTTTTTGAATCTCGTTATATGAATTCCTGATTACGCCACTGAGCAAGAATTTTAGAAGCTTCAAAGACTTCTATAACCAAATATTGGACTCAACTACTGTACAGTATAAAGTCCTGCCCTATATGTTAGTACATTGTGAAGTTTGGGATGAATAAGAATTGTTTTAAAGCACAAAGTTACAGAAATTGACTCTACGTGTTATTAAATGTTGCACAGAAATCTTTCATAAACAAACCATGTACATATTGGGGTTAAGAAATATCAAATGTTTTCCATAAGGAAATTGACTGTATAGGGTACTTAAAGCTTTCTCCATGAGTTGTTATTGATTATACAAGATGCTGCAGACATGTAAATACACTAACCAAATCCGATCCACATTTTCGTTAAAGGAGAATAATTTGCTTTACATACCGGGGGTATCAATTACATCTAGTATTTGTCCATTTGGCAATTGAGTTCGTTGGATCTCACAAGTAGATGTAACACCAGCAGATTGAGGCATCGATCTAAATGCCTTTCGTCCAAGAATACTATTCCCTGTTGAACTCTTACCATCTCCTGTACGTCCAACCAAAACTAGTGTCCGAGCTTCAGTTGAAGCAAATTCCCAACCATCACTTAATGTTGCACTTCCACCCATCTTATCTTGTTGAATCATTCAAACAGTATTTCTGCTAAGGGGTTCAAAAAAGAAAAGTTAGAACACTAAGCTATGCTTCTGGGTTGTGTCAATGGGATTCAAAACATAATATGTAGAGGTAAAAAACAGATTTTGCCTTATTATACAGTGTAATTTTTCAGCGAAGGGGTTCAGGTGAACCCCCATCCGCCCCTCCCTAAATTAAACAGGTCAGTGTTAATAACGCATTAACAGAAAAAACAATGATGCATGTTGCTAGCCGCTGTACAATGTTGAAGAAATACAACAACAACAACAACAACAACAACCCAGTATAATCCCACTTAGTGGGGTCTGGGGAGGGTAGTGTGTACGCAGACCTTACCCCTACCCTAGGGTAGAGAGACTGTTTCCAAATAGACCCCGGCATCCTTCCCTCCAAGAACTTCCCACCTTGCTCTTGGGGAGACTCGAACTCACAACCTCTCTGTTGGAAGTGGGGTTGCTTACCATCAGAGCAACCCCTCTTGTCTCAACATTGAGAGAAGAAATACAACATTGACAGAAATGCAATAAAAGCAAAATCAACCCCCAAAAAGAAAAGAATTTTTCATTGCTAATATAAAATCTATAGAATGAACCACACCTTGATAATGCATTAACACCATCCAACTAGTAAGTAAATAAGCTACAGCTTCAAGTACTAGTATACATTAAGATGATAAAAGTATATATACACTATGACTATGGAACTAGAAGAATATAATGCAAGTTGTGGTATTAAAATATGGTGTTAAAAAAAACACAAATTTATTTAAGTACAGAATTTTCCACATTCTATGATTTTGAAGAAAAAATAAATAAGATCATCATCCTGAAACCATGCATGTTAAACATAATCAAGAAGAAATGGAGTACCTTTTATGGTGATCTTGAGAAAAGAATCTGCAGTCCAAGCCTATAGAGAGATTGAGAGACTGAACACTGAAGAAGATATAATGGAGTGTAATAAATACATTTTTCTTGGAAACGAGCAGCGTGCCCTTTGTTGAAATGACAATTGGACCCTTGTCTTTATCTAAGAATTTCAAGTACGTAATACTACTCCTCTGAATATGAAAGGGTAGCTTAGTCATTTACACAACGCCTTCCCCGCCTTTTCATTTTCACTTGTAGACTTACGAGGATATCTTTCTGCCTTCCTTTGGCCAAACATTTTATTAATTAAGTAAGCCATTTTATTAGGCTTTTTGTTTAATCCACATGGCTTTTTTTTTTATTTAAAAAACGTTAACGAGGACAAACATTAATCGGCTAAGTGATTTCCGTTACAGTAGTAAAAAGACGAATCAAGCCAAATGTATAACGGTTAGAAATACGAATAGGTCACTCTTTTAACTAAGGATAAATTTGCTCAATGAATAATCCAGGGATATATATATATATATAGAGGTGGACCCGTGATTTGAGAATAACGGGGGCACCATCAAAAAAATTGTAGCCGGCGGGTTTCAAACCCTCGTCTTGTGATAAGGAGCAAAGCTTGTTCTTAGAAGCGAACCGTTGTTGCAGGCGTAATTTTGTTAATGAGGGTGCCAAGAAAAATATTTAAGGGGTCCCCAACGTATATACATCTATGTATATATATAGAGTTTTTGCCGAAGTTAACGAATTCACGTGACACCTCAAGCATGATTGTAGGTCTACCTATATATATATAGAGAGAGATTTGTCTATTTACCCTTGAAGGCGTGCTAGGTGGAATTCCAATTTTCAATTTCGACTCACATATCTACAACTATCATAAGCTTTCTTTTTTGGAATTTTTACATTTCTATGCCATATAGTAATTACCCTCCATGCTTAACTTTTAATATAATTTCCTTGTATATACCTAATTACCATTTATGTACCATTTTAGGATTTTAATGGTATTAATTAGTCTCCTAATTTTACTCAATCGTATATTCCCACTCCCTCAAGTTTTTCTCTTCAAATCCTCACGATTTCCTCTTCAATCACCCACGATTTCCTCTTCTAAAACCAGCGAAAATCTGTAACCCGTCCACCATTGACAACTATTAAAAAGCTTTGAAACTTTGAATTCGAATTTGGATTTTTAAAAGACATTGTTTGTTTGGATCGGATGTTGTTGCAAAGAATTGGGAATTCTCTCTACGTCTCTCTCTATCTCTCAATCCCAAATTTCAGTAATATAAGAGAAAAGGAAAAGAAAGCAACAATTCCACCATTGACAGCTATTAAAAAGCTTTGAAGCTTTGAATTCGAATTTGGGTTTTCAAAAATCATTATTTATTTGGGTTGGGTGTTGTTGCAAATAATTGAGAATATGGTTTGGAGTTTATATCTCAATTTTGAGGGGTTTTGGTGAAGATTAGACTTGGTTTTTGCTGAATTTGAGATTGAAAGAAGAAGAAGAAGAAGAAGAAGAAGAAGAAGAAGAAGAAGAAGAAGAAGAAGAAGAAGAAGAAGAAGAAGAAGAAGAAGACATGACATACATCATATTGCAGAAATTGTAGAAAAAATGTATTGTGTTGTTTTTTATTTTTCTTTTATTCATTTAACTATTGTATGAAAGTTGAACAACATTTTATAAAAATTGTATTTAAGTAGTATTATATTGTAGTTGTATATAACTTAGTAGAAATAATATACGAAAATTGTAGATAATTTGTAAAAAAGTTGTATAATATATAATTAGTTGTATGAAATTTATTTTTACTATGTATAATCAGATACAAAATATACAAAAGACATATTGGCATATCAAGTAATTTAACCGAGTGAAAATAATGTGTGAAAGTTGTAGACAAATTGTATTCCTCTATAACGGGAGATGTTGGCATATCAAGTAATTTTAGTGTTCCAGACGAACATGCATGAAAATAAAGATAAATTCTGTTATGAACAGTTTGTAGAAATTTTGTAGATAATTTGGAAAAATATTGAAATTCTATATTTTTATATTAATTTTTCAAATCATATGTAGTTTTATTGTAGAGTAAATGTAGAAATTTTGTAGATATTGTGAATATATATATATATATATATATATATATATATATATATATATATATATATATATTTACTCTGACATGTAGTTTATTTGTAGATAAAATACAGATAAAGTATAGGACATTTATATACAACCGGAATTTGATATAAAATGTATCAGCACAAACATGCAACTGTGTTCTCATTGGTGATACTCAATTCCATATTGAAATCGCGAATAATTATACATAGCGGATATGATCCTAAGTTTTTATTTTTCAACTTTCATACAATAGTTAAATGAATAAAAGAAAAATAAATAAATAACAGAATACATTTTTTCTACATTTTTTCTATAATTTTTCTACAATTTCTGCAATATAATGTATGTCATGTCTTCTTCTTCTTCTTCTTCTTCTTCTTCTTCTTCTTCTTCTTCTTCTTCTTCTTCTTCTTCTTCTTCTTCTTCTTCTTCTTCTTCTTCTTCGCCATCGTCGTCGTCGAGTTTCAATCTGAAACTCAGCCAAAACCAAGTCTAATCTTCACCAAAACCTCTCAAAATTGAGATATAAACTCCAAACTATATTCCCAATTATTTGCAACAACACCCAATCCAAACAAATAATGATTTTTGAAAGCCCAAATTCGAAATTCTCTAAATCTTCCATAGTTATCCCAATTCCCATTCAGTTGTAGCATAATTGGGATTTTGGACATAATTGCGTTTGCTGCAGAAGAATTGTAGAAGATTTAGTCATTTTTGATTTATGAAATCAAAAAAAAATGATGAAACGTGAAGCGAGATCGTCCCATTTTTGTTTTCTAAGAAGTTAACTTGTCAAAGAGAATTAAGTTGTTGAAAAAAAAATTAGAACTCAGCTAATATGTGAACTGAGATAATGAGAGAAGATTTCTTTATAATTGATTTCAAATTACACCATGAAAATCGAAATCTCGGCAGCATTTGTGGTTTTGCGACTCTAGGTTTTTTGATAATTGATTTTGTTTGAAGCTTTCAAACTCCATGAAGGAAGAAAAATAAGGAAGCCTAGAGCTACAATAATTCCTTATTTAATGAATTGTCTTTATTTTATAGAAATACTATTAGCATAGCGGGTAATATGCAAACTATGAACATATTTGATAATATAGTTTTCTATATGGTATAGGAACGAAAATTTCCCTTCTTTTTTCTATCAACAAACCCCAACTATCTAAACACCAGTTTCTTTCAAACTTTTCCCCAATAATTTAATTTTTTGTCAACTTCAATTTCAAATATTATTCTAAAAATAATACTTAAATATTTATAATCTTTCCATTGATGGATTTCTTTTGTCCACTACTATTTTAATTTAAAATTGTATATGTTGCTAATTCTTTGACGCAATTTGATCTTTCACAAAGTAGCTTAATTCTCTTCCCCCCCCCCATATTCATTTCCCCCCTTTGCTGCCTTGTAAGTTAAAACTATGTCAATGATAGTTTTATTAGTGCCTCTATAGCCTGCCTGAGGCTATAGAGGGACTTCTTGAGCCTGTAAACCAGTGGGGAAGAGGTGGAGGAAGAAGAGACATCAAGGCCAGGGGGAATCTTCATGTAGACCTCCTCACTTAGGTCACCATGGAGGAAGGCATTGTTTACATCAAGCTAAAAGATAGTTCAATCCCTCTTAACATCCAAGGTTAACAAACATTTAATAGTGGTTATCTTGATCACAGGGGAAAAAGTTTCAGTGAATTCAATACTTTCCCTTTGGGCATCACCCCTAATAACCAACTTTGCTTTATACTTTTCAACAGACCCATCAACATTTTGTTTGAATTTATAGACTAACTTACAAGGATTGACTTTCTGGTTAGGTGGTAGAGGAACAATGTTCCAAGTCTGATTTGCTTCTAGAGCCCTAAATTCTTGTAGCATAGCCTCCTGCCAAGCAGGGTTTGAAGTTGCCTGCTGGTAGAACTAGGGCTCTTGCATATTAGATTCACTAGGATAAACCATGGACGGGTCAGGAGGAGGCGCAGGAAGAAGAGCAAAGTTGTAAACATAGTATTTAAGTAGGTAGGTTTGACAACATATCTAAGGGATTTCTCGAGGATATGAGAAGTAGAAGAAGGAATGTTAGAACAGAAAGAGGCTGGGGAAGTCAGATTAGATGTGACAGGACTGAGAGAAGAAGAACAAGAGGCTAAAGGAGACACAATAGGACTGTGAATAGGTAGAGGAATATCTTCAGGAATAAGAGGAATAATGGGAACATGACATGGGGATTCCACAAACGGTATGCACAAAAGAAGTAAAGGAAGGGGAAGGGTTGTAAGGAAAAACATGTTCAGAAACACCACATTTCTAAAGAGAAAAAAAGAAAAATTAGAAAGATTCAATAGGTTGTAACTCTTCTTACCATAGGGGTAACCCAAAAATAGACAAGAGATGGCTCTTGACTGGAATTTATCTCTGCCAACCTTAGGAGATGTGGCAAAGAAAAGACAGCCAAAAGATTTTAAGTGTTCATAGGAGGGTGGATGACCATGTAATTTTTCATAAGGAGAGAGGTGATGGCATTCTTTTAATCAAGTAAGTAGCAGTGAGGACACATTCACCCCAAAATTTAAGAGGAAGTTTAGATTGAAATAGAAGGGCCCTGGAAACTTCTAAAAGTGTTTGTGTTTTATCTCCACAACACCATTCTGTTGTGAAGTGTGAGGAATAGTGGTTGGGTAAAGAATACCCTTATCTCTAAAGAAAGCAGTAGCTTCAGCACTACTACCTATTATCTAACCTAAAGGTGTGAACAGAGGATTGGGAATGAACCTTGAAAGAAGGCACAAGAAGAACATTGAGTAATATTATATCATGTCTAAGGTGTAAAGACCAATTGCTATAACTTTTACTTTATAACCATTAGGTAAAGTAACAAGGAATGATTTAGGTAAAGGTGTAAGATTTTGAAGTAAGTATTTGTGTAGAGTCATGTGGTTAGTGGATCCTGAATAAAAAATCCAAGGTTGTACACATAGATGTGAAGATGCACATGCATGTGAAACAGGGGAATCACCAGCATAAACATTGAACAAACCTGCAAAGTTAGCAAATGCAGAGTCTACTGTGGAGGAAACAACATGAGACATTCCAGTAGAGAGTTGAACTTGTTAGAACAGACTCAGAAGATGGTGATATTGCTCCTTGGTGAACCCATAAGCTGATTTATCAGAGGAGCCAACAGAAAAAAGAGGAGGAAAGGCATATGGAATCTCAGTTTGGACACAAGAGGCTAACTTCTTGTTCTTTGTTGATTTAAAATCAGTAGGGAAGCCATGCAGCCTATAGCATTTGTCCACTGTATGTCCAATATTTTTACAATACTTGCAAGACACATAATTAGCATTCTTTTTGGAGTTAATATTGGCTCTCTGAGTGAAGTTCTTGTTGTTGTTGTTGAGAGGAGTATGAGAATCCAGAAAAGATGCAGGATCACTAGAAAAACTAGGAGCATGTGGTGCTTTTCTCTGGCTCTCATCTTGTTGTAGGATAAAGTAGACTTTACTTATAGGTGGTAAGGGGCTCATCATCATGATAGTGCTTTTGACAATGGAATGGGACTCATTTAGCCCATTAAGAAATTCAGACAACAATTGATCTTCTATGAACTTTAGAAGAGCTCCACATGAACAAACATCCACATAGGAAGAATTCAATTCGTCCCAAAGTGTTCTAAGTTTAGTGAAGTAGTTAACTATGTCTGAAGAACCCAGGACAATTGTACTTATCTCTCTCTGGATTTGTAGATATTTTCACCCATTAGACTACCCAAACCTCTCATTAATGTCTTCTAGGCCTCTTTGGAAGTCTTAAAGCACATTACACCAGTGGTAATTTCTCTAAACACAAAATTTATGATCCAAGACTTGACCATATCATTACATCTTTCCCAATAGGGGTAATAAGGTGAGTCTGGACTAGGTTGAGGTATTCTTCCATATAGGACCCATAGTATATTTTTGACAAACAAAGAAGTAAGCATGCTACTTCTCCAAAGAACAAAATCAAAGCCATTAAAAGGTATCAAAACCAATTGGCTACTAGGGTTGTCCAAAGTGTGGACATATAAGGGATGCCAGGGATCTAGGGAGAAAGGTGCAAAACCTCAAGAACTGGAGGTTGTGATATTATCCATATCATCGTGAATGCTACCCATAACAATAGGCTCAGTCAAACCACAAATCACACATACACAATCACCGTACTGGAGTCAAGTTGAGGAAGATAACAATGTCTACACATACGACATGCAAACCACACAATTTGTCTTAAACATGATGAGAATTAGGTTGTAAATTTGTAGATAGGAAGAATATTACCGGCCTTCTGAAATAGAGAAGGAAATTCTGAGTAGAAAAAAACCTAGGACGAAACTCGCATTGTAACGACTCGACTAGTCGTTTTTAGAATTTGCACTTCGCTCGATTATTTGTGGGCATGAATAGCTCCGTGTGAAGTATTATGACTTATGTGGATCGTCGATTTTGATTTTCTGGTTATTCAAAATTCAAGTTGGAAGAAATGATTCTCAGCGAGAAGCTTTAAATTTGAAAGGTTTGACCAAGTTTGACTTTTTAGTATTTGATCTTGAATTGGATTTCTGATTATTTTGTTAGCTCCGTTAGGTGATTTTAGACTTATGAGCGCTTCTGAAATGTGAATTGGAGGTCTGTGGTAGAATTAGGCATGAATTGGCAAAAGTTGGAAATTTGACGATTTTGGTCGGCAGTGGAAAATTAGATATTGGGTTCATAATGGAATTTTAGAAGTTGTAACAGATAAGTAGTGTCATTTGTGACGTGTGTGTAAAATTTAAGGTCATTCAGATGAGGTTTGGTAGGTTTCGACATCGTTTGTGAAATTTGAAAGTTTAGAAGTTCTCAGACTTGAATGCGGGAGTAATTTGGTGTTTTAATATTGTTTTGAGTAATTCAAAGGTTTGACTAAGTTTGAATAATATTATGGGGTGTGTTGGTATGTTTAATTGAGGTCTCGAGGGACTCGGGTGAGTTTCGGGTGATTAATGGATCATTTCTTGGCTTTAGAAGTTGGCAGATTCGCTGGTGTGATGTTGCAAAGATTTCGTTCATTGCGTTAGTAAGAGGGCTCTCACGTTCGCGCAAGGCATTTGAGAAGGGTAGCCGGGTTGTCCTACGAGTTTGCGAAGTAATTCCCGCATTCTCAAAGGTGTATGATATTAAGGCTATGCATTCGCGACCAAGTCATCGCGTTCACGTAGAGTCAATGGTCATTGGAGCTTCAGGCATTTAGGCATATACATTCTCGAGAAGAGTTTCGCATTCGCGTAGGGTCAACCAGTGTATGCTTCGCATTCGTGAGAGGGTCCTCGCGTTCGAAGAGGAGGAATTTCCGGTCTGAGGTAGTTTGTGCTTCGCGAACGCGAGGGCACTACCGCGTTCGTGAAAAGGAAAATCTGGGCAGATAGTGCTATATTTAAAATCAAGGGTTTGAGCCCAATTTTCATATCTAGAGCTAGAAACCACGGAATTAGGCGATTTTTGAAGGCATTTTCAGGGAGTTGATATGGGTAAGTGTTCTTCACTTGATTTTGGTTAAATTTCATGATTGTATCTTGATTTCTATCATCTAAATTGGGAATTGGGGTGAAAAATTGGGGTGGGGGGATGGAAGATTTCTTAAGGAAGTATTTGGGGATTTGAGGGACCAAATGAGGTCGGATTTTGATGAAATTGGTATGGGTAGACTCATGAGTGAATGACTTTTAAGTTTTGTAATTTTTGTCGAATTTAGAGACGTGGACCCGGGGCCAGATTTGAGCTAATTTCGGGTTCTTGGTCTAATTTGATAGTTTTTCTTGTGGAAATTATTCCTTTAGCATATATTGACTGTATTGTACTTATTGTGAATAAATTCAGAGCATTTAGAAATCGAGTCGAAGGGCAAGAGCATCGCAGAGTAGAGATTTGATCGGTTTGAGGTAAATAACGATTATAAATCTAGTCCTGAGGGTATGAAACCCCGGATTTTTTGTCATAAGACTATTTTAAGGTGGAGCACATGCTAGGTGACGGGTGTGTGAGTGTTCATCGTTGGGGATTGTGACTTGGTATGTTCTGTATCTTCTACAAAGTTGAATATTTTGTTGAACTACATGCTTCTTACGTATTTTAGAATGAATCTCAATAAATCAAGTTGGATACCATGTTTAGGCCTTATGTCAGTATTGTTTGGACCCTTAGAGGTCTTTTATTATTATCCTCTCATTGTTTTTGATTGGAAATCTATACTCAGTCATATTTATACGTATTTACTGCATAACTCGGTCTCTATTACCATGTTTTGATGCATCATATAAATTTTGTTTGGGTTGAATACCTTGTTTTCTGAGAGCCTGAGAGGCTGGAGAGGTTATGACTGAGTGAGGCCTAGGGCATGATTTGTGAGGATATTTATGGGATCGGGTTGCACGTCGCAACATGTTTTACTGATTTATGACTGAGTAAGGCCGAGGGCCTGATTGATTTTATACCATAATTCGCTTGTTATAGTGCTTGGGCTGAAGGAGACCCTCCGGAGTTTGCATACCCCCAGTGAGTGCAGGTACCTACTGAGTGCGAGTGTCGAGTGCTGAGTGACCGGGAGGCATGAGTGATGGTGAGGTTTGCCCTAGAGGATGTACAAGAGTGATGGTAAGGTTTGCCCGAGTGGCTGTATATGAGTGATGGTGTGGTTTGCCCAAGGGGCTATATATGAGAGATGTTTGACCGAGGTGTTGTTTATGATTTCATCAATTTTGTTCACTTTTGCATTGAACCTTTGTTCGAAAATTATTGGAAGATGTATTTTAAAACGATTTTACTGGAACTGGATTTAAACAAGCTGATTTGATTCAAACTATGGTTTCAAAAGCGTGTCATATATTACTGAGTTTCTGTGGTTTAAACTTTATTTGCATTACTGCTCGTCACTACTACCCAACCTTTATTTACTGTTGTTACTTACTGAGTTGGTGTCTCACTTACTCCCTGCACCTTGTATGCAGATTTAGGCATTTCTAGACATGGTAACTGTCACACCTCCTTTTTCCTCCCCCGCGAGGGGTGAAGGAGTTTTTCCAATAAAAGGACAATCGAAACGGGATTTGTTTATTTATTTCAGAGTCGCCACTTGGGAGATTTAGGGTGTCCCAAGTCACCAATTTAATCCCAAATCGAGGAAAGGAATGACTCCATATTACAGTCCGCGAACCAAAAATCCGGATAAGGAATTCTGTTAACCCGGGAGAAGGTGTTAGTCATTCCCGAGTTCCGTGGTTCTAGCACGGTCACTCAACTGTCATATTCGGCTTGTTTATCTGATTTTATACAATTATGCGCTCATGTGCAAGTTTTAACACTTTACCGCTTTTATTATTATATTTTTTAAAAGAATGTGAACATCGTTTAAAGACATGTCTTTGAATTGCGTCACATGAAATGCACCCGCAATCCGGAAAACATTTTTTATTCAATGTTTTTGGGATTTGAATTTGGGTCGCATGAAATGCACACCCGAGTTTAAGAAGATAAGATTATTAAAATACGCGCCTAAAGCGATTAGCGTATTTATTATTTTGGATAAGGCCGTGGAGTTCGCTAAGCGGTCGATCCCGAATTCTAAGTAATTAACGCATGCATTTGTGAGGGCCCCGCAATCTGTGTGTTTTATTTGGCGAGGCTCATCTCATTTTATTTAAAAGGATAAACCTATAGTGACTACATTTTTTCTATTAAGTTCGTCTCTAAAATAAAAGAAAATCCCTCAATTAATTACATGCTGAAAAAGACGTAACTTATTAGTTATTAGTTTACGGCTAATACAAAATGGAAAACTGCAATCGAGTTTGTACAAAGAGAGATTGCTTTCGTTCTATATTCTATTATTTAATAACACTGGAACATGAGATTGACGCACAATAATATCAAAACAGATTAACTATTCTTTGCTTAATTTAAAATAACATTATTAGACGAAGAAGTTATACATATGCAACCCCATTACTTATTAATCAGTCAACTACATTTTTATACAAAGAGAGGAAAATTCTATTCAAACACAAATCTAAACAGGAGGAATTCAACAGGAACAAAACCTGATTAATATTTCATTTCGCTTCAAGCCGAGAGTGTACAAATGTGTACCTGGAAATGGCAGTACAAGAAGAAAAGAAGTAGGAGTCAGCAACAGTAATAACACAACAACAGCAGATTCAGCAACACCGCAAAACCAGTAATGACCAGTAGAATAACCCAGTAACAGATCGAAAAATCAGCAATACCAAAGTGCAATCGCAGTCAAAGCAGAAGAGAGACGGATACAAGATGCAGTAGTTTACTGATTTTGAATAACACTCGAGGAAAGGCAAACGGAAATTATTCAAGTGAAAGTTCAAATTGTCTTTCTCTTTTACTCTCAAATTCTGATTTCTCAAAATTCTTTCAAGTTCAAGTCTCTTCTCTCCTCTCAAGTCTTGACTCTTATCTAAGTCCCTCAGTCCTCTCATGTAAAATTCCTCTCGTTTTTTTCTCTGTCCCAAATAATGTGTCAAATGACCCTATATATAACAAGACTCTTGTCTTGAATCCCCAACCCGAAATATTCCCCTCAAAGCATGCTTTGCTTCCCACTTTCTTAAACAAATGAATTATTCCCCACTATTTTGTGTCTTGTCCCCCACTATATTAAACTAAAGAATTATTCCCAACCCATTATGTCTTGTCCCCCATGCCTAACATAAACAATTACAATATTCCCATCCACTACATTATGTCTTGTCCCCCATTATATTAAACAATTATATCAACCCCACCCCATTACATTTTGTCCCACATGCTTAACATAAAGAACTGTTCAGAATGTTCAATTCCAAAACTACCCCCCGACATTATTGCAATTACTAATTTACCCCTGAACGTACTGCACTTTACCAAACTACCCCATCAGCTATAACCAATTCACCTAATCAATCTCAACCAAAATATAGCCAATATGACCAATTTCTAAACAGATTCAACAACAAATCATATGAACACAGATGAATCATACAACTTCAAATTAATGGAAATAAGTTAACCATATTAGGAACCAATCCTGGTTAACTTAGACCAAAAATGAATGAGCAAAGAGACAACAATACCAACAACAAAATACATGATTCAAACTAAATCAGCAAATCAAAAACCAAAACAAACTCAAATTAAATTACTGGATGAACTTCAAACAAAGAATAAACATGCATTAAATCCATATTAAATAACAAACATGACAGATTCAAATGATTTAAACTAACACTCTTCTATATTAAATCCTTTTAAAATTAACAGAACAAACTAAAGACAAAATTCATTGAACTTCAACTTAAACTAAAAACATTATAATTACTAACAATTTCTACCTAAAAATAAACAAGAACAAATGAAACAAACATGAAACAAACTGAAGAAAAATAAGAAAAACAATAAACTTGAACTATGTATGGACTGTTTCGACAAACCTCGACCAAAGCTCGAACAAACGAGATGGTTGAGTCTCATTTTTGGACTAGACTGAAAGCGACGAACCCAAATGTGAAGCAGTAGCGGTGGGAATTGGTTTTGAACGTGATGGACGACGGGGCAACAGCAACGCAGCTGAAGCAGGTTGGGAAACGACCATCACCCTTGAGGTCGAATCCTCCGACACAATCGACAACATGAAGGCAAGGAAGCTACAGGAGGGAGCTAACGTGACGACGATTAAGCAACAGTCTTGAAGCAGCCATAGATGTCGAGCTCAAGCTCGAGCTTGACGCAGAAAGAAGAAGATGAAGCAAAAATAGAAGCGTGGTCCGCTTGGTCGACGCAGAGGCAGCAGGAAGCAGAAGCGTGAGCAGCAGTCTTGAAGCAATTCTGCTGGCTGCGTCAATGGTGGACGGGGTAGTCGTTTGGACGTGAGGTTGAGGAAGAAGAAATGGGCAGCCATGGTCGAAGCTGGACGAAGCAGCATCCATGGTTGCTTGGGGTCGTTCATCGCTGTCGTTGGACGATGGTGGAGCTGGAGTTCATGTTGTGTATGTGTGTGTGTGTGTTGAAGGAGAAGAGGCGGGCAGCTATGGGAGCTGGAGTCTCGAGGGTTTGTTTGGACGGAGAAGAAGACGAAGCAGCGGCAGCAGCTGGTCGTGAGGAGGAGGTTGGTGGACTGGAGGGTGGTCGACGACGAGGAGGCAGGCATGGCTGCTAGGGAGGGGAGCTTGGGGAAGCTTTTGGAGAGGAAGAAGAAAGAGAGGGGGCGGGTGGGTTTTCTTAGGTTTTAGGGTTTTGTATATTTTTTGTCAAATGTAAGATATGGGGTGTTGGGTATTTGGGTTATGGACCGGGTCGACCCGGTTCAAAATGGATCGGGTCATGGGGAAGGTTGGGTATTTTTTGGGCTTGTGGCTTGAATTTGAAGAAGAGCCCAATTCCGATTTTCTTTATATTTTTGCTCTCTTTTCTTCTTTTATTTTTCTAAAACTAAATTCTAAAAATCCTTAAATTATTATTAAGTTATAAAAGCGCAAATTAACTCCCAATAACAATTAACGCACAATTAAGTAATAATTAAGCATAAAATTGTACATTTGGACATTAAATGCTAAAAATGCAAAAGATGCCTATTTTTGTAATTTTCAATTTTTTGTAAAACAAACTTAATTACTAACAATTGTAGAATTAAATCCTACATGCAAAATGCGGCATATTTTTGTATTTTTTTATTAATTTAACAAATAAACATGCACAGACAAATACAAATAATTATCCAAAAATGTCACAAAAATTCTCAAAATTGCACACCAAGGAAAATCATTTTATTTTGAATTTTTTGGGAGTAATTCTTTCATAGGGCAAAAATCACGTGCTTACAGCTGCCCCTCTTTGCCCGAAGACACGAAGGATTTTCGTGCAAAGATAAAGTGAGCGATTTTTACCCATCCGAGTACTCCGTGTGAAGCATTTTTTTGAAAAAGATTTAACCGAACCTTTTCTTCAAAGGTTTCCTACATATCCCTGGCTAAAGGGGAATCAGGTTAATGTAGTTCGGGAAGTTTTGGTAGCTGAGACTACCACGGGACTGCAACGTTACTGTTGTTGCATGCTATTACCACTGCTTACCGATCTCCTTGTTACACCGTGCTTAAAAGAAAACAAGGAGCTAGGCTAGACTACGGATCGTAAGATCTCATCTATATTCAACTTGTTATTGTTGCTTTGCTTTCTTGTCGGCTTGTGTTTCCTCCGGTGTTTTTCTTCCGTGAATTTGAGGATGACACTGGCCTTTTGCCTTTCTGAATACCAGTTTCATCATTTTGCTCGGTCCGCTGGGGATATGGCTTCCTTCATTAAGCTTTTCGGTGGTTCCTCTGGGGATACGACTTTCTTCATCAGATTTGTTATGCTGAGCATAATTTAATGTTCACAAGCCGCTTTAGGCGGGCTCCTGATTTCAACAACAACTTTGAAAATAAACGCCTTTCCTCTCTTCAGGCGGGCTCCTGACTTCAACAACTTTTTAAAATAAAATGCCTTTCCTCTCTTCAGGCGGGCTCCTGACCTCAACAATAACTTTGAAAATAAAACTCCTTTCCTCTCTTCAGGCGGGCTCCTGACTTCAACAACTTTGAAAAATAAACGCCTTTCCTCTCTTCAGGCGGGCTCCTGACTTCAACAACTTTGAAAAATAAACGCCTTTCCTCTCTTCAGGCGGGCTCCTGACTTCAACAACAACTTTGAAAAATAAACGCCATTCCTCTCTTCAGGCGGGCTCCTGACTTAAACAACATTTTTAAAAATAAACGCCATTCCTCTCTTCAGGCGGGCTCCTGACTTCAACAACAACTTTAAAAATAAAATGCCATTCCTTTCTTTAGGTTGGCGAGATTTCAACAACTTTTAAAAATAAAACGCCTTTCCTCTCTTCAGGCGGGCTCCTGACTTCAACAACTTTAAAAAATAAAAACGCCTTTCCTCTCTTCAGGCGGGCTCCTGATTTCAACAACAACTTTGAAAATAAACGCCTTTCCTCTCTTCAGGCGGCCTCCTGACTTCAATAACTTTGCAAAATAAAACGCCTTTCCTCTCTTCAGGCGGGCTCCTGACCTCAACAATAACTTTGAAAATAAAATGCCATTCCTTTCTTTAGGTTGGCGAGATTTAAACAACTTTAAAAATAAAACGCCTTTCCTCTCTTCAGGCGGGCTCCAGACTTCAACAACAACTTTGAAAAAATAAACGCCTTTCCTCTCTTCAGGCGGGCTCCTGATTTCAACAACAACTTTGAAAATAAAACGCCTTTCCTCTCTTCAGGCGGGCTCCTGACTTCAACAACTTTGCAAAATAAAACGCCTTTCCTCTCTTCAGGCGGGCTCCTGACCTCAACAATAACTTTGAAAATAAAATGCCATTCCTTTCTTTAGGTTGGCGAGATTTAAACAACTTTAAAAATAAAACGTCTTTCCTCTCTTCAGGCGGGCTCCTGACTTCAACAACAACTTTTAAAAAATAAACGCCTTTCCTCTCTTCAGGCGGGCTCCTGATTTCAACAACAACTTTGAAAATAAAACACCTTTCCTCTCTTCAGGCGGGCTCCTGACTTCAACAACTTTGAAAATAAAATCCTATTTGAGGGCGGATGAACCCAAAATATCCTATTTTGAGGGCGGATGAACCCAATTTATTCAACTTAAATGGAAAGACTGAAATGTATTCCAACTTCAAAACTTGAAATTTAATTTGCCATTCTACAGGTGGGCTCCTGACTTCTTCAATTTAAAATTTAACAACCTCCGTTCTCCAGGAGGGCTCCCGACTTCAACAATTTCTTAAATTTTAACGCCTCCATTCTCCAGGCGGGCTCCTGACTTCAACAACAACTTTAAAAATAAAATGCCATTCCTTTCTTTAGGTTGGCGAGATTTCAACAACTTTTAAAAATAAAACGCCTTTCCTCTATTCAGGCGGGCTCCTGACTTCAACAACTTTAAAAATAAGAACGTCTTTCCTCTCTTCAGGTGGGCTCCTGACTTCAACAACTTTGAAAATAAAATGTCATTCCTTTCTTTAGGTTGGCGAGATTTAAACAACTTTAAAAATAAAATGACATTCCTCTCTTCAGGCGGGCTCCTGATTTCAACAATAACTTTGAAAAATAAACGTCTTTCCTCTCTTCAGGTGGGCTCCTGACTTCAATAACTTTGAAAATAAAATGCCATTCCTTTCTTTAGGTTAGCGAGATTTAAACAACTTTAAAAGTAAAACGCCTTTCCTCTCTTCAGGCGGGCTCCTGACTTCAACAACAACTTTGAAAAAATAAACGCCTTTCCTCTCTTCAGGCGGGCTCCTGATTTCAACAACAACTTTGAAAATAAAACGCCTTTCCTCTCTTCAGGCGGGATCCTGACTTCAAAAACTTTGAAAATAAAATCCTATTTGAGGGCGGATAAACCCAAAATATCCTATTTTGAGGGCGGATGAACCCAAAATATCCTATTTGAGGGCGGATGAACCCAAAATATCCTGTTAGAGGGCGGATGAACCCAAATATCCTATTCGAGGGCGGATGAACCCAAAATATCCTATTCGAGGGCGGATGAACCCAAAGTATCCTATTCGAGGGCGGATGAACCCAAAATATCCTATTTAAGGGCGGATGAACCCAAAATATCCTATTCGAGGGCGGATGAACCCAAAATATCCTATTCGAGGGCGGATGAACCCAAAATATCCTATTCGAGGGCGGATGAACCCAAAATATCCTATTCGAGGGCGGATGAACCCAAAATATCCTATTCAAGGGCGGATGAACCCAAAATATCCTCAAAACTTGAAAATGTCTTACCTCAAAACTTGCTGGGGATTATTTTGCTGGGGATGAATTTTCCTTTTCTTCCTTACCCACTCTGGGTTGTCCGACCCTCTTGAAACTTGGTCGAGACTCTGTCGAGGATGCTTCTACATCTCGATGATCCGCTGGGGATAACACTGCGAATTGCTGAGTAACCCTGTTGGGGATAACACTGCTGAGGATAACTCTGCTGAGTAAATATGTTATCTTACTCCTACCAAAACTACTTCCTTTTAAGTAGGATGTTTCATTCCTCTGCAAACTACCGATTTTCACCAAACTTGTGTTGGACTCCTCGAAACTGCTGGGGATAATACTGTTGGGGAATTATTTACTTACCTGTCGGGGGATAAAATGTTATCAGCTGGGGATAACGTTGTCGAGGATAACACTGCTGAGGGATTCTGATTCCTTCAGAACTAGTGCTTCACTCTTCGGAAGGCTGTTGGGAATGATACTGGCCTTTTGCTTTTTCTGAGCTCAAGTTTCATCCTTTTGTTCTGTCCGCTGGGGAACAACTTCCTTTATTAAAACTTGTTGGCTGGGGGAAACACTGGTTCAAAGGCCACTTCCCTTGAGACTGGTACTATCCTTATTCTTCCCTAAATGGGTGCCTGACTCCCAGAAAATTTTCTAAATAAAAGGAAACTTTTCTGCCCCAGTTTGATAATCTCCCTTGTGGCATGCATTTCTATCATCAATGCCATTTCCTTTACCTGTTTCAAATCCAACAAAATTTGTTAGTTTAAAACGTGGTGGTTGGTTGTGATACTCCTACTGGGGATGGCTTTTCCCTTTTTCCTTCACTGCTCTGCGTTCCAAAACTTGTTGGGATGATATTATTTGCTGGGGATAATCCCTTTCTGCTGGGGATATCCCTCTTCTTTTGTGGCATAGCTCGGAAACTGTCATTTTCCCGACCTTTTAGTCTCGTATGAATTTCCAAAATCATGCTCATTGCTCTCCTTGATTTGTCCACGGGCCTTGGCCTTGAGGTTTATAACCTTTGGTTTTGGCAAGGATATCCCTCTTGACACTTGTCAATCCTTTTGTCAATTCCCTTTTACTGGGGATATTTTTTTTTTGACACTGGCCTCGCGCTTGTTCCTTGATGACTATATCACTTGGATGTACTAGTCAGATCTCATCTTACATGATTGGAAAGTTGATGGCCTATTTTGAAGTCATTTCCCACTGGTTCTGACCAAACAGACTCTACTGGGGAATATTTCTATGAAAGGAGAAAGATAAACAAAAGGGGAACCGAATAAAAGACAAAGGAAAAATGACTCTTTAACAAGAGAAGCTATGAAAAAAAACTTATCAAACGCAGATACCGACTCTAATGGTCATGACGTGCGCATGTGGCCTATCCTCTGCTGTCAATCGTCTTTCAAGATCTTCGCTTGGCGATTCCCTATCTGATTCTCAATCTTATTCGACTTGTAGTGCCCGAAGGGTTTTCACTATCAAGCCTCTCTCATTTTGTTTTTTTCTCTCAGATTTCATCGCCTTATGGTGTCCGTGAAGATTTTCACCAATAAGACTCTCTCATTTGTATCACTTTCCAGCTGGGGATTTGGAGTGTTGCCGATATGACTCTCTCTGCTGGGGAATAGAGTCCTTTCTGATGTGGAACAGAGTGTTATGTTCACCGGTAAGACTCTCATTTGTATGACTTGGTATCTTTTGAAGACTGATCAGAAGGTCTTTCTTTGGACCGTAATGTGGGTTTTTGGATAGGGCTAGAAAGAAAGGGTATTAAAGGCTCGACAAAAAACAAAATAAATTTGGGGTTCAAAATTACAACCTTCGAAACCATATTTGCTTACAACAAGCGCAACCCTTGCCCCAGTTTCTTGCTTGGGGATTATTTATTTATTATTATTATTTTATTTTTTATTACACCATGCACACCATGCACACTATGAACCCTATGACCGAGTCGTGAAGCGCCTACGTATCCTCTTTGAGGAATCAGGTCAAACGTAGTTCCCAATTCCTCTGTTTTCTTCTGACTTTCTTTTTTTTAGCATTTTTCTTTTCTTTTCTCTTTTTCTCTTTTCTCTTTTTTCGTTTTGTTGTTTTCTTTTCTTTCTCTCTTTTTTTTCTTTTTATCTTCCATGTTTTGTGTTTCTAACCTGTTGTTACCGATTCCGAATGAGGGGTATGAAAGAAAAATAAATAAGGCTCAAAAGGGGTAACGAGGGATAAAGTGTTTAGGTAGCAGAACAAAATGCTTTCGTCATTCCAGTCTTCAAAACAGGCCAAGTGCAAACAACATAATTTAAACAAAGATTTGTAGCCTCTTCTGATGGTGCTGGATTTGACAATTATATTCACATTTGCTTTTCCATTTGTCATTTCTAAAGCACCGTTGGGCGACACTCTCATTCTCATTATTACGAACGACCCTCATGCCAATTTGGCGAATCTTGCTTTTAACGGTTTTCTTTGTGTTTAACTTGCCCTAGTTTCACATGACTCGAGCTCCGAATAATCTCAAACCGTCCTTATTTCCTTTAAATGTTCTGATCACCTTTCCGGGTTTTATGATTAACTTTTAAGATTAGGCCCAAACTGTGTGCGCATGTCATGTCACTAGAATCGGCGCTGAACAAAAATGATAAAAGGACTAAACAAAAGATGACTGGAAATAATAAAAGAGCGGATTTTGCATTAGACTACCGGTGAAATGGTATGAATAACAAAACAAAAAACAAACCAGAATAAAATCCTAGAACAAACCTGGATAAAACTTAAACAAACCGCTATGAGAAAATGGAAAGATAAGAAAGTTTGACACAAGACAAAATCTGGATTACAACCCTAAGAATAGTCCGGACAACAGAAATGACAACAAAATAAGCCACCAAAAGCTTCTCTCTTGCTAACCAAGGAACGGAGCATCCTCCCACTTTATCAAAACTGGCATTTTAGCCACTGAGCTTCGCATCAGTATTGCCCAGACCATTGCCAACTTCAATATCATCAACCTTAGTCAACAAGTTCCCCATAGAACTCGAGTGCTTCTGTCATCAGGCCTGATCCCCGCAAAATGTGCTTTTGGATCTTGTATTTCCGGCTTACCACAAACCAACCACCTTCTTTCTTTGTGGTTCAAAACAAAACAAGTTAGAATGGACTCAGTTGGTCCTCATTATTAACAACATCTTTTCCTTCTTTTTTTCTCTTTTTTTCATTTTTCTTTTTTTTCGATTTTTTTTTCATTTTTTTCATTTTTTTCTTTTCTCTTTTTTTCATTTTTCTTTTCTCTTTTTTTTTGTGGTCGAATCTTATGGAGATTGCCTACGTATCATGACCCCGCATGAATCAGGCCTTGCGTAGTTCGGCCCAATAAAAGATAAACAATAATAAACATTTTTTTTCAATTTTCATATTAAAACAAACTGGGTTTCAAAGGTTTAAAGATGACCTACAAACTTGAAAATCAAACAACCCGCATATTCTAATCAAAAGATTTACAAACTCAAAACAAACGGCCAGCTTCCTTTCCCCGTTTGACAAATGTAACCAAACGGCTATTTTTGCAAATGTGGCCCCTTCCAAATCTCACATGAATTTTGAGGCCGGGGAGGATTATTTTATGATACTTTACAAACTTGTCCGTTCTTTTACGAAAATAGCCTTTCGACAACTGAAAGATACTCTAAGGCTATTTCGGCAAGAACGGTTTAAGACACTACCGAAGCTGGCTCGGCTTATTTTGACTAAAAATCCAAACGGTATTCACCTGACCGCTGACTCTTTGTTTTTTTTTTCAAATTATAATAAAAATCTGGTGTTGCAAACACGACCCTTCAGCGCCTCGGGGACGAAGATTTTTAAGGCTGTGTGGGTCAACTGGACCAAATCTAAAACAATGACCCAAAGGTGGCTGTTTATGCAAAGTCAGCCCTTCGGCGTCCCTTTCGGTAACATTCGGCTATTTTTGACAAAACCGGATCACCCGACTTACTTATGACTCTTTTATCGTTTTTTCAAAATAGAAAACTCAATATTGCAAACACGACCTTTCAACGCCTCAAGGACGAAGATTTTTAAGGCTGTGGAGGTCAACTTGACCAAATTTAAACATGACCCAAAAAGTGGTTGTTTATGCAAGGTCAGCCTTCCGGTGTCCTTTTCGGGAACATTCGGCTATTTTTGACAAAACAGCATCACCCGACTTATTTATGACAATATTAAAATTTTGACATGTTTTTTTTATTATTATTTATTATTTGTTTTTGGCTATTTTAGCAAAATGGGAGGTTGGACCCGATGAGAGTTGCCTACGTATCTCACATCCGGTGAGAATCAAACCCGCGTAGTTCGGGACATCATGAATAAAGTAAATAAACTTTTTTATTATTATTATTTATTTTTGAAGGAAAGACTTATAAAGAAGAAAGAAAATATTTTTTGGAATTTTACTTTCGATTAAAGAAATGCTTCTAAAATATATTTTTGAATTTTGACTTTTCTTTTCAATTTTGAAAGAAGAATGAAAATATTTTCGGATTATTTTGGAAGAAATTAAAAGAAAATATTTTTATATTTTTTTTTAAATTTTTTTTAAAACAATTAAAAAGACTTTCTAAAGACATCAATAATGGAAAAGATTTTTGGATTTTTCCTTGAAAATTGGGGGTCTAAAAAAACTTTTCTAGAAAGGAAATAAAGAAAAATAATTTTTGGATTTATATATATATATTGCAACAAATAATAAAACCACGTTCAACGCAAGACTCTTTTTATTTTCATTTTTGGCATTTTTATAAACAAATAAATAAATAAAAAAACTATTTTAAAAATAACTCTTTTTTCATTTTCATTTTTCATGGCAAGACAAACTATTTTCCTTTTTCTTCTTTTTTGTTTCATTTTGAAGATAAGACAAAGTGAAGATTTTTTTTTTTTAGATTCAACAAAATGACCAACCTATTCTTCAACCTAAAAATAAGGGACTCTTTTCTATTTTTTTTCTTTTGCTTTTTGAGCGAAACAAACTATATATAAGAAAAAAATATTTTTCTTTTTCATTTTTCCCAAAATTTCGGCAGAATTTCGCCAGTATTTGGATATTGTTATTTTTTCAAAACAGCAGAGTAACCCTATACACTGCTATTTTCCTTTCTTTCTTTTTTTTTTTAATTTTTCCCAATATTCAAAACCGGTCATCATGCAAGTCCAAAGCAAATAAATGCACAAGCAGTGAGTAGAATGCATCAGGATGGTCTTTTCTGTTTCAGGTTGCTATTCATAGACGGACCCAACCCTTGTGTTGAGTCCCCTAAGTCAAAAATGCACATGATGCAGATAAGCGTTCCTACTAGGGATCCGGCATGAAGTTGAGTTATTCTAGGTTCAGAGCCTGGGTGTTTGTTCTAGACCTGGCTTACCCGAGCGGACAGCTCGAACCGAGGGGGGCAGCGTACCGGGAATACAGAAGCTTCACCGGCTTAGCAACTTGTCCGAACCTCGTTCTAAATTGGGATTTGACACTATACAGAAAAGAAGTCGTACGAAGTACACCCTTCTTCATGATTCAGAAGACTCAGAGAGGATATGGGTTTCGGCACAGTTTATATACAGTTCACAAAATATCAAAGCGGTAAAAGCAGTTAGTTAGCACATTAAGCACAGATCATGTAACAAAATCAGATAAAGCTAAATATAACAATTTATTCTAAGCTCGATTTCTAACCCTTAACCAGTGGTTCTGGGTTTTATTTCCCCAGCAGAGTCACCAGAGCTGTCACACCTCCTTTTTCCGCCCCGCGAGGGGTGAAGGAGTTTTTCCAATTAAAGGACAATCGAAACGGGATTTGTTTATTTATTTCAGAGTCGCCACTTGGGAGATTTAGGGTGTCCCAAGTCACCAATTTAATCCCGAATCGAGGAAAAGAATGACTCTGTATTACAGTCCGCGAACCAGAAATCCGGATAAGGAATTCTGTTAACCCGGGAGAAGGTGTTAGGCATTCCCGAGTTCCGTGGTTCTAGCACGGTCGCTCAACTGTCATATTCGGCTTGTTTATCTGATTTTATACAATTATGCGCTCATGTGCAAGTTTTAACTCTTTACCTCTTTTATTATTATATTTTTTAAAAGAATGTGAACATCGTTTAAAGACATGTCTTTGGATTGCGTCACATGAAATGCACCCGCAATCCGGAACACATTTTTTATTCAATGTTTTTGTGATTTGGATTTGGGTCGCATGAAATGCACACCCGAATTTAAGAAGATAAGATTATTAAAATGCGCGCCTAAAGCGATTAGCGTATTTATTATTTTGGATAAGGCCGTGGAGTTCGCTAAGCGGCCGATCCCGAATTCTAAGTAATTAACGCATGCATTTGTGAGGGCCCCGCAATCTGTGTGTTTTATTTAGCGAGGATCGTCTCATTTTATTTAAAAGGATAAACCTATAGTGACTACATTTTTTCTATTAAGTTCATCTCTAAAATAAAAGAAAACCCCTCAATTAATTACATGCTAAAAAAGACGTAACTTATTAGTTATTAGTTTACGGCTAATGCAAAATGGAAAACTGCAATCGAGTTTGTACAAATAGAGATTGCTTTCGTTCTATATTCTATTATTTAATAACACCGGAACATGAGATTGACGCACAATAATATCAAAACAGATTAACTATTTTTTGCTTAATTTAAAATAACATTATTAGATGAAGAAGTTATACATATGCAACCCCATTACTTATTAATCAGTCAACTACATTTTTATACAAAGAGAGGAAAATTCTATTCAAACACAAATCTAAACAGGAGGAATTCAATAGGAACAAAGCCTGATTAATATTTCATTTCGCTTCAAGCCGAGAGTGTACAAATGTGTACCTGGAAATGACAGTATAAGAAGAAAAGAAGTAGGAGTCAGCAACAGTAATAACACAGCAACAGCAGATTCAGCAACACCGCAAAACCAGTAACGACTAGTAGAATAACCCAGTAACAGATCGAAAAATCAGCAATACCAAAGTGCAATCGCAGTCAAAGCAGAAGAGAGACGGATACAAGATGCAGTAGTTTACTGATTTTGAATAACACTCGAGGAAAGGCAAACGGAAATTATTCAAGTGAAAGTTCAAATTGTCTTTCTCTTTTACTCTCAAATTCTGATTTCTCAAAATTCTTTCAAGTTCAAGTCTCTTCTCTCCTCTCAAGTCTTGACTCTTATCTAAGTCCCTCAGTCCTCTCATGTAAAATTCTTCTCGTTTTTTTCTCTGTCCTAAATAATGTGTCAAATGACCCTATATATAACAAGACTCTTGTCTTGAATCCCCAACCCGAAATATTCCCCTCAAAGCATGCTTTGCTTCCCACTTTCTTAAACAAATGAATTATTCCCCACTATTTTGTGTCTTGTCCCCACTATATTAAACTAAAGAATTATTCCCAACCCATTATGTCTTGTCCCCCATGCCTAACATAAACAATTACAATATTCCCCTCCACTACATTATATCTTGTCCCCCATTATATTAAACAATTATATCAACCCCACCCCATTACATTTTGTCCCCCATGCTTAACATAAAGAATTGTTCAAAATGTTCAATTCCAAAACTACCCCCCGACATTATTGCAATTACTAATTTACCCCTGAACTTACTGCAATTTACCAAACTACCCCATCAGCTATAACCAATTCACCTAATCAATCTCAACCAAAATATAGCCAATATGACCAATTTCTAAACAGATTCAACAACAAATCATATGAACACAGATGAATCATACAACTTCAAATTAATAGAAATAAGTTAACCATATTGGGAACCAATCCTGGTTAACTTAGACCAAAAATGAATGAGCAAAAAGACAACAATAGCAACAACAAAATACATGATTCAAACTAAATCAACAAATCAAAAACCAAAACAAACTCAAATTAAATTACTGGATGAACTTCAAACAAAGAATAAACATGCATTAAATCCATATTAAATAACAAACATGACGAATTCAAATGATTTAAACTAACACTCTTCTATACTAAATCCTTTTAAAATTAACAGAACAAACTAAAGACAAAATTCATTGAACTTCAACTTAAAACTAAAAACATTATAATTACTAACAATTTCTACCTAAAAATAAACAAGAACAAATGAAACAAACATGAAACAAACTGAAGAAAAATAAGAAAAACGATAAACTCGAACTATGTATGGAGTGTTTCGACAAACCTCGACCAAAGCTCGAACAAACGAGATGGTTGAGTCTCATTTTTGGACTAGACTGAAAGCGACGAACTCAAATGTGAAGCAGTAGCCGTGGGAATTGGTTTTGAACGTGACGGACGACGGGGCAGCAGCAACGCAGCTGAAGCAGGCTGGGAAATGACCATCACCCTTGAGGTCGAATCCTCCGACACAATCGACAACGTGAAGGCAAGGAAGCTACAGGAGGGAGCTAACGTGACGACGATGAGGCAGCAGTCTTGAAGCAGCCATAGATGTCGAGTTCAAGCTCGAGCTTGACGCAAAACGAAGAAGATGAAGCAGAAACAAAAGTGTGGTCCGCTTGGTCGACGCAGAGGCAGCAGGAAGCAGAAGCGTGAGCAGCAATCTTGAAGCAATTCTGCTGGCTGCGTCAATGGTGGACGGGGTGGTCGTTTGGACGTGAGGTTGAAGAAGAAGAAAGGGGCAGCCATGGTCGAAGCTGGACGAAGCAGCAACTGTGGTTGCTTGGGGTCGTTCATTGTTGTCGTTGGACGATGTGGAGCTGGAGTTCATGTTGTATATGTGTGTGTGTGTGTTGAAGGAGAAGAGGCGGGCAACTATGGGAGCTGGAGTCTCGAGGGTTTGTTTGGACGGAGAAGAAGACGAAGCAGCGACAACAGCTGGTCGTGAGGAGGAGGCCGGTGGACTGGAGGGTGGTCGACGGTGAGGAGGCAACCATGGCTTCTAGGGAGGGGAGCTTGGGGAAGCTTTTGGAGAGGAAGAAGAAAGAGAGGGGGCAGGTGGGTATTCTTAGGTTTTAGGGTTTTGTTTCTTTTTTGTTTTTTTTTGTTTTTTCTCAAATGTAAGATATGGGGTGTTGGGTATTTGGGTTATGGACCGGGTCGACCCGGTTCAAAATGGACCGGGTCATGGGGAAGGTTGGGTATTTTTTGGGCTTGTGGCTTGAATTTGAAGAAGAGCCCAATTCCGATTTTCTTTATATTTTTGCTCTCTTTTCTTCTTTTATTTTTCTAAAACTAAATTCTAAAAATCCTTAAATTATTATTAAGTTATAAAAGCGCAAATTAACTCCCAATAACAATTAACGCACAATTAAGTAATAATTAAGCATAAAATTGTACATTTGGACATTAAATGCTAAAAATGCAAAAGATGCCTATTTTTGTAATTTTCAATTTTTTGTAAAACAAACTTAATTACTAACAATTGTAGAATTAAATCCTACATGCAAAATGCGGCATATTTTTGTATTTTTTTATTAATTTAACAAATAAACATGCACAGACAAATACAAATAATTATCCAAAAATGTCACAAAAATTCTCAAAATTGCACACCAAGGAAAATCATTTTATTTTGAATTTTTTGGGAGTAATTCTTTCATAGGGAAAAAATCACGTGCTTACAGTAACGAGTGTTGATTATTCAGTTGCAGATTCGTCGGAGTTAGCAAGGTAGCTGCTCGAATATCGCAACCCTATTTTCCTCCCTCTTTATCTTCCCGTAGTTGTATTCAGTTATTTACAGACTATGTTAGTCTTGATATTTTCAGACAGTTGTAGTAGATGCTCATTACTAGCGACACCCCGATGTCGGGCTTTCTTTTTCGCATTTTTATTTTGATTTGAACTCCCTTGTGAAGGTTACATATCTTAAATAGCTTTGGAATTATCTTTGAAATGAAAATATCGGTTTGTTTTGGTAAGGTGTCGGCTTGCCTAGTACCACGATAGGTGCCATCACGACAGGGTTATCTTTAGGTCGTGACAAGTTAGTATCAAAGTCTAGGTTATATAGGTCTCACGAGTCATGAGCAGGTTTAATAGAGTCTTGTGGATCGATACGGAGACGTCTATACTTATCTTTGAGAGACTACAGAATCTTTAGGAAATTCCACATTCTTGAATCCTTATCGTGTGGCATTAATTCAGCTGGAAGCGTAACTCCTTGAATTCCTTCTACGCATTCGTGTGCGCACATGAGCGTTTAGTATCAGCTGTGCATCGACGGTTTGTAAGTTCCATGGTTGAGGTGCGAGATGTGATTTTGGCATGTTGATGATGGGCCAGTCTGTAGGACTTGAGGTCGAGTTTTGTCTGTGGCTTGAGTACTGAGATTTCATTGTGTGAGCACATGCATTTGGGACTTATATGTCCGATTGTGTCCTTATTAGTGGGATTTATGACTATGGGGTGAGTATGATTTGATTGTGATATGTGTTCAGATTGTTTGAATGTGACAAGAAGAGTTTGATGGAGATGTAGCAATGACTATTGGGTATTTAACTTCTGTCTTGATATGACGTATGGACTCGAGTTATGGGTGTGTTGAAGGACCTCTCATATAGTTTAATTGTGGAGTGAGGTAGATCTTCATGTTGTGTTATGAGTTCAGACTTAGGGGGATTAAGTGAGTGCGTAATAATTATGATTATGGAGGAGTATATAGAGCTACCACTGTGAGGCTAAGTAGGTGGGTTATCTCCTGCGGGGTGTTCTAAGGTGTGTGTGATACTTATGTTGTTTGTTAGGAGTCCTCTTTTAGTAGTGAAATATGCATGTTGCAATTTGAGTTTGGATCGCTTATGAGAGCAGGCTTGACTGTTACGAGGGTAAATGTGAGATTTGCAGATGATTTGAAATACTAGATGGTTTGTGTTGCATGAGCTTATAAAGGATTTATTTGAATCTCACTATGGTATAATGACAGTAATAGAGCATGGGCATTGTAAGTATTTTTGTGCGTGTTTTGATCTATGGATTTGAGCCAAGTGGGAGAGTCTGTTATTGATAAGTTGATTGCATGGCTAATTATTGTATTAGTTTCAGTTTGAGGTATACTAGTAAATCAATTATGACTTGTAGAGGTTGAGGTCAAGGATGAATCGAGTAAAGAGAATTTCTAGATGTGAGTTGTATTAGGTTTTATGAGTATATGAGAATCATGGAATGATTTGAGTTGTTATTGGTGAAGGATGTAATGTGCATGAAGCAAAAATTTATCTGGTTGTATTAAAGTGGAGTTACATCCTTGGTTATTGGAGTGCTAATGGGGCACAGGTCGATCGGCCCGTTTGATCAGTCTAATTGAGATTTGAGCAAAGTAGATAACTCTCGAGAATGAATCTAATAAAATCAAGATTTATATGTGGCAATTAAAAAATTTTGCGGGTTTGTATGTGGCTAGAAGCTGAGAGTTACATTGGATGGTGTCGAGGCTCGTAATATTTCTACATCGTTGTGGATTCTATATTTCAGTATCAGAAAAGTACGATGAACAACTTGAAATTCACTGAAGGTCTCTTCAGAGTAGGTATCTCGATTGTGGTACTTTTGGGGTGATTAAGAGAGCATTCAGCGGCTTATGAGCCTTAGGGAGGTGTGGTTTTATGTTAGGGTCTCGTGTGGTGAGTCTGGGTTGAGGATTGAGGTATTATGGCGAGGAGAAGTATCAATGTGAATGCAATTCAGAAGGAACTCAGATAGATAGGACAGCTTGGTAGTAGGTTGGATCAACATGGTAATGGGTATGATTAGTTCTTTGGGTGTTTATGAGGTAATGAGTTTGTACAGGTGTTTCGTGGCAATGCTCTTTGGTTTTGGTGACCTGCGTAGCTTGGTTGGGTTAGAAGGATATAGTCCTAACGGTTGGGTTTTGTGCAAATGAGATTCGGAGAGTACTCAATGGTTTTACCATGGTTCGAGGTATATATTTCCTATCGGTGTGTGGAACATGTTGCGAATAGGGGTTTTCTCCTGGATGAGATCAAATGGAAGTTTTCTAACTAGTTGAGTATGTAGTTTACTGTGACTCGGAGTGGATTATGAGATGTTCCTACTTTTCATACGATGGCATGGTATATGCGGTGTGTTATGTGAGATTGAGATTTGCATGAGCAGGGTCACAGGGTATCCTTAGGCAGCATGAGAAGTTTTAGATGACTAGGTGAATGATATTACTATTTGGTGTGGATTGATGAGAGTATACATTTCAAAAGGGGGCAACGTGTTTTGATTTATGGATACTCCATCCGTATTGTAGTGCTCATCTAATTGATCGATTGATGATACTCAGATTTTGTGATGTGGCATAGAAGAATCAGATAAGCATTTCTCGTGGGATGATCGTGTATGAGAGATGTGTCAAATATTTGGTCAGTGGAGTTGGTATTAGATATGGTGATTCGTGTATTCTATGGATTTAAGACTGGGAGTTCTCATGAGTAGATTGTTTCGTTGTTGTGGACAATAAAAATGTAGTTAAAGTTAGTCATAGTGTAGTGTGTGTTGTGATTCAGTCACTGTGGACTTTCGATGGGTTATTTATCTGTTGTGGGTGACCAGAGTTGATTTGGGATTCATTGGTAGGCCCAATATGGATGTGTTCTGCACCGGGTCAGATTTGTTGAATCTGAACTGCTATTATTGAGGGATGTGCCATTCGATTGTTGTTGAGCTTATTCATGTTCTTGAGTGATCTATGAGTTACTCTTCTGTGTTACGAGGAGTTACGATTTGTTGGTTATATGCACATATGGTGCGATTCTATTGGGGTCTTATAGCGGAATTTGAGCAGGAAGAGTATTGGGTATTGCTTGGTCGATGGCAAATTGGTTATGCTATTTTGTATTTTGTGTGGCGTTATGTCATTTGCTTCTCCGTGGCTATGGTAATGCACTTTGAGTACTTGATGTCGAATTGCGCGTGGTTATTGATTTTGAGCAAGGTGTCTTAAGGTATATGCCATGGATTAATGTTTGGATAGGGCACACATTACAACGAAATTATGTTGAGGTATGAACCTTCATGTTAGATTCGTGTGATGGTCCTACGGGGTGTGATGGATTTTTAGTATTTCGTTGTGGCAGTACCAGTTAAGCTTGTAGGATAGTCCTCTCGTTTGAGTCATTTTCATGATTTGAGTACATTTGGGATGTTGCTATTGGGTGCACGAATTGCACAGGTTATGGCTTTGAATTATATTGATGTGTCATGTCATCAGAGTGGTCGTGTTGGATGAGATGAGGTCATTGTACCTAGAATGAATACTATTAGAATTGGTTACAACATGGTTGGAAGGATAATATCGGAAGTCGACTTAGAAATCTGCTATAGTTCCCGTCGGAGAAGAGGGAGCTCCATGACTTGTTGATCTGACGAATGGTTTCAAGTTTCTATGTGTTTCTTTCATCATTGGTAGTATATGAAAGTGTTAGAACGAGGCTTTGTTTGTTAAGAGGTGTATTACCGGTATTGGGTTATTTTGAGCAGCTACTATGATTAGAAGTTATCATCATGAATGTTTGAGTTATGTGGTATATCATATGATTACATCTTGGGTTACGGATATGGTTTAATACAGCTTGTTCGGACTTATACAATGTGTAGATGCGAGGTTCTGATCTTATAGAAAATTTCGGATATTGGAAATCAGGCCCTAAGACTTTGGACTAGGTTGGATTAAGAAATTTCAATCAGATTGTGTTATCATACCTATATGGGATAGTGTGACATGGGATCACCCCCGGGTATGTGCATAGTGAGGTTACACAGTGATTTGATGGCTTTTGGAACAGCCCCTGGCACGTTCGAGGATGAACATATGCTTAAGTGGGGGAGGATGTAACGACCCGAACTGTCGTTTTGAGCATTTGCACTTCGCTCGGTTGTTTGAGGGCATGAGTAGCTCCGTGTGAAGTATTATGACTTATGTGGACCGTCGGTTTTGATTTTCAGGTTATTTGGAATTCAAGTTAGAAGAATGATGCTAGAAGCTTTAAATTGGAAAGTTTTGACCAAGTTTGACTTTTTAGTATTTGATCTCAGATTGGATTTCTGATGATTTCGTTAGCTCAGTTAGGTAATTTTTTACTTAGGAGCACGTCCAGAATGTGAATTGGAGGTATGTATAGAATTAGGCAAGAATTGGCGAAAGTTGAAAATTTGGCGATTTGGTCGGCAGTGGAAAATTTGATATTGGGGTCGGAATGACATTCTAGAAGTTGGAGTAGGTTCATAGTGTCGTTTGTGATGCGTGTGTAAAATTTGAGGTCATTCGGACGAGGTTTGGTATGTTTCGGCGTTGTTAGCGGAATTTGGAAGTTTAGAAGTTCTTAGGCTTGAATCCGAGGGTAATTTAATGTTTTGATGTTGTTTTGAGTGGTTCAAAGCTTCGACTAAGTTTGAATGAAGTTATAGGATGTGTTGGTATGCTTGTTTGAGGTACTGAGGGCTTTGGTTGAGTTTCGGGTGGTTAACGGATCATTTTTTGGCTTTAGAAGTTGGCAGATTTTCTGGTGTGATGTTTCAGAGATTTCCTTCATCGCGTTCGCGAGAGGGCTCCCGCATTCGCGTAAGGCATTTGAGAAGGGCAGCTGGGTTGTCCTTCACGTTCGCGAAGTACTTGGCGTTCAAGAAGGTGTAGGACATTAAGGCTACGCGTTCGCGACCAGGTCATCGCGTTCGCATAGAGTCAACAATCATTAGAGCTTCAAGCATTTAAGCCTACCTGTTTGCAAGAAGAGTTCTGCGTTCGTGTAGGGTCAACTTGTGTAGGTTTCGTGTTCGCGAGAGGGTCCTCGCGTTCGTAGAGGAGGAATCTCTGGTCTGAGGTAGTTTTTGCTTTGTGAACTCGAGGGCACTACCACATTCACGAAGGGAAAATCTAGGCAGGCAGTGTTGTATTCAAAATTGAGGGTTTGAGTTTTTTCATATTTTAAGCTAGAGACCACGAAATTAGGCAATTTTTGAAGGCATTTTCAGGGAGTTGATTGGGGTAAGTATTCTTCACTTGATTTTTGTTAAATTCCATGATTGTATTATATCATCTAAATTGGGAATTGGGGTGAAAATATGGGGGGGGGGGGTTGGAAGAGTTCTTGAGGAATTAATTTGGGGATTTGAGGAACCAAATGAAGTCGGATTTTGATAAAATTGGTATGGATAGACTCGTGAGTGAATGGGCTTTCAAGTTTTGTATTTTTTGTCAGATTTTGAGATGTGGGATCTAGGGCCTGGTTTGAGCCGATTTTGGGTTCTTGGTCTAATTTGGTACTTTTTCTTGTGGAAATCATTCCTTTGGCATATATTGATGGTATTGTACTTAGGGCTGTTCATTCGGATCAGATATCCGAAATCCGAACCGATCCATTCAATTTTGAATTTCGAATTTCGAATTGGATCGGATTTCGGATTATGTTTATTAAAATTTTGGATTTCGGATCGGATTTCGGATTGGTATATTTTAATCCAATCCAATCCGAAATTATTAGGACATGTATAAATACTACACTTTAATTTACATCAACCTCCAAGTTATTACCTTTACAATTGCTAGATTTAACTATATTGGAACCATAGTACTCTCATAATTGCATAAACATGATTTTTTCTTAATGTATTGCCTCTTTTACAAAGAAAATATATATATTAGTTTAACTTTGAGGCAAAATAATACGATACGATATCCGATCCGATCCGATATAATTCGGATCGGATTCGGATTGCATTTTCTAGAATCCGAAATTCGAATCCGAAATATGCTAAATCCAATCCGATCCGATCCATGCACAGCCCTAATTGTACTGATTGTGAATAGATTCAGAGCATTTGGAGACCGAGTCGAGGGGCAAAAGCATCGCAGAGTAGAGATTTGATCGGTTTGAGGTAAGTAACGATTGAATATCTAGTCCTGAGGGTATGAAACCCCGGATTTTGTGTCATGTGACTATTTTGAGGTGGCGCATATGCTGGGTGATGGGCGTGTGGGAGTACACTGTTAGGAATTGTGATTTGTTCCATCCTGTATCTTTTGTAAAGTTGAATATTTTGTTGAAACTACATGCTCCTTACGTGTTTTAGAAAGAATTTCTGTAAATCAGGTTGGATGCCATGTTTAGGCCTTATGCCAGTGTTGTTTGGACCCTTAGAGATCTTTTATTGCTATCCTCTCATTGTTTTCGATTGGAAATATATACTTAGTCATGTTTATACTTATTTACTACATAATTCAGTCTCTATTACCCCATTTTGATGCATCATATAAATATTGTTTGGACTGAATACCTTGTTTTTTGAGAGCCCGAGAGGTTGGAGAGGTTATGACTAAGTAAAGCAGAGGGCCTGATTTGTGAGGATATTTATGGGATCAGACTGCACGTCGCAACATGTTTTACTGATTCATGACTGAGTGAGGCCGAGTGCCTGATTAATTTATGTCATGATTGGCTTGTTATAACGCCTTGGCGGAAGGATCCTCTCCGGAGTCTGTACACCCCCAGTGGGTGCAGGTACCTACTGAATGCGAGTGCCGAGTACCGAGTGTTGAGTGACTGGGAGGCATAAGCGATGGTAAGGTTTACCCAAGGGGCTGTACATGAGTGATGGTGAGGTTTTCCTTAGGGGCTGTATATGAGTGATGGTGAGGTTTTCCTTAGGGGCTGTATGTGAGTGATGGTGAGGTTTGCCCGAGGGTTTGTATACGAGAGATGTTTGCCCGAGGGGCTGTTTATGATTTCATCATTTTGCTCACTTTTGCAATGAACCTTTGATCGAAAACTGTTAGAAGATGTATTTTAAAATGATTTTACTGGAACTGGATTTAAACAAGCTGATTTGATTCAAACTATTTTAAAAGTGTGTCATATTTTACTAAGTTTCTGTGATATAAACTTTATTTGCATTACTGCTCATCACTACTTCTCATCCTTTATTTATTGTTGTTACTTACTAAGTTGGAATACTCTCGTTACTCCCTGCACCTTGAGTGCATATCCAGGCGTTTCTAGACACGGTAGGGAGCGTTGATTGTTCAGTTGCAGGTTCATCGGAGTTAGCAAGGTAGCTGCATGGCGGTCGCAACCTTGCTTTCCTCTCTCTTTATCTTTCCTTAGTTATATTCAGTTATTTCCAGACTATGTTAGTTTTGATATTGTCAGGTGGTTGTAGTAGATGCTCATGACTAGTGACACCCCGATGTCGGGCTTTCTTTTCTGCACTTTTGTTTTGATTTGAACTCCCTTGTGAAGGTTACATATATTAAATAGCTTTGGAATTATCTTTGAAATGAAAATATCGGTTTGTTTTGGTAAGGTGTCGGCTTGCCTAGTACCACGATAGGCTCCATCACGACAGGGTTAGTTTTGTCACGACCCGTACTTCCCACATTCGGGAGTCGTGATGACGCCTACTAATGGGAGCTAGGCAAGACAAACTTTAACTACTTGCTACGCTTCCATATTGCTTTTTTTTCTTTACAAACACAAGACGATAACATGATAACATCGGAACTTTAAATTATTTAGTGGAAGTCAACAATTTAAATATCTTAAGTCTACGTCTATTACAACTTTTAAAACCTCAAATACCCAAAACCTGGTGTCACAAATTATCTAAGATTACTACATACAAGGTCTAAAGAAATAACAGTACATTGTTTCGGAAGTAAGGAAAATGAAATAAGAAATAGAGATAGAGGGAGACGTCAGGGCCTGCGGACGCCTGTAGTCTACCTTGGGTCTCCGGGTGGATTGAAGGAAACACTCCAACTACTGTCCGAAAGCTGCTCCTAGATCTGCACACAGTGCAGAGTGTATTATCAATACAACCGACCCCATGTGTTGGTAAGTGTCTAGCCTAACCTCGGCGAAGTACTGACGAGGCTAGGACCAGACCACCAAATAAACCTGTGCAGTTCATATATATATATATACAACAAAAAAGAAATATAGAAATAACCAGTCAATGTGGGAGGGGGAAACATGTTGTGAGGGAGATAATAATTCCGAGTATCAAGGCATCAAGTAAGGAAAGAAACAACATAACTAGAATATCAACAAGGAAGCAGAAATCAACAATTGCACGGAATCACCCTTCGTGCTTTTACTCTCAGCCTCACCAAAGCAGTTATATAATAAAAATATGCACGGCATCACCCTTCGTGCTTTTACTCTCTTTCCTCACCATATAATCAATAGATTCGGCACGGAATGGTACGTCGTGCGACACGACATCACCCTTCGTGCTTTATATTCTTTCCTCACAATAACAAACAATGCACGACATCACCCTTCATGCTTTAACACTCTTCCTCACAATAACAAACAATGCACGGCATCACCCATCGTGCTTTAATACTCTTTCTCACCCAAACAACAATCACAAGAAAATGGGGCAAGGGAATAAACAAAATAGTAATAGAGATCCCGGCAAGGGAACAACAGTTAAACAATTAAATCCCGGCAAGGAAACAATAATTAAATAATTAAATTCCGGCAAGGGAACAACAAATAAATCAACAATAGCCCGGCAAGGGTGACAATAAAATGATCTCTTCTCTTTCTCAATTTTACTTCACAATTCACTTCACAACTCGAGCCAATGCTCTAGAGGTTCGATTATCACTTATACTTCCACAATTCATCTCACAACTCGAGCCAATGCTCTAAAAGTTCAATTGTCACTTATACTTCCACAATTTTGCTATACAACTTGAGCCAATGCTCCTCAATGTCCATAGGTCACAATTTTTTCCACAAATTTTATACAACAATTAGAAATCTTCACCAAGGCATGAATAATACAATAAAATCATGAAAATCACAATATAAGACTCACGGTCATGCTTGACACCAATGTATAGATACTCTTCACCATGCCTATATGTCGTACTCGACAAGAAGCAAATAGCAAATAGGACACAACTCCTAATCCCTCAACCTAAGGTTAGACCAAACACTTACCTCGATGCCACGAACACAACTCAAGGTTCAATTATAGCTTTGCCCCTTGATTCCACCACCAATTCGCTCGTATCTAGTCACAATTTACTTAATTACATCAATAAACGATAAATGAATCAATTTTGAATGCATGAAAATGAGTTTTCCAAAGTTTTACCCAAAAAAGTCAAAATCGCCCCCGGGCCCACGTGGTCAAAACCCGAGGTTCAAACCAAAACCCAATTACCCATTCCCCCACGAGCTCAAATATGTATTTTTTTTTGAAATCGGGCCTCAAATCGAGGTCCAAATCCCCAATTTTTTGAAAAACCTAGGTTCTACCCAAAACACACAATTTCCCCCATGAAAATAATTGATTTGAAGTTGAAATCATGTTAAAAGATGTTAATGATTAAAGAAAACTAGTTAAAAATGACTTACAATTGATTTGGAGAAGAAAGGTTGTTTGAAAAATCGCCTCTTATGTTTTTGGGGTTTTTGAAAAGTGCAAAATAACTGAAAATCTCGTCTATTTATACCCCTCTCAGACCCCCTGTGCGGACCGCACAGGTCTTCCTGAGGTACTACGGTCCAGTGCCCTGTGTGGACCACACGAAATGGACTACGGCCGCACAGGCCTCCACCGCGGACCGCAAGAAATTGAGCGTGGCCGCGAAGGCATGGCCTTGCTCACCGCGGACCGCACAAATCCCACCGCGGTCGCAAAGTCCCCATCGCGGCCGTGAAGCTTCCACCGTAGACCGCGAGACCAGGCTTCAGAGACTTGCAACTTCTCTTAATTTGCAACTTTTCCCTAAGTGTAAAAAAAACATCCTGAAACTCAGCCGAGCCCTCGGGGCTCCAAACCAAATGTGCATACTAACTCAAAAACATCATATGTACCTACTCGTGTAATCAAATCACCAAAATAATATCATGAACATCAAATTACGTCTCGAGATCAATGAAATTTTCTCCAAAACTTCTTTAAAATAAATTTTGCAATTTAAGTCCGAATCACGTCATTTGACAACCGTTTTTCACCAAATTCCACAGAAATGTCTTAAATTATATAGAAGACCTATACCGGACACCTGATGATACCCAATTTTTCCCTATATATTTTTACATGCAAATACTTTCAAAATATATAAGCATGTCCAAGTGTTTCCATAATTTTGCTAATTTCTAAAAGATTTTTAAACTGATTTATCGCTCATTTTAGCAGTACAAAAACCAATAATTATTCCCAAAATTATCATTTTGGTGAATAACTTACTTTATTCTTATATTTATACCAAAATATAGCTAGGGTAATTTTTATACATGTTTTACAAATTTATTTGGTATTTTAAAAGCTAAATTGCATATAACTGCAATTTTAGCCTATTTTAAAATTAATAGCATTTTATAATTATGAAATTGGTTCCAATATTTTTAAATTAGTATTTATATATCATTAATTGACTCAGTACCTTTAATTCATTTTCAGAAGTCATTTTACTATTTTTATAAAAATTTAAAAGGGAAAAGTGACTATTTAAAATCTGGCCCAATTTGTTTCAATTATAGCCAAAATTGGTTCCCCTAATTGACCCAATTTCAAACCCAATTTTGGACCAGCCCAATTCCATTTAACCCAACCCTTAACCCATTTAAAACTACCCGACCCAAACCCCTTTTAATCCAGTCCGTTGATCAATCTAATCAACGCTCATGATTTTCCCTTTCCTTTTTAATTCGTCCACACCCTTAATCCTAACTAATTTCATTCTATCAGCCGGATCTAAATACCACCCCTCTCTCAAACTCTCTCAAAGGTTCTTGAAACCCTAATCATCTCCTACTGTCTTTTACCTTCAGCTCACCAGAATCCATGGCCTCTCAGGCCGTGGATGGCTTAAACTCATCTCCCTCTGCTCCTAAACACTTGGTGTTCGAAGTTTCGAGGTCTGACCTCAATGGTGTCCATTCAGATCCTCTCCGATTCAAGGTTTATGGCCTTTCCGGCCTTGCTCCGGCATATCCAATCATTATGAGCCTATTTCTGACTTATCCGACTCAGATCGAACCTTTTAAGCCTTTCTCGCTTTAGGGTTCCTCTGAAACCCTAGCTATTCAAAGTTTTCTCTGATGTTTTTCTTAAATCTGTTCTATATATGTGCTTTACTTGAGTTTTTAAGCATTTTTCCTAATTTTTCTTTCAAAAATTACTTCTTTCCGATTTAGGGTTTTTCTGAAAAGCTTAAAATGTTTCTCTAACTTTTCTTCTTCTTTTCTTTGTGTGTATTTGTCTATACTATGTTCTTATGTTTTCTTTTCTACCACGCATGTTCTTCTACTATGTTCTTATATTTTTCTTTATCATGCATGTTCTTCTGTGCTTTGTTTTTCTGCTACATTTTGTACCATGCTCGTATGTTTATCTTGCTGTATTTTCCTATATGATCTTTTGCTATGCTTTTCCGGTATTTTTGTGTTCTTCTACTGTATGTATTTCCTACTGAGTTCTTAAGTTTTGTTTGCCTTCTATTGAACTCTGTTTAAGTCCCTTCTAAAAGGTTTTATTAAACACGTTTCTTTTACTGTCGTGACTATTCTCTCATTATGCTCCTACGCTTTGTCTGCTTTGAATATTATTTGTATTTGCTTTTCTTCTCATGAGATTCTGAAAGGAAATCTCTGAGCTTGTTACCTCCTCATCTCTATATTTGACTCGAGATGGAAACCCTAGAATTTGGGGGTTTCCTCCGAGTTTGGTCATATGATCAAACTAGGGTTCTGTTTGAGGACCCTTGACTCTTTAGACTTATTTCTAGGTCTATGAACTAAGTGTGAACTTCTTTTGTTTGCACACAATTCTTATTCTCCTATACTAAACTCTTCTATTGAATAGCATGACAAATTTCTTCATGTTTAATGTGTCTGTGTGCTTTTATATATGAGGAATCTTTCTTCAAAATAGTTTTCCAACTTGTGATTGATTCAGAATTCCTTTTAATAAGTTTAATTGATTGGTACTGATTTTCCTTAAGTCGAAATCCTTCCCATCTTTCTAACCTGGTTCATTCATATGAAATCCTCAATTTTTGATTTACTAGCTGTTAACTGATCTCCTTTCCTTATTTTCACAAACCAGGTACTATCAAGACTTTGTCCTTAAATAAACATCTATGTATTTACCCCTCTTGTATTGCTCTAGAAAAGTGTTTGATTGACCCCTTTCCTTTTGAAATCAGAATCCTTTAATTAAAGGGAGACCTTGTGAAATTGATTGCCAAACTATTTTTCTTACCTATTTCTACTTTCTTTCTGCACTATAAAAGGGCACGACCCTTCTGCACTTTAGGACACCTTCAATTCAGTATTTCTACACTTCACACTTCACAATTCTCTTCTAAACTCATAGCATTTTGATTGCTCGTTTGCACTTTGGCTTTACAAGACTACTGCTTTCTCTTTGTTTGTTTTCTCTGAAACTGTCCTAATTTTAGTTTCAGCATCACCCCAATATGTTTCCTTAAAGTTTTTATATCCATGGCTACCTTACTGCTTATGTAGAGTTCAATATTTAACTTAATATGCTTATGTTCTACTGCCTGTTTCTATTATGAATCTTTGCTCCCTACCCCATTACCCTTATGTGTTTGTAAGTGGTGGCTTAGGGCATGGAAACATGAGTTGTTGCCCATGACTTGAGTTTTGAACAAGTGAGGTCCTAACCTCTAACAAGCTGGAGGGTGTGCCAGCATATCCCGTTGCTGAGTATGCCCATCAGCCTGCTTCGCTTGTGTTCTTGCAAATTCCCTTCTCCTCTACACCCCTATATGCACTGATTTTTAAGTTGTTCCCTTTTCCCCCCTTCCCCTTTTAGAATTTCATTTCTGCACTTGCACTCTCTCCTAGCTTCTAGGTTCTGCCCCCTCATGTGAGCCTTGCGTTGGGACCTTGAATTCCCTCTGAACTTGGACACTTGAGGGCTGGCCCTTCCACACTGTACTATGTTCTTAATCTGGTAACATTTGGGTGTGAGCACTACCCGGAGTCCATATGAGGCTCTTAGGGAACTCTGACACATCCAAAGATTAGAGAAAGACTTTGGATCATGATCGTTAGAATTTGCTCATCTCATATTTCAGACATGGAGTCTGAATTAGGATCCACTTGGTTGTACTTTTAATTTTGCTTTTCTTATTTCATTCCGGGCTATAATAACTATTAGGGATGGCTAGTGAGAAGGGAGGGAATCATGCCTACAAAGGGGTAGATATCATGTTCATAGGGAATTATTATACTTCTGCACTTCTGCATTTCATATAGATATCATGTTCATAGGTAATTATTATACTTCTGCACTTCTGCACTTCTGCATTTCATGTAGATATCATTTTCATAGGGAATCATTATACTTCTGCACTTCTGCATTTCATATAGATATCATGTTCATAGGGAATTATTATACTTCTGCACTTCTGCATTTCATATAGACATCATGTTCATAGGGAATTATTATTTTTATGCACTTCTGCATTTCATATACATACTATGTCTATAGGTTTCTGCACTTTTGCATTATATACAGACCATGCCTATAGGTTTCTGCACTTCTGTATTATATAGAGACCATGTCCATAAGTCATTTCTGAAATTCTGCATATCATATAGATAATATGCCTATAGGAATTAACAACCTAGTATGAAACATTTTCGTTCACCTATAAGTCTAAAATCGGCAATATCATTGTCCAACATCCGCAAAATCTTTTATCAAAACTCGTCTTCCCTGAATAACTGACGACCTCTTCTAAAATTAGTACACTTCATCTTTACTGAAACCAGTAGATATCATGCCTATAGGTTTCGTCTAACACTTAGGCAAGCCTTAGGATAAAAGTTATGACTGCACCAGTTTTCTTTGTTAATTACGACCAGCGGACAGGTCTAATTCGGACTTCTTATCTAAAAATATGTGATAAATCAGCCTGCTTTCCCCTTTTAAGTTTTAATCAGACCTTAATGAGTACATGCAAGATATGCTAAACTAGATGCTTTTCTTTGATATGAGGAGGTTTATTTGAGCTATACATGTTTATGTGTTTTCCCAATACTTGCTATACATGTTTTGTTTGTGGCCTTAGTATTTTTACATTTTAAAACCACAAATAAGCCAACTTTTCCACCATTATAGGATTAGTAGTCCCAAGCACCTTCGGGGCTGATAGAATTGGGACGGGTAATAGCATGCAATAAGTAAATGAGACTATTCCGTGCTTTAACACCTTAACGGGGTGGGAAAAGGTAGATATGGATGTGATGACTATGTGATAATGTCACGTGTAACCCCTGGTCGAGGAGCGATTACCGGACATTATATGGGGTGATCCATATTATTTATAAACTTAGGACCCCCCCCTCTTTACTTGTTTATTTCGTTGTTTACCTTTCCAAATTTTAAACCGTTTTTTCTCAAATTTCAGCTTGTCTTTCACTTCTTTTAATTTTATCTATTTACAACCTTTATGTGAAAACCCCCTCAAATTTGAAACTCTTATTTGCTTACTTAAAGTCACAATTATAGTATGGCCGGGAACCACACTAGTGGATCCTGAGGGGTGCCAAACACCTTCCCTTCGGGATAATTTCAAGCCCTTACTCGATCTCTGATTTTCCTAAATCAAACTCTTCTTAGTGTCCTAATGCACTTTAATCATTAGGTGGTGACTCTTCTCTTTTAAATACATGCTAAAAGAGTTGTCAATATCATAAACCCTATTTCGTGAGAAAAAAAGGGGCGCGACAACATGGCGACTCTGCTGGGGACATTAAGGCTTTTACTATTTCAGACTATTATTGTGATTTATGCTTCTTTATGCGCAATTATTTATTTATTTCTTTTAAGCATTCAATTTTCTTTTCGATTGCGAAACTGACTCATCTCTTGTTTCTCTCCCCTGTCTCCTTTACTGCTTTCCTATACTGCACTCCTTTATGACTGTTTTAAATTATTGTAATTATTACTTTATGAACGTGCAAATACGTGGCAACTTGTTTAATCATTTCATAAACATGTTTTCAATATCATATTCCACTCGTGCCAAACAAATACCATAGCAACGCTTATAATGAGTGGTTGCACTCTTCCTATATTTTCACCCTTTAAATCCGGCAAAGGCATATTTGCGGTAAACCAGTCGATCAACGGTGCAGTCGACGGTTATGTGTCTTTCCCTCTTGAGTTGTCTGCTCAAGGGTACCAGTCTAATACCTCATAGAAACCTTACTCTATTTAACTGTGCATGCATCATGGTCAAACTTAGCCGAGTCAATTATGTTGTCTGCATAATGACTCTTTAAGACAGCCTCGTCCAAAGTGCACTAGGTTTTCCAAAAAACCCAAACGGACACTACCACATTCTGTGCATTTATTTGGAGAATTAAATGCTTTTATGCCAATTATTGGTATTTAATAGTCGAGTTTGGTGGGGGGTAAGGGCCTGACCCTTTTGTCTTGCAGAAACATGAGGCACGAAGTCCCCAGATTCGACATGGTCACAAACATCCACCCAAGGTTGCTAAGCTGGTGGGAGGATCTTCATTCCAGTGATCAGACTCTTGTCCGAAAATACCTAGAAAATCTACCTTCTCTCCTGGAGGTCTAACCCAACAACAAAATCATAGAAGCTACTACTCTGTTATGGGATTGTGATAGATCTGTGTTTCACTTCGGAGAGATTGAGATGATACCCCTGCTAGAGGAAATAGGAGGATTGTCTGGTATACCATGAGAGACTCCGGGTTTGTTAATGCCGGAAAATCGCAAGGGTAGAGGTTTCCTCAAAATGATTGGCCTAAAGAAGAATCCAGACTTGACATGTTTGAAGGAGTCCTACATTCACTTTGATTATTTGTACGAGAGGTACGGTCACAACAAATCCTACCGTACATATCCGGATGAGTTCGCCCTTACGTCGTTGGGGCATATTCACCGAAGGGTCTTTGTCTTCATGTTATGCTTCTTGGGGATGATAGTGTTTCCAATGAAGAAAGCAAGGATCCATACCAGGCTAGCCATGGTCACCAAAACTTTGATGGAGGGAATTGGTGGACAACCATTTAGCATAGTGCCCATGATAATCGCAGAGATATACCAAGCCTTGGAAAAGTGTCAACAAGGAGCCCCACACTTCGAGGGCTGCAACTTGCTACTCCAGCTCTAGCTCATGGAGCATCTTCAAAGGGGTGAATATCGGTAAGAGATTTAGCATAGAGACTGGGACGATCATATAGCCTTCCATCAACCAAGGCGAATGACCTACATGCCTAACATGTTTGCTCAGCCAGAAGATGCCAAGGGATGGGTGGAGCTGTTTGAAAATCTGACTGAGGATCAAATACAATGGATGTTCGAGTGGTTCCCTACTAAAGAGTTCATTTCCCGATCTAGTGACGCACCATTTCTGATACTGATCGGTTTGAGAGGAACCTACCCTTATGTCCCTCTCTGGGTTATGAGACATGCTGGTAGGAAACAGGTTATACCAAGGGTCGACAAGATGAGTCACTTTCGGGCCGACTTCCAAGTTGATAACAGACCTTATAAGTGCCAAGCTCAGCATATTTGGCATTGCAAGATCATCATGGGGAGAGATACTATCGAGCCAGACAGATACCATGTTGGTTGCACCCCATACTATTCAGGATGGCTGGAGGACAATCACAATGGTCTGGGCCAACCTGGGTTTGTTCGAGGACACAGAATCATCGATGAAAGGGCTGAAGCACAGGTCAAATACAACCAACTGCGCAAGAGGATTCGGGAATGTGAAAGCGAACACCGCAAGATTCAATAATCCCACCAAAAACTGATTGAAGAATGGAAAGACATAGCTGCCAGCACCAACAAACGACGAGGATACTTGGAACGGGGTCTAGTAGAGCTGGAAAAGAAATTCATCAAGAGGATCGAGAACTGCTAGAATGCTAAAGGAAATGAGGGTGGACGCCTAGCCAGAGCCTACCTGCTGCTGGGACTTCACGAGCTAGTGAAGCTGTTCGATGGAGCCAAAAATGCCGAGTCTGGGGAAGGTCCTTCTAGGACCAAATAGATAGGAGTCTTTACTTTTCGTTTTATGAATGTAATAAGGCCCATGGCCACTAGTGACATTTTATTTCCTATTATTTAGCATTGTTTTGGGATTCATCTACTTTTTATCAATAAAATGAGGCATTTAGCATTATAAGATCTCCAAATCGACTTGTCTCTAGGCCTACCTCGGGCACAAAGAGGTTCCCCAAATTAGGACATGATTTACATTCTTGTACTATGTATTTAAATATCGCAACATTTTTTCTTATAATCCTCACTGACTTGTTACCCTTTTGTTTTTATTTTTGCTTATTAATTCCCCTCCCCCAAGGTTAGTTCGGGCACTCTGGCATTATCATCATATTCCACAAGATTAAAGGGCCCTCCACCCACTCTTCCTCCAAGTCCTGTCAAAAACAAGAACAAAGAAAAGATGGAGGATCTAAACAACTCAACTGAACGGGTAGAGGTCACTCATGATACTCAGGTCTCCAAAGAAAGTGCGTCCCAACTCGAGCAAAATTGTTGAAATTTCAGGAGGAACTTTATCAGGTCCGGAACTTGGCGAGCTTATCATTTTCCCTCACCACCCCAGATGTCAATTTTCCTAATGCTCAGAACCCCACACCTCCACAAAACATCCCAAAACCACAAAACCATCCTGCTCCTCACCACCACTGCAACACCTGTCATACTTTCAACAATACTCCACTGCTCATCCCAGCATTGGTGAACTCCACAAATTACCATTTGCACACCCATAACACCCCCATCTACGTGGAAACCATGCCACACTCCACCCAACCCATTTCAAGCACACCCGAGTCTGATGATAAAGACTCACTCATCAAGAGTCTGGCTAAAGAGCTTAAGAAGTTGACTAGCCGAATTCAGGGCGTCGAAGGAAGCAAAGGAATTGAGGGGCTAAACTATAAAGATCTCTGCATACAACCCGATTTTGAACTGCCCGAGGGGTACAAACCTCCGAAGTTCGAGATATTCGATGGTATAGGAGATACAAGAGTTCATTTGAGAACATACTGTGACAAGCTGGTTGGAGTAGGAAAGGACGAAAGGATCCGCATGAAACTTTTCATGAGGAGTCTGAAGGGAGATGCTCTGTATTGGTACATTAACCAGATCCGAAGAAATGGTCGAACTGGGTAAGCATGGAGTCCTATTTCATGGACAAGTTCAGGTTCAACACAGAAAATGCGCCAGATGTGTTCTACATCCAGAACCTAAAGAAGAAACCCGCGGAGAAATTCCGCGAGTATGCTACTCGCTGGAGATCAGAAGCTGCTAAGGCCAGACCGACTTTAGAAGAAGAACAAATGAACAGGTTTTTCATCCGAGCTCAAGACCCATAGTACTATGAAAGGTTGATGCTGATTGAAAGCCAAAAATTTTCCGATATCATCAAGCTAGGTGAGAGGATCGAGGAAGGCATCAAAAGTGGTATGGTCACAAATGTTGAAGCCTTGCAGGCTACCAACAAGGCTCTATAGTCTGGTGGCACATCCAAGAAAAGGGACGTGAGTGTCGTAATGGTTGCATAGAGAACCAAATCCTATATCAAATACCAAACCTACCCGATGCCTCCACTCACATATCAACCTACTCCAAATTACCAAACACCCTCCCTTCTTACCAAACTCCACCACCTACTTACCAATCACCTCCACCTCCCACATATCAGCCTACTTCACCCAGATATTCCCAACCCGCACATGTTTACCAAGCCTACAATGCTCAACCCTCTCACTATCAATCACCCCCTACTCGCCAAAACTTTTCTAGACCCCGACCGAATTTCAACCGCAGACCTCCCAAATAATATACCGCCATTGCTGAACTAATTGACCAGCTGTATGAAAGGCTCAAAGCTGCTGGTTATGTCACCCCCATCTCTGCTATAACCCCTGAAAACCCTTCCCAATGGGCCAATCCAAATAAATCCTGTGCATACCATTCCGACATGAAAGGGCATGCCATTGATGAATGCTGTTCTTTGAAAGATAAGATCCAGGCACTGGTTGATAACAAGATTATTGTGGCAAAGGAGTATGCTCCGAATGTTTGCAGCAACCTTATGCCCGACCACAAGGGTGGAGGCGTTCACATGATTGAGATGGAAGATGATTGGGACCCCAAGGGATCGATCGGTTTGATCGCGGAAGGTGACGATCCAAAGAAACCGACAGTCACCCTTAATCTGATTGTAGTCCGGATCCAGCCTTCTGGGGACACCGAGGTGAATTTGTCCATACCACTTGAATTTGAAGTGCCTTCCCCCACAAAGATGCCAACACCAATTGAGGTCGAGTTTGGGTCTCCAGCAAATACACCCGCGCCGTTTGAAGTTACGGTTTTACTGTCCAAAATACATGCTCCGTTTGGGGTAAAGGCGCCCATTCCAGTAGCAATGTCGGCTATAACACCATTCCATACAAAGTCCATCCCTTGGGACTACACAGCCGAGGCAAGAAAGAAAGAGAAAGCCAAATCCATAGAAGCAGTCGCGGCACAGGGTATGACAAGAACCGGCAGAGTATACACCCCGGAACATTTGGCTGAATTAAGCAAGCAGGCCTCTGGACGGCCGACCATCACTGAAGTTGGGCCCGAATCTCTGGAGAAAAATACAAGCAAATGAGTACTCAGTCACTGATCAGTTGAACAAAACACCGGCACAGATCTTTATCCTAGCCTTGTTGTAAAGCTATGATGTACATAAGAACGCCTTGTTGAAGGTGCTGAGTGAGGTATATGTACCAAGCAACATCACTGGAGGAGAAATGGCAAACATAGTAGGTCAGGTATTGGAGAGTCACAAGATAACTTTTCATGAAGATGAGTTGCCACCAAAACGGTTGAGTCACAACAAGGTTGCGGCTGTAGTGATGGCCTTGGATTTTGGGATGGCCTTGGATTCATACCGCTGTGGCTGTAGCATCAACCCTACATCAGGCAGTGAAGTTTGAGTGGAATAACCAAGAGATGATCATTCACAGCGATGCTAGTAATCCCATATACAGTCGCCAAACCATCCCAGCGATCAGAGGTAGAAGAAAGATATGCGGAGAGACCTATCACCACATCGAGCGAGTCAACACCGTTGATAAGGACGAATGGTGAGACAACAAAATCAAAAGCATATTGAACTAGAACGGATATGAACTTGGAAAGGGACTTGGCAAGAACCTCCAAGGAATCGCCAAACCTATCAAGCTGAAGAAGCATGGCATCACTTTCGGTTTGGGATACGAGTACACTTGAGAAGAGTTCAACAACTGGTCGCCACCATGGCGCAACCCTTACTACCCACTGGAGCAACCGATACCTCATTTGGAACAAGCTTTCTAGTCAGTCGATGTTATATATGGGTCGGAAGAAGAGGAAGCACTGACAGCAATGAGGAATTTATTTGTGGAAGATGATGACATGAATTGTTGTGTCATTTTCAAGGAGGAGGGGGATGAAGGCCCTTCCATACAGGCTGTAAGCCGAGGAGCATGCCTCAACAATTGGAGTATCAGAACCACCAGAGCCCGAAAAGCCTCGGGGTAGCAAGGCTGAACAAAGCATCATGCACTAGCTTTCATTTTTACTAGTTGATTTTTCGTTCACATTTTTGAATTTTTTGCAATGAGATCTTCAATATTCAAACCAGTTATGGAATTTAGCAAAACATTTTCTCTATAAATCTTAATCTTATTATTTTTCTCTCATTACTTTACTCATACAACATTACTATTACTTATCTTGATGAACCAATGACTGCGACATGCAACGAGACAATGCAACAAACGGACATAGAGAGGAAGATGACATACCAGAAGAGATTGTTAAAGAGGTTGAAAATTTTGAGAACAGACCTAAGTCCAGCATGGATGAGACCTAGATTGTTAACCTGGGAGATGCAGAGAACGTCAAAGAAACGAGAATCAGTATCCACTTATCGCCATCAGAAAAGAAGGAATACATAGAATTTCTAAGGGAATATGAAGACATATTCGCTTGGTCGTATGATGACATGACTGGTCTGAGTATATCTATTGTGGCTCACAAACTACCAACCGATCCAACATGTCCGCCGGTAAAGCAAAAGCTCAGAAAGTTTAAGCCTAACATGAGTCTGAAAATCAAGGAAGAAGTTACTAAGCAAGTCAAAGCCAAGGTTCTCAGGGTAGTAGAATACCCAACATGATTAGCCAACATTGTGCCAGTACCAAAGAAGGACGGGAATGTCGGAGTCTTTGTCGACTACTGGGATCTCAACCGGGCCAGTCCGAAAGACGACTTCCCCTTGCCAAACATACACATCATGATCGATAATGCCAAGCATGAGTTGCAATCATTTGTAGATTGCTTCGCTGGATATCATTAGATCTGGATGGATGAAGAAGATGCTAAGAAAATAGCTTTCATTACGCCGTAGGGAATGTATTGTAACAAGATGATGTCGTTCGGCCTGAAAAATGTAGGGGCCACCTACATGAGGGCCGTGACTACCATTTTCCATGATATGATACATAAGGAGATCGAGGTGTATGTAGATGATGTCATCATCAAAACCAAGAAAGCCACTAATCACATGGAAGATTTGAGGAAGTTCTTCAATAGACTAAGAAGGTACAACCTGAAACTGAATCATGCGAAATGTGCATCTGGGGTTACTATCGGAAAACTACTTGCGTTCATTGTAAGTCGCCGATGAATAGAACTAGATACATCAAAGGTTAAAGCCATTCAAGAATTGTCACCGCCAAAGAACAAAAAGGACGTGATGAGTTTCCTGGGAAGACTCAACTACATCAGTCGGTTCATAGCTCAATCTACTGTCACCTGTCAGCCAATGTTTAAGATGTTGAAGAAGGACGCCGCTACCAGATGGACTAATGACTGCCAAAGGGCCTTCGACAGAATCAAAGAGTACCTGTCAACACCGCCCGTTTTGGTCCCACCCGAACCGAGTAGACCCCTATTACTCTACCTTGCAGTGCTAGATGGAGCATTCGGTTGTGTTCTTGGGCAACATGATGAAACAGGGAGGAAGGAGCAGGCCATCTACTATCTTAGCAAGAAGTTCACCCCTTACGAGGCCCGGTATTCTTTGTTAGAATGCACCTGTTGTGCTCTAACTTGGGTAGCTCAGAAGTTGAGGCACTATTTTTGTGCTTGTACCACGTATCTCCTATCAAGGATGGATCCGTTGAAGTACCTCTTTCAGAAGCCCATGCCACTAGCAAGGGACAGGCTTTGGCAGATCATCTTGTCGAGAATCTCGTGGACGGAGAATACAAACCCTTAAAGACGTATTTTCCTGATGAAGAGATATCATTCATAGGAGAAGACATTGCAGAATCTTATGACGGTTGGAGAATGTTTTTTGATAGAGCAACAAATTTTAAAAGAGTTGGCATAGGAGCAGTCTTAGTGTCAGAAACCGGCCAACATTATCCGGTGTCTGCCAAACTCAGATTCCCTAGCACCAACAACATGGCTGAGTACGAGGCCTGCATCTTGGGACTCAAGATGGCTATTGACATGAACGTCCAAGAGTTGCTAGTGATCGGGGATTCAGACTTGCTTATACATCATGTCCGAGAAGAATGGGCGACCAAGAACTCAAAGATACTCCCTTATCTACATCATGTGCAGGAGTTGAGAAACAGACTTACAAAAACAGAATTCCAGCATGTCCCTAGGGTCCAGAATGAATTTGCCGATGCATTGGCTACCCTATCATCCATGATACAGCATCCAGATAAGAACTTTATTGATCCCGGTAAAGATCCATGATCAACCAACTTACTGTGCTCATGTCAAAGAAAAAGCAGACGGAAAGCCTTGGTTTCATGATATCAAGGAATACTTGGCAAAAGGGGAATACCCAGAGCTCGCAAACGCTACTCAGAAGCGCACACTTCGGAGGTTATCCAATAATTTCTTTCACAGCGGAGGAATCCTGTACAGGAGGACTCCTGATTTGGGATTACTAAGGTGTGTCGACGCAAAGGAAGAATCTAAATTACTAGAAGAAATCCATGTTGGGACCTGCGGGCCACATATGAATGGCTTTGTCTTAGCCAAGAAGATACTCCGAGCTGGTTATTTTTGGATGACTATGAAAACGGACTGCATCCAGTATGTCCGGAAGTTCCACCGCTGTCAGATACATGCAAATATGATAAAGGTTCCTCCAAACGAGCTTAATACAACATGCTCACCATGGCCGTTCGCCGCTTGGGGAATGGATGTTATCAGACCAATCAAACCTGCCGAATCAAATGTGCACATGTTCATCATAGTGGCAATTGATTATTTCACCAAATGGGTTGAAGCAGCATCGTACAAGGCAGTGACTAAGAAAGTTGTGGTAGACTTTATCCGCGACCGTATCGTTTGTCAATTCAGAATTCCAAAATCAATCATTACTGATAATGGTTCCAATCTCAACAGTGATTTGATGAAAGCCATATGTGAAACCTTCAGGATCAAACATAAGAATTCTACAACATGCGGACCTCAGATGAACGGAGCCGTAGAGGCCGCCAATAAGAATATCAAGAAGATACTAAGGAAAATAATAGAGAAGCATAAGCAGTGGCACGAGAAGTTATCATTTGCTTTATTGGGGTATCGCACCACAGTCTGCGCATCAATCGGGGTGACGCCCTATATGCTGGTTTATGGTATAGAGGCGGTCATTCCTGTCGAGGTAGAAATTCCTTCCTTGAGGATCATACAGGAAGTAGAACTCGACAATGCAGAATGGGTGAAGAGTCGTTATGAGCAGCTAGCTCTTATGGATGGAAAAAGAATGAACGTTGTTTGTCATGGTCACCTTTATCAGAACAGAATGTCCAGAGCCTTCAACAAAAGAGTCAAGCCGAGACAGTTCACACTGGGGCAGCTAGTGTTAAGGAAGATTTTCCCGCATCAGGACAAGGCCAAAGGGAAGTTCTCTCCAACTGGAAGGGTCCGTACATGGTCCACCGTGTTCTAACAGGAGGAGCCCTCATACTTGCAGAAATGGACGGAGAAGTTTGGCCGAAGCCGATCAATTCAGATGCAGTGAAGCGATACTATATGTAACCTTTATGCTTTCCTTTATGATGTAACTTGAACTATGCCTGACCGATTCTCGTTTAATAGGGGATACGTAGGCAACCCTATGGGTTCAGTCACAATGCAATAAAATTTCCATTTCCCCACTATTAGAAATTGGGGTAGAATTTTGAGGAGGACCCTCAAAATTCCAAAGCCGATTCCAGCCATTTATCATTAACAGCCGTCAGAAGCAGCAGCCCAGTAAATTGGGGTAGAATTTTGAGGAGGACCCTCAAAATTCCGGAGCACGAGAAGTTGTAATGTCTTGAACCACGGCGCAGTCGTAGGTTCATCTAAGGAAAACTATTCTCAATTATGTATTTATGTTATATTTTTCTTACTAAATCATGCATGCCTGTTACCAAAGTTGCTTTGTTTAGAAATGCTACCCCAATGATATGCACAGTATCACCAGAACAGAGTCGAGCAAGTCAAGCAGAGCCAGCGAGAATACGAACTAACCTCCCCCTTTTATAAAACTCACGATTTTCTTTGGATGCAGGCACTTGAGTTGCAAAATCATCAAATATACTATGCACTCACAAGACTCACATTACTCGGAATACTACTCTCAGAATCATTGCACTTACTCACAGATGCTATCCACACGCAGTGTCCCTAGCAAACACAGTATCCCCAGCAGTCGCAATATCGCAATCAGCTATCAGCTAAGAAAACTCTATTGCCATTTGCCATTTCACTTCCTGCATAAGGCTACCATTCTTCCTTCCGAGGTTAAGCTCTACCTCCATCTGCATTCTCTGTATTGCATAAGGCTACCATTCTGCCTTCCGAGACTAAGCTTTGTCTCCATCTGCATTCTCTGCATTGCACAAGGCTATCATTTTGCCTTCCGAGACTAAGTTTGTCTCCATCTGCATTCTCTGCATTGCATAAGGCTACCATTCTGCCTTCCGAGACTAAGCTCTGTCTCCATCTGCATTCTCTGCATTGCATAAGGCTACCATTCTGCCTTCCGAGGTTAAGCTCTACCTCCATATGCATTCTCTGCATTGCATAAGGCTACCATTCTGCCTTCCGAGACTAAGCTCTGTCTCCATCTGCATTCTCTGCAATGCATAAGGCTACCATTCTGCCTTCGGAGGTTAAGTTCTACCTCCATCTGCATTCTCTGCATCGCATAAGGCTACCATTCTGCCTTCCGAGGTTAAGCTCTACCTCCATCTGCATGGCTGAAATATCGCCACTTTATTTACACCTTGTATGGCTGAAATATCGCCACTTCATTTACATCTGCATGGCTGAAATATCGTCGCTTCATTTATACCTTGCATCGGCTGAAAGATTGCCGCTTTATTTACATCTGCATGGCTGAAATATCGCCTCTTCATTTATACCTTGTATCAGCTGAAAGATCGGCGCTTTATTTACATCTGCATGGCTGAAATATCGCCGCTTCATTTATACCTTGCATATGCTGAAAGATCGCCACTTATTGCATTTCATTGGCTGAAAGATCGCCACCTATTGCATCTCATGGGCTAAAAGATCGCCAAATTGTCCAAAGGCGTCATTGTTTAGAGGCACCATTTTCATAGCCCGAGAACGCCATTTCATGGCCTAAGGACCCCTTTTATCTTTTGCATATCATTATTCAAAGGCATCAAGGTTCGGAGGCATCATTCTCATAGCCCGAGAACATCATTTCATGGACTGCGAATTCTTATCATACGCTTCATAGCCCAGGAAGTCATGGTCTGAGGACGTCATCCTAACCGTCCAAAGACAACATTCATGGTCCGATGGGAATTTGCATCATGTTTAATTTTTCGCACAACATACACTTGTATTGCTTATTTGCAGGTAAACTGGCTAGCAACAACCGTCTTAGCAGGAGCGATCTCGCTCCAGTTCCCGCAGCCCTGTTAGACTTTAACCATCCATCCCAACCTAAATATCGCGTCCGTCTTTAAAGAAATCTCCATCGACATATTCCGTCGACGGATCCTGAACTACATATAGCATGATTCCTATAAGACCAGGGATATGTAGGCAGCTCGGAAACTAGAGCACGGTCAAGTTCTTCAAACCGTTTCGTTCGGTCAAATTGGCCATCATATCTTTACCCGACAACTCTTTCATCCTTCCCGGGTAAAGAGGGGCAGCTGTTGATACCCAATTTTTTACTATGTATTTTTACATGAAAATACTTTCAAAATAGCATATATATGCATATATAAGTATGTCCAAGTGTTTCAATAATTTTCCTAATTTCTAAAAGATTTTTAAACTGATTTATTGCCCATTTTAGCAGTACAAAAACCTATAATTATTTCCAAAATTATAATTTTGGTGAATAACTTACTTTATTCTCATATTTATACCAACATATAACTACAGTAATTTTTATACATTTTTTACAAATTTATTTGGTAGTTTAAAAGCTAAATTGCATATAATTGCAATTTTAGCCTATTTTAAGATTAATAGCATTTTATAATTATGAAATTGGTTTCAATATTTTTAAATTAATATTTATATATCATTAAGTGACTCAGTACCTTTAATTTATTTTCAGAAGTCATTTTACTATTTTTATAAAAATAAAAAGGGAAAAGTGGCTATTTAAAATCTAGCCCATTTTGTTTCAATTATAGCCAAAATTGGTTCCCCTAATTGACCCAATTTCAAACCCAATTTTGGACCAGCCCAATTCCATTTAACCCAACCCTTAACCCATTTAAAACTACCCGATCCAAACTCCTTTTAATCCTGGCCATTGATCAATCTGATCAACGGCCACGATTTCCCCTTTCCTTTTTAATCCTTCCACACCCCTAACCCTAAATCATTTCATTCTATCAACCGCCTCTGAATACCCCCCTCTCTCAAACTCTCTCGAAGGTTCTTGAAACCCTAATCATCTCCTATTGTCTTCTACCTTCAACTCACTGGAATCCATGGCCTCTCAGGCCATGGATGGCTTAAACTCATCTCCCTCTGCTCTTAAACACTTGGTGTTCGAATTTTTGAGGTCTGACCTCAATGGTGTCCATTCAGATCCTCTCCGATTCAAGGTTCTATGGCCTCTCTGTCCTTGCTCTGACATATCTAAGCATTATGAGCCTATTTCTGACTTATCCGACTCAGATCGGACCTTTTCCAAGCCTTTCTCGCTTTAGGGTTCCTATGAAACCCTTGCTATTCGAGGTTTTCTCTGATTGTTTTCTTAAATATGTTATATATTTGTGCTCTACTTGAGCTTTTAAACGTTTTCCCTAATTTTTCTTTCAAAAATTACTTCTTTCCGATTTTGGTTTTTCTGAAAAACTTAAAATGTTTCTCTGACTTTTCTTTTTCTTTTCTTTGTGTGTATTTGTCTATATAATGTTCTTATGTTTTCTTTTCAACCACGTATGTCTTCTACTGTGTTCTTATGTTTTCCTTTATCATTCATGTTCTTTTGTGCTTTGTTTTTCTACTGTGTTTTGTACCATGCTCGCATGTTTATCTTGCTATATTTTCTTATATGATCTTTTGCTATGCTTTTCCGGTATTTTTGTGTTCTTCTACTGTATGTATTTCCTACTGAGTTCTTAAGTTTTGTTTGCCTTCTACTGAACTCTGTTTAACGTGTCTGTGTGCTTTTATATATGAGGAATCTTTCTTCAAAATGGTTTTCCAACTTGTGATTGATTCAAAATTCCTTTTAATAAGTTTAATTGATTGGTACTGATTTTCCTTAAGTCGAAATCCTTCCCATCTTTCTAACCTGGTTCATTCATACGAAATCCTCAATTTTTGATTTACTAGCTGTTAACTGATTTCCTTTCCTTATTTGCACAAACCGGGTACTATCAAGACTTTATCCTTAAATAAACCTCTATGTATTTACCCCTCTTGTACTACTCTGGAAAAGTGTTTGATTGACCCATTTCCTTAATTATTTTTCTCGTTTGAAATCAGAATCCCTTAATTAAAGGGAAACCTTGTGTAATTGATTGCCAAACTATTTTTCTTACCTATTTCTACTTGCTTTCTGCACTATAAAAGGGCATGACCCTTATGCACTTTAGGACACCTTCAATTCAATACTTCTACACTTCACAATTCTCTTCTAAACTCATAGCATTCTGATTGCTCGTTTGCACTTTGGTTTTACAAGATTACTGCTTTCTCTTTGTTTGTTTTCTCTGAAACTGTCCTAATTTTAGTTTCAGCATCACCCAATGTGTTTACTTAAAGTTTTTATATCCATGGCTACCTTACTGCTTATGTAGAGTTCAATATTTAACTTAATATGCCTATGTTCTACTGCCTGTTTCTACTATAAATCTTTGCTCCCTACCCCATTACCCCTATGTGTTTGTAAGTGGTGGCTTAGGGCATGGCAACATGAGTTGTTGCCCATGACTTGAGTTCTGAACAAGTGAGGTCCCAACCTCTAACAGGTTGGAGGGTGTGCCAGCATATCCCATTGCCGAGTATGCCCATCAGCCTACTTCTGTTGTGTTCTTGCAAATTCCCTACTCCTTTACAGCCCTATATGCACTGATTTTTAAGTTTTTCCCTTTTCCCCCCTTTCCCCTTTCAGAATTTAACTTCTGCACTTGCACTTTCTCCTAGCTTCTAGGTTCTGCCCCCTCTTGTGAGCCTTGCCTTGGGACCTTGAATTCCCTCTGAACTTGGACACTTAAGGGTTGGCCCTTCCACACTATACTATGTTCTTAATCTGGTAATATTTGGGTGTGAGCACTGCCCGGAGTCCATATGAGGCTCTTAGATAACTATGACACATCCAAAGATGAGAGAAAGGCTTTGGATCATGATATTTAGAGTTGGTTCATCTCATATTTCAGACATGGAGTCTGAATTAGGCTCCACTTGGTTGTACTTTTAATTTTGCTTTTCTTATTTCATTCCGGGCTGTAATAACTTGTAATAACTATTAGGGATGGCTAGTGAAAAGGGAGAGAATCATGCCTGCAAAGGGGTAGATATCATGTTCATAGGGAATCATTATACTTCTGCACTTCTGCATTTCATATAGATATCATGTTCATAGGGAATTATTATACTTCTGCACTTCTGCATTTCATGTAGATATCATGTTCATAGGGAATCATTATACTTCTGCACTTCTGTATTTCATATAGGTATCATGTTCATAGGGAATCATTATACTTCTGCACTTCTTCATTTCATATAGACATCATGTTCATGGGGAATTGTTATACTTCTGCACTTCTGCATTTCATATAAATACTAGGTCTATAGGTTTCTGCACTTCTGCATTATATAGAGACCATGTCTATAGGTTTCTGAACTTCTGTATTATATAGAAACCATGTCCATAAGTCATTTCTGAAATTCTGCATATCATATAGATAATATGCCTATAGGAATTAACAACTTAATATGAAACGTTTTCGTTCACATATAAGTCTAAAATCGACAATATCATTGTCCAACATCTGCAGATTTTTTTATCGAAACTCGTCTTCCCTGAATAACTGACGACCTCTTCTAAAATCAGTACACTTCATTTTTTCTGAAACCAATAGATATCATGCCTATAGGTTTCGTCTAACACTTAGGCAAGCCTTAGGATAAAAGTTATGACTGTACCAGTTTTCTTTGTTAATTACGACCAGCGGGCATGTCTAATTCAGACTTCTTATCTGAAAATATGTGATAAATCAGCCTGCTTTCCCCTTTTAAGTTTTAATCAGAACCTAATCAGTACATGCAAGATATGCTAAACTAGATGCTTTTCTTTGATTTGAGAAGGTTTATTTGAGCCATACCTGTTTATGTGTTTTCCCAATACTTGCTTTACATGTTTTGTTTGTCGCCTTAATATTTTTACTTTTTGAAACCACAAATAAGCCAACTTTTCCACCATTATAGGATTAGTAGTCCCAAGCACCTCCGCGGCTAATAGAATTGGGGTGGGTAATAGCATACGATAAGTAAACGAGATTATTCCGCGCTTTAACACCTTAACGGGGTGGGAAAGGGTAGATATGGGTGTGATGACCACGCGATAATGTCACGTGTAACCCCTCGTCGAGGAGCGATTACCGGACATTGTGTGGGGTGATCCATATTATTTATAAACTTAGAACCCGCCTTTACTTGTTTATTTCGTTGTTTACCTTTCCAAATTTTAAACCGTTTTTCTCAAATTTCAGCTTGCCTTTCACTTCTTTTAATTTTATCTATTTGCAACCCTTATGTGAAAACCCCCTCATATTTGAAACTCTTATTTGCTTACTTAATGTTACAATTATAGTATGGCCGGGAATCACACTAGTGGATCTTGAGGGGTGCCTAACACTTTCCCTTTGGGATAATTTCAAACACTTACTCGATCTCTGGTTTTCCTAAATCAAACTCTTCTTAGTGTCCTAATGCACTTTAATCATTAGGTGACGACTCTTCTCTTTTAAATACCCGTTAAAAGAGTTGTCAATGTCATAAACCCTATTTCGCGAGAAAAAAAAGGGGCGCGACAACGCCGGAACCAAAATACGGGCCCGATACCATCATATTCTAATCAGATTTCATTTCAAATTTCTTTAAACAATTTCAGAAAATAATTTCTTTTAAAAAATTCATTTCTCGAGCTTGGGACCTCGGAATTCTATTCCGGGCATACGCCCAAGTCCCATATTTTCCTACGGACCCTCCCAGACCTTCAAACACGGGTCCGGGTCCGTTTACCCAAAACGTTGACCGAAGTCAAATTAGCTCATTTTATGATCAAAACTTATCAATTTTCACAGATTATCATATTTAAGCTTTCCGGCTACGCGCCCGGACTATGCACGCAAATCGAGGTGACTCAAATGAGGTTTTCAAGGATTCAGAATAAGGAAATTTTATTTTAAAGCAAGTGATGACCTTTTGGATCATCATAAGTTTTTGGATCGTGACACGCATGAGGTAAAAGATGCCGATAACCTTTGGATTTCAGTAGCACATGACCATGGGAGTCGATTCCAGCACAAAATCGAAGAAATCCCCAATTTCTTCGGCAAGAAAATCACGCTCCAGATGAAAACCCCAAATCACTAAACCAAACTGAAGAGACGAAAACTCTGGTCAGGGGTAACACTGAAGTGAAGCTCAGGCCAAGATGAAACTGAATCCCTGCTCTGATACAATGTTAGCATCACCAGATTCTATTGATGAACGAAAGAAATTGAAGAAAACTCTAAGGTTTCTAAAATAGAGAAAGGAGGTCGGTTAGTCTCTAGAACAATCAACTAACTTGTGTATTATTATTTCACTACTTAGTTTATATACAATTACACACATATATTGATATAAAATGTACAACTGAAAAATAGAGATACAAAAGTGTTGGACTTGGTGGACTAATGTACTAATGGGTCTGTGTTAGTGGGTTGTTCATCTTCAACTTATGTTGTTGGGCCTGATCTGTAATATCAGTGTTAACATTACAACTTTCAAGAGGGAAATAGATTTGTTCTAAGTTAAAAAAAATTGTTCCTAATGTAAATAAAGAAGTAAAAGAAAATATTTGTAAGATTACTAACGTAAATAAAAGGGTAAATACATTTCAGGAAGGAATCAAATTTCTTTAAACTTTATTCATGTAAATAAAAGATAAAGTGTATTTTCTATCCTAAATATTTTTTGGCTGAATCTAATAATAGTACTTTGAATTTTCAATAAGACCATATTTCTTAAATATTTGCGTTCAAATGGATAAATATCTTTCCATAACTATTCGGATTCTTTTTCTTATTTTTAGCTTTTCCGTTTCCTAGATTTAGCTCCATCGGTTCTTTTCAAATCTTTCCTTTTGTATTACTATATCTTTTAAGTCCTTCTATTCTAAAACTCGCATCCTTATATTTAGCCTTTTCATATCTTTTCAAAATTCAAGTATTTATTAAAAGTTAATTGAACAATAAGTTTATCTCATATGAAATGTACTCATGAAAGCATGGGTGGCTCTAGGGTAAAGCCATTAAAGCTTGTGCTTTAGGCCCCAAAAGTCAAAGGCCTCCCAAAATTTTTTCTATTAGTTATAATTATTTATAATAGTAAGGTTTTTTTTTAAGTTAATAAAACATTAATATTTTGTTTCAATTCACTACATTGGTTCTAGTTATTAAATATGTTATTAGCAGATATAAATATTGATTAATTTAACTCAAAATTTTAAAATATTAGACAATGTTATACTGTGGAATACTTAAAGAAAACTTAAAACCTTGAAAGAAAATTTGTTAAGACCATACAATTTTTTCTTGGTTATCTAAATTAATCATGTCTATTTGTCCGACTGTTATCACATTACTAGTGTTATTTTCTCACATCTTCTTAAGTTTTGGCTTTAGGCCTCCGATTTTATTGAGCCACCCCGATGAAAGTTATAAAGGGCAATCAAGATCTCGTATTGAATATAAATCTAGATGATATAAAGTATAATAATAAAATATAGAGCAGCAAAATAGAAGTAGATTTAAGGAAGAATTAATATTTGAATTAAATAAAGAAATGACACTATTATTGCCATGAAAGAAGAAGGAAGATTGTTACACAAATAACGTAAAAATGGTGTGTAGTAGCTACTAATTAAGTGTGTCTTTAATTTTTATCCACTAATTATAATGCTCAGCAAAAATAGCCACTACTAATAGAAAAAAGACAATTTTACCCTTTCTTCCTCTCTTTCGCGTTTCATTTTCATCTGGAATACCCAAGGTGATTTCATGGTCGGCCTCCTCCATGCTTGGTCAACAGCATCAATCCCTCAATCCCTTATCTGTGCACATCAATCCCTCAATCCCTTCTCTCTCTCTCTCTCTCCAAAAGAAAATGTTGGAACCCCTCTTCATTTCACACACTGTTGCTGCTTCTCTCAAGCACAAACTTCAACTTCCAAAACCCAGACACTTTATAATAAACCCATGGATGAATTGCAGTTCAGTTCGACTCACAACTACTGCCACTGCCACTAAGTGTAGTGAAAAAGTGAATAAATGGTCCCTTTATGGCATGAATGCTCTTGTAACTGGTGGCACTCGAGGCATTGGGTACTTTTTCATTTGCTAGTTCATGATTTATGTTCTGTTTCAAGATATTTATAGTCTTCAGTTCATCTACCATTAAAAATAACTATTATGCATATTGTTTCCATCCTACAAGTCAAGAGAACAGGAAACAAATGACATACGTTATAAAGCAATCCTTGTAGAATTAAGAACAGGTGTACCGTAAGTGCAAGACCAAGATAAGGACTGCCTGTCCTTAACATTTAAACATGGAATTAAAAGTTAAGGACTTCGAGTCCTTAAATTTTGAACAAGAAATTAAAACTTAAGGACTGTCGGTCCTTAACTTTTGAACCAAAAATTAAAACTTAAGGACTACATGTCCTTAACTTTTGAACCAGAAATTAAAAGCTAAGGACTGCCTGTCCTTTAACATTTAAACATATAATTAAAGTTAAGGACTGTCAGTCCTTAACATTTAAATATGGAATTAAAAGTTAAGGACTGTCAGTCCTTAACTTCTGAACCAGAAATTAAAAGCTAAGGACTGCCTGTCCTTTAACATTTAAACATGTAATTAAAGTTAAGGACTGTCAGTCCTTAACATTTAAACATGGAATTAAAAGTTAAGGACTGCCAGTCCTTAACTTCTGAACCAGAAATTAAAAGCTAAGGACTGCCCGTCCTTTAACATTTAAACATGTAATTAAAGTTAAGGACTATCAGTCCTTGACATTTAAACATGGATAAAAGTTAAGGACTGTCAGTCCTTAACTTTTGAACAAGAAATTAAAAGCTAAGGACTGTCTGTCATTTAACATTTAAACATGGAATTAATAGTTAAGGACTGTTAGTCCTTAACATTTAAACATGTATTTAAAAGTTAAGGACTGTTAGTCCTTAACATTTGAACCAGAAATTAAAACATACAATTTGAAACTCAAGCTACAGGACTTTGTATACAGAAGAACAGCAACAAAGTGAAGGATATTTTGTCCTTAAGTTTTTTTATTCAATTTGCAAAATGAGGCTAGTAGAATCAAAGTTAAGGACATAGTGTTCTTATTTTTTTGAATTCAATTTCTAAAATGAAGACACTATGTCCGGAATACAGAATTATCATAGGAGGCGATGTCTATAACTTCATCAATCCTCAGTTGATCGTCGCTGGGTAACTGCTGCTGCTGCTCGCTTCTTCTCTTTGTGTAATTGCTGCTTGTGTTGATAGCGTAGGTATAAGTTATACCAGAAAGGTATTTTCGTCCAGTCAGGTACAAGTTTTTTAAGGAGTGACTAAAGTCTAAATACATTGAAAACAGTGACTTTAAAATAAAAGTCACTGCTCTTAGCGGCTATTTGTGCCGTTCGCCCACAAATAGCACGTCAAATTCACAGTTTAATTTTTTTAGTTAGTGTATTAGATATTGATTAAATACAGTTATATATAGTATACATTTACTGCTTATTTTTAGTTTAAAAGAATAGGTGAGCGGTTAATTCTTCTTCTTTTTATAAAAATCCAAAAAAAAAAAAAAAATCTAAAGGCCCAATACTCGTTTCTCAAGAAAGGGATTATTAGCTGTCATAAGTCAATCTCCCCTGTACTCCTAACTGCAGTCTCTCTCTCAAGGTCAGCAAAAATTTACTCCATTTCTTAGCTCTGTGCTTAATTAGTTCATTTCGTGTTTATATATATGATATATTTTATCAGGACTATGATCTGAGTTTATGTTATTCATTTCTTATCTTGTATAATGTGGAGGAATTTCTACTATCATCCTGCTGTTTTTTTGGGCATATAACATAATAGTGTCAGGATTTCTTTATGTTAGTTCTTTTTTAATCAAATAATTAACTTGTAATACAGACACTATGAGCGATCATAATGTTGGATTGTCAAAAGATTGTGTTGCATGCATGTATATTCTGCTTAATTCTTAAAAGAGCTTTTTCTCTTCTGTTGCATTGTCCTTTTGCAACCTTCCAATATACTGATTATAATTGAAAACCTGCTTCTAGTTACCTGATCATTTCTCTTAGACTTAGTAGTACTTGAAATCCACCATGAAAAAGTTAATCAGGTATGGGTTCGACCTTTAAAATTCTTAGCACGAACTTATTGTACTTTTGGTTCAAATCTAATTATGTGTTGGAATTTAGTGGGTTTTCACACACACACAAAAAAAAATGTAACACTCCGCACTGGAAATATTGGATTCAGATGAACCCGCATCTGAAGAGCTGCATCTGCCACTGCCATCATGCATTTGAATTCCTTCTTAGTAAGTGGCTATTTGTTCTGTTCCCATAGTAGAGGCACGTGAGCTTCGGCCTCAAGACCTTCTTGTTTCCACTTATCTTCCATGGTTTGAGTCCTTTATGTGAAGGGGTTACCACTCTAAAGATTTACTTAAGCATCAGAAAGATTTTGATTATTGTTGATTTTATTTTATTGATTCACCATTGATGTTGTATTCCTTCGAAAGAAGGATCTTTAACTCTGTTCTTTCATCGCTTAACCTGACCGTGACCAGTTGCTTAGGTGAGTTGATCCGATAAGATAAGATGGTTGGAAGTTCAGTCAGTGATGATTGGGAATTTATTGGAAATGGAGCTCGGACACTACTTCTGATTGGGCGTACAGGTGACGGGAGAAGTGCCACGGGCAATAGCATTCTTGGAAGAAAGGCATTCAGATCAATGCCTAGCTTTAGTGGTGTTACAAGAACTTGTGAAATCCAGAGGACTGAATTAGAAGATGGACAGATTCTTGATGTGATTGATACCCCTGGTACAGTCAATTTTTTTCTTTAATTAATCGCTTTGCACTGTTATATGTTAACTAAAACCTTGTAATCAATTAGTATAATTCTTAGAGAAATGTAAAGTCAATTAATAAAGAAAAGCTTAAGATATCTATTCTTTAATCTTTGTATGATTGACACTTCCTATTATATGACTAGTACCGTAAAAACAACCTATGCTTCTCTAGTTCTTGAATTCTTCAGGTAATCTGTAAAGTTACTGATAGCTTACATTGTGGGAATTGCAGGATTTGACTTAACAGCTAAGTCTGAATCAGTTGGAAATGAAATAATCAAAGGCATTGATTTGGCCGATGATGGCATCCATGCTGTTCTTTTGGTTTTGTCTGTACGAACTCGCTTTTCAAAAGAAGAACAAGCTGCTATCCAGTACTTTAGGGAGTTGTTCGGGGACAAAATTAGTGATTATATGATTGTCGTCTTCACTGGAGGGGATGAGCTTGAAGACAATGAGACGCTGAATGATCACTTAGATAGTTCCTGCCCTGAGCCTTTAAAGGTAAAATGATGTGCAGAGATGTATAGTCGGATGTATTTGCAATAGTGCGGCTTGGTATAAGCTGACTGATTCTACTAGCTAATATACGGGCATTTTAGCTTTCATCTATTTAAGAGGTTTCTTCATTTTGTTTCAACTTTGAATGAGAAGAAGAATTTTCATTGGATTGTCGTGCCAATGTTTTTTCTGCATTAACTATGACTAAAGCGAGAAAAGTTTTCATAATTTTATGGTATATTGCTCAAGAGTGTCTGTTCCTTAAATTAGTTTGTCCTACCGTTACAGGAAGTTCTTAAGCTGTGTGAAAACAGACATGTGCTATTCGACAATGAGACTAAAAATCCAATGAAGAAAGCTGACCAATTGAGGGAACTTCTTTTCCATGTGAATATCGTTGCACAAAAGACTGGTGGAAAACCATATACGAATAACTTGTTCAAGGAAGTAAAGGTATGCATACAGCATTCAGTAATTGATTGGATTCGTTTCGCATTATTCGTTAGTTCTTGTGAAGGGAGGGAGGTAATTAATAACCTATTTTGTAAATATCGATTCTCATTTATAGAAGATGGAACTTCATAATGACAAGTTGGAGGCTAACTCTTCGCCGGGAAATATAAAGCAAGAGGTAACTGAGTTGAAGGAACAACTGCAGAGGTGGTCTTGCGAGGAGCAACATAGGCAACTATCTGAAATGGTAGGTACCACTATTGATGCACTTTTGCTTCCATTATCATTTGAAAATATCCGTTGTCAATGACATATAAATTACGTTAAAACAAAATTATCGTCAAGCACGAATGTTATATTTTCTTATTTGTTAATGGTGCCCCTTGAGCATTTTATCGACCTATCTTTACATATTTGATAGGTCGAAACTAAGTTGAAGGAGATCATGCATAGTCTTGAAAAGCATTTGGGGGTGGAAAAAAATGTGGAGAGCAACAATCAATTATTTAGAGATATCTTGGAGAAGAAAGCTCAAAGGGAGAGTAAGGCGCTGATCAGCCTCAAAGGTTGGTGTCTATTTTATAAGTTATTGTCTTTTTTTCTTCTTTTGTCAGCTTCAACTTCAAGTATTATTCAAACATATATAATTGCATATTTGTAATATCATTCATGTCATTATTTTCTTTCACTACTATTTTTAATTTAAACTTGTACATGTTGCTAATTCATTGACGTAATTGATCTTTGCAAAGTAGCTTAATTTTTCCAGTCTTTTACAGAGTTTTGTACTGCATGCCCTGTAAGTTAAAACTATCCGTTAGTATTAATATTTAGTACAGAATTCTAAGTTGTTCTCATTTCCTTTGAAGGTATAGAAAATTATGGTTCTTCCACTGTTTGTCTCATGTTTTGTTTCTTGTTGGCGTTGCGTAAAATTCTGACTTTTGTCTTCTGGTTTTGTTTGATGGATGAGTTAGGGGGACGTCGTTCATACAGCTGCTGCAAATGTCGAAGTCATCTCTCATTTGATGATGATATTGTTGAATTTTAACAAAATATTTGTCCCACATCGGTGGGAAAACAAAAGTTGGGGGGATTTTCCCCCTATAAAAGAAGGCTTAATGTTTAGGATTGAAAACACCTCTCATTTGCCTTCTCATCTGTTTAAGGCATTTGTATCTTCTCTCTTTAGTATTATTTCACTTGTATTTTTGGAGTGGAATAAAATATTGGTTGTGTCCGAGGAGTAGGCAAAATTAGCCGAACCTCGTAAATTCTGGTGTTCCCTTTATTGTTGCTTTATTGTCTTATTTATTATTTGGTGGCTGTCATAATTTTTGGTATAGTAGTTGTGACTTATTCACACTATATACATTTGGCTTCCGCAACAATTGGTATCAGAGCCAAGGTACTGTCTAAGTATCCTCTGTGGTTGCAGCAAAGTCTGATCTTCCACATCAGAAAAGATTTATCTTGGTAACTGTGTCAAGGTTCTGTCTGAGTATGCTCTGTAGTTGCAGCTTAGTCTGATCTTCTACATCAGAAAGGAAATAATCTTGATTTGTGTCGTCAGCTATTAAATAATATTTGTGTCAAATATGGGAGATAATAAACAAGAAGAATCTACATCAAGTGTCAACAATACGTCATCATTGGCATCTTCGCTTATGACAAGAATTGTGTCAAATGCGAAATTTGCGGTAGAAATTTTTGACGGGTCCGGGCATTTTGGGATGTGGCAAGGCGAGGTTCTAGATGTCCTTTTTCAACAAGGGCTAGATCTGGCCATTGAAGAAAAGAAACCAGATGTTATTGGAGAAGAAGATTGGAAGATTCTCAACCGTGTTGCTTGCGGTACCATTCGATCCTACCTTGCTAGAGAGCAGAAATATCCATACACAAAGGAAACTTCTGCAAGTAAATTATGGAAAGCACTGGAGGATAAATTTTTGAAGAAAAACAGTCAAAATAAATTGTACATGAAGAAGAGACTGTTTCACTTCACCTATGTTCCTGGTACCACGATGAATGAACATATCACCAGTTTCAATAAGTTGGTTACAGATTTGCAAAATATGGATACAACTTATGATGATGGTGACTTGGCCTTGATGTTGTTGGCGTCACTTCCTGATGAGTACGAGCACCTTGAAACTACTCTACTCCATGGAAATGACGAAGTTTCTCTCAGAGAAGTTTGTTCGGCTTTGTACAGCTATGAACAAAGAAAGCGAGAAAAACAGAAGGGCGGAGAAGGAGAAGCACTATTTGTGAGGGGTCGTCCTCAAAATCAAACGAGGACAAAGAAGGGAAGATCCAAGTCAAGATCCAGACCCAGCAAAGATGAATGTGCCTTTTGTCGAGAAAAAGGGCACTGGAAGAAAGACTGTCCGAAGTTGAAGAATAAGGCCAAACATAACAATGGAAAGGCTATTATGGATTCAAATGTAGCTGATTGTGATGATTCAGACTTCTCATTAGTTACAACAGAGTCATCAACATCATCAGACATATGGTTGATGGACTCGGCTTGTAGCTATCATATGTGTCCCAACAGGGACTGGTTCGTGGAATTTCAAGAAGGAGAATATGGAGTCGTCCACACAGCGGATAACAGCCCTCTTACCTCATATGGCATTGGTTCAATACGATTAAGGAACCATGATGGAATGATCAGAACATTGATAGATGTTCGATATGTACCGGATTTGAAGAAGAATCTCATCTCTGTGGGAGCCCTAGAATCAAAAGGGTTCAAAATCATTGCAGAAAATGGAGTGATGAGAGTATGCTCCGGTGCACTAGTGGTAATGAAGGCTAATCGGAAGAATAATAATATGTACCGCTATCGTGGCAGTACAGTTATTGGGACAGCGACAGTGACATCCAGTGACGACAAAGAGGCAGAAGCAACCAAGCTATGGCACATGCGCTTGGGACATGCTGGAGGAAAATCCTTGAAAACTCTATCAGATCAAGGATTGTTAAAAGGAGTAAAGGCTTGCAACTTGGAGTTTTGTGAGCATTGTGTTAAAGGGAAACAGACAAGGGTTAAATTTGGTACAGCGATCCATAATACTAAAGGCATTTTGGATTATGTACACTCAGATGTTTGGGGTCCTTCCAAAACACCTTCATTGGGTGGGAAGCACTATTTTGTAACCTTTGTTGATGATTTTTCCCGAAGAGTATGGGTGTATACAATGAAGAGCAAAGATGAAGTGTTGGGAATTTTTCTCAAATGGAAGACGATGGTGGAGAATCAAACAGGCAAGAGGATCAAGTGTATTCGCACAGACAATGGAGGTGAATACAAAAATGATCATTTCAATAAGGTCTGTGAAAATGATGGCATCGTCCGACACTTCACTGTTAGACATACACCACAACAGAATGGAGTGGCAGAACGTATGAACCGGACCTTGCTGGAGAAGGTACGGTGTATGTTGTCCAATGCTGGCTTGGGCAAAGAATTTTGGGCTGAGGCAATTACATATGCATGCCACCTCATTAATCGTCTACCATCTGCTGCTATTGATGGCAAGACACCATTTGAAAAATGGTATGGAAAACCTGCTGTAGATTATAACTCTTTGCACGTGTTTGGCTCAACTGCATATTATCATGTGACGGAGTCAAAATTGGATCCAAGGGCAAAGAAGGCTATTTTTATGGGAATTACTTCTGGAGTCAAAGGATATCGCTTATGGTGTCCTATGACAAAGAAAGTAATATTCAGCAGGGATGTTACCTTTGATGAATCTGCTATGGTAAATAAGGTAACAGAAGATACCAAACAAAATAAAGGTGCTTCTAAGCAGGTGGAGTTTGAGGGAAAATTTATTTTTCCTACACAAGAAGCAGAGGAGGAAACAAATGAAGATTACCCTCTGGAAGGAGAGCCAGTAGAGGAGATTCCAACTCAGGAACCTCAACAACAACTTGAATCAATAGCAACCAGCAGGCCAAAAAGAACAATAACGAAACCTGTTCGTCTCATAGAGACGGTTGCTTGTGCAACCTCAATTGTAGCTGATGATGTTCCTACTACTTATAAAGACGCTGTCCAAAGTTCAGAAGAAGATAAGTGGAGGATTGCCATGAATGATGAAATACAGTCCCTTCATCAGAATCATACATGGAGATTGGCCAATCTCCCGAAGGGAAAGAAAGCAATTGGGTGCAAATGGGTATTTGCAAAGAAGGAAGGATTTCCTAACCAAGTAGATGTTCGCTACAAAGCAAGATTGGTGGCCAAAGGATATGCTCAAAAGGAGGGAATTGATTACAATGAAGTGTTTTCTCCAGTTGTAAAACATTCCTCCATTAGAATTATGTTGGCTTTGGTAGCACAATTGGATTTGGAACTAGTTCAGATGGATGTAAAAACTGCGTTTTTACATGGAAACTTGGAGGAGGAAATCTACATGACTCAGCCAGAAGGATTCAAAGTTGCTGGAAAAGAAAATATGGTGTGCAAACTTGAAAAATCATTGTACGGATTGAAACAATCTTCTAGACAATGGTACAAGCGATTTGACGAGTTTATGTTGCGGCAAGGGTACAAGAGAAGCAAATACGATCATTGTGTGTATTTGCACAAGCTTAAAGATGGTTCCTTTGTATATCTTCTCCTATATGTTGATGATATGTTGATAGCTTCCAAGAATTTGGAAGAAATTGATAAGTTGAAGATTCAACTGAAGAAGGAGTTCGAGATGAAGGATTTGGGTGAGGCAAAGAAAATTCTTGGCATGGAGATAATTAGAGATAGACGTTCAAAGAAACTCTGTTTATCTCAAAAGGAATATTTGAAGAGAGTACTTCAACGTTTTGGCATAGATGACAAGACTAAGCCAGTTAGTACTCCACTTGCTTCCCATTTTAAGCTAAGTACTACTATGTCGCCAATGGATGAAGTTGAACGAAAGTATATGTCAAAGGTACCATACGCAAATGTTGTTGGTAGCTTGATGTATGCAATGGTTTGCACAAGGCCTGACATTTCACAAGCTGTTGGAGTTATTAGCAGATATATGCACAATCCAGGGAAGGAGCATTGGCAAGCTGTGAAGTGGATTCTACGGTATATTCATAATACTGTAGATGTCGGGTTAGTTTTTGAGCAGGAAGACAATCAGTCTGTAGTTGGATATTGTGACTCAGATTTTGCGGGTGATATGGACAAACGAAGATCAACTACTGGTTATGTGTTTACTTTTGCAAAGGCATCAGTTAGTTGGAAGTCTACTTTGCAGTCAACAGTTGCTTTGTCTACAACAGAGGCAGAGTACATGGCTATTACAGAGGCTGTGAAAGAGGCAATTTGGCTTCAAGGATTGCTAAAGGAGCTTGGTGTTGAACAAAAAGGTATCACAATTTTTTGTGATAGTCAAAGTGCTATTCAATTAGCGAAGAACCAAGTTTATCATGCAAGGACGAAGCACATTGATGTTCGGTATCATTTTGTACGAGAAATCATAGAAGAAGGTGGAGTCACAGTGAAGAAAATTCATACTACGGAGAATCCTGCTGATATGCTGACAAAGGTGGTGACTGCGATCAAGTTTCAACATTGTTTGGATTTGATCAACATTGTTGAACACTGAAGATTGAAGATGAAGACACAACCAAAATTTGTTATTGAGAGAAAATTGAAGATGTGGAATTTTGCCAAGGTGGAGATTTGTTGAATTTGACAAAATGTTTGTCCCACATCGGTGGGAAAACAAAAGTTGGGGGGATTTTCCCCCTATAAAAGAAGGCTTAATGTTTAGGATTTAAACACACCTCTCATTTGCCTTCTCATCTGTTTAAGGCATTTGTATCTTCTCTCTTTAGTATTATTTCACTTGTATTTTTGGAGTGGAATAAAATATTGGTTGTGTCCGAGGAGTAGGCAAAATTAGCCGAACCTCGTAAATTCTGGTGTTCCCTTTATTGTTGTTTTATTGTCTTATTTATTATTTGGTGGCTGTCATAATTTTTGGTATAGTAGTTGTGACTTATTCACACTATATACATTTGGCTTCCGCAACAGATATTATCTCTAAGATGTTTCTGGTGAACGATTTCATTAGTCCATTCATACTTATTTGATCGCTATTGTCATGCACTTTATCTGCGATCATATGGTTTATGAGCATTAACTATAGAAAAGATAATATAATTGTATTGTTTTACAGGCAAGTAGTGGCAAAGCTTTCCTTTTTTCTCTGGTGAAGAATATTGTTCTTGGAAACAAAGAAGATAGACAACTTATTACTGGTCTTCACACAGTTGCTGACATTCACTGTGAGAAATGCAATGAGGTATTAGGTTGGAAGTACGAACGAGCTTTTGAACCAGCACAGAAGTACAAGGAAGGGAAATTCTTACTCGAGCGGTCCAAAATTGTTGAAGTAATATATAAAAATGAAAGCCCATAACCAAAGTCATCCTTGATTTTATATCTCAGTACTCTATGTAAGTTTTTCTATCCTGTCTATCACCTTTCAGTAGTCTACTGAACTTCCCAACGGAATTATCATATCCGTTTCGTTACTATCTTTTCACGTAATATCTGCATTCACAATTATCTTCAGACGTACAAGTAGGAGGTTATGTTTGCGTGATCTTCTATCTTCAGTTATTTTTTGGTTACTATGTGATAGTTTCTCCATAGTTTCTCGCATTGTTTATCAGTGCCTGTTTTGATGGATTTGGGATCAAAGATAACTCAAATGCTGGTAAATACTGGAGTTCAACACTAGACTTTCTAATCTCTTTGTGACTTGTTTATGTTCATGATACAAAGATAATATATATAATCCATCACATCTTCACATACTATAGGTCCTACTAATTGTATCTGTGGGGTCCATCCCATAAATTTAGGAAGACTTTTCTTCCTTTGTTGGTTTTTCAAAGTTGGCAGCAATTTTTTCATCTGTATTGTCAAAAAGGGTAGGTTGCAGAAGAAAAATGTCAAGTGTAGTAGGCGAGACTCTGCCTATAAAAGGAGAGCTTCGGCTCACATTTCCATACACCACAAACATCAGACAATACATCTGAGTGAGAGAGCAAGGTATTCCATAAACTATAAGAAAATAGTTAGTAAAAAAAAAAATAGAGTGTGAGAGATATTATAGTGAGGTGAAAAAAGCAAAAAGAGTATTTTTTTTCTTTTGAGGGTGTAGTGGTCTTAGAAGTATTGTACTCGTTACTACACAGTATAAAATTCATTGCTATAGTGATATCAATCGCTCTTCTTGGCCGTGGTTTTTCCCTTATTCAGAAGGGTTTCCACGTAAAATTTTGGTGTCATTTTTGCTGCATTTTTATTCTTGCTGATTTAACCATAACATAGTGGTCCACGTTTATCACTAATACCGTAAATATTATTTTTACGAGATTTATTCCCAAGTGGTATCAGAGCCAAGGTTCTGTCTTAGTATGCTCTGTCGTTGCAGCACAGTTTGAACTTCCACATCAGAAAAGAATTACTTTGGTCTCTTAATAAATAGTATTTGTATTTGTGATAAACGATGGAAGCCAATACTAATATAATGACTACTTTGAGTGGCACAAATTATGCCATTTGGAAGGGTAAAATGGAAGATTTGCTCTATGTCAAGAATTTTCATCAACCTGCATTCGCTACTATAAAGCCTGATAATAAATCAGATGAAGAGTGGAATTTGTTACACGGGCAAGTTTGCGGCTTTATTAGACAATGGGTTGACGATAATGTTTTGAACCATATTTCCGGGGATACACATGCTCGAACCCTATGGGAGCACCTTGAAAGTATGTATGCTCGGAAAACTGGAAACAATAAGATGTTTCTAATAAAGCAGATGTTGGGTTTAAAATACCATGATGGTTCCGCAATGACAGATCATCTGAATAATTTTCAGGGGATTATGAACCAGCTATCTGCTATGGGCATTAAATTTGATGAAGAAATTCAAGGCCTGTTTCTACTTGGTTCCTTATCAGATTCTTAGGAAATTCTTAGAAGTTCATTATCAAATTCTGCTCCGGATGGTGTGTTCTCTATGGATCTTGTCAAGAGCAGTCTTTTAAATGAAGAGATGAGAAGAAAATCTCAGGGTTCCTCCTCATCAGATGTCTTGGTGACTGACTCTAGGGGGAGAAGCAAGAATCGGGGTTCTCAAAATAGAGAACATAATAGAAGCAAATCCAGAAGCAGACTTAAAGATATTGAGTGCTATCATTGGGGGCAGAAAGAGCATACAAAGAAGTTCTGCCGGATTTTGAAAAAGGAGAATAGAGACAAGGAAGAACAGAAAGAAGATGTCAATCGTGTGGCCACCGTCACTACAGAAGATCTTGTTACTGTCCTTGATGCAGATCTGATAAATATTGCTTGTGATGAGTCAAGCTGGGTTGTGGATAGTGGTGCCGCATCTCATGTGACATAAATGAAGGAATTTTTCTCATCCTATACTCAAGGTGACTTTGGAACTTTGAGTATGGGTAATGAGATTGTATCTAGGGTGGCTGGTGTTGGAACGATTTGTTTGGAAACTAGTATTGGAACTAAACTTGTTTTAAACAATGTAAAGCATGCACCTGATGTTCGTTTGCACTTGATATCTGTTGGTGTTTTGGATGATGAGGGATATGTCAGTACCAATGGTGCTGGAAAGTGGAAGCTCACCAAGGGTTCCATGATTGTGGCTCGTGGGGAAAAGTGTCGTGGTCTATACTGGATTACGGCCTCTACCTGTATTGATATGGTGAATGCCCTTGAGAGCAATAACTCTTCAACGTTATGGCATAAGAGGCTTAGCCATATTAACGAGAAAGGACTAAATGTTCTGGCTAAGAAGAAATTGTTGTCAAATTTTAAAAGTGAAAAATTAGAAAAATGTGAGCACTGCTTGGCTGGAAAACAAAAAAAGAGTTTCTTTCGAGTCTCATCCTTCTTCAAGAAAGACACAGTTGCTTGAGTTGGTGCATTCGGATTTATATGGCCCAATGAAGACAAGGACTTTGAGTGGTGCACTTTATTTTGCTACCTTTATTGATGACTTCTCAAGGAAACTTTGGGTCTATATCTTGAAGACCAAAGACCAAGTGTTGGGTGTCTTTAAGCAGTTCCAGGCTTCAGTTGAAACAGAAACTGGAAAGAAGCTGAAGTGTATTTTGTACTGATAACGGTGGTGAATATTGTGGACCGTTTGACGAATACTGCAAGCAATAGGGTATCAGACACCAGAAGACTCCTCCTAAGACTCCTCAGCTTAATGGTTTAGCAGAAAGGATGAACATGACCTTGATAGAAAGAGTCAGCCGTTTGCTTTCTGTAGCAAAGTTGCCGAATTTCTTTTGGGGTAAGGCTTTGTTGACCGCCGCACATGTTATTAATCTATCCCTTGCGTTTGCTTTGCAAAGTGATGTTCCAAACAGAGTTTGATATGGCAAGGATGTTTCCTATGACTACTTAAAAGTGTTTGGTTGTAAAGCTTTTGTACATATACCTAAAGATGAAAGGTCAAAATTAACTGCCAAGACAAGGCGGTGCATCTTCATTGGTTATGGCCTTGATGAGTTTGGTTACAGGCTATATGATCTAATTGAGAAGAAGGCCGCGAGAAGCCGTGATGTTATCTTCGTGAAGGATCAAACCATTGAAGATATTAATAAAGCGGAGAAGCTAAAATCTCCAAGTTCTAAAGGTTTAGTTAATCTTGATCAAAATCCTCATGCAAATACGGATGTGGTCTCAATGATGAGGGTAATGCCTAGAACCATATTCCAGATCAGCATATTGATGGTGATGGTGATGGTGATAACAATGCTAATGCTGATGAGGTAAATGCTCTTACTCATGAAGCTGTGGACGAGTTAGATATTCTGCTCAGGAGGTCTTCTAGACCTCGTACTCCTTCCTCCCGTTATTCACCCAATGAGTATGTATTACTCACTGATGGGGGAGAACTTGAATGTTATGCGAAGACCATAGAAGATGAGCACACAGATCAATGGATTGAAGCCATGCAAGATGAGATGAAATCTCTGCATGAGAACCATACTTATGAGTTGGTGAAATTGCCTAAGGGCATGAGAGCTTTGAAGAACAAGTGGGTGTTCAAAGTTAAAGCTGAAGAACATAGTTTGAAGCCAGATACAAAGCTAGATTGGTTGTCAAGGGATTTGGTCAAAGGAAAGGTATTGACTTTAACGAAATATTTTCTCCTGTCGTGAAAATGTCCTCCATTCGGACAGTTCTTGGTTTGACTGCCAGTCTTGATTTGGAGATTGAGCAGATGGGCGTGAAGACTGCTTTTCTTCACGGTGGCTTAGAAGAGGAGATTTATATGGAACAACCTGAAGGCTTCAAGGCAAAAGGTTAAGAAAATCTTGTATGCAAACTTAAAAAGAGTCTATATGGATTGAAGCAGGCTCCTAGATAGTGGTACAAGAAGTTTGAGTCTATTATGGGGGAGCAAGGCTACAAGAAGACTTCTTCAGATCATTGTGTGTTTGCACAAAGTTTTTCTGATGATGATTTTATCATCCTATGATATGTTGATTGTGGGCAGGAATGCTTACAAGATTGACGAGTTAAAGAAACAGTTGAATAAGTATTTTGTAATGAAAGACTTGGGTCATGCTAAGCAAATTTTGGGCATGAGAATTACTCCTTCGAGAAACGAAAGAAAGCTTTACTTGTCACAAGAGAAGTACATAGAACGTGTACTGGAGCGCTTTAATATGAAAAGTGCTAAGTTGGTTCGCACACCACTTCCTGGTCATCTGAAGTTGAGTAAGAAGATGTGTCCTACAACAACGGAGGAAAAAGAGAGAATGGCCAAGATTCCTTACTCCTCTAATGTCGGAAGTTTGATGTATTCAATGATATGCACTCGACCAGATATTGCTCATGCAGTCGGTGTTGTTAGCAGATTTCTCGAAAATCCAGGAAAAGAGCATTGGGAAGCTGTAAAGTGGATACTCAGGTATCTAAGAGGAAGTTCACATGAATACTTATGTTTTGGAGGATCAAATCCAATTCTGAAGGGCTATACAGATTCTGATATGATAGGTGACCTTGATAACAGAAAATTCACTACTTGATATTTGTTTACTTTTTCAAGAGGAGCTATATCATGGCAGTCGAAGTTGCAGAAGTGTGTCGCATTATCTAAAACTGAAGCGGAGTATATTGCGACTACTGAAGTTGGCAAAGAGATGATATGGCTCAAGAGATTTCTTCAAGAACTTGGATTGCGACAGATGGAGTATGTTGTCTATTGCGACAATCAGAGTGCAATAGACCTGAGCAAAAACTCCATGTACGATGCGAGAACAAAACACATCGACGTCAGATATCATTGGATTCATGAGCAAGTGGAGAACGAATCACTTCAAGTCAAAAAGATTCACACGAGTGAAAATCCTGCAGATATGTTGACCAAGGTAGTACCAAGAGACAAGTTCGAGCTTTGCAAAGAACTTGTCGGCATGCGCTCAATCTTGAATCTCCGGTGTTACCTCCTTCAGGTGAATGAGACTAGAGGGGGAGATTTGTGGGGTCCATCCTATAAATTTAGGAAGACTTTTCTTCCTTTGTTGGTTTTTCAAAGTTTACAGCAATTTTTTCTTGTGCATTGTCAAAAAGGGTAGGCTACAGAAGAAAAATGTCAAGTGTAGTAGGTGAGACTCTGTCTATAAAAGGAGAGCTTTGACTCTCATTTCCATACACCATAAACATCAGACAATACATCTGAGTGAGAGAGAGAGAGAGCGCGCAAGGTATTCCATAGACTATAAGAAAATAGTCTGTGAAGAAAAATAGAGTGAGAGAGATATTATAGTAAGGTGGAAAAAGCAAAAAAGTATTTTTTTTCTTTTGAGGGTGTAGTGGTCTTAGGAGTATTTTACTCGTTACTACACAGTGTAAATTTCCTTGCTATAGTGATATCAGTCGTTCTTCTTGGTCGTGGTTTTTCCCTTATTCAGAAGGGTTTCCACGTAAAATCTTAGTGTTATTTTTGCTGCATTTTTATTCTTGCTGATTTAACCATAACTTAGTGGTCCGCATTTATCACTAATACCGTGAATATTATTTTTACGAGATTTATTTCCAACAGTATCTAGCTTGAAATTCAAGAATGAAAAGTATATATATATTCAAGATTTTGGTACTGAGGGCGTCCAATGCTTTGAATTGATTTGCTAAACTTTGTAGACCATTGCTAAACTAGAATTGAATCTTGCATTCGAAATATCGAGACATATAATATATCAAGATTCAAGAGGGACGTTGCCTAAAAAGTTTTGCCAAAAATTGCTTGTTGTTTGCAAAGTCTAATGCAACAAAGCTGATGCATCCACCAGTTCAAATTCTTACAAGTCCCACAATAATGGCAAACAATTCAAATACACCAATAAGGTAATAATTTAAGCAACACACAATCATTGGAGAACACTTCATAAGTTCCAACCACCAAATTTCCTCAATATTTTCTGAAAGCGCTTTAGTGGGAATTTACCTGCATCAAAAGAAACAAGAATGATCAGTAGACAACAGGTAATTTTACTTTTTTGGCTATCTATATTCTTCGACTTCAGCTTTTTGGTCTTTCAAAGTTTTCCTTTGTGTCAACTTGCTATGTTGAAAGACTATCTAGTCGATCCCTTAAACCCTAAACACCAGCATATCCTCAGACCTCAAAATTTGGTAGCACATGCTCATTTCATTTGTCAATTAGCACTACTCTATTAATTAAGGCAGAATACATAGTCGATCGGCCTCCAAAACTAGACAATATTTCTCACGTAAACCAAGAATATATAGTAAGTACTATCTATTAAACACTTGAAGTGAAGACAAATTATGTCAATTAGACGCAGGCTGCTAACTAGAGTGATAGAGATGTATGTTTCATGAGGAACTGGAGACATACTTGGGAAGCCAAAAGACGGTAGGTCGGTCTACTCATGAAGCTCAAGGGACTTCTTGTCAGTAGGCAATTGATGATAGGAAGGAATTCCTCCTTCCATCATATTAAGTTGAAGCATATTTCTTGCTAAATATTGCTGAATTGCACTGTAATCTTGCCCACCAGTAGGCATCATGCTTAGTTCCTGAAGCCTCTCATTTTCAGCTATCTGGAAAGAAGATAAAAGACATGATTAATTGTTTGAAAATAAGTGAAGGAAAAATTTAGGTTTGTCTCTTCATTATTAATGCTAAATGTACCTTTGATCTGAGGAATGCATTTTCTTGTTCAAGTTGAATTTCCTATTAAGACAGCAGGTTGAAGATTAAAATGTGCTAATCATAGTTATATCTGCGGCTCTAGACCCAAAACAGATCGAATAAGTAGGATAGAACAAGTTTCAAGAAATTACCCTCTTCTGCAAATTCTCAGTTTCAGCTAGTATCATCTCATGCTGTTCAACCACATATATAAGAAACATCGATCAAAGCCATTTATTAATTAAGAGGATAGTACGGACAATAAAAATACTTTGCCACGTTGGCTAAATATCGTCACTATAGGATACTATAATAAAAGGCTATGAGGTTACTGTAATACCCCAGACTTTAGACAGAGTCTCACATCAGCAAAATACAAGAGGGATGCTGGGTATATAAGTTAATAAGCCTTAGATCCTAGTGACACGTTTTAAACCCGTGAGGGCCTAGGCCCCGAGCGAACAATATCACTAGCGGGCTGGGGTGTTACAGTTACAATTTGAAACACAGTATGTACGATTTTTACTAGTATTCTTAACAATATTAGTGTACCTTTTTTGACCTAATTCTAGTAATGCCTCGTTCAAGTCTATTCTCCAACTGCTTCAGCTCCCTTACGTTCAAAGAGCTTAAGCCTTCACCAACCAAATGCCTGTGGATATAAAGTTAATGTAATAACTTTTAGAAAACAATGATATTAGTTTTAAGTTCATCTTAAATCTTATGCAATAATTATGATATTATTACCTGTTTGAATTCTGGATCATCTGTATCTGTTGGCGCAGCTTTTTCGATTCTTGTTGGTAAAACTACGTCCATGATACCCAAAAGAATTAATTTTAATGAGGCAACAATTAATTAAAAAATATTTTTGATGTTTCTGTATATGTGGAAATATAAAAATGTTTTGTTTAATTAATTACCTGAGCATTGAGCTCTTGAGTGGTGCAAGCATTAGAGGTTTCTGAAGTTGCCTTCTTGTACCGATCAATAGTTGCCTTAATGCTGTGTATAGCAAAAAGTTTTAATAGTCGGATGCTGATTTAGAATTTCAACTTTATGGGTTCAACTTTTAATATTTTTAGCATTAAACTCATTATATTACTATAGTTATGGGTTCATATCTACTATTTTTCTAATTTTTATAATTTTTTACACATAAAGTTTTGCTCCGCATCGAAAGTTATGGGTTCAATTGAACTCATCATTAACACCCTGCATTTGCCCTGTCAACAGTTTATAATAATAAAATACGGAGTATAAGATATTTAGAAAATAAAAAATAAAGAAATTAAACTTGTTAACGAGGAGTAAGATAAATGCAATAAATTCTTTTCAGCAGATATAATTTATCTCGTGAAATAAATGAACAAGGAACGTCAGCAGATGGTGTAAATTTATATCTTGCTAGATGGGAAAAAGAATCTGGGAAGCAATTACATTTTTTGTGCATAAAAAGATTTTAATAAGACCAAATGCTAAAAATAGAAACGATAAGTGAAAGAGAGGAATTTATCAAAGTGCAGAAAAAAGCATTAAAAAAGAAATGAAATTTAAATGGTGGATTTCTGGTGAACGTAAAGCATAAGATTTCGTCTTGAAAAGAGGAAAATAAGTTGTTTCATATTTTAATTACTATAATAATGTATGATGAAGGACTGCCAAGACTTGTTCTCTTCCCTCCTTTTCTCCTCCCTTTTTAATGCACTATCTTTGATATTTTCATGAAAATATTTTCATTTTTCACTTATAATAGGGTGTTATTACGTACTTATTTTATACAAAAGGCATCAATTACCCACGTAGCAGCATGCATTTGCCATATCCATGCAAAAGGGAAATCCTGGAGAATTAATTACCATGCATGAACTTGATCTTTTAATTCCAGTATATGTGTTAACGTAAAAGTGAACAGAGAAACTCCAGAGAATATTCAACATTAGTAGTATAAATTTACTTTCACTAGAAAAATACAGGCCAAAGCAGGAGAACTTAACAGTGTATAAGCTAGGAGTGGAAACTAAAAAAACTCCTGGAAACAGAAGCTCACAAACAATGAAAATGGAAAGGAATCACAAGTCACTGAGAGTAGTTCTTTAGTGCTTACTCTATTGTTTTTTCATGTATATATAAACCAATCTTTTTAATTTGTGATAATTAGTTATACATTGTTTTCTTGTATTTTCAAAAAGAATATCAAGAATTACAAATAAGGGAGGATATCTACTTTTAAATTTAAACTTTCTGGCTAATTTGACATGTTTTCATTTTCTTAGTCCTTATAGCTAAAACTCACTAATCATACATGACTTATTGAGCATCATTATAAACACAAATATTAAAAAACTAAATTTTACTCCATTCTTTAAAGCCTTTAATTTCGGGAGTAAACTTAATATAGTGCTTGTCTTATACATAATTATATATCCTCTACAATGTGTTATAATGATTAAGCACTTCTTGATCAGTTGACTTCCTTGAAGATCAGACAGCAAGAGATGGTCGAATGATTACACTGATATCAAGGAAATGAACGACAAAATAATGAAACAATGTATGTCCAGAGGCGGAGCCGTCAGGTTATGGATTCGGCCGAACCCAGTAGCTTTAGTTCAAATCATGTATTTATCCTAAAATTCTCATTAAATATGTATAAATTAATTTAGAATTAAAAAAATTAGGATCTGAACCCATAAACTTGAAATCCTCGCTCCGCCTCTGCGTATGACCATATATATGAGATGACAAAGCTAGCAGATTCAGACACAAATAACAATTTACATATATGCCTTAGTCCCAAATAAGTTGAAGTCGCCTTAACACATAAACAATGAGTAAGGAATGAAGAATTACTTGTTGTTAGAGTACTCGTAGACGCGGCCACGGCTGGAGAAAACAATAAGAGCAATCTCAGCTTCACAAAGTACTGAGAGTTCATAGGCCTTTTTGAGGAGTCCATTTCTTCTCTTGCAAAATGTCACCTGCCTATTTGTGTTGTTCTCTATTCTCTTTATCTCTATCTTTCCTCTCCCCATCTGTTTGATCACAATATATTTATCCTGATTAGTATTAGTTACCCAACCAAATGTAACAATATTATTGTCGTCATAATTAAAAAAGACGGTACACTAAGCTACCGCTATACACGGAGTTCGGGAAAAGACTTGGACCACAAGGGTCTGTTAGTTGTCATCATAATTATATTGCGTATAATATTGGTCAAGTTTTCTTCCTATCTTAGACGGATCTGAGAACTAATTAGCAAGAGATATGATATAATTAACACCTATGTTTAATTTTGAGAATTAATAATAACAAGAGAAAAGGAAAAAAAAAAGAAGGAATTTTAGAACAAGAATAATTTCCACTCTTTTATATTCCCCTAGCATACTTAATAAATTATACTGTAGTTCAAATGGTGAATTGAGAAGAGAGAAAAAGAAAAGAATTTCACTTTTATCATACAAACAATAACTGGATTCACCTAAGGAACTACAATTTCCTTTGCTCGATAATTGAGCAGTGCCATTCAAAAGCCTCAGTTTTTTTTATAAAAAAATTCTTTTCTCATCTTAGTTGAGAGGGGGCAAGGGTAGAGGGGTTTGAGGATTAATATGAAATATTTAGAAATCACGATAGCAAGATCTTGTTCAAGAGTGCAAAGGAAATTATTTTAGTGCGAGTACAATCAGTGAACTTCATAAATGAATATTCTAAAATCACTGAACTGAAATTATTTTAGTGCGAGTGCAAAGGTCACGAGTTCGAGCAGTAGAAATAGCCTCTTGCAGAAATGTAGGGTAAGACTGCATACAATAGAACCTTATGGTCCGACTTTTCCCCGAATCTCACGCATAGCGGGAACTTCGTGCACATGCCTATTTTTTTTTTCTCTATACATCTCTCTCAGCACCGAGAAGCTTTAGGCAGTAAACATAAAGCACCATTCAAGTATCTAAGCACTAAAAAATTAAAACCGTTAGATCATACAACCAAGGGCAGATGTAGCATAGGAATATCATGTTCATCTCAACCCAGTATTTTTGATGCATATTATAAATTTATGTGTAAAAATTAACTAAAATTATAAGAAACAATAGATATGAATCCATAACTTTAAAAATATAATGGGTTCGATAATAAAAACCCCAAAGCTGAATCCATAGAGTTAAAATCCTGGATTTGCCACTGCACATACCAATTACCTCCGTGTTGGATGTAGTAGTAAGAAATATCAGCCATTAGTGTTGAAATATATATATATATATATATATATATATATATATATATATATATATATATATATATATTTCTTGGAGAAGCTCCAAATATAATTGGAGTATATATAAAATGTTTTTTCATTCTTTTTCTCCAGATGACACTCCTTATACAAGAAAAGATGCATACAAGAATAATCTTGTGTCAACATAGGTACACAAGATATGCATGTCTCAAGGACAAGAAATAAGCAAAATGGTATGGAGAAATTAAGCTCTTGATCGATAAAAAGGAGTGAGAATTGAAAGAATGAAAAAATGAGATCTTTAAAATAAGAAAAAACAATTATTCTTTGAGCTAAGTTTGCAGAGATCTAAAGCTTGAATCATTTCCATACGTAACTCAAATTAATTTGCCATAATGAACAGAGAGAAAAACATTTCACGCACTGCAAAAAATAATGCATGGAAGAAAGTGAAACTAAAGGAAATTTTCATTATTTTTCTTACTAAATATTCCTCTCTTTTATGCTATGTAAAAAACCAACATAAACAGACCTGATTGGCTTCAATGGAAAATATTGCTATTTTCCGGCGACTTCAAAACCTTTCGGAAAGCTCTCACAAATTCCAATAATTAAGACTTTGTTATAGTCTTGGAATTACAACACTAGTAATACTCAGAAAAAAAAACCCTAATATTTATATGCCTTTCTTTCTTTGTATATGCCTACCCTATGTTTTAACTATCACTTAAAATTAAAGTGAAGAAATAGCTGGCCAAGAAAATGACATTGAAATGGCTTTTTTCCAGATATAAACCAGACGTGGTGTTGTGGTTTTGGTTTATTGCAGACCAAAATTTCACCAAAAATTGCAAAGCGTGTTACTTGGTTTCAACTTTACTAATATACCCCTTTTTCTTTTTAATTTACATCTCCTAATTAGTTTCTTTTTTTAATTAAACAAACAACACTCAGCTGATTCAAATTAAATATCGTAGAGTAATTTACCTGATATATATATTGGTATTAGAAACTTTCTGCTGGTAGCTAGAAAAATCGAGAACTACAAGTATTCTTTATTTTTATTTTAATTCTGCATAATGTATTAATGTTGGTCTGAATTTAATTTAATTTAATGAAAATTATGATAAGTGAAAATTCATATAACCGACTATAACTTATAATTCGAGACTGCGACATAATTATTCGCTCTTGTTGTAATTTAACCTATTGGTATAAAAAACTTATACTATAGAAGTGAAAATTAGGGTTTTTCTTATGCTCCATGTACAAGTCTGCAAGTCTATGCTTAAGCCAGCATGAAGCATTCTCTCTTACAACATCATTTTGGGAGGAATTAGTTTTGTTTTGTGCAAAAATCCCCCATTTTTTTATATATATTCTTTCGTGAGTTTTAGGGAGAATCATAGTTTAGTGCGCTTTCCCAATCAAATGGTTGACATATAAACGAAAAATAAAATAATGAATAAATAATAATAAACATAGGGCATATTTGATTTCATAGTTGTCCTTATTAATCACAAAACTTTGTCACACTAAATATATGAATAAATATAACTTTTATGATAGGGGCAAAATGAGCAATTTAATATTTCCTCTCAATTTATGTGATACTTTTATTTTTAGTTTGTCCAAAATTAAATACTTTTTAATATTTACAAATAATATACTTTTAGGCTTTCTTATCCTGAAATAATTTATTGCCACACAAATATTTATAGCTTGTTTAGATCACAAATTATAAAAAAGAAATTCTTAAACTTTATGCCCAATCAAACTGCAAATAAATTGGAATGGAAGGAGTATACCTCTTACTAAACTGATGTATCTAATGTGAAATTTTTTCACTATCTAATCTAAATTTACTCTCCCTTTTACAGTAAAAATATTTACGCAATTTAATTCTCGCGAATGTAAACCTTGGTTTCTTTTTTATCGTAAGAAAATTTCCTATGTAATAAACTAATCTTTAACAAAACAAAGTTAGGGTTCAACTTTCCTTAACTATTCGTTGTTCCCCATTCAAGAATTCTCATTCCCACTTTTATCAAAATTCAACAAGATATATATTGCCCTCAAATGATTTTAATAGTTCATCGTCCCTCGATTTGGTTTTTTTGTTTCCCACCCGGTGTCCGGTACCCATATTGGGGCCCGACTAAATCCAGATTCGTGCCGGAAAGTCCCACATTGGGGGTAAAGCGCTCCCTAACAAAGGCGACTCTATACTCAGGGGTTCAAACTCGAGACCGATTTGGTTAAGAATAAAGGAGTACTTACCACTCCACCAAAACCCTTGTTGGTTCCCTCGATTTGTTTAACGAGAAAGACTTATCTAATTGACGAACTAATTAACAACACACACACAAAAAAAGGACGTCACTTCTCTCAAAAATAAAAATTAAAAATAAAATGTTAAAGCTAGCCGATTAATTCATAAGTTATACTACAGACAAATAACAACAATAACAAACCCAGTAAGTTATACTACAGAATTGTGAAATATTTATTCAAAGAAGTGTATCTGCTGGTCAAATGAGAATGAAAAGATGTGTGCTTAGAACTTTGAAGTAAAGGTAAGTTTAAATGTTGAAAAAGATAAATACCAATATAGACAGAAGGCAAAAGAAATTGAATTTAAATTTTATATACTATTTTAGAGCAAGCAATGGAGAGGAAGGCTTGAGGTGAGATAGACACGCTTCTTGCAACAAAAAAGGAAAGAAAAAAAAAGAGTGACTAATTGTCTTGTATGAAGCCTACGGAACTGAAAGAAAGATCTTTTCATGGATTTTCTCTCATTATTTCATTCTTTTGGTTTTCCATCCGCTGGTTGGTACTCGCAACGGATTCAACTAATTCAGATTCGCGTCAGTTCCACATTTGGGGATAAAACACTCATTAATAAAGGCAATATCATACCCAAAGTTAAAACCCGAGACATCTGATTAAAGATGAAGGAGTATCACTCTACCACAACCCTTGTTGGTCATTTATTTCATGGACTCTCACCACGTTTTAGGACGTTGAACAAAAATAAAATAAAGAGAAATAACATCATATTGAGCATGTTTCTATCTTGTCCATACCTCATTCCTCATATTTTTTTAACCAAAGAAAAAAAAGATGAAAATTAATAATTTGTACCAAATCAAACTTTACTAAATTTATAATAAAAATGAGAATACTTATATGCATTTACCTTTCTTCTTATTCAAATTAAAGATAATATTATTAATGCTAATAATATACACACATTGCACATAGTAAAAAGGACAAGTCTAGTGAACTTAGCCCCTTTGTTATAAGTTTTGTACAAAAACATTAAAGACAAAGGGAGGGATCATAGAACAAAACATATTCATAGGCATCTAACCGCGTAATGCTTCTTTTTCCGTACATGTCCTTTTAGATAAAAAAAAACAAAAAATAAAAAATAAAAAAACAATAGTGGTTGACCCAAGGTATAAGGTAGCTAGGAAGGAGGCGAAGATGGCAGTGACGGGCTTTTGCTCGTCTGTATGAGGAACTAAGGAACAAAGGTGGGGAGAAGAAGTTATTCCCACTCGCTAAGGCGAGAGAGAGAGGACAACTCGGGATCTGGACCAAGTGAGGTGCATAAAAGATGATGACGGCAAAGTTTTGATGGGAGATGACCAGATTAAGAGGAGGTGGCAGACCTACTTTCATAAACTTCTAAGTGAAGAAGGGGATCAGGATATTATACTTGGGGAATCGAGGAATGCCGACAGTCACCATGAAGTAAGTAATTGTAGGGACATTGAGATCGATGAAGTCATGGAGGCAATGCGTAAGATGAGAAGGGGCAGAGCTACCGGGCCAGACGAAATTCCGGTTGAACTGTGGAGGTGTGTGGGTAGAGCAGGCTTGGAATGGCTTACTGCATTGTTTAGTGTTATATTCAAGACTAATAGAATGCCTGAAGAGTGGAGGTGGAGTACAATGGTCCCGTTGTATAAGAACAAAGGTGATGTCCAGAGCTGTAACAACTATAGGGGCATCAAATTACTAAGTCATACCATGAAAGTTTGGGAGAGAGTGGTAGAAATGAGAGTGCGAAGGACGGTGTCTATTTCAGACAACCAGTTCGGGTTCATGCCGGGACGATCTACCACAGAAGCTATCCACCTTATTAGGAGGATGGTGGAACAGTACAGAGATAAGAAGAAGGATCTCCACATGGTGTTTATTGATCTGGAGAAAGCGTACGATAAGGTTCCTAGGAAGGTCTTATGGAGCTGCTTAGAGGATAAAGGGGTCCCGAGTAACTATATTAGGGTGATTAAAGACATGTATGATGGAGCTAAGACTCGGGTTAGGACAGTAGGAGGCGACTCTGAACACTTTCCAGTTATTACGGGGTTGCACCAAGGGTCTGCGCTCAGCCCATTCCTATTTGCCCTGGTGATGGATGCACTGACTCATCATATTCAAGGGGAGGTTCCATGGTGCATGCTATTTGCTGATGACATTATTCTAATTGACGAGACAAGAGGCGGCGTCAACGAGAGGCTAGAGATTTGGAGACATGCTCTTGAGTCTAAAGGTTTCAAGTTGAGTAGGACGAAGACGGAATACCTCGAGTGCAAATTTGGAGTTGAGCCGATGGAAGCGGGAGTTGAAGTGAGGCTTGACTCTCAAGTCATTCCCAAGAGAGGTAGTTTCAAGTACCTTGGATCGGTTATTCAGGGGATCGGAGAAATTGACGAGGATGTCACACACCGTATAGGGGTGGGGTGGATGAAGTGGAGGTTAGCGTCGGGAGTCTTGTGTGACAAGAAAGTGCCACCGTTACTAAAAGGTAAGTTTTATAGAGCAGTGGTTAGGCCTGCCATGTTATATGGAACTGAATGTTGGCCGGTAAAGAACTCACACATCCAGAAGATGAAAGTAGCAGAGATGAGGATGTTGAGGTGGATGTGCGGGCATACAAGGATGGATAAGATTAGGAATGAAGATATTCGAGAGAAGGTGGGTGTGGCCCCCATGGAGGACAAGATGCGGGAAGTAAGACTCAGATGGTTCGGGCACATTCAGAGGAGGAGCACTGATGCACCGGTGAGGAGGTGTGAGCGACTGGCTGTAGTGGGCACGCGGAGAGGTAGAGGAAGACCTAAGAAGTATTGGGGAGAGGTGATCAGACAGGACATGGCGCGACTTAGGATTACTGAGGACATGGCCCTTGATAGGGAATTATGGAGGTCGAGCATTAAGGTTGTAGGTTAGGGGAGAGTGTGAATATTTCTACAGCACAATAGAGTGAGACTATCCAGTTAGGAGTTAGACTAGGAATGTCATTGGTCGTCTATTGATGCAGGGCTTTACCTTCTAGTTGTACTATACCAGCCATCTATTTCGTATTTCGTATTTCATATTTCATATCTCTTATATATTGTTGTTATTTTTATTACGCATTTTTATGGTACTAATATATCATCTCCTATTGCTTTTTTGAGCCGAGGGTCTCCTGGAAATAGTCTCTCTACCCTTCGGGGTAGAGATAAGGTCTGCGTACATATTACCCTCCCCAGACCCCAGTTGTGGGAATATACTGGGTCGTTGTTGTTGTTGTAATAGTGGTTGACCCAAACGCACTTAATAATAGTAATATTTGTTTCAAAGTTAATAGAGAGGTAAACCAATTGGATGATCAAAACATGATCTATTTTCTGATTTTTGTATCCAATTTTAATTTATAACAAACTTTCCAAATATTGCTTTTATTTTTTTTTTTGTAAATTCTGATGCATTTTTAACATATATTTTATTCGAGAGCTTCCAAAACTTGCATACTTACAAGGTTTTAATTTACATTATCCTCTTCTCTTTTTTTTTTTTTTTCATTGTCGATATTCGCAAGTCCACTTTTATAACCCAAATGAAGAATGTTGATCTTTCTAATTTTCATAGAAAATTGAACATATCAAACGCGCAGACAGATCATTAGTACGTTAATTATATGCATCATTTATTCTGTTATTGATATTTATAAATTGTAAATTTAAAATATAAATTATTCAATGCTAAAATATAAATTGGGAAACTGAATAATATGACCTCATCCAACTTAATTAGGTCTTTCTTAAATATATATGATGAGTATAGTATCATAAATTTTTGCTGTTATTCAAATAATAGGATGGATTACGTGAGTATAAATTTCTCAAACAAATTAAAACGTTACTCACACCCAATCTAAATATAACCTATAGCTAGATTCAATTCACGTGCCATTTTTGGCTCGACTTAATTTGGACCACTTGAAGTCTTATTTTACGTTATAAAAAAAACTAATTTTTCCCTTTTTGGTTACTTAGCAGCTGGTCAGATAATAGGTTTAGAAATTCTGGATTTTGTCCATTTATAGAATGGTGATATTCATATTTATGATACTCTTCTGTGATTGAAGTCTTCTTTATTTATAGATGGTCCTCTATCCAATTTTCATTCTAATTAATTCTATCGTCTTTCACTAGAATTTCTTAAGTTTTGCATAATTATTGTAGTCATAATTTGGTGACAAGTGAGGCTTATAGCTAGAAATATCTCATGATCATCGCATAAATGTAAAAGATGAGTGAAAATAAAAAATTATTAATAACCAATATTAATATTTAATAACATGACAGGAATGCAATCTCTAGTATTTCTTTGTGGGAGCTAAGAAAAAATACTAATTATCTATGAATCTCTTACCCAGAATAAGCAAAAAACTGGGGGTGAATTATTCAAATTGTTGCTTAAAGAGGCAAAAGCCAACAAACTGCATGACCAGTTTAGCTTAATATGGGAATGATCAAATCATGGTACTTTATATGGTTTTATTCAAGAAACAAAAGTCAGGACAACTCAAACTTAGTGGTATGATTATAATAAAAGAAACTAATATTGTACTACAATTTTTTACGTTGAACTAAGTAATTATTGAATCACTCGTGGTTTAACATTTTCATAGCTGAAAACTTGAATCTTGATCACACAAATTTAAAACAATTAAACGTGAAAGATATCATCCATCCCGCTATATGGTATTAACGATGATGCTTCTACATTAGTGGGTTCAATTTGTAGAACAATCAACAAATTAAAAGAAAACAATAAAAGCTGTTATTTCATTGTGTGAATAGAAAGAAAGAGTTCGTATTTGACGGGTGAACTGAGAGTTTAATTTATTTCTTAGAAAGACAAATTTTTTGAATGTAGTCACTTACCATTTAATGTCCAATATACAATTTGGACCACATCTTCAATTTTTAGGTAAACCATCTCTTTCTTTGAATTTTCATAGTTCTGGACTTGATCATAGATCCAAGTGACTCCTAGATTAAATGACACTCATTTTGATGTTAAAAAAAATTCTATATGCAATAGCTATGTACTAGTTTCCTATTCACTTGATGGATTAAAATGATCTGGTACTATCTTTATTTTACCAATCTTATTAAATTATTTACAAATCACAGGATTGTCATATTGTGATATTAAATTAGTTTATCTGTCTTGTTAAATTATTTGTAAGTCATGACGGAATGACATTAGTACTATCTTTATTAACTATGTTATTTAATGGTTCACTAAAATATTGAAATCAAGAAGGTGTCTTTTTTAGATCTTTTACGTGTAAAAGATAGATTTTTTATGTGTAAAAATAAATCTCTCATGTGTCACTTATTCTAAATCTGTCAAAAATGGTATTGACAAACAGGTTGTCCATACTCTATACACTCTTTTCCATCTCTTATGGACTAACATGACTTGGTATTATCTTCATTCTACTTACTTTGTCCAATTATTTCAATTCACAGACAGATTTGGAAATTCGCAATTATAGAAATAATGGTATTAGCAACAAGTTGTATTTACTCTACTCTTTCATAATCTATGTGGCAGGGTAAATCTGCATAGCATTTGTATCCACCATCATTAAAAGACCAAGTTCGACATAAAGTGAGACCCAAAAAAATGCACAGCTTGTAGCATTCCTCTAATCCAGATCATGGTTCATTAAACTGTAAGAATTGAACCCATTTATGTAGAAAGTTTTACCATTAACAAAGTCCATTAATCTCTCTACACAAAATTTAGATTAAATTCTCTGTTGTATAATTGACCCACAAGTCCCCGAATGATAAATAGAGAAAACAAGAAATAATCCGAAGCCAATGACTGGATAAAACAGGCCAACATTTCTTGCTAGTGTTCTGATCATAGGTGATTTAACCATTTAATGAAATGGAAAAAAGAACCAACCAAAACCCATTTGAAAGAATAGTGCAGTAACACATTCAAAGGATCACTACTAGAAAACTGGCAAAACCCGTCCACAGAATACCGATCGAAATCGGTCAGAAAATAAGTAAATTGGTCGCAAAAGTCAAAGAAAATATTTCCCGCAACGGAAATAGTGGTTCCAGAACAAAAATATAAAAATTCCGACCACTTTCGGTCGGAAATTGGTCCATCTTTGACCAAGACCTAGTCATACTTGCTAATTTGAGATGGTTTAGTCAATTATCCTTACATAAACCTCTAGGTACATATTGTTGAAGTTTGGCAAATTCTTTGTCCCACATCGGTGGGCTCTTGAGTTTGGGGGGGGGGTTTCCCCCTATAAAAGAAAGCCTAATGTTTAGGATTTAAACACACCTCTCATTTGCCTTCTCATCTGTTTAAGACATTTGTATCTTCTCTCTTTAGTATTATTTCACTTGTATTTTTGGAGTGGAATAAAATATTGGTTGTGTCCGAGGAGTAGGCAAAATTAGCCGAACCTCGTAAATTCTGGTGTTCCCTTTATTGTTGCTTTATTGTCTTATTTATTATTTGGTGGTTGTCATAATTTTTGGTATAGTAGTTGTGACTTATTCACACTATATACATTTGGCTTCCGCAACAATTGGTATCAGAGCCAAGGTACTGTCTAAGTATGCTCTGTGGTTGCAGCATAGTCTGATCTTCCACATCAGAAAAGATTTATCTTGGTAACTGAGTCAAGGTTCTGTCTGAGTATGCTCTGTGGTTGCAGCTTAGTCTGATCTTCTACATCAGAAAGGAAATAATCTTGATTTGTGTCGTCAGCTATTAAATAATATTTGTGTCAAATATGGGAGACAATAAACAAGAAGAATCTACATCAAGTGTCAACAATACGTCATCATTGGCATCTTCGCTTATGACAAGAATTGTGTCAAATGCGAAATTTGCGGTAGAAATTTTTGACGGGTCCGGGCATTTTGGGATGTGGCAAGGCGAGGTTCTAGATGTCCTTTTTCAACAAGGGCTAGATCTGGCCATTGAAGAAAAGAAACCAGATGTTATTGGAGAAGAAGATTGGAGAATTATCAACCGTGTTGCTTGCGGTACCATTCGATCCTACCTTGCTAGAGAGCAGAAATATCCATACACAAAGGAAACTTCTGCAAGTAAATTATGGAAAGCACTGGAGGATAAATTTTTGAAGAAAAATAGTCAAAATAAATTGTACATGAAGAAGAGACTGTTTCACTTCACCTATGTTCCTGGTACCACGATGAATGAACATATCACCAGTTTCAATAAGTTGGTCACAGATTTGCAAAATATGGATACAACTTATGATGATGGTGACTTGGCCTTGATGTTGTTGGCGTCACTTCCTGATGAGTACGAGCACCTTGAAACTACTCTACTCCATGGAAATGACGAAGTTTCTCTCAGAGAAGTTTGTTCGGCTTTGTACAGCTATGAACAAAGAAAGCGAGAAAAACAGAAGGGCGGAGAAGGAGAAGCACTATTTGTGAGGGGTCGTCCTCAAAGTCAAACGAGGACAAAGAAGGGAAGATCCAAGTCAAGATCCAGACCCAGCAAAGATGAATGTGCCTTTTGTCGAGAAAAAGGGCACTGGAAGAAAGACTGTCCGAAGTTGAAGAATAAGGCCAAACATAACAATGGAAAGGCTATTATGGATTCAAATGTAGCTGATTGTGATGATTCAGACTTCTCATTAGTTACAACAGAGTCATCAACATCATCAGACATATGGTTGATGGACTCGGCTTGTAGCTATCATATGTGTCCCAACAGGGACTGGTTCATGGAATTTCAAGAAGGAGAATATGGAGTCATCCACACAGCGGATAACAGCCCTCTTACCTCATATGGCATTGGTTCAATACGATTAAGGAACCATGATGGAATGATCAGAACATTGATAGATGTTCGATATGTACCCAGCATAACAAATCTGATAAAGAAAGCCGTATCCCCAGAAGAACCGCCGAAAAGCTTAATGAAGAAAGCCATGTCCCCATCGGACCGAACAAAATGATGAAAACTGGTATTCAGAAAAGCAAAGGGCCAGAAGCCTCGGAAGAAAAGCACCGGAAGAAACGCAAGCAGACAAGAAAGCAAGGCAACAAGAACAAATTGCAGTCTAGAACGCATTACATGGCATGGGCTCGTATTATTATGAACCGAGGAAGTTATCTCTTGATCTTGAAAATCGCAAAACTCCACCCACCAAGCCATCTATTGAGGAGCCACCGGTGTTGGAGTTGAAACTACTTCCTCCTCACCTCAAGTATGAATTTCTTGGTCCTAATTCTCTCAGGTACTAATGGAGTACCATGTACTGCATCAACCACTTTTTCTTCAATTTCAGTGGTTGTAATTTAGGTACTTGATCTTGAAATGTATTCCTCTGTTGTATGGGCGGGCTCCCAACTTCAATACTTGAAAACTAATACTGAAATGTATTCCTCTGTTATATGGGCGGGCTCCCAACTTCAACACTTGAAATGTAAAGACTGAAATGTATTCCTCTGTTCTATGGGCGGGCTCCCAACTTCAACACTTGAAATGAAAAGACTGAAATGTATTCCTCTGTTCTATGGGCGGGCTCCCAACTTCAACACTTGAAATGTAATACTGAAATGTATTCCTCTGTTTTATGGGCGGGCTCCCAACTTCAACACTTGAAATGTAATACTGAATGTATTCCTCTGTTATATGGGCGGGCTCCCAACTTCAACAACAACTTTAAAAACAAAATGTCATTCCTTTCTTTAGGTTGGCGAGATTTCAACAACTTTTAAAAATAAAACGCCTTTCCTTTCTTTAGGCGGGCTCCTGACTTCAACAACAATTTTGAAAAATAAAACGCCTTTCCTCTCTTCAGGCGGGCTCCTGACTTCAACAACAACTTTAAAAATAAAACGTCATTCCTCTCTTCAGGCGGGCTCCTGACTTCAACAACAACTTTAAAAATACACGCCATTCCTCTCTTCAGGCGGGCTCCTGATTTCAACAACTTTTCAAAATAAAATGTCATTCCTTTCTTTGGCTGGCGAGATTTTAACAACTTTTAAAAATAAAATGCCATTCCTTTCTTTGGCTGGCGAGATTTTAACAACTTTTAAAAATAAAACGTCTTTCCTTTCTTCAGGCGGGCTCCTGACTTCAACCAATAATGTCAAAAATAAATCGCCATTCTGTTCTTCAGGGGGCTCCTGACTTCAACCAATAATGTCAAAAATAAGTCGCCATTCTGTTCTTCAGGGGGGCTCTGACCTTGAAATTTGAATTGTATTCCCTTATTCTCCAGGTGGGCTCCTGATTTCAACAACAATTTTGAAAAATAAAACGCCTTTCCTCTCTTCAGGCGGGCTCTTGATTTCAACAACAACTTTGAAAATAAACGTCATTCCTCTCTTCAGGCGGGCTCCTGACTTCAAATAAACAACTTTTAAAATAAACGCCTTTCCTCTCTTCAGGTGGGCTCCTGACTTCAAACAAACAACTTTTTTAATAAAATGCCATTCCTTTCTTTAGGTTGGCGAGATTTCAACAACTTTTTTTTAAAAAAAATGCCATTCCTTTCTTTAGGTTGGCGAGATTTCAACAACTTTTAAAAACGCCTTTAGGCCCAAACTGTGTGCGCATGTCATGTCCCTAGAATCGGCATTGAACAAAAATGATAAAAGGACTAAACAAAAAGATGACTGGAAATAATAAAAGACCGGATTTTGCATTAGACTACCGGTGAAATGGTTTGAATGACAAAACAAACGAAACAAACCAGAATAAAATCCTAAAATAGCATGGACAAAACTTAAACTGACCGCTATGACAAAATGGAAAGATAAGAAGGTTTGACACAAGACAATATTCGGATTACAACCCTAAGAATAATCCGGACAACAGAAATGACAACAAAATAAGCCACCACAAGCTTCTCTCTTGCTAACCAAGGAATGGAGCGTCCTCCCACTTTATCAAAAATTGACATCTTAGCCACTAAGCTTCGCATCAGTATTGTCCAGCCCATTGCCAACTTCGATATCATCAACCTTAGTCACCAATTCCCCAATAGGATTTGAGTGCTTCTGCTATCAGGCCTGATCCCCGCAAAGTGTGCTTCTAGGTCTTGTATTTCCGGCTAACCACAAACCAACCACCTTCTTTCTTTGCGATTCAAAACAAAACAGGTTAGAATGGACTCAGTCGGTCCCCATTATTAACAACATCTTTATTTTTTCTATTTTTTTCATTTTTCTTTTTTTTGATTTTTTTTTCATTTATTTTTTTTCTTTTTTTTTCTTCATTCTTTTTCATCATTTTTTTTCTTTTAAACAGAAGGGCAGAGAAGGAGAAACAGTATTTGTGAGGGGTCATCCTCAAAATCAAACGAGGACAAAGAAGGGAAGATCCAAGTCAAGATCCAGACCCAGCAAAGATGAATGTGCCTTTTGTCGAGAAAAAGGGCACTGGAAGAAAGACTGTCCGAAGTTGAAGAATAAGGCCAAACATAACAATGGAAAGGCCATTATGGATTCAAATGTAGCTGATTGTGATGATTCAGACTTCTCATTAGTTACAACAGAGTCATCAACATCATCAGACATATGGTTGATGGACTCGGCTTGTAGCTATCATATGTGTCCCAACAGGGACTGGTTTGTGGAATTTCAAGAAGGAGAATATGGAGTCATCCACACAGCGGATAACAGCCCTCTTACCTCATATGGCATTGGTTCAATACGATTAAGGAACCATGATGGAATGATCAGAACATTAACAGATGTTCGATTTGTACCGGATTTGAAGAAGAATCTCATCTCTGTAGGAGCCCTAGAATCAAAAGGGTTCAAAATCATTGCAGAAAATGGAGTGATGAGAGTATGCTCCGGTGCACTAGTGGTAATGAAGGCTAATCGGAAGAATAATAATATGTACCGCTATCGTGGCAGTACAGTTATTGGGACAGCGACAGTGACATCCAGTGACGACAAAGAGGCAGAAGCAACCAAGCTATGGCACATGCGCTTGGGACATGCTGGAGGAAAATCCTTGAAAACTCTATCAGATCAAGGATTGTTAAAAGGAGTAAAGGCTTGCAACTTGGAGTTTTGTGAGCATTGTGTCAAAGGGAAACAGACAAGGGTTAAATTTGGTACAGCGATCCATAATACTAAAGGCATTTTGGATTATGTACACTCTGATGTTTGGGGTCCTTCCAAAACACCTTCATTGGGTGGGAAGCACTATTTTGTAACCTTTGTTGATGATTTTTCCCGAAGAGTATGGGTGTATACAATGAAAAACAAAGATGAAGTGCTGGGAATTTTTCTCAAATGGAAGACGATGGTGGAGAATCAAACAGGCAGGAGGATCAAGTGTATTCGCACAGACAATGGAGGTGAATACAAAAATGATCATTTCAATAAGGTCTGTGAAAATGATGGCATCGTCCGACACTTCACTGTTAGACATACACCACAACAGAATGGAGTGGCAGAACGTATGAACCGGACCTTGCTGGAGAAGGTACGGTGTATGTTGTCCAATGCTGGCTTGGGCAAAGAATTTTGGGCTGAGGCAATTACATATGCATGCCACCTCATTAATCGTCTACCATCTGCTGCTATTGATGGCAAGACACCATTTGAAAAATGGTATGGAAAGCCTGCTGTAGATTATGACTCTTTGCACGTGTTTGGCTCAACTGCATATTATCATGTGACAGAGTCAAAATTGGATCCAAGGGCAAAGAAGGCTATTTTTATGGGAATTACTTCTGGAGTCAAAGGATATCGCTTATGGTGTCCTATGACAAAGAAAGTAATATTCAGCAGGGATGTTACCTTTGATGAATCTGCTATGGTAAATAAGGTAACAGAAGATACCAAACAAAATAAAGGTGCTTCTAAGCAGGTGGAGTTTGAGGGAAAATTTATTTTTCCTACACAAGAAGCAGAGGAGGAAACAAATGAAGATTACCCTCTGGAAGGAGAGCCAGTAGAGGAGATTCCAACTCAGGAACCTCAACAACAACTTGAATCAATAGCAACCAGCAGGCCAAAAAGAACAATAACGAAACTTGTTCGTCTCATAGAGACGGTTGCTTGTGCAACCTCAATTGTAGCTGCTGATGTTCCTACTACTTATAAAGACGCTGTCCAAAGTTCAAAAGAAGATAAGTGGAGGATTGCCATGAATGATGAAATACAGTCCCTTCATCAGAATCATACATGGAGATTGGCCAATCTCCCGAAGGGAAAGAAAGCAATTGGGTGCAAATGAGTATTTGCAAAGAAGGAAGGATTTCCTAACCAAGTAGATGTTCGCTACAAAGCAAGATTGGTGGCCAAAGGATATGCTCAAAAGGAGGGAATTGATTACAATGAAGTGTTTTCTCCAGTTGTAAAACATTCCTCCATTAGAATTATGTTGGCTTTGGTAGCACAATTGGATTTGGAACTAGTTCAGATGGATGTAAAAACTGCGTTTTTACATGGAAACTTGGAGGAGGAAATCTACATGACTCAGCCAGAAGGATTCAAAGTTGCTGGAAAAGAAAATATGGTGTGCAAACTTGAAAAATCGTTGTACGGATTGAAACAATCTTCTAGACAATGGTACAAGCGATTTGACGAGTTTATGTTGCGGCAAGGGTACAAGAGAAGCAAATACGATCATTGTGTGTATTTGCGCAAGCTTAAAGATGGTTCCTTTGTATATCTTCTCCTATATGTTGATGATATGTTGATAGCTTCCAAGAATTCAGAAGAAATTGATAAGTTGAAGATTCAACTGAAGAAGGAGTTCGAGATGAAGGATTTGGGTGAGGCAAAGAAAATTCTTGGCATGAAGATAATTAGAGATAGACGTTCAAAGAAACTCTGTTTATCTCAAAAGGAATATTTGAAGAGAGTACTTCAACGTTTTGGCATAGATGACAAGACTAAGCCAGTTAGTACTCCACTTGCTTCCCATTTTAAGCTAAGTACTACTATGTCGCCAATGGATGAAGCTGAACGAGAGTATATGTCAAAGGTACCATACGCAAATGTTGTTGGTAGCTTGATGTATGCAATGGTTTGCACAAGGCCTGACATTTCACAAGCTGTTGGAGTTATTAGCAGATATATGCACAATCCAGGGAAGGAGCATTGGCAAGCTGTGAAGTGGATTCTACGGTATATTCATAATACTGTAGATGTCGGGTTAGTTTTTGAGCAGGAAGACAATCAGTCTGTAGTTGGATATTGTGACTCAGATTTTGCGGGTGATATGGACAAACGAAGATCAACTACTGGTTATGTGTTTACTTTTGCAAAGGCACCAGTTAGTTGGAAGTCTACTTTGCAGTCAACAGTTGCTTTGTCTACAACAGAGGCAGAGTACATGGCTATTACAGAGGCTGTGAAGGAGGCAATTTGGCTTCAAGGATTGCTAAAGGAGCTTGGTGTTGAACAAAAAGGTATCACAATTTTTTGTGATAGTCAAAGTGCTATTCAATTAGCGAAGAACCAAGTTTATCATGCAAGGACGAAGCACATTGATGTTCGGTATCATTTCGTACGAGAAATCATAGAAGAAGGTGGAGTCACGGTGAAGAAAATTCATACTACAGAGAATCCTGCTGATATGCTGACAAAGGTGGTGACTGCGGTCAAGTTTCAACATTGTTTGGATTTGATCAACATTGTTGAACACTGAAGATTGAAGATGAAGACACAACCAAAATTTGTTATTGAGAGAGAATTGAAAATGTGGAATTTTGCCAAGGTGGAGATTTGTTGAAGTTTGGCAAAATGCCAAAGTCCCACATTGGTTGGGAGTTAAGTTTGGGGGGGATTTTTCCCCTATAAAAGAAGGCCTAATGTTTAGGATTGAAACACACCTCTCATTTGCCTTCTCATCTGTTTAAGGCATTTGTATCTTCTCTCTTTAGTATTATTTCACTTGTATTTTTGGAGTGGAATAAAATATTGGTTGTGTCCGAGGAGTAGGCAAAATTAGCCGAACCTCGTAAATTCTGGTGTTCCCTTTATTGTTGCTTTATTGTCTTATTTATTATTTGGTGGCTGTCATAATTTTTGGTATAGTAGTTGTGACTTATTCACACTATATACATTTGGCTTCCGCAACAATTGGTATCAGAGCCAAGGTACTGTCTAAGTATGCTCTGTGGTTGCAGCATAGTCTGATCTTCCACATCAGAAAAGATTTATCTTGGTAACTGAGTCAAGGTTCTGTCTGAGTATGCTCTGTGGTTGCAGCTTAGTCTGATCTTCCACACCAGAAAGGAAATAATCTTGATTTGTGTCGTCAGCTATTAAATAATATTTGTGTCAAAGATGGGAGACAATAAACAAGAAGAATCTACATCAAGCTGATGTACATAATGAACTGAAATCTCTTCTATTTATAGAAGAAAGGAAGCTGCTCTGTAAGCTGCTACTATAAGCTGCTGTGTAAGCTTCTACTACAAGCTGCAGTGTAAGCTACTATAAGCTGTTGTGTAAGCTGCTACTACAAGCTGCTGTGTAAGCTGCTGCTGTACCAGATATGGATAATCTTCTACTGAGAGCAATATTTATCCATAACGGAGTACTGAAAAGATAATTTTATTATACCCAGTATGGATAATCTTCTACCGGGGGTAATGTTTATCCATAACTGGGTACTGAAAAGATAAGCTTATTATACCCGGTATGGATAAACTTCTACTGGGGGTAATGTTTATCCATAACCGGGTACCGAAGTGATAAGCTTCTTCAGGAAGCTTATTTCCAATATAGTACTAAATAGATAAACATATTTACGGTGGAGTCCCATATGGATAAGCTTCTTCAGGAAGCTTATTTACAACGGAGTACTAAATGAACATCCATAATATAATATATTTATAACACTCCCCCTTGGATGTTCATTAAAAGATAATGTGTCTCATTAAAACCTTACTAGGAAAAACCACGTGGGAAAAAAATTCTAGTGAAGGAAAAAGAGTACACATATTTAGTAATACGCATTGTTAGGTGCCTCATTAAAAACCTTATAAGGAAAACCCCATGGGAAAAAACCTTAGTAAGGGAAAAAGAGTGCATCGCGTATTTTACTCCCCCTGATGAAAACCTTGTTTCAAATATTTGAGTCTCCGCATTCCAATCTTGTATACCATCTTCTCAAAAGTTGAAGTTGGCAAAGATTTAGTGAATAAATCTGCTGGATTATTACTTGAACGGATTTGTTGCACATCAATGTCACCACTTTTCTGAAGATCGTGTGTGTAGAATAATTTTGGTGAAATGTGCTTCGTTCTATCTCCTTTTATAAATCCTCCCTTCAATTGAGCTATGCATGCAGCATTGTCTTCGTATAAAATTGTAGGTCTTTTCTCACATTCCAAACCACATTTTTCTCGAATAAAATGAATTATTGATCTCAACCATACGCATTCTCTACTTTCTTCATGAATAGCTATTATCTCAGCGTGATTTGAAGAAGTAGCAACAATAGATTGCTTTGTGGAGCGCCATGATATGATAGTACCTCCATATGTAAATACGTAGCCGGTTTGAGATCGAGCTTTATGGGGATCAGATAAATAACCTGCATCTGCATAACCAACAAGGTCTGCACTATCTTTGTTAGCATAAAACAAACCCATATCAAGAGTTCCCTTTAAATATCGCAATATATGCTTAATCCCGTTCCAATGTCTCCGTGTAGGAGAAGAACTATATCTTGCTAGTAAATTAACAGAAAATGCTATGTCAGGCCTTGTAGCATTAGCAAGATACATTAGTGCACCAATTGCACTGAGATAGGGTACTTCGGGACCAAGGAGTTCCTCGTCCTCTTCTGGAGGTCGAAACAAATCCTTATTCACTTCAAGTGATCGAACAACCATTGGTGTACTCAATGGGTGCGCTTTGTCCATGTAAAAGCGTTTTAAGACCCTTTCTGTATAGGCAGATTGATGGATAAAGATCTCGTCTGCTAAATGTTCAATTTGCAGACCAAGACAAAGTTTTGTCTTTCCAAGATCTTTCATCTCAAATTCTTTCTTAAGATATTCAATTGCCTTTTGGAGCTCTTCTGGAGTTCCAACAAGATTTATGTCATCAACATAAACAGCAAGTATAACAAATTCTGATGCCATTTTCTTTATAAAAATACATGGACAAATAACATCATTTATGTAACCTTCTTTCAGCAAATATTCACTAAGGCGATTATACCACATGCGCCCAGATTGCTTTAAACCGTACAAAGATCTTTGTAATCTGATTGAATACATTTCCTGAGATTTTGCTTCAGGCATTTTAAATCCTTCAGGAATTTTCATATAAATTTCATTATCAAGTGAACCGTACAGATAAGCTGTAACTACATCCATTAGATGTATTTCAAGCTTTTCATGTAGTGCTAAACTGATGAGATATCGAAATGTTATGGCATCCATAACAGGTGAATATGTTTCATCAAAATCGACTCCAGGTCGTTGTGAGAATCCTTGTGCAACAAGGCGAGCTTTGTATCTTTCAACTTCATTTTTATCATTCCTTTTTCGCACAAAAACCCATTTATGACCAACTGGTTTTATACCAGCAGGTGTTTGGACTACTGGTCCAAAGACCTCTCTTTTAGCAAGTGACTTCAATTCCGATTGAATTGCCTCTTGCCATTTTGGCCAATCAGATCTTTGTCGACATTCTTCGACAGATCGAGGTTCAAGATCCTCACTATCTTGCATAATATTAAGTGCAACATTATATGCAAAAATATTATCCACCACTATTTCAAATCGATTTAAATTAATCCCATCACCGTTCGAACTTATTAAAAGTTCCTCACTCACATGAGCTTCAGGTTCATTGATTTCTTCAGGAATCTCAGAACTAATCAGATTTTGGGTCTCTTCAGGGGATCCCTTCATAGTATCGTTTTGATCATTTGTCGATTTTCTTTTTAACGGATTTCGATCCTTAGAACCCAAAGGCCTACCACGCTTCAGGCGTGCTTTAGGTTCACTAGCTCTCATGCTAGTAGATGGTCCCATTGGGACATCAATTCGGATAGGCACATTCTCTGCTGGGATATGTGACTTAGTTATCCTTTTCAAATCAGTAAATGCGTCTGGCATTTGATTTGCTATATTCTGTAAATGGATGATCTTCTGGACCTCCTGATTACATATAGGGGTACGGGGATCAAAGTGAGATAATGATGAAACTTTCCACACAATTTCTCTTTTGATTTCCTTTTTCTCTCCCCCTAATTGTGGGAAATTTGTTTCATCAAACCGACAATCTGCAAATCGAGCAGTAAATAAATCTCCTGTCAATGGTTCAAGATAGCGAATAATAGAGGGTGATTCAAACCCAACATATATTCCTATCCTTCTCTGTGGTCCCATCTTACTACGTTGTGATGGTGCTACTGGCACATATACAGCACATCCGAAAATTCGTAGATGGGAAATATTTGGTTCATGACCAAAAACTAATTGTGACGGAGAATATTTATTATAATGTGTCGGTCTGAGACGGATAAGTGATGTTGCATGCAAGATAGCATGGCCCCAAACAGTAGTGGGCAATTTTGTTTTCATAAGTAGTGGTCTTGCTATCAATTGCAGGCGTTTAATAAATGACTCTGCAAGGCCATTTTGAGTATGAACATAAGCTACAGGATGTTCAACTTTTATCCCAACTGATAGACAATAATCATCAAAAGCTTGAGATGAGAATTCTCCAGCATTATCAAGGCGAATGGCCTTTATAGGATAATCTGAGAATTGTGCCCTTAATCGAATTATTTGGGCTAATAGCTTTGCAAACGCCAGGTTGCGAGATGATAGTAGGCACACATGAGACCATCTTGAAGATGCATCTATTAGGACCATAAAATATCTAAACAACCCACTTGGTGGGTGAATAGGTCCACATATATCCCCATGTATACGCTCTAAAAAGGCAGGGGATTCAATACCAACCTTCATCGGTGATGGTCTAGTGATCATTTTTCCTTGATAACAAGCATCACAAGAAAATTCGTCATTTGTAAGAATCTTCAAGTTCTTTAATGGATGCCCACTCGAATTTTCAGTAATTCGTCTCATCATTATTGATCCGGGATGGCCCAAACGGCCATGCCAAAGCACAAAAGTATTTGAATCCGTAAACTTCTGGTTTACGATAGAGTGTGCTTCAATTGTACTAATTTTTGAATAGTATAAGCCAGAAGATAAAGTTGGTAACTTTTCTACAATGCATTTCTGGCCAGAAATATTCTTTGTAATACAAAGATATTCCCTGTTCATTTCATCTATTGTCTCTACATGATACCCATTTCGGCGGATATCTATAAAACTCAACAAGTTTCTTCGGGACTTGGAGGAGAACAATGCATTGTCTATAATAAGTTTTGTTCCCTTAGACAGAAATATTATGGCTCTTCCGGAGCCTTCAATCAAACTTATATTACCAGAAATTGTTGAAACATTTGCTTTTTCCTTATGCAAATAAGAAAAGTATTTCTGATCGTTGAATATGGCATGAGTTGTTCCACTATCAATAACACACATATCTTCATGATTTGTCTTTGATCCAAACATAATTTGAGGGTTATCCATATTCTTCAAAATAACATAAATAAAATATATTATAGTAAACATCATTATCAAAGCATAACTTTTATTTATGTACAACAATTACATAACCATACTATCTATTACAAACAACAAAAATTAAAATATTTACATTTCTACAGATTCACTACCGATTACATGACTTATTTCTCCTTCTGGGAGTGCAAAGTAATCAGCTACATCCAAATGCATGAAGTCTAAATTATCTTCAGAAATAAAATTTGCTTCAGCATTTTTCTCTGTCTTCTTCAGGGAGGCTTGATAAAGCTCAACCAGGTGCTTTGGCGTACGACAAGTATGTGACCAGTGCCCTTTTCCTCCACATCTATAGCATGCATTTTCTACATTTGGCGCTTGCACCGCTTCATGCTTTTGTTCCTTCCTTTTCCACTGCTGGTGGTGAGGAGGCTCCTTTGGTGCATTATTATTACCATGATTGGGGTTCCTTCCCCGACCACGGCCATGACCACTACTGGGGCCACGACCTCTTCCACGTTTAGCTTGGTGGAAGTTCGTCTCATTCACTTCAGGGAATGGACAAGAACCAATAGGTCGGCTTTCATGATTTTTCATTAATAGCCCATTATGTTGCTCTGCTATAAGAAGATGTGAGATAAGTTCAGAATACTTTTTAAATCCCATCTCTCGATATTGCTGCTGCAGGAGCATATTCGAGGCATGAAAAGTGGTGAAAGTTTTCTCCAACATATCATGATCAGTAATATTATCACCACATAATTTTAATTGGGAAATAATTCTGAACATAGCAGAATTATACTCACTGATAGATTTAAAATCTTGTAGCCTTAGATGAGTCCAATCATAACGTGCCTGTGGAAGAACGACCATCTTCAGGTGGTCATATCTATCTTTCAAATTATTCCACAATATGACTGGATCTTTAATAGTGAGATATTCCATTTTCAGGCCCTCATCAAGGTGATGGCGTAGGAATATCATTGCTTTGGCACGGTCTTGGTTCGATGCCTGATTATTATCCATGATGGTGTCTGCCAGACCCATCGCATCAAGATGAATTTCAGCATCAAACACCCAAGACATGTAGCTTTTGCCTGATATATCCAGGGCTACAAATTCAAGTTTAGAAAGATTTGACATTATTTAGGAAAAGAAAGTTCTTACCTTAGATACTTTCAAAATATTTGCTCGAGATGGTAGAGCTTCGTGCTGATAACGTGTTATAAAACAAAGACTGTAAAGTAAAGACAAGTATAGAGAGAAACTGATATATTATTCGAACTCAAACTGATGTACATAATGAACTAAAATCTCTTCTATTTATAGAAGAAAGGAAGCTGCTCTGTAAGCTGCTACTATAAGCTGTTGTGTAAGCTGCTACAACAAGCTGCAGTGTAAGCTGCTACTACAAGCTGCTGTGTAAGCTACTGCTGTACCAGATATGGATAATCTTCTACTGAGAGCAATATTTATCCATAACGGAGTACTGAAAAGATAAGCTTATTATACCCGGTATGGATAATCTTCTACGGGGGGTAATGTTTATCCATAACTGGGTACTGAAAAGATAAGCTTATTATACCCGGTATGGATAAACTTCTACTGTGGGTAATGTTTATCCATAACCGGGTACCGAAGTGATAAGCTTCTTCAGGAAGCTTATTTCCAATATAGTACTAAATAGATAAACATATTTACGGTGGAATCCCATATGGATAAGCTTCTTCAGGAAGCTTATTTACAACGGAGTACTAAATGAACATCCATAATATAATATATTTATAACAGTTATGTTAATTAGTTACGTTCACAGTCGTCCAAAATTTGCTAGAAATGATCATATTAATATTGGCGGCAAATTTATAATGTCAACAGATAAAATGTGCAGAGAACTTTTAAAGTTCGAGAATTTATAGAAATGAGGCTAAATATATAGAACAAATTAGATATTAAGGATACATATATTGCTAGGGGTGGCAATTTGAGCCCAAACTCATCTAACCAGCCCAACTCGTCCAAAGATTAATAGGTTGGGTTACAAACATTTTAGCTCATGCGTCAATTTGGGTTGAGTCTAAGTTAATCCATTATATCTTATAGCCCATTCTGACCCATTAAGCAGCCCAAATACAACTCATGAAACTCACCCAAGACAAAAGATATCTCAACCCAACTTATATATAAATTTATTTAGCTGCCCCAATTTTACTTTTTTTTGTATTTTTAATTTTATGTTATTTTGTTTTTCTGCACCATCCACCCCCACCTCCCCCCCCCCCCTCAAAAAAAATTTAACTTTTTTTTTTGTATTTTCAATTTTCTGTTTTTTTTTTTGCACCACCCACCCTCTCCCTTAAAACATGGGTCAAGTTGAGCGGGTTGAGTTATGACCCATTGTTTAGCACATCTTGACCCAACCCATCTTAGCCCAAGTCCACTTTGGGCTGGGTTGGGCAATGACCCATTTATTGACCTAACTCATCTTGACCCGCCCAAATTCAGCCCAACCCGCCCATTTGCCATCCCTATATATTGCCCACCCGAACTAATTTTCTAGCTTGAGAAAGATGGCTTCCCGATCGAGCATATAAGTATTCAGCGATCAGAAAATAAGTTACTCTTCACTTTTAGTACATAAAAAGTGGTAGCTAGCTTCGTATGCATGCATGCACACAGCACACAAACAGATTACATTATTAAAAAGCATAAAGATTACAAAACATAAGAGTACATAACATGCCTCACTTATTTACTACTACTACTAAACAATACTGGAAGTAGAAACAGTAGTGTACTTCCATTTGAGGAGGCGATAGTTTTTACATAATTTTAGGGCAACCATTTCTTCAAGCTGCAGCCTCAACAGGACAAATCATTTTGTCCTCGCGGCAGTATTCCATGCAGCACTTGAACCTCTTCTCATCTGCATCATCAACAGATAAATAAAACAGGTGAAGAGAGGCATATTAGAGAAAGATCATTTGACCTTTTATGCTACTATTAATATTGAATAACAAAGATATAAAGCCTATAAAATTCTACAGAGAACCTGGTGAGAACAAAATTAAGTAAAATGTTGGGTGTGCGAACAAAATCTCACATCGGTAGCTGAAAAGATTGAGAGATGGATCTTTTAATGATGTGGGACCTTTTGCAAAATATCGTGCAGGCTTGATCCAAAGCAGACAATATAACATCATGTTAATAGTATTCGCGGGCCGTTTTAGCCCAACATAAAACTGTATTCTTTCTAACACCTTAATTATATTAATCTTTTAAATGAGATGGTAAGGCAATACTTCAATATGATACCAAAGACATATATAAACTAGCTAGGCTCGAGTTCACTGCCATCCATGATCTGTGTTTGACCCATGAAAAGGAATAAGACACGCACATGAGGAAGCAAGCTAAAGACACAATTAAATAATTGATTTCTATAACAGTTTAAAGTGTTATAAACATGATTGGTAACACAATTTATGAGAGGGAGAGAGAGAGAGATATATATATACCATAATTCAACAGGAACTCAGAGCAGTAGCCAAGGGCACATCCAACATCATACTGGTTGTATGCAGTCTCACCAATTATGCCCTTAGTTTCAGCAATATTGGCCGCATCTTGGTCACGGCACTTTAAATAACATTGAGCAGCACAAATGGATGCTTGTACAGGTGGCAACCCCCTACATCCAAATAAACATTTTACTAAGCAGAAAGGGCTAATAGTAGAGTTATCTTCAGTTGTTTTAATTTCATGATTAGCAGCCATTAAATGCTCCGAAAACAGAAGCATTGCAAGCATCACTACTGCAAGCACTTTCTCAACCTTCCCTGCCATTGATATGCTTATCTCAAGGTTTTAATTAGTTATATTGTGTTTTCTTATTTGTTGATGCAAAAACGAGGACCTCTTAGGAGCTATTTATAGTGGACCTCTTAGCATAAGAAAGGGGAAGTCACACATTTCTCCCCATCACGTGCCTCCATCCCTTCTGCACTAGCTATTTGCAAACGTCATGAAACACCACGTAAGCAATCATGACCTCATGCCAACAAATTTAAGATCACGTAAACTTCAATTATGACATATTATAGCAGACTATATATAAATCTTGGATATAATTTCGTTTTCTTTCAAACAGGCACCCCTTTCGCACATTTCTCCCCATCACGTGCCTTCATCTCTTCTCCACTAAGAAATATTAGGTCGCGGTTATTAAATTCTTAGGTTCAGCTAGTATCATCTCATGCTGTTCAACCACATAAGAAATCTCAAAGTCATTTATTAAGAGGTTATATATTATGAACAATAAAAATGAGGCACATTATCTTACATGGACATCCAAGGGGGAGTGTTATGAATAGTTTGTACATTGGATACTACTTTGGATACTACATTGGATACTACATTGGATGCTACATTGGATGCCCATGTTGTGAATAACTTAAAGATTAAATTTCCTATTTTATGTCCATCATCTTTACTTTTTATGCCTATAAAAGGCCATGTAATTGCAATGAAAAATTACACCAAAGTGAAAGAAGAAAACACTTCTCCATTCTCTCTATCTCTTCTTGTTTACATTTTACTGCATTGCTTTTATTTTATAACACGTTATCAGCACGAAGCTCTAATTTTATTCTTAACTCCCGCTAAGTTGAGCCATATTTTATTAAGGTATGTATCATTATAATCATTTTATTTATGGCAGTATATATCATATGCTCATTGTTTGCAGATTACTTGTGCGCTTGGGCATCTTAAATAGTTTAAGTACATTGCAGTGATAAAATAACTATTTCCTTCCGTGCTCAACTCTTAGAGGACCTCAAAGTCATCAAACTAGCTATGCACTAATGTCATACTTATAATATTCATGGACTCCCTAGATCAAAACATATCTTTAAGGCATTTTGAAGAACTGTGAGAAATAAATTGACAAGCAATAATTTTATAGTTTAATTACTTTATATTTATTGGAACATATAAATAATGTTAGTCACGTTCAGTTCTATTAACACATATATATCAATAATATAAAGTGAAATGAAACAAGTATGTAATTTCTACTTTATGGCAAGAATAAAATGAAATAGTAGATTGTTAACATGATATAGCTCTATTTTCATTTCTTTTACCTTAATCGTTTTGTTTTCATTAATTGTTTATTATTATAATTATTTCTCTAACTTATTCATCTTTTATGATAGTTTTCACTATGTCAAATTTATCAAAACTTGAATTTGTGGCACTTGACATCACCGGGAGGAACTATTTATCATGGGTTCTTGATGCTGAAATTCACCTTGACGCTAAAGGTCTTGGAAATACTATTATACAAGGAAATGAAGCATCAAATCAGGATAAAGCGAAGGCCATGATTTTCCTTCGTCATCATCTACATGAAGGGTTAAAAACTAAATATTTAATCGTAAAAGATCCACTTGAATTATGGATTAATTTGAAGGATCGATATGACCACCTAAAACTTACGGTATTACCGAAAGCTCGGTATGAGTGGATACATTTAAGGTTGCAAGACTTTAAAATCGTAAGTGAGTATAATTCTGCCTATCTTTAAAGTAAGTTCTCTATTAAAATTATGTGGAGACACTATCACAGATGAGGACTTATTGGAAAAAATATTTTCTACTTTTCACGCTTCAAATGTGGTGCTACAACAACAATACCGTGAAAAAGGTTTTAAGAAATATTCTGAGTTAATCACATGCCTACTTGTGGCTGAGCAGAATAATACTCTATTAATGAAAAATCATGAAGCCCGTCCCACTGGGTCAGCTCCATTTCCGGAAGTGAATGTTGTAGCAACATATGATAAGTTTGAAAGAAAACAAAATATTAACCGTGGTCGTGGACATGGTCGTAAACGTGGATGTGGCAGGGGGCGAAACAATTATCGTCATTATGGTGGAAATAAATTGGAGAACAATAAGGGTTCTCAAATTAATCATTCAAAAGGTAAAGCTAGTATGTGTCACCGATGTGGTATGAGAGGTCATTGGGCACGCATTTGTCGTACGCCAGAACATTTTGTCAAACTTTATCAAGCCTCCCTCAAGAAAAAAGAAAATAATGTGGAGGCACACTTGACCTTTCAAAATAATGATGATGAAGCAGGTCCCTCAAATAAATATGATTCTAAGGCACATCTTGCATATAAAGATGATGATTTTGAAGGCCTAACAAATATTACTCATTTAGAAGTTGGGGACTTCTTTGAGGATATTGACTGAAGAACTAATCATCTTACTGGGGAATGAAGCTATAAAAGTTGTTATGTTTATGTTTGCAACTAGTTTATTTTTCTTGAGTGTATTTTCCTAATGCATCATGTGTTGCTAGTTTCTACATTTCTAATGTATTTCTTAATGGATACCTCCAATGGATGGTATTAAACATATATTCAGATACCTCTAAGGGACCATTGATATGGGTTTATTTTATTCAAATGAATCCAAGCATCATTGATTGGTTATGCAGATGCAGGATATTTGTCTGATCCACACAAAGGTCGATCTCAGACAGGCTATTTATTTACAAGTGGAGGTATAACCATATCATGGCGTTCGATAAAACAAACTATGGTTGCTACTTCTTCAAATCATGCAGAGATAATAGCCATTCACAAAGCAAGTCGAGAATGCGTTTGGTTAAGATCTATAACTCAACACATTCAGCAAACATGTGGTCTTTCTTCGAAAGAGAATATTCCAACAATATTGTATGAAGACAATGCTGCATGCATAGCTCAATTGAAAGGAGGATATATCAAAGGAGATAGAACAAAACACATTTCACCGAAATTCTTTTTCACTCATGATCTTCAGAAGAATGGTGAAATAGATGTACAACAAGATAAGAGATATTTCTCTTATTTGGTAATGAAAGAAGCGAATGTTAATACAATATCCGGTAGTACAAGATTAATTGAAGGTTCTGGAAGAGCCAATTTATTACTACCAGGAGGAACAAATTTGGCTATTGATGAAGCACTATATTGTAGTAAATCTCAAAGAAACTTATTAAGTTTCAAAGATATTCGCCAAAATGGCTATCATATTGAGACTACAAATGATGAAAAGATTGAATATCTTTATATTACTACAATAATGTCCGGTAAGAAATATGTGCTTGAAATGTTACCTGCTCTTTCCTCCGGCTTATACTACACAAGTATTAGCAGGATTGAAACACATGCCGTAGTAAACGAGAAGTTTACTAATCAAGATAATTTTATTATTTGGCATGACCGGTTGGGCCATCCTGGTTCTAATATGATGCGTAAAATAATTGAGAATTCACATGGACATGCAATGAAGAATCAGAAGATTCTTCAATTTAAGGAATTCTCTTATGCTGCGTGTTCTCAAGGAAAATTAATTATTAGACCATCAACTATTAAAGTTAGGATGGAATCCTCTGCATTTCTATAACGTATACAGGGTGATATATGTGGGCCCATTCACCCTCCATGTGGACCATTCAAATATTATATGGTTTTGGTAGATGCATCTACAAGATGGTCACATGTGTGCTTACTATCAACTCGCAATATGGCATTTGCGAGATTGTTGGCTCAAATAATAAAGCTAAGAGCACAATTTCCAGATTATGCAATTAAGACAATTCGTCTTGATAATGCCGGTGAGTTTACATCCCAAGCCTTTAATGATTATTGTATTTCAACTGGGATAACAATTGAGCATCCGGTTGCTCATGTTCATACACAAAATGGTCTAGCAGAATCATTGATCAAACGCCTCCAATTAATTGCTAGACCAATGCTTATGAGAACAAAACTTCCCATTTCAGTATGGGGTCATGCTATTTTGCACGCAGCAGCACTTGTGCGGATAAGGCCCACAAGTTATCATAAAGTCTCCCCATTGCAATTGGCTTTTGGTCAGGAGCCAAATATTTCCCATCTTAGGATCTTTGGTTGTGCGATATATGTTCCAATTGCTCCACCACAACGCACAAAGATGGGTCCTCAAAGAAGGTTGGGGATATATGTTGGATATGAATCTCCTTCTATTATAAAATATCTAGAGTCGATGATTGGAGATTTATTTACGGCAAGATTTTCTGATTGCCATTTTAATGAATCAGTATATCCAACATTAGGGGGAGAAAATAAGTAGCTGAAAAAGAAGATATATTGGAATGCATTATCACTGTCTCATTTAGATCCTCGAACAAATCAATGTGAACAAGAGGTTCAAAAGATTATTCATTTACAAAATATTGCAAATCAATTGCCAGATGTACTCACTAACCTACCAAGGGTGACTAAGTCATGTATTCCAGCTGCTAATGCTCCAATTCGAGTTGATATCCCGACAGAACAATTAATTAAAGCAATTGACTCTAAGCCATGCTTGAAACGTGGTAGACCAATCGGTTCTAAAGATAAAAATCCTCGAAGAAGAAAAGGAGCAAGTGATCAAAGTGAACATAACACAGAGGTAGTGGCTCAAGAAGAGCCCCAAGACGTAACAAATGATAAGACCTTAGGGGAGGTCCAGGTACCTAAAAATAATGAAAATGAAGAGATATCAATAAGTTACGTCTCAACCGGGAAAAGATGGAACCGAAATAATATTGTTATCGATAACATTTTTGCTTATAATGTTGCTGTTGAAATAATGCAACAAGATGAGGATCTTGAACCAAAATCTGTCAATGAATGTAGACAGAGAAATGATTGGCCAAAATGGAAAGACGTTATCCAGGCAGAGTTAACTTCACTTGGAAAACGTGAAGTCTTCGGACCCATAGTTCGAACACCTGAAGGCATAAAGCCAGTAGGGTATAAATGGGTTTTTGTGCGAAAACGAAATGATAAAAATGAAGTCGTTAGATATAAAGCACGACTTGTGGCACAAGGGTTTTCCCAAAGGCCTGGAATTGATTATATGGAGACATATTCTCCTGTAGTGGATGCTATCACCTTTAGGTATCTCATAAATATGGTAGTACAAGAAAAACTTGATATGCATCTAATGGATGTTGTTACAGCCTATTTGTATGGATCATTAGACAACGAAATTTTTATGAAAGTACCTGAGGGATTTAAAGTGCCAGAAGCATATAAAAGTTTTCGAGAAACTTGTTCAATAAAGCTTCAGAAATCTTTATACGGATTGAAACAATCAGGTCGTATGTGGTACAATCGCCTGAGTGAATACCTGTTGAAAGAAGGGTACAAGAATGATCCAATTTGTCCTTGTGTCTTTATAAAAAGGTCTGGATCTGAATTTGTTATAATCGCCGTGTATGTTGATGATTTAAATATCATTGGAACTCCTGGGGAGCTTCCAAAAACAGTAGACTGTTTGAAGAAAGAATTTGAAATGAAAGATCTTGGAAAGACAAAATTTTGTCTTGGTCTACAAATTGAGTATATGAAAGATGGAATATTTGTCCATCAATCGACATACACCGAAAAGATTTTAAAGCGATTCTATATGGATAAAGCACATCCATTGAGTACCCCGATGGTTGTGAGATCACTTGATATAAAGAAAGATCCATTCCGACCTCATGAAAATGATGAAGAGCTTCTTGGTGCCGAAGTACCATATCTTAGTGCAATTGGGGCATTAATGTATCTTGCCAATAATTTCCGACCAGATATAGCTTTCTCAGTAAGCTTATTGGCAAGATTTAGTACTTCGCCAACACAAAGACACTGGAATGGTATTAAACATATATTCAGATACCTCCAAGGGACCATTGATATGGGTTTATTTTATTCAAATGAATCCAAGCCATCATTGATTGGTTATGCAGATGCAGGATATTTGTCTGATCCACACAAAGGTCGATCTCAGACAGGCTATTTATTTACAAGTGGAGGTACAACCATATCATGGCGTTCGACAAAACAAACTATGGTTGCTACTTCTTCAAATCATGCAGAGATAATAGCCATTCACGAAGCAAGTCGAGAATGCGTTTGGTTAAGATCTATAACTCAACACATTCAGCAAACATGTGGTCTTTCTTCGAAAGAGAATATTCCAACAATATTGTATGAAGACAATGCTGCATGCATAGCTCAATTGAAAGGAGGATATATCAAAGGAGATAGAACAAAACACATTTCACCGAAATTCTTTTTCACTCATGATCTTCAGAAGAATGGTGAAATAGATGTACAACAAGTTCGTTCAAGTGATAATTTGGCTGATCTGTTCACTAAGGCATTACCAACCTCAATATTTGAAAAGCTGATATATAAGATTGGAATGCGTCGTCTTCGAGACATTAAGTGATTTTTCATCAGGGGGAGTAACTACACGCTGCACTCTTTTCCTTAACCAAGGTTTTGTCCCACTGGGTTTTCCTGGTAAGGTTTTTAATGAGGCAGCAAGCAATGCATATTATAAATAACTATGTACATCCCAATATTTTTTTTGTAAGTTTTTAATGAGACACATTATCTTACATGGACATCCAAGGGGGAGTGTTATGAATAGTTTGTACATTGGATACTACTTTGGATACTACATTGGATGCTACATTGGATGTCCATGTTGTGAATAACTTAAAGATTAAATTTCCTATTTTATGTCCATCATCTTTACTTTTTATACCTATAAAAGGCCATGTAATTGCAACGAAAAATTACACCAAAGTGAAAGAAGAAAACACTTCTACATTCTCTGTATCTCTTCTTATTTACATTTTACTGCATTGCTTTTATTTTATAACACGTTTACCTTTTTTGACTTAATTCTAGTAATGTCACGTTCAAGGCTGTTCTCCAACTGCTTCAAACGCCAAAGAGCTTAAGCCAGATGCCTGTTCGTGGATGGAATATAAGTTTAATGTTATAACTATTACTAGAAAACAACGGAATTTAATTTCAACAAACCATGTTTCTTTGAAATGGTCATACCATGTAAAGTTATGTCTTCACCGACAGCTTTATTATTTATTAGGTCGCGGCCTCGCGGTAATTAAATATTATAGAAGGGATGAAATGGCAACATTCTATTGCTTAAAGAAGGAAAAACAGTTTTAAAGAAATACTAAAATATGAAAAATGGAGGAGAAAAAGAGGTAAATGGGATCCACTTAAATTTTCCTTTCTTGCTTTCTTTGTTCTTTTCCCATTCTTCTCGTTTCTTTGGGTGTTTGGTACGATGAAAAATATTTTTGATGTTTTCCAAATATTTTTTAGTATTTGATTATAGAGTAGAAAATATATTTTAGAAAAATAATTTTTAATGTTATTCTCCTCACCTTTTGTTTCAAGTTTTCATGTTTTCTGTGCTCCCTCATCCCCACCCAAATGTCCAATATTTTCAGAATTTTATTTTCTCGAAGAATTTAATTATTCTTTAATAAACTAACATGCTTCTTTACTTTTTTTTTTACACAAAAATAATGTTAAAATTTTTGCGAAATAAAAGAAAATACTTGTTTTACATCATAAAAGAAATGAAAGAAAATATTTTTTTTATATCGTGAAAAGAAAATACTCATTTTGTTAAAATGAAAAACAATATTTTTCTACGTCACAAAAATACTGGAATGAAAGAGGTTTTTTTCACCAACCCACCTCACACCCCCTATCCCACGCCTTTCCACCCCATCCCTCTCTCCAAAAAGGTTTTTTTTTTTTTTTCAAATTTCAATGTTTTTTCCGTCACCACCCACCCTGCTACCCCTTCCCCAGGCAAGAAAATTATTTCTTTTTTACTTTTTTTTTGTAATTTCAAATTGCTATTTTTTTAAATTTTCTGCACCACCCACCCCACCCCGCCAAACCCCATCACTCCCCCTCCCCTTCCCCGGGAAAAAAATATTTTTTTATATATTTTCAATTTTAGTTTTTTCATCTGTCGATTTACAGGTTCGAAATTTTACAAGTTCAAAAGTTATGAGTTCGGAGGTTTATGTGTTTGGAAGTTATTTTCCTTAATTTGCGTACCAAACACCGGAAAATAAACAAGATTACTACTTGTTTTCCGAGAAAATATTTTTTTGAAAAATATTTTCCTTTATACCAAACACAACCTTAATATTGTGTCTCGGCATTTAAAAATAAGAAGTCAGTATGATATAAACATCCTAAGAGTAGGTATATACGATGTGTCTTTAATTTCTTGCTCAAGTACCAATCTAATTTCTACGCATCTTTAATTGTAACGAATGTCCCGAATGTCCCTCAGAGAATTATGTGTACAAAGAACTACATGTGTGTGTACGTGTGGTGGTAATAGATTAGCAAACACCAGGTTCAAAGTGTATTTTGGGTACTCTAAAGCATATATTCAATCTGATGATGAAATTATTGATACTCCTACTATATGATTTGGTAACATTTTACTGAAAACCAGGAGGAAAAAACAACAAATTCAGAAATGATTTTCTGAAATTTGTATACGGTCGAAATTGGAGAGCTCGATATCAAAGACTTGATCATACCCCGAGCTCGAGTTCAAGAAGCTCGAATTAAGAATCGAGCCTGACCGAGATGTGCGCACCTTGAGAAGCAAATTGGAGACTCGTCATGATCTCCCTCGAGGGAAGTACAATTTTGATGACACTCAAGAAAGGGCAGAAATTTCTCAAGAATACGTGGATCAGGGCATAAATTATGGTATAAGATTTGTACGAAATAGTACGAGTCCGTACTAGGTTGTTATACAGTTGTACCAATAGAATTCTTTACCATAATAGTAAATGTACCATATTAGAGTTTTCCCCTCCTGGATAAAGGGGACCCCAATCATGTGTAAAGTGTTAGAATATACTATAAGTCATGCGTATTGTTATAGTATTCTTTATGAATAATTATTTATTTACTTGTTTAAATTCAATAAAGTTTCATTTTAAATAGATCATGTGTTGGTTTGTGCGTCCATTGCTTACATAGTAGATGATTTAGTGTATAGAGTTTAGCTTATACACGGAAGATTAAATCATCGGTTCTTGTAAGACATAAAAGTTAATGTTCACAATCTAATGATGGAATTGGACAAATCATCGGAATGATTGTAGCACAAGATTAAATATAATTTATCTTGATTATGGGAATGGTTTAATTCCAACTTCATATGCTAGTACATTTTGTATGTATTGAACGGATCAAGTAGAGATGAGTATTTTATACTGACTTTATAAAATAATTTCTCTAATCCATTTAATGTACTTATACTCTTAATCCTGATATAATTATTATTAGTTGTGTATGTCACTTGTTGTTTTGATTTATTAAAAGGCGAGATTCTTTCGCGAGTCAATAAGCCTGGTAAATTGGATAACAATGATATACATTGGCGAAGTAATAATTAGTTGATGGAATCCATGTCTCGATTTTGAGATTGATGATACTCCTTTATGAAAGCTTATAAGTTTTCATGTGTAAACCCGGCCGGTGGATTTTGTATCCGACACATGAAATAAGTTAAGTGTAAGTCTAAAGGAAGTAATCAATAAATTAAATAGTCAGTAATTTAATTTGATTGATTAGTATCTGAATCTTAACATGGGGAGTTAAATAAGGTTTTATGGAAGAATTTCGAAATTGAACTAAGGAGTGCAATTACGAATTTTTAGTGAAATAATTCATAATTTATTATGATGGAAATTAGTTTCAGAATTTCGAAATTAATATCATAATAGGAAGCCTTGTTAATTAAATTCTGTGGCCCCTACTGTGCCTAAATAATAGAAAATAGTGGAAACTGTTACTTGGTGAGAAAGAAAACGTGGAAACCGCCCCTTAGTGGGAGAAGGAAACCTAACAGGTTTTGAAAACGGTTTTGACCTAAAAAACGCAGCTATATATATGGATATAAGGGCTGGACGTTTTTTTGAACATGATTCTGACTAAGGTTTCTACTAGAATTTTGCCCACCCAAAATTTTCTATTTTCGGTTATTGTTTGGGTAACACAGTAGAAGACTGTGGAAATCTGCTGGTGTGTTTTCAACTGAGAACGACATAGATTTGTTGTGTTTACGCTTCAAGAGGTAATCCTAAAATCTCCATACGTGCTAGTTGTTTAGATTACACGTGAATAAGATTCTGTTATTGCTTCCGCTGTGGTATATATTCCTACATAAAGATCATCTCATTCTCTGCAAAAAGGAACATTCTACCTTGCTTTCCTCATTTACTGTGCTCCACAACTGTTCTTCAGCTTTATTGCTATTATTTTATTGTTCATACTTATTTGCTCTAGACCCACCTTGAGGCCCCTGAGATTATCGAGCTCGAGGTCCCCATTGCTTTGGTAATATTGGTTTAGTTCATCAATTCTTTTTACTTACACTTAGTATTACTTGCTTATTTGATAGTATTGGAATAAATCACATATCTTTAAAACCACAAATCATATTTAATTATTACTCTTAATTTTTAGGGTAAACAGTTTGGCTGTATTAGTGATTATTTTAGTGCTAGTTTTTCTGATAACACACGTTATTATTCACACTTTTTCTTGTCAAAAATTCTTTGATTTCAGGCTAAGATATGTCTAACTCAACAAACGCACCCATGCATGAAAACGACGGTCTCGGATCCCATGGAGAAAACAATGCAGTAGCTTCAAGGACCGGTGTGCCACCGCTAAACCCTGGGGTAGCACCAGCGCCTAACCCCGTCGATGTTGGTTCACACATTACCTTGAACGTCGATTTGGTCACGGATGTCGAATGAAGTGTACGCGGAGGGGATCAACCTGACGCTCAAAGGACACAGGCTCAAGGAGAAAGAGAAGTGAGTCCACAAGTGATTTTTGAGATGTTGCAAGCACAACAAGTTGTTATCGCCCAGTTACAAAGTCAGCAAAAGACTCTGAGCGTGGCTGGGCCAGAAACTGCTCATCGTGTTAAGACAACCCACCTCACACCCCCACACCCACCCACCCAACCCTATCCCACGCCTTTCCACCCCATCCCACTGCACATACCAATTACCTCCATGTTGGATGTAGTAGTAAGAAATATCAGCCATTAGTGTTGAAATATATATATATATATATATTTCTTGGAGAAGCTCCAAATGTAATTGGAGTATATATAAAATGTTTTTTCATTCTTTTTCTCCAGATGAAACTCCTTATACAAGAAAAGATGCATACAAGAACAATCTTGTGTCAACATAGGTACACAAGATATGCATGTCTCAAGGACAAGAAATAAGCAAAATGGTATGGAGAAATTAAGCTCTTGATCGATAAAAATGATAGAATTCAAAGAATGAAAAATGAATATCTTTCAAGTAACAAAAAACAATTATTCTTTGAGCTAAGTTTGCAGATCTAAAGCTTGAATCATTTCCATACGTAACTCAAATTAATTTGCCATAATGAACTGAGAGAAAAACATTTTTCACACACTGCAAAATATAATGCATGGAAGAATTAAAGTGAAACTATATAAAGGAATTTTTCATTATTTTTTCTTACTAAATATTCCTCTTTTTTATGCTATGTAAAATACCAACATAAACAGACCTGATTGGCTTCAATGGAAAATATTGCTATTTTCCGGCGACTTCAAAACCTTTCGGAAAGCTCTCACAAATTCCAATAATTAAGACTTTGTTATAGTCTTGGAATTACAACACTAGTAATACTCAGAAAAAAAACCCTAATATTTATATGCCATTCTTTCTTTGTATATGCCTACCCTATGTTTTAACTATCACTTAAAATTAAAGTGAAGAAATAGCTGGCCAAGAAAATGACATTGAAATGGCTTTTTTCCAGATATAAACCAGACGTGGTGTTGTGGTTTTGGTTTATTGCAGACCAAAATTTCACCAAAAATTGCAAAGCGTGTTACTTGGTTTCAACTTTACTAATATACCCCTTTTTCTTTTTAATTTACATCTTCTAATTAGTTTCTTTTTTTAATTAAACAAACAACACTCAGCTGATTCAAATTAAATATCGTAGAGTAATTTACCTGATATATATATTGGTATTAGAAACTTTCTGCTGGTAGCTAGAAAAATCGAGAACTACAAGTATTCTTTATTTTTATTTTAATTCTGCATAATGTATTAATGTTGGTCTGAATTTAATTTAATTTAATGAAAATTATAATAAGTGAAAATTCATATAACCGACTATAACTTATAATTCGAGACTGCAACATAATTATTTGCTCTTGTTGTAATTTAACCTAGTGGTATAAAAAACTTATACTATAGAAGTGAAAATTAGGGTTTTTCTTGAGCTCCATGTACAAGTCTGCAAGTCTATGCTTAAGACAGCATGAAGCATTCTCTCTTACAACATCATTTTGGGAGGAATTAGTTTTGTTTTGTACAAAAATCCCACATTTTTTATATATATTCTTTCGTGAGTTTTAGGGAGAATCATAGTTTAGTGCGCTTTCCCAATCAAATGGTTGACATATAAACGAAAAATAAAATATTGAATAAATAATAATAAACATAGGGCATATTTGATTTCATAGTTGTCCTTATTAATCACAAAATTTTGTCAAACTAAATATATGAATAAATATAACTTTTATGATAGGGGCAAAATGAGCAATTTAATAGTCCCTCTCAATTTATGTGATACTTTTATTTTTAGTTACTTTTGAATATTTACAAATAATATACTTTTAGGCTTTCTTATCCTAAAATAATTTATTGCCACACAAATATTTATAGCTTGTTTAGATCACAAATTATAAAAAAGAAATTCTTAAACTTTATGCCCAATCAAACTGCAAATAAATTGGAATGGAAGGAGTATACCTCTTACTAAACTGATGTATCTACTGTGAAATTTTTTCACTATCTAATCTAAATTTACTCTCCCTTTTACAGTAAAAATATTTACGCAATTTAATTCTCGCGAATGTACACCTTGGTTTCTTTTTTATCGTAAGAAAACTTCCTATGTAATAAACTAATCTTTAACAAAACAAAGTTAGGGTTCAACTTTCCTTAACTATTCTTTGTTCCCCATTCTAAGAATTCTCATTCCCACTTTTATCAAAATTCAACAAGATATATATTGCCCTCAAATGATTTTTATAGTTCATCGTCCCTCGATTTGGTTTTTTTGTTTCTCACTCGGTGTTCGGTACCCACATTGGGGTCCGACTAAATCCGGATTCGCGCCGGGAAGTCCCACATTGGGGGTAAAGCGCTCCCTACAAAGGCGACTCTAAACTCAGGGGTTCGAACTCGAGACCGATCTGGTTAAGGATGAAGGAGTACTTACCACTCCACCAAAACCCTTGTTGGTTCCCTCGATTTGTTTAACGAGAAAGACTTATCTAATTGACGAACTAATTAACAACACACACAAAAAAAAAAAAGGACGTCACTTCTCTCAAAAATAAAAATTAAAAATAAAATGTTAAAGCTAGCCGATTAATTCATAAGTTATACTACAGACAAATAACAACAATAACAAACCCAGTAAGTTATACTACAGAATTGTGAAATATTTATTCAAAGAAGTGTATCTGCTGGTCAAATGAGAATGAAAAGATGTGTGCTTAGAACTTTGAAGTAAAGGTAAGTTTAAATGTTGAAAAAGATAAATACCAATATACACAGAAGGCAAAAGAAATTGAATTTAAATTTTATATACTATTTTAGAGCAAGCAATGGAGAGGAAGGCTTGAGGTGAGATAGACACGCTTCTTGCAACAAAAAAGGAAAGAAAAAAAAAAAGAGTGACTAATTGTTTTGTATGAAGCCTACGGAACTGAAAGAAAGATCTTTTCATGGATTTTCTCTCATTATTTCATTCTTTTGGTTTTCCACCCGCTGATTGGTACTCGCAACGGATTCAACTAATTCAGATTCGCGTTAGTTCCACATTTGAGGATAAAACACTCATTAATAAAGGCAATATCATACCCAGAGTTAAAACCCGAGACATCTGATTAAAGATGAAGGAGTATCACTCTACCACAACCCTTGTTGGTCATTTATTTCATTTCATTCTCTTCATTCTTAATTTCTTGGACTCTCACCACGTTTTAGGACGTTGAACAAAAATAAAATAAAGAGAAATAACATCATATTGAGCATGTTTCTATCTTGTCCATACCTCATTCCTCATATTTTTTTAACCAAAGAAAAAAAAGATGAAAATTAATAATTTGTACCAAATTAAACTTTACTAAATTTATAATAAAAATGAGAATACTTATATGCATTTACCTTTCTTCTTATTCAAATTAAAGATAATATTATTAATGCTAATAATATACACACATTGCACATAGTAAAAAGGACAAGTCTAGTGAATTTAGCCCCTTTGTTATAAGTTTTGTACAAAAACATTAAAGACAAAGGGAGGGATCATAGAACAAAACATATTCATAGGCATCTAACAGGGTAATGCTTCTTTTTCCGTACATGTCCTTTTAGATAAAAAAAAAACAAAAAATAAAAATAAAAAAACGTACTTAATAATAGTAATATTTGTTTCAAATTAATAGAGAGGTAAACCAATTGGATGATCAAAACATGATCTATTTTCTGATTTTTGTATCCAATTTTAATTTATAACAAACTTTCCAAATATTGCTTTTATTATTTTTTGTAAATTCTGATGCATTTTTAACATATATTTTATTCGAGAGCTTCCAAAACTTGCATACTTACAAGGTTTTAATTTACATTATCCTCTTCTCTTTTTTTTTTTTTTTCATTATCGATATTCGCAAGTCCACTTTTATAACCCAAATGAAGAATGTTGATCTTTCTAATTTTCATAGAAAATTGAACATATCAAACGCGCAGACAGATCATTAGTACGTTAATTATATGCATCATTTATTCTGTTATTGATATTTATAAATTGTAAATTTAAAATATAAATTATTCAATGCTAAAATATAAATTGGGAAACTGAATAATATGACCTCATCCAACTTAATTAGGTCTTTCTTAAATATATATGATGAGTATAGTATCATAAATTTTTGCTGTTATTCAAATAATAGGATGGATTACGTGAGTATAAATTTCTCAAACAAATTAAAACGTTACTCACACCCAATCTAAATATAACCTATAGCTAGATTCAATTCACGTGCCATTTTTGGCTCGACTTAATTTGGACGCATGGTTATTAGTCTAAGTGGGAGATTGTTAGAATATACTATAAGCCATGCGTATTGTTATAGTATTCTTTATGAACAATTATTTATTTACTTGTTTAAATTCAATAAAGTTTCATTTTAAATAGATCATGTGTTGGTTTGTGCGTCCATTGCTTACATAGTAGATGATTTAGTGTATAGAGTTTAGCTTATACACGGAAGATTAAATCATCGGTTCTTGTAAGACATAAAAGTTAATGTTCACAATCTAATGATGGAATTGGACAAATCATCGGAATGATTGTAGCACAAGATTAAATATAATTTATCTTGATTATGGGAATGGTTTAATTCCAACTTCTTGTGCTAGTACATTTTGTATGTATTGAACGGATCAAGTAGAGATGAGTATTTTATACTGACTTTATAAAATAATTTCTCTAGTCCATTTAATGTACTTATACTCTTAATCCTGATATAATTATTATTAGCTGTGTATGTCACTTGTTGTTTTGATTTATTAAAAGGCGAGATTCTTTCGCGAGTCAATAAGCCTGGTAAATTGGATAACAATGATATACATTGGCGAAGTAATAATTAGTTGATGGAATCCATGTCTCAATTTTGAGATTGATGATACTCCTTTATGAAAGCTTATAAGTTTTCATGTGTAAACCCGGCCGGTGGATTTTGTATCCAACACATGAAATAAGTTAAGTGTAAGTCTAAAGGAAGTAATCAATAAATTAAATAGTCAGTAATTTAATTTGATTGATTAGTATCTGAATCTTAACATGAGGAGTTAAATAAGGTTTTATGGAAGAATTTCGAAATTGAACTAAGGAGTGCAATTACGAATTTTTAGTGGAATAATTCGTAATTTATTATGATGGAAATTAGTTTCAGAATTTCGAAATTAATATCATAATAGGAAGCCTTGTTAATTAAATTTTGTGGTCCCTACTGTGCCTAAATAATAGAAAATAGTGGAAACTGTTACTTAGTGGGAAAGAAAACGTGGAAACCGTCTCTTAGTGGGAGAAGGAAACCTAACAGGTTTTGAAAACGGTTTTGACCTAAAAACGCAGCTATATATATGGATATAAGGGCTGGACGTTTTTACATGATTCTGACTGCGGTTTCTACTAGAATTTTGCCCACCCAAAATTCTCTTTTTTCGGTTATTGTTTGGGTAACACAGTAGAAGACTGTGGAAATCTGCTAGTGTGTTTTCAACTGAGGAACTGGAGAACGACCTAGATTTGTTGTGTTTACGCTTCAAGAGGTAATCCTAAAATCTCCATACGTGCTAGTTGTTTAGATTACATGTGAATAAGATTCTGTTATTGCTTCCGCTGTGGTATATATTCCATCAATTGGTATCAGAGCTTACTCACGTCTAATTAAATAATTAGGATAAACCATAAGGATTAATATCATGTTCTATATGCAAGTTTTGAATTACATGCAAAGTTTGTTTTTCTGAAAACCTGCACTGTTTTTTTTGGTGTGATTATCTGTTATGGGTTGTGTTGATTATTCTGAAAACTTGATGTATCCTTTTAATATTGGTGATGTTGAGTTAGAATAATCTGAAAATTGAATTTTATCATGTAAAACGGAAAAACACGTTTTGCTGAATTAGGGCAGAAAATCGGAGGTCAAAAAGTTGACGGACTCCGATTGACCTGAAACTTGGCAGGTCCATGCGAAACGGCCCAGTGAGCAATACTCATGGATTTTATGCATGATTGAAATCGTTTTTGGGGCGTTCGGGGTCGTTTAGATGGTGTTTTTGCTGTTTTTCTAAAATTCTGAAATTTTTTTTAGTTGTTTTTAATTCCAGAAATTGTGGGGATCAATTCCCTTGGTCCCCGGGCTTAAAAAATCAGTGATATAATGTTTTTACACGTTGACGTAGGTCTTCTTCCATATCGGATAAAAATATTATGAATAATCACTATGTTATACTAGTCATTGATTATTTATATTTACTCTCCATCTGAGTATGCATGTTGGTTCAATGGGACTAATATATGTTGAATGTTGATATTCACTTGGCTTAAATTAACAGTTTACTCTCCATCTGAGTATGACATGTTTAAGTTTATGGAGTGAAAATCTGTCATTATATATGTATATTGCAAGAATAGCTTCTTTCCCATCGAAATTTGTTGTTCAAGGTGCATAGATTGTATATATATAATGTGTTTTGAATTTTAATGTTCATAATACAAACTGATTTGATCTATTTAAATATTTAATGTCTCCCAGATTAACAATGACTGCTTTTAATCCCCTTACTGCCATTCTTACCCAAAACAAACTTGAGGGTCCAAATTATGTTGATTGGAAACGAAATTTGGATATTGTTCTAATTGCTGAAGAGTACAAATTTGTGCTCGATGAGGTGTGTCCAGAAAAACCTGGAGATGATGCCACAGATGATGAACAGAAGGCTTACCAGAAATGGATTAAGGCTGATGAGATGGCGCGGTGTTACATTTTGGCATCCATGTCGAATGTTCTGCAACATCAGCATCAGTCGATGGAGTCTGCTTATGACATTCTGGAAAATCTCAAAGAAATGTTCGGAGATCAGAATCGTGCGGCTAAGCAGACTGCCATGAAAGCCCTTCTGAATACCAAAATGGTTGAAGGTTCATCGGTCAGGGACCATGTTCTGAAGATGATGAGTCTTCTGAATGAACTGGAGGTCCTTGGAGCTAACATTGATAAGGACACGCAGGTTGAAATGATCCTGCAGACTTTGCCTGACAGTTTTCAGCAATTTCGCCTGAATTATAACATGAACAAAATGGATTTGTCCCTTGCGAAATTGTTGAATGAGCTGCAGTCGGCAGAGACTATTATCAAGTCCCAAGCTCCTCCCGTGGCATTGAATTTTGAGGCAGGTTCTTCTTCTAAGCCGAGAGGCGGGCAGAAAAAGAAAAAGGCTCAAAAACCCTCTGTTGGTGGCGCGACTGCTGGTGTGAAAAAGGCTAAGGGCAAGTGTTATCACTGCAAGCAGCCCGGGCATCATAAGAAGCAGTGTCCAACTTATCTGGCCAAGCTGAAAAATAAACCAGGTGATTTACATCTACTTGTCGTTGAAACATTTTTAGCGGCTGTTTCTACCATGTCATGGTGTGTAGATTCGGGAGCCACTAATCATATCTGCACTTATTTGCAGGGGTTTCAGGTAACGCGGCGGCTAAGTAAAGGAGAAATCAATGTTTATCAAGCAGACGGTTCAGCAGCCCCAGCTTTAGCATTAGGAAATATTAGTATTTCGTTTGGTAGTGGTAGAGTTTTAGCTTTAAAAGACACATTATATGTACCTTCCGTTAGAAGGAATTTAATTTCGGTTTCTAGCGCTATGAGAGATGGTTATGATTTTAATTGTCATGACGTTGATAAATGTGTTATTACTCATAATAAGCGTTATCTCTCTTCGGCTACATTGATTAATGGTCTTTTTGTTGTTGACTCTATTCCTAAACCGTTACCACCTAAAGAACTGAATAATGTTGATTTACCAAGCAAGAGAAAACGTTCTTCTGAATTGAGTGAAACATATTTATGGCACTTGCGTTTGGGTCATATAAATCTGAACAGAATTTCCAGGTTGGTCAAGGATGGACCTTTAAGTTCATTGAAAGTGGAGGCACTACCAACTTGTGAATCTTGTTTAGAAGGGAAAATGACAAAACGAAATTTCCCCTCAAAAGGAAATCGGGCAAGTGATAAATTAGAATTAATTCATTCTGATTTGTGTGGTCCAATGAATGTCCAAGCAAGAGGTGGTTTTGAGTATTTTGTGACTTTCACAGATGATTACTCAAAATATGGATATATTTATTTGTTGCGTCGAAAGTCTGAATGTTTTGAAAAGTTCAAAGAATTCAAGACTGAGACTGAAAAGCGACATAATAAACATATCAAGACACTACGATCTGATCGTGGTGGGGAGTACCTCTCTACAGACTTTATTGGTTATTTATCAGAATGTGGAATTACATCTCAATTATCTGCACCTGGAACTCCACAACAAAATGGTGTAGCTGAAAGAAGAAATAGGACTCTTATGGAAATGGTTAGATCAATGATGAGTTATTCCGATTTGCCTTCGTCTTTTTGGGGACATGCCTTAGAAACGGCGAATTATGTTCTGAACTTAGTTCCTTCAAAGTCAGTACCCTTGACCCCTACAGAATTGTGGACTGGGCGCAAGCCTAGTCTGCGGCATATTCGAGTTTGGGGTTGTCCGGCACATGTGCTAAAGGGGAAAACGGATAAATTGGAGGCAAGAACGGATGTATGCGTGTTTATAGGTTATCCAAAAGGGACGAAAGGTGGTTTATTCTATTGTCCTAAAGAGAAAAAGGTAATTGTTAGCACAAATGCCAAGTTTCTAGAAGAGGACTATTTGATGAACCATGTTCCTAGAAGTAAACTCGTTTTACAGGAACTCAGCAAAGGAATGGAAACTCAGTCATCTGAAAATCAAAACGACCATATCCAAACCCCGGAAGTCGATTTTGACATACCATTGCACTTTAGTAGTGGGAGAAATGTCAATAGACTTAATGTACCACAAGAACAAGTGCCCGCAGTCATACTACCACAAAGTAGTGGGAGTCATGTTGAGCAGACTGCACAACAGGAAGAAGTCGTTGATATCCCTGTGGATAGCATGGAGACTCAGGTTCCTGATGATGTTGTGGTTCAACCACAAAATCAACGTGATGTAGTTGCAACTGATGTAGTGCGTAGTCGTAGTGGGAGAGAAATAAGACAGCCAGTTCGTTACACGCTCTTGGGAGAATCATATGATAGGATCCCTGAGGAGCCTACCTCCGAACCTGTCAATTACGACCAAGCACTACATGATAAGGATGCCGATAAGTGGGTTGCTGCTATGAAATCAGAGATGGAGTCTATGTACTCTAATCAGGTTTGGGATCTTGTAGAACCAACTGATGGGGTTAAACCCATTGGATGCAAATGGATCTATAAGAAAAAGAGAGGTGTAGACGGAAAAGTACAAACTTTTAAAGCAAGGCTTGTAGCGAAAGGGTTTACTCAGAAAGAAGGGATTGACTATGAGGAAACCTTCTCGCCGGTAGCCATGCTTAAGTCTATAAGGATTCTCTTATCCATTGCTGCTCATTATGATTATGAGATTTGGCAAATGGATGTCAAGACAGCTTTCCTTAATGGAAGTCTTGATGAGTGCATCTATATGATGCAACCAGACGGTTTTATGGAAAGTGGCAAAGAGCACATGTTGTGTAAGCTTAAAAGGTCCATTTATGGACTAAAACAGGCATCTAGGGCATGGAACACTTGTTTTGATAAGGCGATTAAAACTTTTGGTTTTGATCAGTGTCTTAACGAATCTTGTGTATACAAAAAGTGGGATGGGGACAAAGTGGCATTTTTGATCTTATATGTAGATGACATACTGCTCATAGGAAATAATGTGGGCATGTTGAATTCAGTTAAGCAGTGGTTGTCCACACATTTTGATATGAAAGATTTGGGAGAAGCGGCTCATATCCTTGGGATCAAACTCTTGCGAGATCGCAAGAAAAGGATATTAGGCTTGTCCCAAGGTCTTTATATTGATACAATACTCTCCAGGTTTAGCATGCATGATTCCAAGAAAGGATTCCTTCCTTTCAGACATGGAATTTCTCTATCTAAAGATCAGTCTCCTAAGACTGATGAAGAGATAGAAAAGATGAAGGCGGTCCCTTATGCATCAGCTGTGGGGAGCCTCATGTATGCTATGTTATGCACTAGGCCTGATATCTGCTTTGCCGTTGGCGTTGTTAGCAGATTTCAGTCTAATCCTGGGAAAGAGCATTGGACGGCGGTTAAACATATAATCAAGTACCTGAAAAGGACTAGGGATTACATGCTGATCTACCAATCGGATGACCTGGTACCTATTGGGTATACTGATTCGGATTTCCAATCAGACAGAGATTCTAGAAAGTCTACCTCAGGTAATGTGTTTACTCTTGGAGGTGGAGCCATAAGTTGGAGGAGTATCAAGCAAACTTGTGTTGCTGATTCCACCATGGAAGCCGAATATGTGGCAGCCTCTGAGGCAGCCAAAGAGGCAGTTTGGCTCGGTAACTTCCTGAGAGAGTTGGGTGTGGTTCCTTCGATTCAAGCACCAATTACGCTTTACTGTGATAATAGTGGTGCGGTTGCAAATTCAAAGGAGCCACGAAGCCATAAGAGGGCAAAGCACATTGAGCGTAAATATCATTTAATTCGTGATATAGTGCAGAGAGGGGATGTAGTGGTCACCAAGATTGCGTCAGAGAACAACTTGGCAGATCCGTTTACTAAGAGCTTACCACAGAAGACTTTTGATAAGCATGTAGAAGGAATGGGTGTCAAAATTGTAGACGCATGGTTATTAGTCTAAGTGGGAGATTGTTAGAATATACTATAAGCCATGCGTATTGTTATAGTATTCTTTATGAACAATTATTTATTTACTTGTTTAAATTCAATAAAGTTTCATTTTAAATAGATCATGTGTTGGTTTGTGCGTCCATTGCTTACATAGTAGATGATTTAGTGTATAGAGTTTAGCTTATACACGGAAGATTAAATCATCGGTTCTTGTAAGACATAAAAGTTAATGTTCACAATCTAATGATGGAATTGGACAAATCATCGGAATGATTGTAGCACAAGATTAAATATAATTTATCTTGATTATGGGAATGGTTTAATTCCAACTTCTTGTGCTAGTACATTTTGTATGTATTGAACGGATCAAGTAGAGATGAGTATTTTATACTGACTTTATAAAATAATTTCTCTAGTCCATTTAATGTACTTATACTCTTAATCCTGATATAATTATTATTAGCTGTGTATGTCACTTGTTGTTTTGATTTATTAAAAGGCGAGATTCTTTCGCGAGTCAATAAGCCTGGTAAATTGGATAACAATGATATACATTGGCGAAGTAATAATTAGTTGATGGAATCCATGTCTCAATTTTGAGATTGATGATACTCCTTTATGAAAGCTTATAAGTTTTCATGTGTAAACCCGGCCGGTGGATTTTGTATCCGACACATGAAATAAGTTAAGTGTAAGTCTAAAGGAAGTAATCAATAAATTAAATAGTCAGTAATTTAATTTGATTGATTAGTATCTGAATCTTAACATGGGGAGTTAAATAAGGTTTTATGGAAGAATTTCGAAATTGAACTAAGGAGTGCAATTACGAATTTTTAGTGGAATAATTCGTAATTTATTATGATGGAAATTAGTTTCAGAATTTCGAAATTAATATCATAATAGGAAGCCTTGTTAATTAAATTCTGTGGTCCCTACTGTGCCTAAATAATAGAAAATAGTGGAAACTGTTACTTAGTGGGAAAGAAAACGTGGACACCTTCCCTTAGTGGGAAAAGGAAACCTAACAGGTTTTGAAAACGGTTTTGACCTAAAAAATGCAGCTATATATATGGATATAAGGGCTGGACGTTTTTTACATGATTCTGACTGCGGTTTCTACTAGAATTTTGCCCACCCAAAATTCTCTATTTTCGGTTATTGTTTGGGTAACACAGTAGAAGACTGTGGAAATCTGCTAGTGTGTTTTCAACTAAGGAACTGGAGAACGACCTAGATTTGTTGTGTTTACGCTTCAAGAGGTAATCCTAAAATCTCCATCATCATAAGTTGTATCCATATTTTGCAAATCTGTGACCAACTTATTGAAACTGGTGATATGTTCATTCATCGTGGTACCAGGAACATAGGTGAAGTGAAACAGTCTCTTCTTCATGTACAATTTATTTTGACTGTTTTTCTTCAAAAATTTATCCTCCAGTGCTTTCCATAATTTACTTGCAGAAGTTTCCTTTGTGTATGGATATTTCTGCTCTCTAGCAAGGTAGGATCGAATGGTACCGCAAGCAACACGGTTGATAATTCTCCAATCTTCTTCTCCAATAACATCTGGTTTCTTTTCTTCAATGGCCAGATCTAGCCCTTGTTGAAAAAGGACATCTAGAACCTCGCCTTGCCACATCCCAAAATGTCCGGACCCGTCAAAAATTTCTACCGCAAATTTCGCATTTGACACAATTCTTGTCATAAGCGAAGATGCCAATGATGACGTATTGTTGACACTTGATGTAGATTCTTCTTGTTTATTGTCTCCCATATTTGACACAAATATTATTTAATAGCTGACGACACAAATCAAGATTATTTCCTTTCTGATGTAGAAGATCAGACTAAGCTGCAACTACAGAGCATACTCAGACAGAACCTTGACTCAGTTACCAAGATAAATCTTTTCTGATGTGGAAGATCAGACTATGCTGCAACCACAGAGCATACTTAGACAGTACCTTGGCTCTGATACCAATTGTTGCGGAAGCCAAATGTATATAGTGTGAATAAGTCACAACTACTATACCAAAAATTATGACAGCCACCAAATAATAAATAAGACAATAAAACAACAATAAAGGGAACACCAGAATTTACGAGGTTCGGCTAATTTTGCCTACTCCTCGGACACAACCAATATTTTATTTCACTCCAAAAATACAAGTGAAATAATACTAAAGAGAGAAGATACAAATGCCTTAAACAGATGAGAAGGCAAATGAGAGGTGTGTTTAAATCCTAAACATTAAGCCTTCTTTTATAGGGGGAAAATCCCCCCAACTTTTGTTTTCCCACCGATGTGGGACAAACATTTTGCCAATTTCAACAAATCTCCACCTTGGCAAAATTCCACATCTTCAATTTTCTCTCAATAACAAATTTTGGTTGTGTCTTCATCTTCAATCTTCAGTGTTCAACAATGTTGATCAAATCCAAACAATGTTGAAACTTGATCGCAGTCACCACCTTTGTCAGCATATCAGCAGGATTCTCCGTAGTATGAATTTTCTTCACTGTGACTCCACCTTCTTCTATGATTTCTCGTACGAAATGATACCGAACATCAATGTGCTTCGTCCTTGCATGATACACTTGGTTTTTCGCTAATTGAATAGCACTTTGACTATCACAAAAAATTGTGATACCTTTTTGTTCAACACCAAGCTCCTTTAGCAATCCTTGAAGCCAAATTGCCTCTTTCACAGCCTCTGTAATAGCCATGTACTCTGCCTCTGTTGTAGACAAAGCAACTGTTGACTGCAAAGTAGACTTCCAACTAACTGGTGCCTTTGCAAAAGTAAACACATAACCAGTAGTTGATCGTCGTTTGTCCAGATCACCCGCAAAATCTGAGTCACAATATCCAACTACAGACTGATTGTCTTCCTGCTCAAAAACTAACCCGACATCTACAGTATTATGAATATACCGTAGAATCCACTTCACAAGCTTGCCAATGCTCCTTCCCTGGATTGTGCATATATCTGCTAATAACTCCAACAGCTTGTGAAATGTCAGGCCTTGTGCAAACCATTGCATACATCAAGCTACCAACAACATTTGCGTATGGTACCTTTGACATATACTCTCGTTCAGCTTCATCCATTGGCGACATATTAGTACTTAGCTTAAAATGGGGAGCAAGTGGAGTACTAACTGGCTTAGTCTTGTCATCTATGCCAAAACGTTGTAGTACTCTTTTCAAATATTCTTTCTGAGATAAACAGAGTTTCTTTGAACGTCTATTCTCTTATTATCTCCATGCCAAGAATTTTCTTTGCCTCACCCAAATCCTTCATCTCGAACTCCTTCTTCAGTTGAATTTTCAACTTATCAATTTCTTCCGAATTCTTGGAAGCTATCAACATATCATCAACATATAGGAGAAGATATACAAAGGAACCATCTTTAAGCTTGTGCAAATACACACAATGATCGTATTTGCTTCTCTTGTACCCTTGCCGCAACATAAACTCGTCAAATCGCTTGTACCATTGTCTAGAAGATTGTTTCAATCCGTACAACGATTTTTCAAGTTTGCACACCACATTTTCTTTTCCAGCAACTTTGAATCCTTCTGGCTGAGTCATGTAGATTTCCTCCTCCAAGTTTCCATGTAAAAATGCAGTTTTTACATCCATCTGAACTAGTTCCAAATCCAATTGTGCTACCAAAGCCAACATAATTCTAATGGAGGAATGTTTTACAACTGGAGAAAATACTTCATTGTAATCAATTCCCTCCTTTTGAGCATATCCTTTGGCCACCAATCTTGCTTTGTAGCGAACATCTACTTGGTTAGGAAATCCTTCCTTCTTTGCAAATACCCATTTGCACCCAATTGCTTTCTTTCCCTTCGGGAGATTGGCCAATCTCCATGTATGATTCTGATGAAGGGACTGTATTTCATCATTCATGGCAATCCTCCACTTATCTTCTTCTGAACTTTGGACTGCGTCTTTATAAGTGGTAGGAACATCATCAGCTACAATTGAGGTTGCACAAGCAACTGTCTCTATGAGACGAACAGGTTTCGTTATTGTTCTTTTTGGCCTGCTGGTTGCTATTGATTCAAGTTGTTGTTGAGGTTCCTGAGTTGGAATCTCCTCTACTGGCTCTCCTTCCAGAGGGTAATCTTCATTTGTTTCCTCCTCTGCTTCTTGTGTAGGAAAAATAAATTTTCCCTCAAACTCCACCTGCTTAGAAGCACCTTTATTTTGTTTGGTATCTTCTGTTACCTTATTTACCATAGCAGATTCATCAAAGGTAACATCCCTGCTGAATATTACTTTCTTTGTCATAGGACACCATAAGCGATATCCTTTGACTCCAGAAGTAATTCCCATAAAAATAGCCTTCTTTGCCCTTGGATCCAATTTTGACTCCGTCACATGATAATATGCAGTTGAGCCAAACACGTGCAAAGAGTTATAATCTACAGCAGGTTTTCCATACCATTTTTCAAATGGTGTCTTGCCATCAATAGCAGCAGATGGTAGACGATTAATGAGGTGGCATGCATATGTAATTGCCTCAGCCCAAAATTCTTTGCCCAAGCCAGCATTGGACAACATACACCGTACCTTCTCCAGCAAGGTCCGGTTCATACGTTCTGCCACTCCATTCTGTTGTGGTGTATGTCTAACAGTGAAGTGTCGGATGATGCCATCATTTTCACAGACCTTATTGAAATGATCATTTTTGTATTCACCTCCATTGTCTGTGCGAATACACTTGATCCTCCTGCCTGTTTGATTTTCCACCATCGTCTTCCATTTGAGAAAAATTCCTAGCACTTCATCTTTGTTTTTCATTGTATACACCCACACTCTTCGAGAAAAATCATCAACAAAGGTTACAAAATAGTGCTTCCCACCCAATGAAGGTGTTTTGGAAGGACCCCAAACATCAGAGTGTACATAATCCAAAATGCCTTTAGTATTATGGATCGCTGTACCAAATTTAACCCTTGTCTGTTTCCCTTTGACACAATGCTCACAAAACTCCAAGTTGCAAGCCTTGACTCCTTTTAACAATCCTTGATCTGATAGAGTTTTCAAGGATTTTCCTCCAGCATGTCCCAAGCGCATGTGCCATAGCTTGGTTGCTTCTGCCTCTTTGTCGTCACTGGATGTCACTGTCGCTGTCCCAATAACTGTACTGCCACGATAGCGGTACATATTATTATTCTTCCGATTAGCCTTCATTACCACTAGTGCACCGAAGCATACTCTCATCACTCCATTTTCTGCAATGATTTTGAACCCTTTTGATTCTAGGGCTCCCACAGAGATGAGATTCTTCTTCAAATCCGGTACATATCGAACATCTGTTAATGTTCTGATCATTCCATCATGGTTCCTTAATCGTATTGAACCAATGCCATATGAGGTAAGAGGGTTGTTATCCGCTGTGTGGACGACTCCATATTCTCCTTCTTGAAATTCCACGAACCAGTCCCTGTTGGGACACATATGATAGCTACAAGCCGAGTCCATCAACCATATGTCTGATGATGTTGATGACTCTGTTGTAACTAATGAGAAGTCTGAATCATCACAATCAGCTACATTTGAATCCATAATGGCCTTTCCATTGTTATGTTTGGCCTTATTCTTCAACTTCGGACAGTCTTTCTTCCAGTGCCCTTTTTCTCGACAAAAAGCACATTCATCTTTGCTGGGTCTGGATCTTGACTTGGATCTTCCCTTCTTTGTCCTCATTTGATTTTGAGGACGACCCCTCACAAATAGTGCTTCTCCTTCTCCGCCCTTCTGTTTTTCTCGCTTTCTTTGTTCATAGCTGTACAAAGCCGAACAAACTTCTCTGAGAGAAACTTCGTCATTTCCATGGAGTAGAGTAGTTTCAAGGTGCTCGTACTCATCAGGAAGTGACGCCAACAACATCAAGGCCAAGTCACCATCATCATAAGTTGTATCCATATTTTGCAAATCTGTGACCAACTTATTGAAACTGGTGATATGTTCATTCATCGTGGTACCAGGAACATAGGTGAAGTGAAACAGTCTCTTCTTCATGTACAATTTATTTTGACTGTTTTTCTTCAAAAATTTATCCTCCAGTGCTTTCCATAATTTACTTGCAGAAGTTTCCTTTGTGTATGGATATTTCTGCTCTCTAGCAAGGTAGGATCGAATGGTACCGCAAGCAACACGGTTGATAATTCTCCAATCTTCTTCTCCAATAACATCTGGTTTCTTTTCTTCAATGGCCAGATCTAGCCCTTGTTGAAAAAGGACATCTAGAACCTCGCCTTGCCACATCCCAAAATGTCCGGACCCGTCAAATATTTCTACCGCAAATTTCGCATTTGACACAATTCTTGTCATAAGCGAAGATGCCAATGATGACGTATTGTTGACACTTGATGTAGATTCTTCTTGTTTATTGTCTCCCATCTTTGACACAAATATTATTTAATAGCTGACGACACAAATCAAGATTATTTCCTTTCTGGTGTGGAAGATCAGACTAAGCTGCAACCACAGAGCATACTCAGACAGAACCTTGACTCAGTTACCAAGATAAATCTTTTCTGATGTGGAAGATCAGACTATGCTGCAACCACAGAGCATACTTAGACAGTACCTTGGCTCTGATACCAATTGTTGCGGAAGCCAAATGTATATAGTGTGAATAAGTCACAACTACTATACCAAAAATTATGACAGCCACCAAATAATAAATAAGACAATAAAACAACAATAAAGGGAACACCAGAATTTACGAGGTTCGGCTAATTTTGCCTACTCCTCGGACACAACCAATATTTTATTTCACTCCAAAAATACAAGTGAAATAATACTAAAGAGAGAAGATACAAATGCCTTAAACAGATGAGAAGGCAAATGAGAGGTGTGTTTAAATCCTAAACATTAAGCCTTCTTTTATAGGGGGAAAATCCCCCCAACTTTTGTTTTCCCACCGATGTGGGACAAACATTTTGCCAATTTCAACAAATCTCCACCTTGGCAAAATTCCACATCTTCAATTTTCTCTCAATAACAAATTTTGGTTGTGTCTTCATCTTCAATCTTCAGTGTTCAACAATGTTGATCAAATCCAAACAATGTTGAAACTTATTTACAAATCACAGGATTGTCATACAGTGATATTAAATTAGTTTATCTGTGATGATGGCAATAATTACGTATTTTAGTCGATTATTTCACTCTAATTTATTGCACTTTAGTTGAGTTTGCGCTTTAATCGCTAGTATTTTGCACTAATTATGTGTTTTATGCCTTGTATGTGTGATTCCGAGCTATATAGATGTTATGGAATAAATTTAAGTGGTTTTGAGCTTTGAAGTCTGAGTAAGAGCTCAAGGAATTAAGCCGGGATCGCGTTCGGGGATCAACGGATGATAAAACAACAAAACGAAAACTCGAAGAGGCATATTGCGCACTGTCTAGTAAAATAGACATAACTTTTTACGCAGAACCGTATTTGGGCTCCATAATATATGGTTGGAAAGCTAACTCAAGGGGGTACGATTTTCATGTTTTATATTTTTCAATATACCAAACTGAACAGGATTAAATACCGCAGTTTTACCACGACCACGACAGAACCGCGGTGAGGGCTGCTCGCAGACAATTGAAGCAGCAGAGGCTATGTTTGACCGCAATTTGACTGCGACCGTGGTAGAACCGCGGCAGGAGGCGGAAATTTCAGGGACTAAAGTGCAAAACACGGGATTTTAAGCCCTAAACCCTATATTAAACTAAGGAAGTCGGCCAAGAAAGGTATTAGACATATTTTTGACATAGATTTGACCTAAGGAGGCAAAGACACAATAGGAGCAAGGCTTGGGAATTCTTCTACAAGTTTTCCCTTCCTCTTCCTATTTTTCATTGTTGGTTATGACTTTTAGTATCGTAGTTTTACATACTATTATGAATAGCTAATTTGTTATCTAGAGTTTTGATAGAACCTTTTGTAGGATAATTTCTTGTTATGTTTTTATATAATTGAGCCGTAGTATAATCTCTATTAGTTCAACTACGTTCTTATTGTAGTTAATTGAAGAGCTCTCAATTAGCTGTGCCTATTTAGTATGCATAACTTGGGAGAGAGTGCATATTTAGGTAATTGTTGAACAACACCACTCCTAGAGTATATGAGGGATCAATAACCGAGGGTTTAAAGGCGGGATTAGGGATAACGAAGCCTTGGGTGCGATCTGAAGTGAGCTGTATCAAAAGCCAGCTAGCGTAGCTCGGGAGAGTGCGTCTAGTAAATTGTCGTGATTACTCGGGAGAGATTTACGGTAATAAGAGTGCTCATGATCGGTAGAGAATACTTAGGCGAAATTATAGAAGACATAGCGGGAAGAATTTCGACAATTGAGGAAATCATAACTCTAGACCTCCTTAATCTTGTCTCTAACTCTTAGTATCTTTAGTTGATAATTTATTATTTTAATTTGTTAATCAATTAGTTAAACACAAGAATCTAAATATCTATAAGTGAGGAACTGTTCAAGCTTATCTTCTTGGTGATAGTGAACAGTTGTAGCTAAGCCTTAGTTCTCTGTGGGATTCGACTCCGGACTTGTAAACCGGATTATATTTGCAACGACCGCATTGTCCTTTTTATAAGGCATAGTTGGGCGTGATCAAATTTTGGCGCCGTTGCCGGGGAACTAACGGTGTAGCTGTAGGTGTACATATTGCTAGGTTTCAAGTTTGAACTTTTATTTTTATTTTTTTTTGTATTTGATATTTTTTTTGTTTTACTTGTTGATTTAAAAAAAACATGGCATCATGGAATTATGAAAGTTTTGATGTTGGTAATTCTACTTTTAATCCTCCTTATGCTTATTGTGATGAAAACCACCCTTGGCTAAATTATCAAAGTATTCCCGAGAGCGAGTTATGTGCACCAACTCAATCTTATGTGTGGAATATGTGTGATATGTGTGGTGGTCAAGATGGTCACTTTCATGGTTGTGCTTATATTTCTTATCTTCCCTCAACCCCTTATTATGATGATTCTATATTTTCTTGTGAGGATAATAGGAATAAAGAACCTCGGGAAGCTGACCTAAAGAAGATCGAAGATATGTTAAAGTGTCTTATAGAACAACAAGGTAAAATACTGTTGCAGATAGAAAGGCAAGATGAAACTATTTACAACTTAGAGGCTCAAGTGAGTCAATTAGTTGAAGCTTTTAATGCTCAATATGTCAATATTATGGATAGTAGTCAGGAGCAGTTTGCATTAGAGACGGAAATTGAGGTGCCAATGGAGGGGTCCAAAGTAGAACCCCAACACTCTAACCATCTAGAATTTGAGGATGCCGATGTTGAAGAAATAATACTAGAGTCAACCAGGGACGTTGAAGATACAAATTTAGTTGACTCTAGTGTTTTGGGTGTTGAGGAGGTCGAAAATCTTGAAGTTCATGTATTGGAACGTGTTGGACCTCATTCCAAACACTTATCTACATTATGTTCAGACGGTGAAATGGGAATGGATCTTTACGAGCATAAAAAGGAGTCCAAGGAAGAGGTAGATGGGCCTTATATTTTCAAATTCTCAAGGTCGTCTAGGCAAGGTGACACTCCTCAGTCGAGAGCCAAAACGTGCATAAGACTCTATCTAATTTTTGGCTCGCAAGAATTTGTACCGCCCCAAGAGCATAATCATAAGCTTGAAGCAAAACTTGGGGTGCGATTCATAAGTTCGAAGTGGAGGCAGAAAGTGATTCACGTCGTGCCGCGACGTTAAATCAAGCGCTTGTTTGGAGGCAATCCAGTTTTACTGCTTTCTTTTATTTTTTGTATTAATTTTTTTTAATTGTATTATTGTAGTGTCAATTTTTTATTTTCTAGGAGCATGGAAAGCAAAGGTATTGGAAGGATGCAACAGCAAACCAAATGGTTGGAACTAAGTGTGAGGTACCCGCACAAAGGACCAAGCTTGGGAGAAGTCTGAGTACCCCATGAGCTGTTAATGCTTCGGCCTTTGGCCTACCAGGGAGTTTCTTTTACCCTCTTATTAGTATGGTGTGCATTGGGGACAATGCACAATTTTAAGTGTGGGGTGAGGAGATTGTCTGGGTGATTTTCTATGCTATTTTAGTTGTATTAGTTTAATTGAATAATATTTTTTTAAATAGAAAAGATTGGACTTTTCCCGACGATGGATCTATTAGACAATTTTCTTGAGGGATTTAAGTCTAAAGAAAAAGTACAAAAAGATTTTCTTTTGTTAGGTAGTGTAATAATTCCCCCTTGGTTTTTCTTTAAACCACGGTTCTTTTCCAAGGGTTTTATTTGAATTGGGTGTAGTTAGTTTTTTTTTTTGGGAGTAGGAGCCATTGTGTTGTGTTTTGAAGTGAAGCAATATCTCTTGACTTTGTTATGCCTTGAGAATAGTGAGTACTTTGGTTGTGACGCTTAGACTCAGTTTTTGACTCTTGTAGAAGTACCTTAAATTGTATGATCTTAACTTTGCTTAACTGCTTTGACTAGAGTGTCTTGATGATCCAATCTTGAGTGAGTCATGTGCCATGTGTGTGTAAGTATTTGTTATATTCTGTGCATTGCATTTGATGCCTAGAACTTGCCCCGTATGTTTGCAAAGCGAAATAGTAGTTTTATTCAGTCTTGGAAGTGATATAGGCGTTTCTTTGTTGAGCCAAATATGTATATTTTACCCACCTAATTGTTATATATCTTAGTTAACCCCTTTGAGCTTGTAATCTTGTTTCTTTGGCAACCACATTACAAGCCTTACCCATTTGTTTGAATTAACCATCTTTTGAACCTTTTCACCTCTCATGAGCACTTGAATTGTTATGAACTTTATAAAAGTTAAAGTGTGGGGTGGTTGGTTTGGCTTTTGAGTGGAACTAATGAAATAAGGAGAAAGGTGCACTATTTCTATAAAAAAAAATGTAAGAGCCACTTGAATTGAAAAAGAAAGAAAAGAAAAAAAAAGAGTTGTATTGTTGTGAAGAATATTTCTTGTGGCGGTGACTTTTGATGTAATTGTGCTTAAAGAAGTATGGAGTTAATATACATTGATATGAAGGTGGAGTTTTGGTTTGACATAAGTGGGGTTTTAAATATTAAAGTGTATGTATTAAAGTGCTTGGGGAGGTGTAGTCACTCTTATATCTAAATGTATCTTACCCGTCCCTCAGCCTACATTACAACCAAATAAAGTCCTAATTGATCCAAGATTGAATGATCTCGATTAGTGGAGTAGTACACTACGGGCAAGCTTATGGTGCATCTTTTGTGGCATATGAATGTTATTTCTGAGAGTGAGTGAATTCTTTCTATCTTGAGTTCCTAAGTGTTCTTAAATTTTATTGTGTGGAACTACTCACTTTTGTTGTGTGAGGGCACTTGATTCATGAAGGAAAGGTAATGTCAGTGACCTCTATATTAGAGTAAGTAGGTGAATTATGAATAATGCGCGGTACTTGAGAGTCAAATCTTGAGGTGAAGATGTTACACTTTTGTGCTTAGTCTATTTTAAATACTCTTGGTGCGATGAGTTAGGAGAATTGTTTAAAAAGGTTGTGTCTATAAAAAAAAGTATAGGTTGATAGCTCGAGGACGAACAATGGTTTAAGTGTGGGGTGTTGATGATAGGCAATAATTACGTATTTTAGTCGATTATTACACTCTAATTTATTGCACTTTAGTTGAGTTTGCGCTTTAATCGCTAGTATTTTGCACTAATTGTATGTTTTATGCCTTGTAGGTGTGATTCCGAGCTATATAGATGTTATGGAATACATTTAAGTGGTTTTGAGCGTTGAAGTCTGAGTAAGAGCTCAAGGAATTAAGTCGGGATCGCGTTCGGAGATCAACGGATGATAAAACAACAAAACGAAAACTCGAAGAGGCATATTGCGCACTGTCTAGTAAAATAGACATAACTTTTTACGCAGAACCGTATTTGGGCTCCATAATATATTGTTGGAAAGCTAACTCAAGGGCTACAACTTTCATGTTTTACGTTTTTCCATATTCCAAACGGAACAGGATGTAATACCGCGGTTTTACCACGACCGCGGCAGAACCGCGGTGAGGGCTGCTCGCAGACAATTGAAGCAGCAGAGGCCATGTTTGACCGCAGTTTGACCGCGACCGCGGTAGAACCGTGGAAGGAGGCGGAAATTTCAGGGACTAAAGTGCAAAACACGGGATTTTAAGCCCTAAACCCTATATTAAACCAAGGAAGTCGGCCAAGAAAGGTATTAGACATATTTTTGACATAGATTTGACCTAAGGAGGCAAAGACACAATAGGAGCAAGGCTTGGGAATTCTTCTACAAGTTTTTCCTTCCTCTTCCTATTTTTCATTGTTGGTTATGACTTTTAGTATCGTAGTTTTACATACTATTATGAATAGCTAATTTGTTATCTAGAGTTTTGATAGAACCTTTTGTAGGATAAATTCTTGTTATGTTTTTATATAATTGAGCCATAGTTTAATCTCTATTAGTTCAACTACGTTCTTATTGTAGTTAATTGAAGAGCTCTCAATTAGCTGTGCCTATTTAGTATGCATAACTTGGGAGAGAGTGCATATTTAGGTAATTGTTGAACAACACCACTCCTAGAGTATATGAGGGATCAATAACCGAGGGTTTAAAGGCGGGATTAGGGATAACGAAACCTTGGGTGCGATCTGAAGTGAGCTGTATCAAAAGCCAGCTAGCGTAGCTCGGGAGAGTGCATCTAGTAAATTGTCGTGATTACTCGGGAGAGATTTACGGTAATAAGAGTGCTCATGATCGGTAGAGAATACTTAGGCGAAATTATAGAAGACATAGCGGGAAGGATTCCGACAATTGGGGAAATCATAACTCTAGACCTCCTTAATCTTGTCTCTAACTCTTAGTATCTTTAGTTGTTAATTTATTATTTTAATTTGTTAATCAATTAGTTAAACACAAGAATCTAAATATCTATAAGTGAGGAACTGTTCAAGCTTATCTTCTTGGTGATAGTGAACAGCTGTAGCTAAGCCTTAGTTCTCTGTGGGATTCGACTCCGGACATGTAAACCGGATTATATTTGCAACGACCGCATTGTCCTTTTTATAAGGCATAGTTGGGCGTGATCATTCTGTCTTGTTAAATTATTTGTAAGTCATGATGGAATGACATTAGTACTATCTTTATTAACTATGTTATTTAATGGTTCACTAAAATATTGAAATCAAGAAGGTGTCTTTTTTAGATCTTTTACGTGTAAAAGATAGATTTTTTATGTGTAAAAATAAATCTCTCATGTGTCACTTATTCTAAATCCGTCAAAAATGGTATTGACAAACAGGTTGTCCTTACTCTATACACTCTTTTCCATCTCTTATGGACTAACATGACTTGGTATTATCTTTATTCTACTTATTTTGTCCAATTATTTCAATTCACGACAGATTTGGAAATTGGCAATTATAGAAATAATGGTATTAGCAACAAGTTGTATTTACTCTACTCTTTCATAATCTATGTGGCAGGGTAAATCTGCATAGTATTTGTATCCACCATCATTAAAAGACCAAGTTCGACATAAAGTGAGACCCAAAAAAATGCACAGCTTGTAGCATTCCTCTAATCCAGATCATGGTTCATTAAACTGTAAGAATTGCACCCATCCATGTAGAAAGTTTTACCATTAACAAAGTCCATTAATCTCTCTACACAAAATTTAGATTAAATACTCTGTTGTATAATTGACTCAAAGTGCTATTCAATTAGCGAAGAACCAAGTTTATCATGCAAGGACGAAGCACATTGATGTTCGGTATCATTTCGTACGCGAAATCATAGAAGAAGGTGGAGTCACGGTGAAGAAAATTCATACTACAGAGAATCCTGCTGATATGCTGACAAAGGTGGTGACTGCGGTCAAGTTTCAACATTGTTTGGATTTGATCAACATTGTTGAACACTGAAGATTGAAGATGAAGACACAACCAAAATTTGTTATTGAGAGAGAATTGAAAATGTGGAATTTTGCCAAGGTGGAGATTTGTTGAAGTTTGGCAAAATGCCAAAGTCCCACATTGGTTGGGAGTTAAGTTTGGGGGGGATTTTTCCCCTATAAAAGAAGGCCTAATGTTTAGGATTGAAACACACCTCTCATTTGCCTTCTCATCTGTTTAAGGCATTTGTATCTTCTCTCTTTAGTATTATTTCACTTGTATTTTTGGAGTGGAATAAAATATTGGTTGTGTCCGAGGAGTAGGCAAAATTAGCCGAACCTCGTAAATTCTGGTGTTCCCTTTATTGTTGCTTTATTGTCTTATTTATTATTTGGTGGCTGTCATAATTTTTGGTATAGTAGTTGTGACTTATTCACACTATATACATTTGGCTTCCGCAACAATTGGTATCAGAGCCAAGGTACTGTCTAAGTATGCTCTGTGGTTGCAGCATAGTCTGATCTTCCACATCAGAAAAGATTTATCTTGGTAACTGAGTCAAGGTTCTGTCTGAGTATGCTCTGTGGTTGCAGCTTAGTCTGATCTTCTACATCAGAAAGGAAATAATCTTGATTTGTGTCGTCAGCTATTAAATAATATTTGTGTCAAATATGGGAGACAATAAACAAGAAGAATCTACATCAAGTGTCAACAATACGTCATCATTGGCATCTTCGCTTATGACAAGAATTGTGTCAAATGCGAAATTTGCGGTAGAAATTTTTGACGGGTCCGGACATTTTGGGATGTGGCAAGGCGAGGTTCTAGATGTCCTTTTTCAACAAGGGCTAGATCTGGCCATTGAAGAAAAGAAACCAGATGTTATTGGAGAAGAAGATTGGAGAATTATCAACCGTGTTGCTTGCGGTACCATTCGATCCTACCTTGCTAGAGAGCAGAAATATCCATACACAAAGGAAACTTCTGCAAGTAAATTATGGAAAGCACTGGAGGATAAATTTTTGAAGAAAAATAGTCAAAATAAATTGTACATGAAGAAGAGACTGTTTCACTTCACCTATGTTCCTAGTACCACGATGAATGAACATATCACCAGTTTCAATAAGTTGGTCACAGATTTGCAAAATATGGATACAACTTACGATGATGGTGACTTGGCCTTGATGTTGTTGACGTCACTTCCTGATGAGTACGAGCACCTTGAAACTACTCTACTCCATGGAAATGACGAAGTTTCTCTCAAAGAAGTTTGTTCGGCTTTGTACAGCTATGAACAAAGAAAGCGAGAAAAACAGAAGGGCAGAGAAGGAGAAGCACTATTTGTGAGGGGTCATCCTCAAAATCAAACGAGGACAAAGAAGGGAAGATCCAAGTCAAGATCCAGACCCAGCAAAGATGAATGTGCCTTTTGTCGAGAAAAAGGGCACTGGAAGAAAGACTGTCCGAAGTTGAAGAATAAGGCCAAACATAACAATGGAAAGGCCATTATGGATTCAAATGTAGCTGATTGTGATGATTCAGACTTCTCATTAGTTACAACAGAGTCATCAACATCATCAGACATATGGTTGATGGACTCGGCTTGTAGCTATCATATGTGTCCCAACAGGGACTGGTTTGTGGAATTTCAAGAAGGAGAATATGGAGTCATCCACACAGCGGATAACAGCCCTCTTACCTCATATGGCATTGGTTCAATACGATTAAGGAACCATGATGGAATGATCAGAACATTAACAGATGTTCGATTTGTACCGGATTTGAAGAAGAATCTCATCTCTATAGGAGCCCTAGAGTCAAAAGGGTTCAAAATCATTGCATAAAATGGAGTGATGGGAGTATGCTCCGGTGCACTAGTGGTAACGAAGGATAATTGGAAGAATAATAATATGTACCGCTATCGTGGCAGTACAGTTATTGGGACAGCGACAGTGACATCCAGTGACGACAAAGAGGCAGAAGCAACCAAGTTATGGCACATGCGCTTGGGACATACTGGAGGAAAATCCTTGAAAACTCTATCAGATCAAGGATTGTTAAAAGGAGTAAAGGCTTGCAACTTGGAGTTTTGTGAGCATTGTGTCAAAGGAAAACAGACAAGGGTTAAATTTGGTACAGCGATCCATAATACTAAAGGCATTTTGGATTATGTACACTCTGATGTTTGGGGTCCTTCCAAAACACTTTCATTGGGTGGGAAGCACTATTTTGTAACCTTTGTTGATGATTTGTCCCGAAGAGTGTGGGTGTATACAATGAAAAGCAAATATGAAGTGCTGGGAATTTTTCTCAAATGGAAGACGATGGTGGAGAATCAAACAGGCAGGAGGATCAAGTGTATTCGCACAGATAATGGAAGTGAATACAAAAATAATCATTTCAATAAGGTATATGAAAATGATGGCATCGTCCAACACTTCACTGTTAGACATACACCACAACAGAATGGAGTGGCAGAACGTATGAACCGTACCTTGCTGGAGAAGGTACGATGTATGTTGTCCAATGCTGGTTTGGGCAAAGAATTTTGGGCTGAGGCAATTACATATGCATGTCACCTCATTAATCATCTACCATCTGCTGCTGTTGATGGTAAGACACCATTTGAAAAATGGTATGGAAAGCCTGTTGTATATTATGACTCTTTGCACGTATTAGGCTCAACTGCATATTATCATGTGACAGAGTCAAAATTGGATCCAAAGGCAAATAAGTCTATTTTTATGGGAATTACTTCTGGAGTCAAAGGATATCGCTTATGGTGTCCTATAACAAAGAAAGTAATATTCAGCAGGGATGTTACCTTTGATGAATCTGCTATGGTAAATAAGGTAACAGAAGATACCAAACAAAATAAAGGTGCTTCTAAGCAGGTGGAGTTTGAGGGAAAATTTATTTTTCCTACACAAGAAGCAGAGGAGGAAACAAATGAAGATTACCCTCTGGAAGGAGAGCCAGTAGAGGAGATTCCAACTCAGGAACCTCAACAACAACTTGAATCAATAGCAACCAGCAGGCCAAAAAGAACAATAACGAAACCTGTTCGTCTCATAGAGACAGTTGCTTGTGCAACCTCAATTGTAGCTGATGATGTTCCTACCACTTATAAAGACGTTGTCCAAAGTTCAGAAGAAGATAAGTGGAGGATTGCCATGAATGATGAAATACAGTCCCTTCATCAGAATCATACATGGAGATTGGCCAATCTCCCGAAGGGAAAGAAAGCAATTGGGTGCAAATGGGTATTTGCAAAGAAAGAAGGATTTCCTAACCAAGTAGATGTTCGCTACAAAGCAAGATTGGTGGCCAAAGGATATGCTCAAAAGGAGGGAATTGATTACAATGAAGTGTTTTCTCCAGTTGTAAAACATTCCTCCATTAGAATTATGTTGGCTTTAGTAGCACAATTGGATTTGGAACTAGTTCAGATGGATGTAAAAACTGCGTTTTTACATGGAAACTTGGAGGAGGAAATCTACATGACTCAGCCAGAAGGATTCAAAGTTGCTGGAAAAGAAAATATGGTGTGCAAACTTGAAAAATCGTTGTACGGATTGAAACAATCTTCTAGACAATGGTACAAGCGATTTGACGAGTTTATGTTGCGGCAAGGGTACAAGAGAAGCAAATACGATCATTGTGTGTATTTGCACAAGCTTAAAGATGGTTCCTTTGTATATCTTCTCCTATATGTTGATGATATGTTGATAGCTTCCAAGAATTCGGAAGAAATTGATAAGTTGAAGATTCAACTGAAGAAGGAGTTCGAGATGAAGGATTTGGGTGAGGCAAAGAAAATTCTTGGCATGGAGATAATTAGAGATAGACGTTCAAAGAAACTCTGTTTATCTCAAAAGGAATATTTGAAGAGAGTACTTCAACGTTTTGGCATAGATGACAAGACTAAGCCAGTTAGTACTCCACTTGCTTCCCATTTTAAGCTAAGTACTACTATGTCGCCAATGGATGAAGCTGAACGAGAGTATATGTCAAAGGTACCATACGCAAATGTTGTTGGTAGCTTGATGTATGCAATGGTTTGCACAAGGCCTGACATTTCACAAGCTGTTGGAGTTATTAGCAGATATATGCACAATCCAGGGAAGGAGCATTGGCAAGCTGTGAAGTGGATTCTACGGTATATTCATAATACTGTAGATGTCGGGTTAGTTTTTGAGCAGGAAGACAATCAGTCTGTAGTTGGATATTGTGACTCAGATTTTGCGGGTGATCTGGACAAACGAAGATCAACTACTGGTTATGTGTTTACTTTTGCAAAGGCACCAGTTAGTTGGAAGTCTACTTTGCAGTCAACAGTTGCTTTGTCTACAACAGAGGCAGAGTACATGGCTATTACAGAGGCTGTGAAAGAGGCAATTTGGCTTCAAGGATTGCTAAAGGAGCTTGGTGTTGAACAAAAAGGTATCACAATTTTTTGTGATAGTCAAAGTGCTATTCAATTAGCGAAGAACCAAGTTTATCATGCAAGGACGAAGCACATTGATGTTCGGTATCATTTCGTACGAGAAATCATAGAAGAAGGTGGAGTCACGGTGAAGAAAATTCATACTACGGAGAATCCTGCTGATATGCTGACAAAGGTGGTGACTGCGATCAAGTTTCAACATTGTTTGGATTTGATCAACATTGTTGAACACTGAAGATTGAAGATTTAGACACAATAAAAAATTTAGAATTTGTTATTGAGAGAAAATTGAAGATGTGGAATTTTGTCAAGGTGGAGATTTGTTGAAGTTTGGCAAAATGTCAAAGTCCCACATTGGTTGGGAGTTAAGTTTGGGGGGGATTTTTCCCCTATAAAAGAAGGCCTAATGTTTAGGATTGAAACACACCTCTCATTTGCCTTCTCATCTGTTTAAGGCATTTGTATCTTCTCTCTTTAGTATTATTTCACTTGTATTTTTGGAGTGGAATAAAATATTGGTTGTGTCCGAGGAGTAGGCAAAATTAGCCGAACCTCGTAAATTCTGGTGTTCCCTTTATTGTTGCTTTATTGTCTTATTTATTATTTGGTGGCTGTCATAATTTTTGGTATAGTAGTTGTGACTTATTCACACTATATACATTTGGCTTCCGCAACAATTGGTATCAGAGCCAAGGTACTGTCTAAGTATGCTCTGTGGTTGCAGCATAGTCTGATCTTCCACATCAGAAAAGATTTATCTTGGTAACTGAGTCAAGGTTCTGTCTGAGTATGCTCTGTGGTTGCAGCTTAGTCTGATCTTCCACACCAGAAAGGAAATAATCTTGATTTGTGTCGTCAGCTATTAAATAATATTTGTGTCAAAGATGGGAGACAATAAACAAGAAGAATCTACATCAAGTGTCAACAATACGTCATCATTGGCATCTTCGCTTATGACAAGAATTGTGTCAAATGCGAAATTTGCGGTCGAAATATTTGACGGGTCCGGACATTTTGGGATGATGTGTAAGCTGCTACTACAAGCTGCTGCTGTACCAGATATGGATAATCTTCTACTGAGAGCAATATTTATCCATAACGGAGTACTTAAAAGATAAGCTTATTATACTCGGTATGGATAATCTGCTACCGGGGATAATGTTTATCCATAACTGAGTACTGAAAAGATAAGCTTATTATACCCGGTATGGATAAACTTCTACTGGGGGTAATGTTTATCCATAACTGGGTACCGAAGTGATAAGCTTCTTTAGGAAGCTTATTTCCAATATAGTACTAAATAGATAAATATATTTACGGTGGAGTCCCATATGGATAAGCTTCTTCAGGAAGCTTATCTACAGCGGAGTACTAAATGAACATCCATAATATAATATATTTATAACACTCCCCCTTGGATGTTCATTAAAAGATAATGTGTCTCATTAAAACCTTACTAGGAAAAACCACGTGGGAAAAAAATTCTAGTGAAGGAAAAAGAGTACACATATTTAGTAATACGCATTGTTAGGTGCCTCATTAAAAACCTTATAAGGAAAACCCCATGGGAAAAAACCTTAGTAAGGGAAAAAGAGTGCATCGCGTATTTTACTCCCCCTGATGAAAACCTTGTTTCAAATATTTGAGTCTCCGCATTCCAATCTTGTATACCATCTTCTCAAAAGTTGAAGTTGGCAAAGATTTAGTGAATAAATCTGCTGGATTATCACTTGAACGGATTTGTTGCACATCAATGTCACCACTTTTCTGAAGATCGTGTGTGTAGAATAATTTTGGTGAAATGTGCTTCGTTCTATCTCCTTTTATAAATCCTCCCTTCAATTGGGCTATGCATGCAGCATTGTCTTCGTATAAAATTGTGGGTCTTTTCTCACATTCCAAACCACATTTTTCTCGAATAAAATGAATTATTGATCTCAACCATACGCATTCCCTACTTGCTTCATGAATAGCTATTATCTCAGCATGATTTGAAGAAGTAGCAACAATAGATTGCTTTGTGGAGCGCCATGATATGATAGTACCTCCATATGTAAATACATAGCCGGTTTGAGATCGAGCTTTATGGGGATCAGATAAATAACCTGCATCTGCATAACCAACGAGGTCTGCACTATCTTTGTTAGCATAAAACAAACCCATATCAAGAGTTCCCTTTAAATATCGCAATATATGTTTAATCCCGTTCCAATGTCTCCGTGTAGGAGAAGAACTATATCTTGCTAGTAAATTAACAGAAAATGCTATGTCAGGCCTTGTAGCATTAGCAAGATACATTAGTGCACCAATTGCACTGAGATAGGGTACTTCGGGACCAAGGAGTTCCTCGTCCTCTTCTGGAGGTCGGAACAAATCCTTATTCACTTCAAGTGATCGAACAACCATTGGTGTACTCAATGGGTGCGCTTTGTCCATGTAAAAGCGTTTTAAGACCCTTTCTGTATAGGCAGATTGATGGATAAAGATCCCGTCTGCTAAATGTTCAATTTGCAGACCAAGACAAAGTTTTGTCTTTCCAAGATCTTTCATCTCAAATTCTTTCTTAAGATATTCAATTGCCTTTTGGAGCTCTTCTGGAGTTCCAACAAGATTTATGTCATCAACATAAACAACAAGTATAACAAATTCTGATGCCATTTTCTTTATAAAAATACATGGACAAATAACATCATTTATGTAACCTTCTTTCAGCAAATATTCACTAAGGCGATTATACCACATGCGCCCAGATTGCTTTAAACCGTACAAAGATCTTTGTAATCTGATTGAATACATTTCCTGAGATTTTGCTTCAGGCATTTTAAATCCTTCAGGAATTTTCATATAAATTTCATTATCAAGTGAACCGTACAGATAAGCTGTAACTACATCCATTAGATGTATTTCAAGCTTTTCATGTAGTGCTAAACTGATGAGATATCGAAATGTTATGGCATCCATAACAGGTGAATATGTTTCATCAAAATCGACTCCAGGTCGTTGTGAGAATCCTTGTGCAACAAGGCGAGCTTTGTATCTTTCAACTTCATTTTTATCATTCCTTTTTCGCACAAAAACCCATTTATGACCAACTGGTTTTATACCAGCAGGTGTTTGGACTACTGGTCCAAAGACCTCTCTTTTAGCAAGTGACTTCAATTCCGATTGAATTGCCTCTTGCCATTTTGGCCAATCAGATCTTTGTCGACATTCTTCGACAGATCGAGGTTCAAGATCCTCACTATCTTGCATAATATTAAGTGCAACATTATATGCAAAAATATTATCCACCACTATTTCAAATCGATTTAAATTAATCCCATCACCGTTCGAACTTATTAAAAGTTCCTCACTCACATGAGCTTCGGGTTCATTGATTTCTTCAGGAATCTCAGAACTAATCAGATTTTGGGTCTCTTCAGGAGATCCCTTCATAGTATCGTTTTGATCATTTGTCGATTTTCTTTTTCGAGGATTTCGATCCTTAGAACCCAAAGGCCTACCACGCTTCAGGCGTGCTTTAGGTTCACTAGCTCTCATGCTAGTAGATGGTCCTACTGGGACATCAATTCGGATAGGCACATTCTCTGCTGGGATATGTGACTTAGTTATCCTTTTCAAATCAGTAAATGCGTCTGGCATTTGATTTGCTATATTCTGTAAATGGATGATCTTCTGGACCTCCTGATTACATATAGGGGTACGGGGATCAAAGTGAGATAATGATGAAACTTTCCACACAATTTCTCTTTTGATTTCCTTTTTCTCTCCCCCTAATTGTGGGAAATTTGTTTCATCAAACCGACAATCTGCAAATCGAGCAGTAAATAAATCTCCTGTCAATGGTTCAAGATAGCGAATAATAGAGGGTGATTCAAACCCAACATATATTCCTATCCTTCTCTGTGGTCCCATTTTACTACGTTGTGGGGGTGCTACTGGCACATATACAGCACATCCGAAAATTCGTAGATGGGCAATATTTGGTTCATGACCAAAAACTAATTGTGACGGAGAATATTTATTATAATGTGTCGGTCTGAGACGGATAAGTGATGCTGCATGCAAGATAGCATGGCCCCAAACAGTAGTGGGCAATTTTGTTTTCATAAGTAGTGGTCTTGCTATCAATTGCAGGCGTTTAATAAATGACTCTGTAAGGCCATTTTGAGTATGAACATAAGCTACAGGATGTTCAACTTTTATCCCAACGGATAGACAATAATCATCAAAAGCTTGAGATGAGAATTCTCCAGCATTATCAAGGCGAATAGCCTTTATAGGATAATCTGGGAATTGTGCCCTTAATCGAATTATTTGGGCTAATAGCTTTGCAAACGCCAGGTTGCGAGATGATAGTAGGCACACATGAGACCATCTTGAAGATGCATCTATTAGGACCATAAAATATCTAAACAACCCACTTGGTGGGTGAATAGGTCCACATATATCCCCATGTATACGCTCTAAAAAGGCAGGGGATTCAATACCAACCTTCATCGGTGATGGTCTAGTGATCATTTTTCCTTGATAACAAGCATCACAAGAAAATTCGTCATTTGTAAGAATCTTCAAGTTCTTTAATGGATGCCCACTCGAATTTTCAGTAATTCGTCTCATCATTATTGATCCGGGATGGCCCAAACGGCCATGCCAAAGCACAAAAGTATTTGAATCCGTAAACTTCTGGTTTACGATAGAGTGTGCTTCAATTGTACTAATTTTTGAATAGTATAAGCCAGAAGATAAAGTTGGTAACTTTTCTACAATGCATTTCTGGCCAGAAATATTCTTTGTAATACAAAGATATTCCCTGTTCATTTCATCTATTGTCTCTACATGATACCCATTTCGGCGGATATCTATAAAACTCAACAAGTTTCTTCGGGACTTGGAGGAGAACAATGCATTGTCTATAATAAGTTTTGTTCCCTTAGACAGAAATATTATGGCTCTTCCGGAGCCTTCAATCAAACTTATATTACCAGAAATTGTTGAAACATTTGCTTTTTCCTTATGCAAATAAGAAAAGTATTTCTGATCGTTGAATATGGCATGAGTTGTTCCACTATCAATAACACAAATATCTTCATGATTTGTCTTTGATCCAAACATAATTTGAGGGTTATCCATATTCTTCAAAATAACATAAATAAAATATATTATAGTAAACATCATTATCAAAGCATAACTTTTATTTATGTACAACAATTACATAACCATACTATCTATTACAAACAACAAAAATTAAAATATTTACATTTCTACAGATTCACTACCGATTACATGACTTATTTCTCCTTCTGGGAGTGCAAAGTAATCAGCTACATCCAAATGCATGAAGTCTAAATTATCTTCAGAAATAAAATTTGCTTCAGCATTTTTCTCTGTCTTCTTCAGGGAGGCTTGATAAAGCTCAACCAGGTGCTTTGGCGTACGACAAGTACGTGACCAGTGCCCTTTTCCTCCACATCTATAGCATGCATTTTCTACATTTGGCGCTTGCACCGCTTCATGCTTTTGTTCCTTCCTTTTCCACTGCTGGTGGTGAGGAGGCTTCTTTGATGCATTATTATTACCATGATTGGGGTTCCTTCCCCGGCCACGACTATGACCACTACTGGGGCCACGACCTCTTCCACGTTTAGCTTGGTGGAAGTTCGTCTCATTCACTTCAGGGAATGGATAAGAACCAATAGGTCGGCTTTCATGATTTTTCATTAATAGCCCATTATGTTGTTCTGCTATAAGAAGATGTGAGATAAGTTCAGAATACTTTTTAAATCCCATCTCTCGATATTGCTGCTGCAGGAGCATATTCGAGGCATGAAAAGTGGTGAAAGTTTTCTCCAACATATCATGATCAGTAATATTATCACCACATAATTTTAATTGGGAAATAATTCTGAACATAGCAGAATTATACTCACTGATAGATTTAAAATCTTGTAGCCTTAGATGAGTCCAATCATAACGTGCCTGTGGAAGAACGACCATCTTCAGGTGGTCATATCTATCTTTCAAATTATTCCACAATATGACTGGATCTTTAATAGTGAGATATTCCATTTTCAGGCCCTCATCAAGGTGATGGCGTAGGAATATCATTGCTTTGGCACGGTCTTGGTTCGATGCCTGATTATTATCCATGATGGTGTCTGCCAGACCCATCGCATCAAGATGAATTTCAGCATCAAGCACCCAAGACATGTAGCTTTTGTCTGATATATCCAGGGCTACAAATTCAAGTTTAGAAAGATTTGACATTATTTAGGAAAAGAAAGTTATTACCTCAGATAGTTTCAAAATATTTGCTCGAGATGGTAGAGCTTCGTGCTGATAACGTGTTATAAAACAAAGACTGTAAAGTAAAGACAAGTATAGAGAGAAACTGATATATTATTCGAACTCAAACTGATATACATAATGAACTGAAATCTCTTCTATTTATAGAAGAAAGGAAGCTGCTCTGTAAGCTGCTACAACAAACTGTTGTGTAAGCTGCTACAACAAGCTGCAGTGTAAGCTACTATAAGCTGCTGTGTAAGCTGCTGCTGTACCAGATATGGATAATCTTCTACTGAGAGCAATATTTATCCATAACTGAGTACTGAAAAGATAAGCTTATTATACCCGGTATGGATAATCTTCTACCGGGGGTAATGTTTATCCATAACTGGGTACTGAAAAGATAAGCTTATTATACCCGGTATGGATAAACTTCTACTAGGGGTAATGTTTATCCATAACCGGGTACCGAAGTGATAAGCTTCTTCAGGAAGCTTATTTCCAATATAGTACTAAATAAATAAACATATTTACGGTGGAGTCTCATATGGATAAGCTTCTTCAGGAAGCTTATTTACAACGGAGTACTAAATGAACATCCATAATATAATATATTTATAACAGTTATGTTAATTAGTTACGTTCACAATCGTCCAAAATTTGCTAGAAATGATCATATTAATATTGGCGGCAAATTTATAATGTCAACAGATAAAATGTGCAGAGAACTTTTAAAGTTCGAGAATTTATAGAAAAAAGGCTAAATATATAGAACAAATTAGATATTAAGGATACATATATTGCTAGGGGTGGCAATTTGAGCCCAAACTCATCTAACCAGCCCAACTCGTCCAAAGATTAATGGGTTGGGTTACAAACATTTTAGCTCATGGGTCAATTTGGGCTGAGTCTAAGTTAACCCATTATATCTTATAGCCCATTCTGACCCATTAAGCAGCTCAAATACAACTCATGAAACTCACCCAAAACAAAAGATATCTCAACCCAACTTATATATAAATTTATTTAGCTGCCCCAATTTTACTTTTTTTTGTATTTTTAATTTTATGTTATTTTGTTTTTCTGCACCATCCACCCCCACCTCCCTACCCCCTCAAAAAAAATTTTACTTTTTTTTTGTATTTTCAATTTTCTGTTTTTTTTTTGCACCACCCACCCTCTCCCTTAAAACATGGGTCAAGTTGAGCGGGTTGAGTTATGACCCATTGTTTAGCACATCTTGACCCAACCCATCTTAGCCCAAGTCCACTTTGGGCTGGGTTGGGCAATGACCCATTTATTGACCTAACTCATCTTGACCCGCCCAAATTCAGCCCAACCCGCCCATTTGCCATCCCTATATATTGCCCACCCGAACTAATTTTCTAGCTTGAGAAAGATGGCTTCCCGATCGAGCATATAAGTATTCAGCGATCAGAAAATAAGTTACTCTTCACTTTTAGTACATAAAAAGTGGTAGCTAGCTTCGTATGCATGCATGCACACAGCACACAAACAGATTACATTATTAAAAAGCATAAAGATTACAAAACATAAGAGTACATAACATGCCTCACTTATTTACTACTACTACTAAACAATACTGGAAGTAGAAACAGTAGTGTACTTCCATTTGAGGAGGCGATAGTTTTTACATAATTTTAGGGCAACCATTTCTTCAAGCTGCAGCCTCAACAGGACAAATCATTTTGTCCTCGCGGCAGTATTCCATGCAGCACTTGAACCTCTTCTCATCTGCATCATCAACAGATAAATAAAACAGGTGAAGAGAGGCATATTAGAGAAAGATCATTTGACCCTTTTATGCTACTATTAATATTGAATAACAAAGATATAAAGCCTATAAAATTCTACAGAGAACCTGGTGAGAACAAAATTAAGTAAAATGTTGGGTGTGCGAACAAAATCTCACATCGGTAGCTGAAAAGATTGAGAGATGGATCTTTTAATGATGTGGGACCTTTTGCAAAATACCGTGCAGGCTTGATCCAAAGCAGACAATATAACATCATGTTAATAGTATTCGCGGGCCGTTTTAGCCCAACATAAAACTGTATTCTTTCTAACACCTTAATTATATTAATCTTTTAAATGAGATGGTAAGGCAATACTTCAATATGATACCAAAGACATATATAAACTAGCTAGGCTCGAGTTCACTGCCATCCATGATCTGTGTTTGACCCATGAAAAGGAATAAGACACGCACATGAGGAAGCAAGCTAAAGACACAATTAAATAATTGATTTCTATAACAGTTTAAAGTGTTATAAATATGATTGGTAACACAATTTATGAAAGGGAGAGAGAGAGAGATATATATATATACCATAATTCAACAGGAACTCAGAGCAGTAGCCAACGGCACATCCAACATCATACTGGTTGTATGCAGTCTCACCAATTATGCCCTTAGTTTCAGCAATATTGGCCGCATCTTGGTCACGGCACTTTAAATAACATTGAGCAGCACAAATGGATGCTTGTACAGGTGGCAACCCCCTACATCCAAATAAACATTTTACTAAGCAGAAAGGGCTAATAGTAGAGTTATCTTCAGTTGTTTTAATTTCATGATTAGCAGCCATTAAATGCTCCGAAAACAGAAGCATTGCAAGCATCACTACTGCAAGCACTTTCTCAACCTTCCCTGCCATTGATATGCTTATCTCAAGGTTTTAATTAGTTATATTGTGTTTTCTTATTTGTTGATGCAAAAACGAGGACCTCTTAGGAGCTATTTATAGTGGACCTCTTAGCATAAGAAAGGGGAAGTCACACATTTCTCCCCATCACGTGCCTCCATCCCTTCTGCACTAGCTATTTGCAAACGTCATGAAACACCACGTAAGCAATCATGACCTCATGCCAACAAATTTAAGATCACGTAAACTTCAATTATGACATATTATAGCAGACTATATATAAATCTTGGATATAATTTCGTTTTCTTTCAAACAGGCACCCCTTTCGCACATTTCTCCCCATCACGTGCCTTCATCTCTTCTCCACTAAGAAATATTAGGTCGCGGTTATTAAATTCTTAGGTTCAGCTAGTATCATCTCATGCTGTTCAACCACATAAGAAATCTCAAAGTCATTTATTAAGAGGTTATATATTATGAACAATAAAAATATCACTAGTATTCTTAATAATTTTAGTTTTGTTATGAATAGTTTGTACATTGGATACTACTTTGGATACTACATTGGATACTACATTGAATGCTACATTGGATGCCCATGTTGTGAATAACTTAAAGATTAAATTTCCTATTTTATGTCCATCATCTTTACTTTTTATGCCTATAAAAGGCCATGTAATTGCAATGAAAAATTACACCAAAGTGAAAGAAGAAAACACTTCTCCATTCTCTCTATCTCTTCTTGTTTACATTTTACTGCATTGCTTTTATTTTATAACACGTTATCAGCACGAAGCTCTAATTTTATTCTTAACTCCCGCTAAGTTGAGCCATATTTTATTAAGGTATGTATCATTATAATCATTTTATTTATGGCAGTATATATCATATGCTCATTGTTTGCAGATTACTTGTGCGCTTGGGCATCTTAAATAGTTTAAGTACATTGCAGTGATAAAATAACTATTTCCTTCCGTGCTCAACTCTTAGAGGACCTCAAAGTCATCAAACTAGCTATGCACTAATGTCATACTTATAATATTCATGGACTCCCTAGATCAAAACATATCTTTAAGGCATTTTGAAGAACTGTGAGAAATAAATTGACAAGCAATAATTTTATAGTTTAATTACTTTATATTTATTGGAACATATAAATAATGTTAGTCACGTTCAGTTCTATTAACACATATATATCAATAATATAAAGTGAAATGAAACAAGTATGTAATTTCTACTTTATGGCAAGAATAAAATGAAATAGTAGATTGTTAACATGATATAGCTCTATTTTCATTTCTTTTACCTTAATCGTTTTGTTTTCATTAATTGTTTATTATTATAATTATTTCTCTAACTTATTCATCTTTTATGATAGTTTTCACTATGTCAAATTTATCAAAACTTGAATTTGTGGCACTTGACATCACCGGGAGGAACTATTTATCATGGGTTCTTGATGCTGAAATTCACCTTGACGCTAAAGGTCTTGGAAATACTATTATACAAGGAAATGAAGCATCAAATCAGGATAAAGCGAAGGCCATGATTTTCCTTCGTCATCATCTACATGAAGGGTTAAAAACTAAATATTTAATCGTAAAAGATCCACTTGAATTATGGATTAATTTGAAGGATCGATATGACCACCTAAAACTTACGGTATTACCGAAAGCTCGGTATGAGTGGATACATTTAAGGTTGCAAGACTTTAAAATCGTAAGTGAGTATAATTCTGCCTATCTTTAAAGTAAGTTCTCTATTAAAATTATGTGGAGACACTATCACAGATGAGGACTTATTGGAAAAAATATTTTCTACTTTTCACGCTTCAAATGTGGTGCTACAACAACAATACCGTGAAAAAGGTTTTAAGAAATATTCTGAGTTAATCACATGCCTACTTGTGGCTGAGCAGAATAATACTCTATTAATGAAAAATCATGAAGCCCGTCCCACTGGGTCAGCTCCATTTCCGGAAGTGAATGCTGTAGCAACATATGATAAGTTTGAAAGAAAACAAAATATTAACCATGGTCGTGGACATGGTCGTAAACGTGGATGTGGTAGGGGGCGAAACAATTATCGTCATTATGGTGGAAATAAATTGAAGAACAATAAGGGTTCTCAAATTAATCATTCAAAAGGTAAAGCTAGTATGTGTCACCGATGTGGTATGAGAGGTCATTGGGCACGCATTTGTCGTACGCCAGAACATTTTGTCAAACTTTATCAAGCCTCCCTCAAGAAAAAAGAAAATAATGTGGAGGCACACTTGACCTTTCAAAATAATGATGATGAAGCAGGTCCCTCAAATAAATATGATTCTAAGGCACATCTTGCATATAAAGATGATGATTTTGAAGGCCTAACAAATATTACTCATTTAGAAGTTGGGGACTTCTTTGAGGATATTGACTGAAGAACTAATCATCTTACTGGGGAATGAAGCTATAAAAGTTGTTATGTTTATGTTTGCAACTAGTTTATTTTTCTTGAGTGTATTTTCCTAATGCATCATGTGTTGCTAGTTTCTACATTTCTAATGTATTTCTTAATGTTTTTTTCCTGCTTGTCTTTCATATTTCTTATGATGTATTATTTGTCTTTTTTATGAAGAATATGAATCATTGATTGGTTATGCAGATGCAGGATATTTGTCTGATCCACACAAAGGTCGATCTCAGACAGGCTATTTATTTACAAGTGGAGGTACAACCATATCATGGCGTTCGACAAAACAAACTATGGTTGCTACTTCTTCAAATCATGCAGAGATAATAGCCATTCACGAAGCAAGTCGAGAATGCGTTTGGTTAAGATCTATAACTCAACACATTCAGCAAACATGTGGTCTTTCTTCGAAAGAGAATATTCCAACAATATTGTATGAAGACAATGCTGCATGCATAGCTCAATTGAAAGGAGGATATATCAAAGGAGATAGAACAAAACACATTTCACCGAAATTCTTTTTCACTCATGATCTTCAGAAGAATGGTGAAATAGATGTACAACAAGTTCGTTCAAGTGATAATTTGGCTGATCTGTTCACTAAGGCATTACCAACCTCAATATTTGAAAAGCTGATATATAAGATTGGAATAACCAATTTATTACTACCAGGAGGAACAAATTTGGCTATTGGTGAAGCACTATATTGTAATAAATCTCAAAGAAACTTATTAAGTTTCAAAGATATTCGCCAAAATGGCTATCATATTGCGACTACAAATGATGAAAAGATTGAATATCTTTATATTACTACAATAATGTCCGATAAGAAATATGTGCTTGAAATGTTACCTGCTCTTTCCTCCGGCTTATACTACACAAGTATTAGCAGGATTGAAACACATGCCGTAGTAAACGAGAAGTTTACTAATCAAGATAATTTTATTATTTGGCATGACCGGTTGGGCCATCCTGGTTCTAATATGATGCGTAAAATAATTGAGAATTCACATGGACATGCAATGAAGAATCAGAAGATTCTTCAATTTAAGGAATTCTCTTATGCTGCGTGTTCTCAAGGAAAATTAATTATTAGACCATCAACTATTAAAGTTAGGATGGAATCCTCTGCATTTCTGGAACGTATACAGGGTGATATATGTGGGCTCATTCATCCTCCATGTGGACCATTCAAATATTATATGATTTTGGTAGATGCATCTACAAGATGGTCACATGTGCGCTTACTATCAACTCGCAATATGGCATTTGCGAGATTGTTGGCTCAAATAATAAAGCTAAGAGCACAATTTTCAGATTATGCAATTAAGACAATTCGTCTTGATAATGCCGGTGAGTTTACATCCCAAGCCTTTAATGATTATTGTATTTCAACTGGGATAACAATTGAACATTCGGTTGCTCATGTTCATACACAAAATGGTCTAGCAGAATCATTGATCAAACGCCTCCAATTAATTGCTAGACCAATGCTTATGAGAACAAAACTTCTTATTTCAATATGGGGTCATGCTATTTTGCACGCAGCAGCACTTGTGCGGATAAGGCCCACAAGTTATCATAAAGTTTCCCCATTGCAATTTACTTTTGGTCAGGAGCCAAATATTTCCCATCTTAGGATCTTTGGTTGTGCGATATATATTCCAGTTGCTCCACCACAACGCACAAATATGGGTCCTCAAAGAAGGTTGGGGATATATGTTGGATATGAATCTCCTTCTATTATAAAATATCTAGAGTCGATGATTGGAGATTTATTTACGGCAAGATTTTCTGATTGCCATTTTAATGAATCAGTATATCCAACATTAGGGGGAGAAAATAAGCAGCTGAAAAAGAAGATAGATTGGAATGCATTATCACTGTCTCATTTAGATCCTCGAACAAATCAATGTGAACAAGAGGTTCAAAAGATTATTCATTTACAAAATATTGCAAATCAATTGCCAGATGTACTCACTAACCTACCAATGGTGACTAAGTCACGTATTCCAGCTGCTAATGCTCCAATTCGAGTTGATATCCCGACAGAACAATTAATTAAAGCAATTGACTCTAAGCCATGCTTGAAACGTGGTAGACCAATCGGTTCTAAAGATAAAAATCCTCGAAGAAGAAAAGGAGCAAGTGATCAAAGTGAACATAACACAGAGGTAGTGGCTCAAGAAAGCCCCAAGGTGTAACAAATGATAAGACCTTAGGGGAGGTCCAGGTACCTAAAAATAATGAAAATGAAGAGATATCAATAAGTTACGTCTCAACCGGGAAAAGATGAACCGAAATAATATTGTTATCGATAACATTTTTGCTTATAATATTGCTGTTGAAATAATGCAACAAGATGAGGATCTTGAACCAAAATCTGTCAATGAATGTAGACAGAGAAATGATTGGCCAAAATGGAAAGACGTTATCCAGGCAGAGTTAACTTCACTTAGAAAACGTGAAGTCTTCGGACCCATAGTTCGAACACCTGAAGGCATAAAGCCAGTAGGGTATAAATGGGTTTTTGTGCGAAAACGAAATGATAAAAATGAAGTCATTAGATATAAAGCACGACTTGTGGCACAAGGGTTTTTCCAAAGGCCTGGAATTGATTATATGGAGACATATTCTCCTGTAGTGGATGCTATCACCTTTAGGTATCTCATAAATATGGTAGTACAAGAAAAACTTGATATGCATCTAATGGATGTTGTTACAGCCTATTTGTATGGATCATTAGACAACGAAATATTTATGAAAGTACCTGAGGGATTTAAAGTGCTAGAAGCATATAAAAATTTTCGAGAAACTTGTTCAATAAAGCTTCAGAAATCTTTATACGGATTGAAACAATCAGGACGTATGTGGTACAATCGCCTGAGTGAATACCTATTGAAAGAAGGGTACAAGAATGATCCAATTTGTCTCTGTGTCTTTATAAAAAGGTCTGGATCTGAATTTGTTATAATCGCCGTGTATGTTGATGATTTAAATATCATTGGAACTCCTGGGGAGCTTCCAAAAACAGTAGACTGTTTGAAGAAAGAATTTGAAATGAAAGATCTTGGAAAGACAAAATTTTGTCTTGGTCTACAAATTGAGTATATGAAAGATGGAATATTTGTCCATCAATCGACATACACTGAAAAGATTTTAAAGCGATTCTATATGTATAAAGCACATCCATTGAGTACCCCGATAGTTGTGAGATCACTTGATATAAAGAAAGATCCATTCCGACCTCATGAAAATGATGAAGAGCTTCTTGGTGCCGAAGTACCATATCTTAGTGCAATTGGGGCATTAATGTATCTTGCCAATAATTCCCGACCAGATATAGCTTTCTCAGTAAGCTTATTGGCAAGATTTAGTACTTCGCCAACACAAAGACACTGGAATGGTATTAAACATATATTCAGATACCTCCAAGGGACCATTGATATGGGTTTATTTTATTCAAATGAATCCAAGCCATCATTGATTGGTTATGCAGATGCAGGATATTTGTCTGATCCACACAAAGGTCGATCTCAGACAGGCTATTTATTTACAAGTGGAGGTACAACCATATCATGGCGTTCGACAAAACAAACTATGGTTGCTACTTCTTCAAATCATGCAGAGATAATAGCCATTCACGAAGCAAGTCGAGAATGCGTTTGGTTAAGATCTATAACTCAACACATTCAGCAAACATGTGGTCTTTCTTCGAAAGAGAATATTCCAACAATATTGTATGAAGACAATGCTGCATGCATAGCTCAATTGAAAGGAGGATATATCAAAGGAGATAGAACAAAACACATTTCACCGAAATTCTTTTTCACTCATGATCTTCAGAAGAATGGTGAAATAGATGTACAACAAGTTCGTTCAAGTGATAATTTGGCTGATCTGTTCACTAAGGCATTACCAACCTCAATATTTGAAAAGCTGATATATAAGATTGGAATGCGTCGTCTTCGAGACATTAAGTGATTTTTCATCAGGGGGAGTAACTACACGCTGCACTCTTTTCCTTAACCAAGGTTTTGTCCCACTGGGTTTTCCTGGTAAGGTTTTTAATGAGGCAACAAGCAATGCATATTATAAATAACTATGTACATCCCAATATTTTTTTTGTAAGTTTTTAATGAGGCACATTATCTTACATGGACATCCAAGGGGGAGTGTTATGAATAGTTTGTACATTGGATACTACTTTGGATACTACATTGGATGCTACATTGGATGTCCATGTTGTGAATAACTTAAAGATTAAATTTCCTATTTTATGTCCATCATCTTTACTTTTTATACCTATAAAAGGCCATGTAATTGCAACGAAAAATTACACCAAAGTGAAAGAAGAAAACACTTCTACATTCTCTGTATCTCTTCTTATTTACATTTTACTGCATTGCTTTTATTTTATAACACGTTTACCTTTTTTGACTTAATTCTAGTAATGTCACGTTCAAGGCTGTTCTCCAACTGCTTCAAACGCCAAAGAGCTTAAGCCAGATGCCTGTTCGTGGATGGAATATAAGTTTAATGTTATAACTATTACTAGAAAACAACGGAATTTAATTTCAACAAACCATGTTTCTTTGAAATGGTCATACCATGTAAAGTTATGTCTTCACCGACAGCTTTATTATTTATTAGGTCGCGGCCTCGCGGTAATTAAATATTATAGAAGGGATGAAATGGCAACATTCTATTGCTTAAAGAAGGAAAAACAGTTTTAAAGAAATACTAAAATATGAAAAATGGAGGAGAAAAAGAGGTAAATGGGATCCACTTAAATTTTCCTTTCTTGCTTTCTTTGTTCTTTTCCCATTCTTCTCGTTTCTTTGGGTGTTTGGTACGATGAAAAATATTTTTGATGTTTTCCAAATATTTTTTAGTATTTGATTATAGAGTAGAAAATATATTTTAGAAAAATAATTTTTAATGTTATTCTCCTCACCTTTTGTTTCAAGTTTTCATGTTTTCTGTGCTCCCCCATCCCCACCCAAATGTCCAATATTTTCAGAATTTTATTTTCTCGAAGAATTTAATTATTCTTTAATAAATTAACATGCTTCTTTACTTTTTTTTTACACAAAAATAATGTTAAAATTTTTGCGAAATAAAAGAAAATATTTGTTTTACATCATAAAAGAAATGAAAGAAAATATTTTTTTTATATCGTGAAAAGAAAATACTCATTTTGTTAAAATGAAAAACAATATTTTTCTACGTCACAAAAATACTGGAATGAAAGAGGTTTTTTTCACCAACCCACCTCACACCCCCTATCCCACGCCTTTCCACCCCATCCCTCTCTCCAAAAAGGTTTTTTTTTTTTTTCAAATTTCAATGTTTTTTCCGTCACCACCCACCCTGCTACCCCTTCCCCAGGCAAGAAAATTATTTCTTTTTTACTTTTTTTTTTTGTAATTTCAAATTGCTATTTTTTTTAATTTTCTGCACCACCCACCCCACCCCGCCAAACCCCATCACTCCCCCTCCCCTTCCCCGGGAAAAAAATATTTTTTTATATATTTTCAATTTTAGTTTTTTCATCTTTCGATTTACAGGTTCGAAATTTTACAAGTTCAAAAGTTATGAGTTCGGAGGTTTATGTGTTTGGAAGTTATTTTCCTTAATTTGCGTACCAAACACCGGAAAATAAACAAGATTACTACTTGTTTTCCGAGAAAATATTTTTTTGAAAAATATTTTCCACGAAAAATATTTTCCTTTATACCAAACACAACCTTAATATTGTGTCTCGGCATTTAAAAATAAGAAGTCAGTATGATATAAACATCCTAAGAGTAGGTATATACGATGTGTCTTTAATTTCTTGCTCAAGTACCAATCTAATTTCTACGCATCTTTAATTGTAACGAATGTCCCGAATGTCCCTCAGAGAATTATGTGTACAAAGAACTACATGTGTGTGTACGTGTGGTGGTAATAGATTAGCAAACACCAGGTTCAAAGTGTATTTTGGGTACTCTAAAGCATATATTCAATCTGATGATGAAATTATTGATACTCCTACTATATGATTTGGTAACATTTTACTGAAAACCAGGAGGAAAAAACAACAAATTCAGAAATGATTTTCTGAAATTTGTATACGGTCGAAATTGGAGAGCTCGATATCAAAGACTTGATCATACCCCGAGCTCGAGTTCAAGAAGCTCGAATTAAGAATCGAGCCTGACCGAGATGTGCGCACCTTGAGAAGCAAATTGGAGACTCGTCATGATCTCCCTCGAGGGAAGTACAATTTTGATGACACTCAAGAAAGGGCAGAAATTTCTCAAGAATACGTGGATCAGGGCATAAATTATGGTATAAGATTTGTACGAAATAGTACGAGTCCGTACTAGGTTGTTATACAGTTGTACCAATAGAATTCTTTACCATAATAGTAAATGTACCATATTAGAGTTTTCCCCTCCTGGATAAAGGGGACCCCAATCATGTGTAAAGTGTTAGAATATACTATAAGTCATGCGTATTGTTATAGTATTCTTTATGAATAATTATTTATTTACTTGTTTAAATTCAATAAAGTTTCATTTTAAATAGATCATGTGTTGGTTTGTGCGTCCATTGCTTACATAGTAGATGATTTAGTGTATAGAGTTTAGCTTATACACGGAAGATTAAATCATCGGTTCTTGTAAGACATAAAAGTTAATGTTCACAATCTAATGATGGAATTGGACAAATCATCGGAATGATTGTAGCACAAGATTAAATATAATTTATCTTGATTATGGGAATGGTTTAATTCCAACTTCTTGTGCTAGTACATTTTGTATGTATTGAACGGATCAAGTAGAGATGAGTATTTTATACTGACTTTATAAAATAATTTCTCTAATCCATTTAATGTACTTATACTCTTAATCCTGATATAATTATTATTAGTTGTGTATGTCACTTGTTGTTTTGATTTATTAAAAGGCGAGATTCTTTCGCGAGTCAATAAGCCTGGTAAATTGGATAACAATGATATACATTGGCGAAGTAATAATTAGTTGATGGAATCCATGTCTCGATTTTGAGATTGATGATACTCCTTTATGAAAGCTTATAAGTTTTCATGTGTAAACCCGGCCGGTGGATTTTGTATCCGACACATGAAATAAGTTAAGTGTAAGTCTAAAGGAAGTAATCAATAAATTAAATAGTCAGTAATTTAATTTGATTGATTAGTATCTGAATCTTAACATGGGGAGTTAAATAAGGTTTTATGGAAGAATTTCGAAATTGAACTAAGGAGTGCAATTACGAATTTTTAGTGGAATAATTCGTAATTTATTATGATGGAAATTAGTTTCAGAATTTCGAAATTAATATCATAATAGGAAGCCTTGTTAATTAAATTCTGTGGTCCCTACTGTGCCTAAATAATAGAAAATAGTGGAAACTGTTACTTGGTGAGAAAGAAAACGTGGAAACCGCCCCTTAGTGGGAGAAGGAAACCTAATAGGTTTTGAAAACGGTTTTGACCTAAAAAACGCATCTATATATATGGATATAAGGGCTGGACGTTTTTTGAACATGATTCTGACTAAGGTTTCTACTAGAATTTTGCCCACCCAAAATTTTCTATTTTCGGTTATTGTTTGGGTAACACAGTAGAAGACTGTGGAAATCTGCTGGTGTGTTTTCAACTGAGAACGACATAGATTTGTTGTGTTTACGCTTCAAGAGGTAATCCTAAAATCTCCATACGTGCTAGTTGTTTAGATTACACGTGAATAAGATTCTGTTATTGCTTCCGCTGTGGTATATATTCCTACATAAAGATCATCTCATTCTCTGCAAAAAGGAACATTCTACCTTGCTTTCCTCATTTACTGTGCTCCACAACTGTTCTTCAGCTTTATTGCTATTATTTTATTGTTCATACTTATTTGCTCTAGACCCACCTTGAGGCCCCTGAGATTATCGAGCTCGAGGTCCCCATTGCTTTGGTAATATTGGTTTAGTTCATCAATTCTTTTTACTTACACTTAGTATTACTTGCTTATTTGATAGTATTGGAATAAATCACATATCTTTAAAACCACAAATCATATTTAATTATTACTCTTAATTTTTAGGGTAAACAGTTTGGCTGTATTAGTGATTATTTTAGTGCTAGTTTTTCTGATAACACACGTTATTATTCACACTTTTTCTTGTCAAAGATTCTTTGATTTCAGGCTAAGATATGTCTAACTCAACAAATGCACCCATGCATGAAAACGACGGTCTCGGATCCCATGGAGAAAACAATGCAGTAGCTTCAAGGACCGGTGTGCCACCGCTAAACCCTGGGGTAGCACCAGCGCCTAACCCCGTCGATGTTGGTTCACACATTACCTTGAACGTCGATTTGGTCACGGATGTCGAATGAAGTGTACGCGGAGGGGATCAACCTGACGCTCAAAGGACACAGGCTCAAGGAGAAAGAGAAGTCAGTCCACAAGTGATTTTTGAGATGTTGCAAGCACAACAAGTTGTTATCGCCCAGTTACAAAGTCAGCAAAAGACTCTGAGCGTGGCTGGGCCAGAAACTGCTCATCGTGTTAAGACAACCCACCTCACACCCCCACACCCACCCACCCAACCCTATCCCACGCCTTTCCACCCCATCCCACTGCACATACCAATTACCTCCATGTTGGATGTAGTAGTAAGAAATATCAGCCATTAGTGTTGAAATATATATATATATATATTTCTTGGAGAAGCTCCAAATGTAATTGGAGTATATATAAAATGTTTTTTCATTCTTTTTCTCCAGATGAAACTCCTTATACAAGAAAAGATGCATACAAGAACAATCTTGTGTCAACATAGGTACACAAGATATGCATGTCTCAAGGACAAGAAATAAGCAAAATGGTATGGAGAAATTAAGCTCTTGATCGATAAAAATGATAGAATTCAAAGAATGAAAAATGAATATCTTTCAAGTAACAAAAAACAATTATTCTTTGAGCTAAGTTTGCAGATCTAAAGCTTGAATCATTTCCATACGTAACTCAAATTAATTTGCCATAATGAACTGAGAGAAAAACATTTTTCACACGCTGCAAAATATAATGCATGGAAGAATTAAAGTGAAACTATATAAAGGAATTTTTCATTATTTTTTCTTACTAAATATTCCTCTTTTTTATGCTATGTAAAATACCAACATAAACAGACCTGATTGGCTTCAATGGAAAATATTGCTATTTTCCGGCGACTTCAAAACCTTTCGGAAAGCTCTCACAAATTCCAATAATTAAGACTTTGTTATAGTCTTGGAATTACAACACTAGTAATACTCAGAAAAAAAACCCTAATATTTATATGCCATTCTTTCTTTGTATATGCCTACCCTAATGTTTTAACTATCACTTAAAATTAAAGTGAAGAAATAGCTGGCCAAGAAAATGACATTGAAATGGCTTTTTTCCAGATATAAACCAGACGTGGTGTTGTGGTTTTGGTTTATTGCAGACCAAAATTTCACCAAAAATTGCAAAGCGTGTTACTTGGTTTCAACTTTACTAATATGTCCCCTTCTTCTACTAAATTTAAATCTCCTGTGTTTTTTTTTTTAATTATTAAACAAACAACACTCAGCTAATATAAATACTCCCTCCGGTCCACAATAAGTGACCAATTTTTTTTTTTATTTTGGTTCAAAATAAGTGTCCATTGTCACACCTCCTTTTTACCCGCGCCCGCAGGGGCGCGGAGGGATTAGGGGAGTTTTTTCAATTAAAGGACAATCGAAACGGGATTTTTTATTTAATTCAGAGTCGCCACTTGGGAGATTTATGGTGTCCCAAGTCACCGGTTGAATCCCGAATCGAGGAGAATATTGACTCTGTATTACAGCCCGCGAACCAAAAATCGGGATAAGGAATTCTGTTAACCCGGGAGAAGGTGTTAGGCATTCCCGAGTTCCGTGGTTCTAGCACGGTCGCTCAACTGTCATATTCGGCTTATTTATCTGATTTTAATATATGTTGAACCTATGTGCAAATTTTAACTTTTTACCGCTTTTATTATTATTATTATTTTAAAAGAGAATTGCAATGTTATTGAAACACGTTTTGAACCACGTTACATCAATGCACCCATGATTTTGGACACGTTTTAACATCGCTGAGATTTGAATTTGGGTCGCATAAATGTGCACTCGAGTTTAGGGAAGTAATGTTATTAAAGGCGCGCCTAAAGCGACTAGTATATTATTATTTTGGGTAAAGCGATGAAATTTTGCTAAACGGCCCATCCGAAATCTAAGTAATTTTACCAACACGTATAGAGGGCCCCGTAGCTTGTGTACTTTTGTTTGTCGAGGCTCGTCTCATTCATTATTTTTAATGGAATTTGCAACGCCGTGGAAATGCATCTCGAACCACGTCACAATCAATGTACCCGTGATTCGCGACACATTCGACTTCGTTGAGATTTGAATTTGGGTCACATAAATGTGCACCCGAGTTTAGCAAGATAACATTATTAAATACGCGCCTAAAGATAGTAACGCGTTGTTATTTTGAGAAAAGCCGTAAAGTTCGCTATGCGGCCTGTCTCGAAATCTAAGCATTTGAAATAACTGTCCGTTGAGGGCCCCGCAATTTGTAATTTATTCGGCGAGGCACGCCTCACTTATTTTTAAAAGGGTAAGCCTAAAGCAACTATAATTTTGCTATTTTTTATTGTCTCTAAAGTAAAAAAAAAAAAAAAGGTCCTAATTAATTTGTTTTAAGAGCCACTTCCCCATTTAAGAAAGAAACTTATAATTAATCCGCATCGGGCCTCCGAGGCCTACCCGTGGGACAACCGACTTTCATCTCCAAATCCAAGCATAACTTTCCTGATCGGTTAACTAATTAACAATGATTACAATTATTAGCTTAATAACACATTACCATTAATTTTCAATCTCGTTTTAACTATTGACAATGGCCTATTACTATCAGATTGAAAACATGTACCATAACATTATTATTACAACTAAAACATATTACTTGTCTAAACTACAACACTCACCAATGACAACATTGTCTAAAACTTACATAGATATACGCATTATAAAATATATAAAAGATAATTTTATAAGAATCCATAGATACAAGTTTGATTCTTAACAAAATATGAATAACGAATGCACTTTTAATCAAGAACTACATCTAAACCATACTTACTGATTTCAGCTCAATTTTATTAGTACAAGTAAAATTAATGAATTCCAAAAAAAACACTTTCCTGTTTCAGCTTGCAGCTTGCTTCTAATTTCAACAATTATACTACAAAGACAAAACTAAACCCATATGACTATTACATAATCACATTCCAAAGTCCAAACAGTCCCGGAATCAAACAACCCAAACAACTTATAAATAGTCCTAATTATACAGTCGTCTATTATTCATGTAACAGGAAACACATAACTAATATCAAATAGCATACAAGCATTCTATAGTTTGAACAATAAATCCTCTAGCCATTTCATTTCAGCTTCAACGAGCATACACTAAGATGATTCAAAGTAGTGTACCTGGAATCGAGAATAGCAGAAGAAGAAGATGAAAGGTAGGTCAACAGCAGCAGTAGTATACAATACAGCAACACCAAATTTGGAGTTCAAACAGCCACGAACACAACCAGTTCAGCCCAGAACACACAGCAGAAATAACACCCAGCACAAGCAGTCCAAAAACCCAGGAGTGAAACCAGAAAATACCAAGCAATTCACAGACAGGAACAGAATGTATTCAGAAATGAGACAGGAGAGGAGATTTTCTTATTTATGTTCTTCAGATTCTCAAATAAAGACACTCAGAACCTCAATTAAACAGTAACAAACTGATCCTGATTTTCAGTAGTAAAGAAGACCTCACTTTTTCAGTATTTAGCTCTCAACCTATTGAATTCTTTAGGGTAAAAACTCAGCTTGTATTTCACTCTTAAACTCTGAATTTCTGATGTCAAAATCCAGCCTAGACTCTCTTGAAAAACTGAAAGAGAACTGATTTTTCTTCTCCCAAAAACCAGCCCCTTTTCTGTTTTGAATGACCCTATTTATAACCAAACCTCAGCCCCCTTCCAGCTCTAAGGAGCACTTAGCTAATTAGGAAAGTATTTCTCCCCACTACTACATGTTTTGTTCTCCTTTTAATTCACTTGTCCCCCACTAGAGTATATTTTTCCCATTATCCCTTATCCTTCCCTTTATTTAATTGTTCAAACATGTATGGGCAACATATTTTAATCAATCCCCTTTAAGCCTTTCATACCATTATGTTTTGTTCCCCATTAACACTAAACAATTGCATTAGTTTAATGGTACTTTAGTATCCTACTGTCAGCCCATTCATCTTAAGCCATTTTCAAACCTTTTAAATCTCAAAATACCCTCCTAAAGTCCCTGAAATTACTGTCCTACCCAATCCCTTTCACTCTGCATTGAACCTTTCAACTCTAACCTATTCAAACCTACCAACTAACTAAGCTGAATCCAACAAACTACAATAGCTATAACCAATTCAAATTAGTTAGTAATTCAGGATATCAAATCAAATGGCACCAAAATGAAGACTAAGAGTCAGGGCAGCACATATTGAACTAACTATATTGGGGAACCAATCCTATTTAGCTCAGCACCAGATGAACTGAAATCAACTAGACGAGCATATGCCTTAATCAGATTGGAATACAAAAGAAGAAACAGCCAAAAGAGCCTTAAGGGGATTGACAAATTCAGGATAACAAATGACCAATAAATCCAGTTCAATGAACTGAATATACCAACAGGCTCAGTTCTAAGTTCAAATATACCAACGAGCTCATTTTAACACAAAATTTAGAACACAAACGAAGCAGGAGGGGAAACAGACAGGAATGAGCTATGAAATCAAAACCAAAATTAAACTACTATCGTGTTAAACTAACACTCAAGCATACCGGACTAATCGACGACACTTATTCAATCGATTACACAAATTATAACATATAACAATCCACAACAAACAGAAGCAATGATAAAATTGGACCAAATAAAAGGTCTGATTGGAGAAAGAAAAGAGTAATCGATAAAAGACGAATTTGAACTCATCTTAACAAACAAACAAACAACGAAACATGAAAAACAAACAGGGAAACAGAAGAAATACCTCAAAACTCAGAAACTGGACGACCCTGACTTGGACTCTGACTCGGGCCTTTAATTGAGGTCGAACAGACCTTAATCGAGTGTTCTCAATTGAGAATGCTTCGACTAAGGTCCACTGGACACCCAACTTCCTTTAATTTGGACAGATTTCAACCTTTGGTTTTCTAGGGTTCTTGGGGGTTCGATTTGGGGTTCGAACGGTTCTGGTCTGATTCGAACCAAACCAACGGTGGTTTGGTGATGAGGGAGGTCAAGGAAATGTCCGGTATGAGTTTGGGACTGGTTGGGGTAGGTTTAGGTTCTGCTCGAATCTTCGATTGAAGATTCGAGAAGCTAGAGGTTGATTCGAGGCAAACGGTTAGCGGATCTATAACGAGGGTGGTCAGATGGCTTAGGGGTGTTAATTTGGTGACCGGCGGCGTTGTTGCCGCCGGCTTTCAGGCGAAGGGGTTTCAGGGCGGCTAGGGTTTTGAGGGGTCGTCTCTGAGAGAGACGACTGAACATGGGGGGTCTGGTTTGGGGGGGTTCGAGGTGAGAGGTTGGACTTATATACGGAGGGGTGGTTTAATCCTGGTCGTTGGATCAAGCACGATCAACGGCCTGGATCAATTCACTTAAAGGAAATGGTGACGTTTGGTCATGCATCGAGACTGGGTCGACCTGGGTTGAAATGGACCGGGTTATGGGGGAAGCCTGGGACCGTTAGATCAAAACAAATCAATGGCTTGGATTTATTGGCCAGATACAACGTCGTTTGGATATATCTGAAGACGGACTGGACCGTTTGATCGTATGAGATTGGCGGTCCAGATTCACAATGCCCAAACGATGTCGTTCTGGACTGGTCGCAGGTGGACTAGATTTGGGGTGGGTATGGGCTGGTTTTTTTGGATTTGGGCTTGGCCAAATTGGCCCAATCGAATTTCCCTCTTCTTATTCTCTTTTCCTTTTCAATTTTCCTTTTTCTTAAAAATCCTAATTAAATTATAAAATCGACAATTAACTAAAAATATTAACTCTTAATAATAACTGTCACACGAAATTAAACATCAATAAAGATAAAATCACACAATTCGGACCTTAAATGCAAAAAAATGCAAAGTACATATTTTTGTAATTTTTCCATTTTGTAAAACAAACTTGATTGTTTAATTAATTCCTAAATTGTAAAATTAAATCCTAAATGCACATGCAACACATATTTTTTTATTTTTCTTAATTAAAGTAGAAATAAACATGCACAGACAAAATACAAATAAATCACAAACAACACAAAACCATTTCATTTTGAATTTTTTGGAGTAGTTCTCATAGGGCAAAAATCACGTGCTCACATCCATTTATATAATAAAGAAAGAATTCAATTTGTTTTTACAAAAGTACCCTTATGTACATATCCCTAAAAAGTTTTCTTACTCCTCATATTAAATATTTAATTAAGGGTAATTTAGTTATACTAGGTATTTTTGTATAGAATTTAGTATTTTCTTATTGGTATGTCAAAAGCAAATTGGTCACTTATTGTAGACCGGAGGGAGTATAGTAGAGTAATTTACCTGATATTGGTATTACAAACTTTCTGCTAGTAGCTAGAAACTATCGAGAATTCCAAGTATTCTTTATTTTTATTTTTATTCTGATTTCTGCATAATGTTGGTCTAAATTTAATTTAATTAAATGAAGAATTATGATCAGTGAAAATTTATATAGACGACCACAATTTTTTCGAGACTGAGATATAATTGTGGCTCTTGTTGTAATTTAACTTAGTGGTGTAAAAAACCTATACTCCTATAATATAAGATTTACGTACAAATGGAAACTCATATATATAAATATATTTATCTATTGGGCATAGGTAATGTGAAGTTTCTCTTGAGGAGTTGACGGATTAGGGTTTTTGTAGAACTACAAGTGAAAATTAGGGTTTTTGTTGAGCTCCATGTACAAGTCAGCAAGTCTATGCTTTAAGACTACAGCATGAAGCATTCTCTTACAACATCATTTTATGAGAAATTAAGTGTTGTTTTGTACAAAAATCACCCATTTTTTATATATGTTCTTTCGTGACTTTTTGGGAGGATCTTAGTTTTTGCACTTTCCAAATCAAATAGAGGGCACGTTTTTTTTAAAATAAAAATAATAAAATAATTGAAAAAATAAAAAATAAAAAAATGAATTTATATCTTTCTTGACTTTAGGCTTTCCAATTTATCATGAGATAATTTATAGCTAATATCTATAGTTTTATTAGATCACAAATTTCAAAAGCATTTTTTTCTTAAACTTCGCACTCAATCAAACTGCATCACATAAATTGGAAGGGACAAAAGGAGTAATATATCTTTCACTATATTGATTTAAGGCAGAATGGCCTAATTGGCACCTATACTTGTGTCACATTGTCAAGTCGGTCCTCCTACTTTACTTTTTTCATCTAGACACTTTAACTTATTCAAAATCTATATTTTAAACCCCTCTCGTTGACCAAGCACATGTGGTAAAATAATGGTTGAGCTGGACAAAATGAGTGTAATTCACGCGAATAATGAGCGTGAATATTAACATTTTGAACCAGAAATAATTAAAATAAAAAGAAAAAATTATTAAAATAAGAATAAAAAATAAATAAGTAAAAAGAAAAAGAAAAAAACAAAAGAGACAAACAACAATATTAAACCCCTCATGTACGCCTTCTTCTTCTTCCCCACTCCCCGACCCCCCCCCCCAACCCCACAACCCCACAACAACATCCCCCTCCCTTTTCGTTCCCCTCCCCCGCAACCGCTTCATCTTCTTCTTCTTCTCCACTGCCCCCTCCCCCCAACAACACTCCCTCCCTTTTTTGTTCCCCCTGTACGCTTCTTCTTCTTCTTCTTCTTCTCCACTGCCCCCTCCCCCCAACAACACTCCCTCCCTTTTTTGTTCCCCTCCCCCGTACGCTTCTTCTTACTCTACTGCCCTGATTCCCCCCGCCCCCACACCCCAGATCTATTTGTTGCTCTATTGAGGTATATGTATTGGGAAAAAATTGAATTTATATTAAAGATGATGTGGCATGACACGTGGATTAGTTAAATGGTCAAAGAGCAGCAATTGACTAAGAGGCACGGATGGAGACAGCCACGGGAAGAAGAATTTAAATAGGCACGAGACGACGTATAGATACGAGTCTCGTACCAATTTAAATTATTTACAGCCAACGGATTAGAAGGCATTGAAAGCAAGGATCAGATGACAGAAAGGAGTCCAAATTCATTATTAAACGTTGATACGTTACAAAATTGGTATTTAATAGGAATGATTGTATAACGGCTTATTTAATGTCATTTATTACTCATGATTATATCATTAAAGCTGAGGCTTCATTCCTTTACCTAGAATTATCTATAAAAGGAAGAAGTATCATCATTTGTAAGGACACGGAATACTATTGAGAATTTATTGAAATACACATCTATTTGCTTCTTTACCATCGTTCTCAAAAGTATTTTATTTTTGTCTCCTGATTATCAGTAACCCGAATTTCTTTTTAGCTTTGACCAAAGACTCAGATTTTTGGTTAAACAAATTGGTTCCGTTACCGGGAATCTGATAATCTTTCCTTTTAAGCTATATCTTATCTATTATCGTCACCATGTCAAACAATAACGCCGACAACAACAGTAACAACACATTGGGAAACCATGAGAATCAAATACATCAAAATCAAGATATCGTGGTTCCCTCTCCTTTAAATTCACCACGTCAATCTCGTGAAGGCACTCCTGTTACTGAATCCCGTGCTGATCAACAAGAGCAATCTGAACATTTTGAAGGAGTTACAACTGAAGCTTTGCAAAAGCTAATCGATGCACAAGGTCGGCAAAGCTCTTCAGGCACTTGTTAGTCGATTGCCTGCTGCGCCACCTACACCAACTCCTAATAATAATACATTGGAGAACCCCCGTTCTGGTCTTGATAATTCTGGAAACGGAGCAACCCCCAGTGAACCACAAGAAGGGGGACCAGGTAATTTAAATAATTCGTATTTGCAAAATTTAGTACTAACCTTGCAGAAACAGCTTAAGGAACAAAATGAGCGTATTGAACAAATCCCTGGAGTTCCGCCTGTAATAAAAGGAGTAGACATGGACAAATACTCACAACAACCATGGAAGCCTAGTGCTGCTCCCCTTCCAATTCCGAAAAAGTTCAAAATGCCTGACATCCCGAAATATGATGGTACTACAGACCCACGTGACCACGTGACTGCATTTACAACCGGCGTAAAAGGCAACGACTTGACCAAACAAGAAATTGAATCAGTATTGGTCAAGAAATTTGGAGAAACACTCACCAAGGGTGCATTAACCTGGTATTCTCTTTTATCTGAAAATTCTATTAATTCTTTTGCTGAGCTTGCAGATTCTTTTATTAAAGCACATTCGGGAGCACAAAAGGTTGAGAAAAGGATGGAAGATATTTTCAAAATCAAACAAGGGGATTCGGAATTGCTTAGAAACTTCATTGATAGATTCCAACGTGAAAGAATGACTCTACCTCGTGTGCCAGACAATTGGGCTGCTATAGCTTTTGCAAGTAATTTAAATGACAAAAGTTCTGAAGCCACGAGACGACTCAAAGAAAGTCTTCGAGAATTTCCTGCAACCACATGGAATGATGTTTACAACAGGTATAGCACGAAGCTGCGAATCGAAGAAGATACCGTACCTAAGCTCCATCATGAAGAAAGGGGCGGTACCCGAAGGTCAGAAACCGAAAAAAGATCAGGTAAAAACAGATACGATCCATATATGGGACCCGCAGGAAAGGACCCACGATCGAAACAAGATAGCCAGCAATACGATCAAAAGTCAAGGAACCGGGATTCTGGCTCTTCTTCAAAGTTCAGGAATGATCGGAACAGACAAGAATCACGTGATGATGACCGGAGTTTAAAGGCACAATTCGGTGGATATAATTTTAATGTCTCTACCTCCGAGCTCGTGGATGTTTTAAGAAGTATGGGAGATAAGGTACGGTGGCCGAAAGAGATGCGGTCAAATCCAAGTAGACGCAATCCGGATCATTGGTGCGAATTTCACAACGATCACGGGCACAAAACTTCAGAATGCAGATTCCTGCAGAGTGAAGTAGATCATTTATTGAAGCAAGGATACCTCACTGAGTTATTTAGTGAGAAAGGAAAATAAGCTTATATGAAAAACAGACAAGAACCACCACAACCTCCTTCACCCAAGAGGACAGTGAATGTCATAAGCGGGGGAGAAGATATTCATGGCGTAACCTACACAGCTTCCAACAAGATTTCTAAGGTAATGATTACACACGGGAAACGGGTGCGGCAGGTCCTTGAAAATGAAAGCATTTCGTTCAATGACGCAGATACCGAAGGAGTGACAACTACACATAATGATGCACTGGTAATATCTTTACTTGTACATGATACTAATGTAAAACGAGTTTTGATTGATCCAGGAAGTTCTGTAAATATTATATTACTAAGGGTACTGCGGGAAATGCAAGCTGAAGACAAAATGTTACCCAAGGCGCACACCTTGTCAGGCTTCGACAATTCAAGTGTAGTAACAAAAGGTGAGGTAATACTAACAACTTTTGCTATGGGTGTTGTGAAGGAAACTAAATTTCAGGTAGTTGATATGGAAATGGCCTACAATATGATCATGGGAAGACCATGGATACACGATATGGATGCTATCCCATCAACCCTGCATCAGGTTATTAAATTCCCATCACCATGGGGAATTTGTCAAATTCGTGGGGATCAGCAGATGGCTAGAAGTGTCAATGCTGTAACAAGTACGAGCGCCGTAAATAAAGCAAAATAGCAATTACAGGAAACAGTTGAAGGTAAAAAAGATCAAACTTCAACTGAACAAGAGAAAACAGATTTGGACTCAAGGCCTGACACAATTCAAGAACCTGAAGAGAATGAAAGCATCAAAACGACGATTGAAGAGCTTGATGCAGTGATGTTATTTGATCAACAGCCTGAACGGAAGGTTTATATCGGGGCTAATTTAAACACGAACATGCGAGGTATGATAATCGAATTTTTAAAAGCTAACTTAGATTGCTTTGCTTGGTCCCACGCTGATATGACAGGGATACCACCAAATGTGATGACTCACAAACTCAACGAGGACCCTTCTTTCACACCAATAAAGCAAAAGAAACGGAAACAAGGTGCTTTCAAGAACCAGGTGATTCAGGATGAAGTCCAAAAATTATTAAAAATCGGATCAATCCGTGAGGTAAAATATCCTACTTGGTTAGCTAACACGGTGGTTGTACCCAAGAAAAATGGTAAGTGGCGTGTTTGTGTAGATTATACTGATTTAAATAAAGCCTGTCCAAAAGATTCCTTTCCCTTACCGCATATAGACCAACTAATTGATGCGACCGCAGGTCATGAACTTTTAAGTTTTTTAGATGCATACTCAGGATATAATCAAATCAAAATGGATCCTGGTGATGAAGAAAAAACTTCTTTCATCACAGACAGGGGGACTTATTGTTATAAAGTAATGCCCTTTGGTCTCAAAAATGCTGGGGCAACCTATCAAAGGTTGGTCACCAAAATGTTCCAAGAACATTTAGGGAAAACAATGGAGGTATATATAGACGATATGCTCGTCAAAACCCAGCAATCTCATGATCATATTTCTCATCTATCTATTACTTTTGAAATTTTGCGAAAATTTAATATGAAACTCAACCCAGAAAAATGTGCATTTGGAGTTGCATCAGGTAAGTTTTTGGGTTTTCTTGTTTCTAACCGTGGTATTGAAGTGAATCCTTCTCAGATCAAAGCAATAGAAGAAATCCCGGATATCCTTACTAATAAAAAGGAAGTACAACGATTAACGGGAAGAATTGCAGCTTTGGGGAGATTTATTTCCAAATCCTCAGAAAGGTGTTTTAAGTTTTTCTCTGCACTTAAAAAGCAAGATCATTTTGAATGGAATGAAGATTGTCAGCAAGCCCTTAGAAATTTGAAAGCTTATTTGTCAAAACCACCGTTGTTGGCAAAACCGAAGGTAGGGGAAAAACTTCTCATTTATCTGGCCGTATCTGAAGTCGCAGTAAGTGCTATTTTAGTCCGCGAGGACCAAGGTAAATAATCTCCTATTTATTACGTAAGTAAGTCCTTATTGGAAGCTGAGACACGATACCCACAGCTAGAAAAATTAGCATTAGCTTTGATCATGGCATCTAGAAAGTTAAGACCTTATTTTCAATATCATCCCATTGTTGTAGTTACTGCTTTTCCGCTTCAAAATATTTTGCATAAACACGAACTTTCAGGAAGATTAGCAAAATGAGCTATAGAACTAAGTGAATATGAAGTTATTTATCAACTCAGGACCGCTATAAAGTCTCAAGTACTAGCTGATTTCGTGGCTAATTTTAGCCAGGGGATGCATTTAGAAGCAGAAAAAGAATTATTAGTTTTTAATGGTGCGAACCCGGGGACTTGGGTTTTATACACTGACGATTCATCTAATGTAAAAGGGGCAGGCTTAGGAAAGTCCTCGTACCACCTGCGGGTGAGACCATTAGACAGGCTATAAAATGTCATTCTATAACTAACAATGAAGCAGAGTATGAAGCTGTAATTGCAGGTTTAGAATTGGCACGAGAACTCGGCATAACACAGATTATAATCAAGAGTGATTCTCAACTCGTGGTTAATCAGATGCTGGGGACTTATACAGCCAGAGAGTCACGAATGCAAGAATACCTCGCAAAGGTACGGGAGTTAATAAAGCAATTCCAAACTTGGAAAGTAGTGCAGATCCCAAGAGATGAGAATGTAGAGGCAGATGCTTTAGCAAACCTTGCATCCGCAGCAGACGTGGCAAACAATACAGATGCTTCAGTCATACATCTATTTCATTCCGTTCTTGAACCTGATAAAAACGAGGTAAATTTTAATCATCTAACATGGGATTGGAGAAATGAAATTGTTGCCTTTTTACAGCACGGAACCGTGCCTAATGACAAAGGAAAGGCTTACGCGCTTCGCAAAAAAGCTGCACGATATTGTTTATATCAAGGTAATCTTTATCGAAAGATGTTCGGCGGACCACTAGCAAGGTGTCTCGGTCCCTCTCAAACCGAATATGTCATGAGAGAAGTACATGAAGGACATTGTGGGAATCACGCAGGAGGACGGTCACTGGTAAGAACGTTAATTCGCACAGGATATTATTGGCCTAAGATGGAAGAAGAGGCAACCAGTTTCGTGTCCAAATGTGATAAATGTCAAAGGTACGGCAATAATATGCACAGACCAGCTGAGTTACTACATCCTGTTTTAGCCCCTTGGCCCTTTATGAAATGGGGAATGGATATCGTAGGTCCACTTCCACAAGCAAAAGGTCAGGTAAAATTTCTACTTGTACTTACAGATTATTTCACTAAATGGGTAGAAGCAGGGGCATTTAAACAGGTACGAGAAAAAGAAGTTAAAGACTTCATATGGCGAAATATAATATGCCGCTTTGGAGTACCAAAGGATATCGTGTGTGACAATGGACCACAATTCATTGGAGCACAAGTTACAGAATTTCTTCGAAGTTGGCAGATCAAAAGAATAACGTCTACGCCATATCATCCAGTGGGGAATGGACAAGCAGAATCAACTAACAAAGTTATTATCAATAACTTGAAAAAGAGGTTACAAGATTCAAAAGGTAATTGGCCTGAGGTGTTACCTGGAGTACTATGGGCTTATCGTACAACGACCAAAACAGGCACTGGAGAAACACCATTTTCGATGGTTTATGGTACGGAAGCCTTAATTCCAGTTGAAATAGGTGAGCCAAGCACACGGTACGATCAGGCAACGGAGGAATCCAATAATGAAGAGATGCGGGTTAGCCTAGATTTACTTGAAGGAAGAAGAGAAGCTGCTTTGATAAGGATGGCAGCACAAAAGCAAGTAATAGAACGATATTACAATAGGAAAGCACGCCTCAGATTTTTCAAAATTGGGGACTTCGTGCTTAAAAAGGTGTTCCAATCTGCAAAAGCTGCTAACTCAGGAAAGCTAAGTCCAACATGGGAAGGACCATACAAAGTCCGTGGCATTGCGGGAAAAGGAGCATACCAGTTGGAAACAATGGATGGTAAAGTTTTACCCTCACATTGGAATGTTGTCCACTTAAAAAGATATTACTTTTAAGAAAGTACCTACGGTCAGGTATCATCATGTTAAAATTTCTCTCTTGGTTTATTAATATTTTACTAACGATTTTAGATGCTAGGCAAAATATCCTAACTCGTGCCAAATGATGAGTCACAACCTGCAAGGCAAAATGGAGTATTCTTAAATTCCTAGCCCAGGGTTACAATTAATCTGATGGAAATACACACGAGTTAGGCAGTCTTCATCTATAATCGCACCGTCGAGTCCCGTATATCTTTCTGTTTCAGGAAAAGGGCCAAAGTAAAAGAAATAAACAAGTGCTCGAGGCTTCATACTTCACCGCTCAAACACTTGGGGGACTACATATTATACACAGATATGTGTAGAGAAACAGATACGAGTATCGAACAAAAATCGGCCACAAAGAAGCAAGTGTTGAGAAAAAGTTACGAAGTCTTCAGCATTCATGAGAACAACAGAGTCATCTCTCAAACTCATAAACAAAGTCACCTCTCAAACCCTTCTTAACATGTAAAGATAGGGTCATGACTATGTACTGAAACAGGTTATGAAGAAAAACCTTGTTTATTTATGTTATTTACAAATCTGTTACAAGAAAAACAGTTACGAGAAAAGTTGTAGATGTATTGTAATACATGTAACAGTCAAACACTTGTTAAAAGTTTATGAATGAAAACTTGCCAAAGTTGTTTCATACAAAACGTGTGTTTTCCTATTACTTTCATCGTATTATAACACCATTATGAAGTTGAGACGTCTTCTTCATTAAGTGTCGATAAAATAAAAGGGCCCTCTTTTATAAGCCTCATGTTAATAAGTCATGAGAAGAATCATAAAGCATTTTCAAAGGATAAAAATGCTAAACTATTCTATAAGTCCTAAATAAGTAAGGAAAAGGCAAGAATAGAACACATTGAAGTACTAACAAAACTTCTTAATATAATTAAAAAGACTAAGTAGAAACTTAGTCAATAAAAGTTTATACAAGTGCCCCATTATGATAACTGGGGACTTTCACCAAAAAATCCCTTAAAAACTAAGGGATAAAACCATCATCCAATTGAAGGGGTTAGCACATCAGAAGTTGCAATATTAATTTCACTTTCAGCCACAGGCACGGTGGCAACTTCTGAAGAAGCAGCAACAGGAACGGTTTCAGCAGCCACAGACTGGGTCATAGAAGTTTCACCCTCTGAAGCTGGAATAGCAACATTTTCAGTTGAAGCAGGAATTGTAATCCCAATTGCTGTAGTATTCACTTCCTCATTTAAAAGTTCTTCTGTTACAGGAACTTCAAGTGCAGGAGAAGGAGTATCAGTAGACTGTTGGCTTTTCTCGATGGTATCTATGACTTTGGCCAGTTCAGACTGCAAGTCAAAACCTTCTTGAGCAGCTTCCGTCAAAGCATCACGACGAGAATTCAGGAAAGCCCAACTCACTTCTTTATTAAAATTTTCCTCTAGAAGTCCATATTCCTTTTCCCACATAGCAAGATCGTTTTCTAAAATTTGATATTCAGCTAAATGAGAATCAAGGGAAGCTTCAAGAGAAGCATGAGAACTCTTCAAGGCATGAATCTCGTCAGAAGAACTCTGTAAGTCAGCCTGAGCTTGAGTCAAGCTTTGCACTAACTCTCCTGCATATTCTTCCTTCCTAGCCAAAAGTGCCTTCAGCTCTCTAACTTCTTCACTAGCCCTGGATAATTGTTCTGACAAAGAGCATTCCAAAAGCTCTTTGTCTCTTTTCAATTGGCTTGAAGAGGCTTTGACAGTTGCCAGTTCAGAAGTTAAACCACGGTTTTGCTGCTCCAGGAGATTTTTATCTTCTTGCAACTCCTCTATGGTCCCTTGAGCATTCTCGAACTGCTCCTTCCAATTGGTTGCTTCAAGCTGGGCTCCCCTAGCTATTTCCTCGGCCTCGTGGACAGCCTTTTCAGACTCACGAGCTTTTCTTTCCAGTAGGGAAATTCTTCTCATTAATTCCGTACTAATAAAGTTAGCCTATAGAGGTAAGTCATGGAAATGAGAGATTGAAGATAATTAAAAAAAAACTTGTTGGTAGAAATACCTTCAAAGTAGAATGAACTACGTCATTCATCAAAGTTAAGCAGCTATGGCTCTCCGTCTTCTTCTTCTCGATATCTCCAATTAGAGGTTCGATCCAAACATCGGCTCTGTCGGTCTTCCTCAAGAGGCTATGATTGGCAGGAACCTCCAAAGTAACACTTCTCATTGTCATATTTCCGCTGCTAGAACCTGTCTCTGTATGATGAACAGAGGGAAGAGGAGCAGTGGAAGGAATGGAAGGAAAAGATGTAGAAACCAACACCGGAGCGGAAGCAGGTGCGGTTGAAGCAGCCAAGGGAACGGATATAGGAGCGGTAGAAATTGGAAAAAGAACGGAAGTCGTCAAAACTGGTAAAGAAATACTTACGGCTGGCAGAGGAATGGAGGAAATAGGAACAAATGAGGAAAGAAGAGCTTCATCAAAAACAGGTCCGAGCTCGCCACTCCCGAAACCACTGTCAAAAAGGTGTTGAATTGACTCATTATTATCTCTTGGTTCGGCGTCCTCATCAGATTGAATCAAAACAGGCTCGGTGGCGGAGGTACGAGCAAGAGTGTTTTCAATTTCATTATCAATGATTATTCATCTCCTGGCCCTTGGCCTAGTAATTAGGGAGGTAACCTCCTCTTCTTCTTCAGAACTTTCCTTTGTAGCTTTCCTTTTAGGCTGCAAGGCTCGAGCCTTATCTAAATCCATAGCAGCATTCGCAGACATGCGAATGGTCATAGCTACTTCAGCCGTCATTCCTCTAATGCCAAATCCTGATTAAAGGATGGATATACATGATTAAAGTTGAGAAAAAAGTGCTTAACATGTAAAACAAACAAATTTCATAAAAAAGGGGGGATACCATGTGTTTTGACTTTCCAGCCATGTAAAGAAGAAATTGATTTCCAAGTTCTCTGCTCCCTAGTAGCAATCTTCAAAAGTGAGTCTACCCAACCACGAAAGTTGGGAATAGGTTCCACATCTCCCATGGTTGCTACAAAAAACCAAGAAGGGACGAGGTTAAAAACAACATTCTTTTGAAATTCTCAAAAGTAGGTACGGTAAATAAAAGGAAACCTACGTTCAAAATTCCACTTCTCAGGGAAGGGAATATTTGTTTCACCAATCAAGTCCACTGTACGGACAACAACGTAACAGATATACCATCCACTATCTTTATCATCCTCAGGATTTACCAAAACTTTTTTGCTCCTTGCAGTTAAGGTGAAAACCCCATGGCGTATTAAGTTAGGATGGTATAGATGAATGAGATGAGAAAAGGTGAAATTGACATTGGCCTTGGATGATAAATATCTCAAACAAGCCACTGTTCTCCACACCAATGGACCAATTTGGGCCAAACAAATTGTAAAGAAACGACAAAAATCGAGAATAACTGGGTCAATCGGAGGATTAAAACCTAAAGTGAAGGGGTAAGTGTAAACAGAAGAATACCCATTTCTAAAAGAGGAAATTCTTTGATTTGGGGAAGGAATTGACATTCGGAGACTATCCTTCCAGTTACAATCTCTTCTTATGGTGGGGATTGTAAGCTCGGTTACTAATGTTGGGTAAGTATCGGCTCTTTCTAAGTTTTTAATTTGTTTTTGAAGAGACGTTTTATCACTTTCAAAAGAAAAATCACCGGGAACTATATCATCAACTGAGGGTTCTTGAGAAGGATCAAGAATTTCCCTATTTTTAGAAGAAGGGGCTTTTGGGACAAAACTCCTTGAAGAAGAACCAGATGAGCCGCCTCGCGTAGATTCTAACCCTGTTCGAAGCCTACTTCCTCCGCCTCTTCTGTGTCTAACAGGGGCGTTGGGGAATTGATCTAGAATTGGAACTTTTTTACGGTTAGGGTTTGAAGAAAACATTGTTAAGAAGGAAGTATGTGCTGAAGATTTGTGAAGAAGACAAAGGAAGACAAAGTTATGTGTAAAATGGGAACCGTCAACTTTTTAAGTGTAATGATGAAAAGCCTATAATAAAGGCAGCTATCACTTCGTAAATAGTGAGAATGAAGAAGTCTCGAAAAAGGGTATGAATAGCGGAATCAATTAGAAAATGACACATGGACAGAACATTAAATGGAAAGACTGCTGAGACGTTAGTACTATCATGAGCATTAATTGTGGCAAAAATTCCTTTTACATGAAGATCCACTTCCCAATTATTTAATTGATAAAAAAAGGAAAGTGGGGGGACTATCTGTATTGGGAAAAAATTGAATTTATATTAAAGATGATGTGGCATGACACGTGGATTAGTTAAATGGTCAAAGAGCAGCAATTGACTAAGAGGCACGGATGGAGACAGCCACGGGAAGAAGAATTTAAATAGGCACGAGACGACGTATAGATACGAGTCTCGTATCAATTTAAATTATTTACAGCCAACGGATTAGAAGGCATTGAAAGCAAGGATCAGATGACAGAAAGGAGTCCAAATTCATTATTAAATACTTGATACGTTATAAAGTTGGTATTTAATAGGAATGATTGTATAACGGCTTATTTAATGTCATTTATTACTCATGATTATATCATTAAAGCTGAGGCTTCATTCCTTTACCTAGAATTATCTATAAAAGGAAGAAGTATCATCATTTGTAAGGACACGGAATACTATTGAGAATTTATTGAAATACACATCTATTTGCTTCTTTACCATCGTTCTCAAAAGTATTTTATTTTTGTCTCCTGATTATCAGTAACCCGAATTTCTTTTTAGCTTTGACCAAAGACTCAGATTTTTGGTTAAAAAGTATAATTATATCATTTTCTCAGTTTACAATAATAATTCAGGAAATAAACAACTACACTAATTCATAATTAAAAAGCTTTGTCTCATTTGTTTCATTTATAACCAAATATTACTAGTTAATCGTTTCCGACATTTCTTTATTTCCTTTGCTGACTTTTTGAGATGTTGACACTTTCCCTTCCAATTTCTTGAACTTTTTGTCTTCCTAAATCAAGGTTCATGTTAAATTCAGCTTGTGCACTTCTTAATTATTGAGATATCATTGAGTGCAAGTGATAACTATGAGATGGAGTCCCCCTGCTAGGAAGAAGAAATCTGTGAATTTTAGGAAAGAGAGATGAGATGGAGACACTGATTTTTTTTTTTGAAGGAAATAGTATATAATAAGTGTTTTAAGTAGATAAAATATAAAAAATGACGTGGAATATGATGTGTCATCCACGTTAAGCAAGTGAGATATACACACGGTCAGAGGGATTTAAAATATAGATTTTTAACAAGTTAAAGTGTCTGGATAAAAAAAATGAAGTAGGAGGACCGACATGATAAATGGCACAAGTATAGGTGTCATTTAGGCCATTCTGCCAATATGTTCATTGACATAGTTGAAATGTACTTATTCAGGTGATCTATCTGCATCTTGTCTACAAGAAATTTTAAGCAATAAATTCTAGCCGTGAAGTTGCTTTTAATAACCACTCAAAATATCCTCTAGATGGTAAATGTTGACCGTAATTTTGGGACAGTAAAATCTCCGAAAGAACAAAAAGTTTATTGTGAAAGTCAAAAGTTTGAGTATGTTTGGCGGAGCTTACAAGCTGGTCAAACTAGCTTATAAGTACTTTTCGGCTTATCTACGCGTTTGGTAAAGTTAAAAATACTTATAAGCCAAGTGCTTATAAGTCAAAAATAAGCCATAAGCTGGTCACCCCAGCTTATGAATTTTTAGCTTATAAGCACTTTAAGTTTGACCAAGATTTTTACTATTTTATCCTTAAAATATTCTTTTTTAGAACAAAACTCCTACATCGATACTCACTGCCTCAAGTATTCAACCTACCCTCCCCCCTCCCCACCTCTTCAAGTCTGCAATTTTCATTGACTATTTAAGATAAGCAAATTCTCTATTGCTTTACATACTTATATCTATGTGATTGTGTATTAATCTTTGAACGGTATGTAATAAATGAGGACATATCAAATTTTTGGTGTATTGCTTTCTAAGTGTTGTGGTGATGAAGACAATGTTTGTTTCTCTTCAAATAATTTGTCCTATTTAGGTTTATTTTTTACTGAGAAATTTTTGTCAATTTATTAATTATTATAACTTATGATTATATGCTTATCATAAAATAAATTATATTTATCATAAAAATTATCTTATCTAAGCATAATTTGTATTTAAAATAAAATGACAAATAGAATATTTTGTATTTGAATTGATCTGGAATCTAAAATTTTGAAGAAATTACGCCATTATAAGTGTAAACAGTTCTAAGGTTATTTAAGTCATTTTAATAGAAAAAGAGCTTATCAGCACCTTTTTATCAAATACTGCAGCAACTTATTATCAATTTCAGCATTTGTTACTTATTTATTAAATCAGTTTCAGCACTTAAAAGTGGGAGAAATTCAAAAAAGCCAGATTTACAACTGGTCGTTCAAAAATAGCTCAGTTTCAAAAGTAATCGAAATTTAGCCACTTTTCATGTAAAGATAAATCTGAGCGAAAACACTGTTCAGAACCCGGAAAATACGCTAGTATATGCTTGAACTCCAGCATATTATACTGGAGTTCCAGGATAAGTATGTTGGAACTCCAGCATAATATGTTGGAGTTCCAGCATAAGTACATTAGAACTCCAGCATAATATATTGGAGTTCCAGCAAGTATAATTGTCTAGTATAATATACTGGAGTTTGGAGCACCGGTGCTCCAGTCTCCAGTATATTGTACTGGAGTCTTCAAAGTATACCGGTCCAGCATAATATGCTGGAGTTCATACACAGGTGCACCGAACTCCAGTATTTTATGCTGGACCGGTCTCTGTTGCAGCAAAATAATGGCTATTTTTCATTGACTTCGTAAACGTTGGCTATTTTTGAATGATCAGTCCGAAAACTAGCTATACTGTACAATTTTTTACCTTAAAAGTGCTTTTCAGCACCTTATGCTTATCAGCTACTTCAATTCAGCTAATCCAAACGGGCTTTTAAAAAGAATGAAAAAGTCAGAAGTTAAATCTCTGAAAGAATCTAAGATAAATTGATATCAATGTTTCGCTAGCTGTCACAAAGCTAGTCATGCACTCGTAGTAGTAAAATCAAATATGACATCAAAATGAAGAATTAAACTGATGTATCTACTCTGAAATTTTTTCACTATCTAATCTAAATTTACTTTCCCTTCACAGTAAAAATATTTCGCAATTTCCTTCTCGCGAATGTAAACCTTTGTTTCTTTTTTATCCTAAGAAAATTCCCTACGTGATAAACTAATCTTTAACAAAACAAAGTTAGGGTTCAACTTTCCTTAACTATTCTTTGTTCCCTATTCAAGAATTCTCATTCCCACTTTATGAAATTCAACAAGTTATATATTGCCCTCAAATTATTTTTATAGTTCATCGTCCCTCGATTTGTTTTTTTTGGTTTCCCACCCAGTGTCCGGTACCCATATTGGGGTCCGACTAAATCCGGATTCGCGCCGGAAAGTCCCACATTGGGGGTAAAGCGCTCCCTAACAAAGGCGACTCTATACTCAAGGGCTCAAACTCGAGACCTATGTTTAAGGATGAAGACGTACTTATCACTCCACCACAACCCTTGTTGGTTCCCTCCATTTGTTTAACAAGAAAGACTTATCTAATTGACGAACTAATTAAAACACACACACAAAAAAAAGGGACGTCACTTCTCTCAAAAATAAAAATTAAAAAGAAAATGTTAAAGCTAGCCGATTAATTCATGAATTATACTATAAATCAATAACAACAATAACAAACTCAGTGAGTTATACCACAGAATTGTGAAATATTTATTCAGAGAAGTGTATCTGCTGGTCAAATGAGAATGAAAGAGAATGAAAACATGTGTGCTTTGAACTTTGAAGGAAAGGTAAGTCTAACTGTTGAAAAATATAAATACCAATATACACAGAAGGCAAGAGAAATTGAATTTAAATTTTATATACTATTTTAGAGCAAGCAATGGAGGGGAAAGCTTGAGGTGAGATAGACACGCTTCTTGCAACAAAAAGGGAAAGAAAAAAAAGAGTGACTAATTGTCTTGTATGAAGCCTACGGAACTGAAAGAAAGATCTTTTCATGGATTTTCTCCCATTATTTCATTCTTTTGGTTTTCCATCCGCTGGTCGGTACTCGCAACGGACTCGACTAATTCAGATTCGCGTCAGTTCCACATTTGGGAATATAGCACTCATTAATAAAGGCGATACCATACCAAGAGTTGAAACCCGAGACATCTGACGATTAAAGATGAAGGAGTATGACTTCACCCTTATTTCATTTCATTCTCTTCCTTCTTAATTTCTTGGACTCTCACCACATTTTAGGACGTTTACCAAAAATAAAATAGAGGGAAATAACATCATATTGAGTCCGTTTCTGTCTTGTCCATACCTCATTCCACATATTTTTTTAACGAAAGAAAAAAAGATCAAAATTAATAATTTGTACCAAATCAAACTTTAACTAAATTTATAATTAAATGAGAATACTTATGTGCATTTACCTTTCTTCTTATTCAAATTAAAGATAATATTATTAATGCTAATAATATACATATAGTTAAAGGTAATAGTCTAGTGAACTTAGTCCCTTTGTTTAGATTTGTACAAAAACACTAAAAACAAAGGGATCATAGAGCAAAACATATTCATATGTAGCTAACTGCGTAATGTTTCCTTTCCGTACATGTCATTTATATTTATCTATACATGCAGCTTAAGTGATAATTTTTTTTTAGTAAGGACACATATTTTGCATTTATTATAATTTGAGGCAAATAGTAAGTTATGATTTGGGACTACACTTGTTGCATCCTTTGTCCCAACGGCACTTAATTTTAGTAATATTTGTTTCAAAGTTAATAGAAAGGTAAACCAATTGGATGATCAAAACATGATCTTTTTCTGATTTTTGTATCCAATTTTAATTTATAACAAACTTTCCAAATATTGCTTTTATTTTTTTGTAAATTCTGATGCATTATTTTTTAACATATCTTTTATTCGAGAGCTTCCAAAACTTGCATACTTACAAGGTTTTAATTTACATTATCCTCTTCTCTTTTTTCTCATTATCGATATTTGCAAGTCCACTTTTATAACCCAAATGAAGAATGTTGATCTTTCTAATTTTCATAGAAAATTGAACATATCAAACGCGCAGACAGATCATTAGTACGTTAATTATATGCATCATTTATTCTGTTATTGATATTTATAAATTGTAAATTTAAAATATAAATTATTCAATGCTAAAATATTGACAAGAGGGGTTGCTCTGACGGTAAGTAACCTCCACTTCCAATCAAGAGATTGTGAGTTCGAGTCTCCCCAAGAGCAAGGTGGGAAGGGAAGGATGCCGGGGGTCTATTTGGAAAAGGAATGAAGAATGAAGAAATTTCCATCTGAAAATATGTAAGCATTTTATTATATATCAGTAATAAATAAAGTGTAATGAATTAAAAAGGTATAAAAAAAGAAAGAAAGTCATGTTCTGATAAAATTGCCTTTCCACTAGCAGAATATATGCTTTTTTTATTTCAATCAGTTGCTTCATCAATTCTCAGCAAGCAAAACATGGAGGTGAATTATTCAAATTGTTGCTTAAAGAGGCAAAAGCCAACAAACTGCATGACCAGTTTAGCTTAATATGGGAATGATCAAATCATGGTACTTTATATATATGATTTTATTCAAGAAAAAAAAAGTCAGGACAACTCAAACTTAGGGGTATGATTATAATAAAAGAAACTAATATTGTATTACAATTTTTTACGTTGAGCTAAATAATTATTGAATCACTCGTGGTTTAACATTTTCATAGCTGAAAAATAATTACTGAATCACTCGCGGTTTAACATTTTCATAGCTGAAAACTTGAATCTTGATCTCTCGAAATTTGATGTTACTATTCTCTTATATATATACAGACAAGTACATATATCGAGTAGATTATAGTAATTAGTTGCCGATTGAATCCCAGCTTCCAATATGCCATTGATCTATCCATGCACAGTCCAACTATTATACTTAGTAAAGTTGCAATCATGCATATATATAGAGTTGTAGAGTATTTCTGCGGGAATACTCTTTATATATATATATTTTGGTTCAATTTGTAGAGCAATCAACAAATTAAAAGAAAATATAAAGGCCGGTGTTTCATTGTGTGAGTTCGAAAGAAAGAGTTCGTATTTGATGGGTGGACTGAGAGTTTTTTCTTACTTAGAAAATTTCTAAATAGAGTAACTTACTTTTTATAAGTCCATTATACGATTTGGACCACCTCTTTTTTAGGTAGACCATCTCTTTTTTTAAATTTTCATAGTTCTGGGTTTGATCAAAGATCCCCATGTGATGTTAAATTTTTTGTATATGCAATAGCTATATACTAGTTTCTTATTGACTTGATGGATTAGCATTTATTTTATCTATCTTGTTAAATCGTTCACAAATTAATCACGAGGGAATGCCATATTTTGATACTAAGTTATTTTATCTAGTTAAATTATTCGTGACGGTATAACATGACTTGGTATTATCTTCGTTACCTACCTTGTTTAATGGTTCACAAGTCATGATAAATGTTACGCAACGCCTTCCTGATGTTCTTTGGAAGGGCAACGTAAGGCTAAGCAACCGATGTTAGTGCGGTTGCTGTCCGCCAATGAGGTCCCCTCCGCACGCTAGACTAGATTGTCAGTGTCGTGCGGGAAAACCAATGTCGTGAGCAAATTGCGGAAGCTGAGAGAGAATTGGGTTTTGAATGATGATGATGATTTTATTGATGAATGAAAATGCTGATTACAATGATGCGGTGTCGAGGGGGAGAGACACCAGAAAATGCTTGCTTGAAAATGTTTGATTGTTTGGTCCCCCTTAATAATGCTTAAAAAAAATAAACCAACATTACAAGACTAGTCCTAATAAAGCTGTAGAAGCACACTGAAATGAAAATGATGTAAACTAGCCTATGATTACAATGAAAAGGACTTAGATTATTACAAGGAAAAACTAAGTCCGATGGCAGCATCTTTGTCTTGCGGGTCAGGGTCTGCGCGCGCGTTGCTGTGGGCGCGCGCGACACTTGATGTGCTGGCCTGAGGCTGGGCACTGGTGCTTGGCATCAGGGTCTGTGCGCGAGGCGCTGTTGGAATGGGCCTGCAGCTGGGCGCTGGCGAGGCATCAGGATCTGCGCGCGCGGCATTGTCAGGGCGCGCGGCGCTGTTGTCATTGGCCAAGCCCTTGGGCGCTGGCGAGAGGCATCGGTGGGGCGACAGAGGCACATGCGCGCTTGTCACTTGGCGCAGCCAAGACCACGGGGCCGACCATGGCGCTAGGCATTGTGAGGCTTGCTAGGCCGCCATGGGGCGCGGCCAAGGGGTCATGGGGCATGTCTGGAAAGCAGCCCATGACATTCTCCCCCACCTGAGTTGGCGCCGTCCTCGGAGCCTTATGATGATGATGATGATGATGATGATGATTCTGATGGTTGTTGGATGGGAGGTCTGCGCCCCTCTGTTGTTTGAGCTTGCTGTTGTGGCGACGCAATGATTTCATGCGGCTGACATGGAAGACTGGATGGATCTTCCACCAGGATGGAGTTTTTACCTGGTATGTGGACTTCCCAATGCGTTTTTCAATGGGCAGGGGCCCGATGTATTTTTGTTGCAGGCGAGGGTCATGGGTCCTTTCTGCAAACAAGTACCGCTTTGGGATGCATAGCATTACTTTGTCCCATGGTTGATGTTGGGCAAAGCAAAGCTTTTGTTCGGTGAACCTTTTTGCTCGCTCTTAGGCCTTGATGAGATAGCTCCGCACTATCCCCATATTGCGCTCCCATTCGCTCGAGAAGTTGGCAGCTCGAGGAGATTTCGGCATGGTTGATGCATTCACCGTTTGCGGGAGAAGCGGTTGTTGTCCGGTAACAATTTCAAAAGGGCTTTTGTTTGTATGATGGCTCTTTTGAGAATTGAAACACAGTTGAGCAGCATCCAGGAGCTTCACCCAATGCTTCTGTGATCCGGTTGCAAAGTTGCGGAGATATTCCTCCAGCATGTCATCGAACCGGTCTGTCTGGCCATCCGATGGTGGATGGATGTCTGAGTTGTGACTCAATGTTGACCCAAAGCACCTGAAGAGATGGGTCCAAAAGTTGCTAGTGAAGCGTGAGTCGCGCCTACTAACAATGTCTTTGGGCAGGCCCCAATGTTTGACAATGTGCGAGAAGAAGAGTCGAGCTGTATCTTCTGCTGATGCATTTTGCGGGGCTGCTATGAAAGTTGCATAGTTTGAGAACTGATCTATGACAACCATGATGGATGCAAGATTGCCGACTTGGGGCAATCCCGTGATGAATCTGAGGGAAACACTTTCCCATGGTCTCTGAGGGACATGTAATGGCTGCGAGGGTCCCGTCTGTGATGAGTGATCCGACTTGTCCTTGTGGCATGGCTGACAAGTCTTCACACGATGATGAGCGTCACCAGTATTTTGAGGCCGATGACATGATGGCTGATTGTTGCTGCGAAGGGTAGCCGGAACCAGGGGTTCATGTCTGTCGACTACCTTCTCCAACTGCATGGCCGAGATGTTTTCAGCGGCCATCTTTATGGGAAAACATGGTATGGTGCAGGGCTTGGCCCCTTTTTCTCCCATCATCAGGAGTATGTTGGCATATGGTACCGGAATGGTGTTGGTTTCCCTCATGAACTCCAAACCCACTATGATGTCGAAGTCATCTATGATTGCGATGCGCAGGTCGATGCTTCCTTTGTATGGGCCAAGTTTCACTGAGACATTTGTAGTTGTTCCACCCAATGTCTGAGGTGGTGAGTTGATAGCCTTGACGCGGCCTTTGCTCTTTTGTACCACAAGACCTAGGCGCTCTACTTGCGTTGATGACAAGTAGTTATGGGTGGCACCCGTGTCTATCAATGCGTGAAGGGGCTTGCCGTTCACTTTCAATTCGACGAACATTAGGGTCCTCGCTTGCTTAGGAGGTCCTTCGTCCATCTTTTCTTTCCCTTTCCTGGTGATCGGGACTGATGTTTTCTTAGGAGGACATGCACTGGTCCCCGCTAAGGCATGAGGGATAGAGCCAACAATTGCATTGAAGGCGCCTACCTGGTCGTCGTCTGATGAGTCTGATGTGTCTAACTCATCCTCGACCGTCTGATGAGCATTGACCTTGATGTTTGGGCATTCATTGTTCCAATGTGCCCCACCGCAATGACGGCATTCTGAGGGAGGCTTTCTCCCCTGATTGTTGTTGATGGATGCAGCACTGTTGCTGTTGGAGGGAGGAGTCTTAGTTTTGGATGCACTCCGATCTCCCCCACTTTTGCTTGGGCCACCATTGCTGGGATGGTGCCCGTTGAATCCCCCTCGGACAGACGGCTGGGGCCTGTCGTTCTGAGTTCCCAAATGATAATCGCCAAGGCATTCTGCAGCTTGAATGGCCTTGGGCAGGGTGTCTACCCGTTGTCGCTGTAGTTCCATACGGGCATGAGGTTTCAAACCTTCTATGAATGCGAAGAGTTTGTCTTTGTCCCCCATGTCGCGTATGTTTAGCATGAGTGCGGAGAATTCGCGCACGTACTCCCTCACTGATCTGGTGTGGCGGAGGTCCCGTAGCTTTCTCCTGGAATTGTATTCCACATTTTCGGGAAAGAACTGCAGGCGTATGGCTACCTTCAATTCGTCCCATGTCTGAAGAGTATCTTCACCGGCCTTGATGGCTTCGTGTTTGACCCGCCACCAAAGTTTGGCATCGCCCTGAAGATACATGGCAGCAGTCGCTACCTTTTTGGATTCCTCCAAATGGCCCACGGCATCGAAGTATTGTTCGATGTCGAAGATGAAGTTTTCCACTTCTTTAGCATCCCGGGATCCGTCGTATGGCTTTGGCTCCGGTATCTTAAGTTTTTGTGGAATGGGGGTGAGATTTGCTGCACCCCTGATGTTGTTGTCGCCTTCTCGAAGTAGGCTCTGTAAGGAAGCATTGACAACATTGAGCTTGTCTGTCAAGTCGTCTATGGTTTGTTGCATGGCAGTTAGTCTGCCTGCCTCTTGTTGTTGATGGGCTAAATCGTCGGCACGCTCCTGTTGGAGGTCCTCAAATTTGCTATGAATATTGGCAGTTTCGATGGCTGCCGTTTGTCGGTCCTCGTCAGAGTCACGAATGATGTTTGCAATGTCATTTTCCGCCTGCCGCATTTGGCGGTCCAGGTCGTCCAACCTTTGCACTAGGTTGTTGTTTTGATCAGGCACCGTATCCACGATGGGTCGTAATCGGTCAACCGTCTCTTCTAGGGATGCTAGACGCTCCCCATGATTCACCATGGTCAGAAATGGTGATGATGGCAAATGTGTTCCCTCGTCCGATGTCGAGCCTAGGCTCTGATACCAACTGTTACGCAACGCCTTCCTGATGTTCTTTGGAAGGGCAACATAAGGCTAAGCAACCGATATCAGTGCGGTTGCTGTCCGCCAATGAGGTCCCCTCCGCACGCTAGACTAGATTGTCAGTGCCGTGCGGGAAAACCAATGTCGTGGGCAATTGCGGAAGCTTGAGAGAGAGAATTGAGTTTTGAATGATGATGATGATTTTATTGCTGAATGAAAATGATGATTACAATGATGCGGTGTCGAGGGGGAGAGACACCAGAAAATGCTTGCTTGAAAATGTTTGATTGTTTGGTCCCCCTTAATAATGCTTAAAAAAAATAAACCAACATTACAAGACTAGTCCTAATAAAGCTGTAGAAGCACACTGAAATGAAAATGATGTAAACTAGCCTATGATTACAATGAAAAGGACTTAGATTATTACAAGGAAAAACTAAGTCCGATGGCAGCATCTTTGTCTTGCGGGTCAGGGTCTGCGCGCGCGTTGCTGTGGGCGCGCGCGACACTTGATGTGCTGGCCTGAGGCTGGGCACTGGTGCTTGGCATCAGGGTCTGTGCGCGAGGCGCTGTTGGAATGGGCCTGCAGCTGGGCGCTGGCGAGGCATCAGGATCTGCGCGCGCGGCATTGTCAGGGCGCGCGGCGCTGTTGTCATTGGCCAGCCTTTGGACGCTGGCGAGAGGCATCGGTGGGGCGGCAGAGGCACATGCGCGCTTGTCACTTGGCGCAGCCAAGACCACGGGGCCGACCATGGCGCTAGGCATTGTGAGGCTTGCTAGGCCGCCATGGGGCGCGGCCAAGAAGTCATGGGGCGTGTCTGGAAAGCAGCCCATGACATAAATAATGAATTGGCATGACTTAATACTATTTTTTGTTCTACCTATCTTGTCCAATTATTTCAAATCATGACAGATTTGGCAATTTGCAATTATAGAAATGGCACTGACAACAAGTTGTCCTTACTCTAAACACTCTTTCATCTAATCTACGTCCCATGGGAAATCTGCTGGGCTTTTGTATCCAGTCAAGTGGCAAATTTAGAATTTTTTGTTCGTGAGTGATTAACTTTGTTGAGAAAAAGTAAGTATACATAATATAATTAAGTACACAACTATTTGAACATAATAGTGAAAACAATTAATGAGAAAACTCACTGAGCATCGTGAATCTGTAATGAGAATGCAATTAGCAAGAAAATGATGGTGCACGTTATCATTCTAGAGGAACAGTTCGTCTTTAGAAAGGGTCCAATGCGAGAATCTTTGTTTAAGCAGATTTGTTTTTTTTGCTATAGAGAATTAGGTTGAGTTTATAAAAAAAAAGGGGGGGGGGGGGGTAAAACAAAGGTCAGCAAGAAGAGTTTTTTTTTTTAAAAAAAAAAGGTAGTATTAGCTTAAGAAAGTGTACTTGAAAGAATAAAAAAGAAGACCCACACTTGAGGGAATGATTTTAAGAAAGAACAGAAAGAAGAAAGAAAGTAGCCTCAATATAAGGGGGAAAAAGCAATAGTTTGCTTGATTAAGAACCCGTTTGGTCAAGCTATAAAAAATTATTTGTAACGATCCGGCCGGTCGTTTCGAGAATTGTAGTCTTGTTCCCTCATTTTTTGCTCCTTTTGTATTCTGCAACTGTTATATGACTTACTGGGTTAGTTGGTTTGGGTCCGGAGTGATTTCAGAGTGAATTAAGACACTTAGTCTCTTAATTGAAAGCATAAGTTGGGAAAATTGATCGGATGTTGATTTATGTGTAAAGAATCTCAGATGTAAATTTTGATGGTTTCGTTAGCTCCATTAGGTGATTTTAGACTTAGGAGCGCGTCCGGATTGTGATTTGGAGGTCCGCATTAGAGTTAGACTTGAAATAGCGAAAGTTGGAAATTTTGAAAAGTTTGAACGGGAGTGGACTTTTTGATATCGGGGTCGGATCGGCTTTCCGGATGTTGGAGTAGGTTCGTGGTATCATTTATGACTTGTGTGCAAAATTTGAGGTTAATCGGACGTGATTTGATAGGTTTCAGCGTCATTTGTAGAATTTGGAAATTTCAAAGTTCATTAGGCTTGAATCCGTGTGTAATTTGTATTTTTGACGTTGTTTGAGGTGATTTGAGGGTTCAACTAAGTTTGTATCGTGATTTAGTACTTGTTAGTATGTTTAGTTGAGGTCCTGGGAGCCTCGGGTTGATTTCGGGTGGTTAACGGACTTGAAATGGGAGTTGAGGAATTGTTGAAGTTTGGTGTTTTGCTGGTGTGATCGCACCTGCAAGGTGCAATGCCGCAGGTGCGGCAGGTTGAGCCCAGGTGCGAAGAGGGGTGGAAACCAGTAGAGGTCGCATGTGTGATGGTTTCTCTGCACTTACGATAGTGCAGATGCGAACCCGTGGTCGCAGGAGCGGAGGCAACCAGAGTTAGTAGTTTTCACAGGAGCGCTCATTTTTCACACAAACGGGCGTGCAGGTGCGAGCCCAGGCTCCGCAGGTGCGTAAATGCCTAGGCAGAACCTATATAAGCGAGGTTCAGAGATTTTTGGCCATTTCCAATGTTTTGAGCTCAGATTTTGGAGGTTTTTTAGAGGGTTTTTGAAGAGATTGTTGAGGTAAGCTTCTTGTGCTTGTTTTTTTATCAATAATATTGTTTCCCATTGTTTTTCCCACCTAGATTGTATAGTGTTGTGGTGAAATTTTTGGGTTTGAGGCTAGGATTTTGGAGAGTGATTTTTGGGGATTTGAATGACCATTTGGTGTCGGAATTTGGTAAATTTTGTATGGTTAGACTCGTGAGTGAATGAGCTTTCGAGTTTTGTGAATTTTGTGCGCCCGGGGGCTGGTTTTTGGCCAATTTCGGATTTTGGCTTATAAATTCGTATTTTTCTTGTGGAATTGATTCCTTTAGCCTATATTGATTGTATTGTACTGCTTGTTGCTAGATTCGGGACGTTTGGAGACCGATTTGAGATGCAAAGGCGTGTTGGAGTAGAGTTTTGCCTGGATTGAGGTAAGTAACACTTTCAAATTTGGTTCTAAGGGTTCAAAACCTCGAATTATGTGTTATGTGATTGGTATTGAGGTAACGCACATGCCAAGTGACGGCCTTGCACCGTGAAAATTGTGGCTTGGTCGATTCCATGGCACTGTATAGTGGTTCTATCTTGTTGATATTCGTGTTTTTATCATGTGATAAAGTAATTGAGCTTTCAATCTTGCTAGATATCATGTTTAGGCTTTATGCCGATACTGTTGAGACCCATAGTGATCGTTTCTTGCTGTCATTTTATTGATTTCATTGATATTTCGTACTTAGTCATATTCATTCATTTCATATCATATCACAGTCTCAGTTGTTATTTATTGATACATCATATCAGTGTTTTCGGGCTATTTTCATGACATTGTGAGCCCGTGAGTGAGACTAGAGAGATTGGTGACTGAGTGAGGCCGAGAGCCTGATTACGAGTGACAGTTATAGGATCACGCTGCACGCCACAACTTTTATACTGGTTTATGATAGCGTTTGAGCTGAAGGATCCCCTCCGGAGTCTGTACACACCCCAGTGAACACAATTGATATTATTGACGGATGGATCTTCCTTGGACATCGATCTTGTCCGAAGCATTATATACCTGGAGATGGATCTTCTCCACGGGATGGATTGGCCTTACTCGATACTAGGTGACTGATGGTCAGTGATGTATATATTCCGGGATGGATCTTTCTTGGGTCGTATGTGCCATATACAGTACCGAGTGATTGAACATTTGAGAGTGCGAGCACATGAGGCTGTCAGCATAGGGCATGGCATACAGCATGTGCATTGGCATGTAGAAGTAGCAGAGTTATATTCTTCACATTGTTTAGATTTGATCTATTTTACTATCTTGAGCTATCTATTTTATTTGAAAGTATGCCTACGTTTCTGCACTGTTATTTCTATTTTGAACTGTGCAGGTTGAATTCGTCACTACCTTTCAGCCCAAAGGTTGGACTTTTTACTTACTGAGTTAGTTGTACTTATGTTACACCTTGGACCTCGTGTGCAGATCCAGGTGCTTCTGGTCACGGCGGCTGCTGATTGAAGAGTCGGGATTCGGAGACTATCGAGGTAGCTGCATGGCGTTCGTAGGCCTTGACTCTCCTTCATTATCTCTATCTGTATTTCAGTTCTTATTCCCTAGACATTGTAGTAGACTTTACTCTGGTATAGATGCTCATGTACTCTGTGACCCAGTTTGGGGTAGATTGTATCATATTTTGGATTATTTCTGTTTCAAAGGATTTTCCTTAAATATTAATTGCTTTCGTCTTTATTTTTAAGTTTTTACTGTGTTGAGATGTTGACTAGTAGCTTGCCTAGTTCCACAATAGGCGTCATCACGACGGTTGGTTTTGGGTCATGACACTATTTATTTTGAAAAGTACTTTTGTTCAAAAGCGCTTTTCGAAAAAGTAACTTTTGAGATAAGCAATTTGTGTTAGGTCTATTTGTTTGAGAAGTACTTTTTGTCATATTAGATATATAAATTGTGTTTGACCAATCTTTTCAAAAAATAATTTTGCATGTCAAATTACAATAAAGGATAGTAAAGATTTACTTTACAATTAGCATCATTTTAAAAAGATAAATTTTAAATATTTATTATACATAGGAGATTTTAATTAATTTTTTATTTTTATGCAGTTAAAGTATAAAATATAAAGTAATATGTATTAAAGATTTAATCAATATAAAATATAATTATATAAAAGTAATAATATTGGTAGGAACATATGTGCAAGCAAGTTACATGTATGAAACTAATTAGTATTATGTCAACTATATTATATGCATGCACGCCAAAAAGATATAAACAAAACTACAAAATGGAGATAATATAATATTGATACTGTACAAAAGAAAAAAAGAGATCATACATTATGAAAAAGGTTGCTGTCACACCTCTTTTTTTCCTACCCCGAGGGTATAAGGGAGTTTTTCCAATTAAAGTGACATTCAAAACTAGATTATTTATTTAGAATTCAGAGTCGCCACTTGGAATAATTTATGGTGTCCCAAGTCACCGGTTTTTTTTCTTAATCCCAAATCGAGGAAAGATTGACTCTGTTTTATAGTCTGCGAACACAGAAATCCAGGTAAGAAATTTTGTTAACCCAGGAGAAGGTGTTAGACATTCCCGAGTTCCGTGGTTCTAGCACGGTCGCTCAACTATTATTATTGGCCTAATTATCTGATCTTTTACATGTTTGAAACCTATGTGCATTTCTATTCTTTTAAATCCCTTTTAATAATTCGATTGTTATACAACTAATTATTTGATTACATGTTGTGAATCATGTCACGGGAGTCGTACCCACGATCCAAAACATATTTATTTTATTAAAAAAAGATTAAATCGTGGCAGGGTCACATAAATGTACCCCGAATTTTAGAATTTAAGCGTCACAACTACGTCACGGGAACCGTACCCGTAATTGTTATGTTCTAATTACATACCTAAAGCTCAAGAGAAAAGAATTCATTTATGCTATTGTCTTATACCAAAGACTAAACAATCGCAAAAGATCAAATCTTCCACAGATCAAACGGATTCAACCACTAAACAATTATAAACAAAGATCATAACTTTAACAGATTAAACTTATCCAAAACAAAACTATTACTACTACCCGTACCTCAACCAAATACCAAGTTCTTCCTAAACTACTATCAAACAAAAATGACATAAATCAATTTGTGCAAATTCCGAAGAGAAAAAGAAAGGAAGAACGAAAAATGATAAATAAAACAAAGTGACTCTTTCAGTTAAAAGCCAACAGAAACAGCTCACTACTTACCCAAGAAAATTATACTACATTTCAAGAAACCTTAGTCCAACAAATAATAACCATGAAATATTTTCCCAAAATGCTTCCTCAAACAACCCAGAACTCTCTGACAATAATATTAATTTTCAAAGAAAAGGTGTAGCACTACAAGGAGAAGAATTAATTCTCCTAAAATTGTCACTTCTTCTGTTACAGCTAGTTGTAGTTGTCGTGCTTCTCTTGAATCAGTTTGGACTAACCTATTTCCACCCCAGAAGATTATCTACCCAGAAAATCTTCCTACGTCCATTATTGTTCTATAAACATGTCTCAACCAACAAATATACTGATGGAACGAAACAAATATACATACACAAGCCAAATTTTAGTGATTCAATAGACCCTTTATCCGGTTAGATCAACTCAAATCTAAACCTTGCAACTCTAAAAAGTAGCCGAAACTGAAGCAAATTATCCGGCTTAAAGCAGAAATTATTATTCAAAATATCGCATAACATCACGTAATTGGACAGCAGCCGAAACTGAAGCATCGAATCATCACATAAGTAACGGAATGAAACAGAGGAAGAAGAAACCGAGTAATGAAATTTTCAGAGAGAACAAGGAAAAATTATTACACATTTCAACCTAATAGAGCATCCAATGACGATTACAGCATTTCAAATCGAAAGTTCATACCTGAAATGCGAATAAAAATCAAAAAATAAACTAGAACAAAGACCAAATCGCCACCGGAACTTCAGTAACTGAACATCGCTTGAAATCGGAAATGATTTGACCCTGTTTTTGGCTCGTCCAGATCTGTTTTCACTACTGTTCCCTCGATTGTTTTGGACTGAAATTCCCCATCTCTGTTTCGTATGGGTGTGTGTATTCAGAAATGAAGAAGAAGATGAAGAACGGAGGGTCGTTTGATTTTGGTTGCTGCAGTGTAAGAGCTTTTCCGATGGGGGAGGTCTGTGGTATTTTTCGTTGGTTGTTCAGCTGGAGAAGAAGAAGATGGGGTGGGGTTCTGTATTGTTTGGAAAGCGGCACAGCTTTTCAGCTCTAGGCCGCTCCTCATTCTTAAGAGTCTAGGCCTAACTTTATAGTCCTTGTTCTTATTAGTATATATTAGGGGTCTAGGTTATATCTTGTGTATTTCTTTGCTAATTGCTCTTAGGTCATAAGGTATTTTTATTTATTTTTTGTTCCAAAGAAGAGTCTTGAATGGTCCTTAGGGTTAGCTTAATAGGTATTGGGTATTGGGCTTAAAGAATGAGCTAGAAACTTGGACATTTATGACTAGTTATGCTTAAAATTAGCTTAATTAACTAAAAATCTATCCATATAGAAATATTATCAAAAATATTAATTCACCCTACTTAAGTAAAAATAATTACTAAAATAAAGACTGACCGTTAAAACAAAACTAGTTTTTTGGTATTTTTCAAGATTAAAAATGACTACAAAACATTAATAAAATTATTTTTTGTAATTTTTATTTTCTTGTAATAAAATAAAGTAAAAGAGTCAAAATTAGTTAAAATAACGCTATTAGGCCTAAATTAAATATTTACATACTAAAATATAAAAAATCTTGGGAAGGGTCAAAAATCACATGTCTACGGTTGCTTGAATATGGTGATTAGCCATGTTATTTCGAAGAGTAATAGGAGACTAAGAAAAGAAGAAACGGCGCAAGAGAATAGAAGAGATCTATTTATAGTAGAGAGATTATTCCAAATAAGAATAAGAGAAGAAGAATAAAAGTAAAATAAAAATAAAAAAGAGGATAAATAGAGAAAGCAAGAAATTATCCGAAGCCAAATGACTGAATAAAACAGGCCACCATTTCTTTTGAGTGTTCTGTTCATAGATGATTTAACCATTTCATGAAATGGAAAAAAGAACCAACCAAAATGGGGAAAACCATAGAGCCGAAAAATAGTTTTATGATAAAGTAGCCATTTTGAGGCAATTCCCCCCCCCCCCCCCCAAATGGTGATAAACCATAAAATTTCTCATAGGGGAAAAAATAAGATCGAAGGTTAGCATTGCTAATTGAGATGGTTTAGTCAAATATTCTTACATAGACCTCTAGATACATCCGTCCATAAGTGTGAAATCATGATGCATGGTTAGAGGTGTTAAAACGAGCCTTGTAGTTCAAAATATCACATGAAAGAAATGGTAATGAAATACCTTTAATTTTAATTTCTTAGAATATGTGAAACTTAGCCAAAATAGATTAAAATACAACGAAAGAAAAATACCCATAAAGCCGTTATAACTTATAAACTAAATAAGGTTATGTCAATTATTTACGCTCGTCTAAAATTTGCTTGAGATGATCATATCAATCTTGTCGCGATTTTATAATGTCAATAGACAAAATCTAGATAGCTTTTTAAGTTAGAGAATTTAGTGAAATGTGACTAGGCATATCTTAGCTACTTAAACTTGTACTGATTTGTCATTCCAGTATATAAACTTTTATTTTTTTTCATTTAGACACCTCTATTTAATGAATGGAATAGTGAATAGTCTAAACACATCCGACTGAACGTGTCCTTCACTTGCTGTGATATGACTGACACGTCATATACTAAGCCTTTTATTCTTTGACATGTGTAATCTGTGGGGTCTTACTTTTAAAAAAATTATTTTATCAGATTTTTATTCTCCTCCTTTTTAAAATAAAATTAATTTTTTGTCTTCTTCTTCATAGTCAAAGCTCCTGCCGGTGCACCACCATTCCACCATATTCAATACTCAGCCATCATTAATTATTTTTTTCCATTCTCTTCATCTTAAAATGGTCCTCTCAAAAGATGTCCTAAATCAGTAAATTAGTCATTACCTCAACGAGTCATCATTAAAAGGCCAAAAAAATTTATTTGCCGCCGACAATCCCTCAAACAAGAAAAACTTAAAGATTATATTTATTTTAATTTTTGCAGTGAAGCTTTTAATGAAGAAAAATGGCTGTCTATTTTGATTCCCAAGGATGATGCGTTTTTGGGTATTTTTCAGTAGTTTTAATGGGGAATGAGACATAGGTTAGTAGATCTAGGAGATATTGTGATGTTTGGGAAGCCAGACCATTAGATTATTTGAAGTATTTTTATAGAGAATAGATGCACCGTTGTTGTACAGTGAAGAGCTTCAAAGTCATCCACCGAACGCCTTGGCTTTCTTTTTAGTTTTTCAATCTTCTGTCCTTCATTCTTGCAGATGCAAATCATAGATGACCTAGTGGCATTTATGCCAGACCAGAGCATTCTTCTCAAGAAAAGAAAGCGGAAAGGGTGACTAATATCACTCATTATCATTCCTTACTACTCCTCAATTCCCATCAAAATATTGTCTTATTTTCCAAGCCAATGCTCAATCCTCCTTTTCTGATTGATTGAAAGTAGCATGGAAAGGCCAGCAAAAACTTTGTTGGCTCTAATGGAGATAAAAAGGAAAAAAAAAAAGGAGAAACAGAAGGACACGACAATATTCATTACCAGTGAATATTTTAGCCAAAAGTAGATGATATAGGATAAGTAATAATCCCACCTAAAGGGCACGAAGATAATAAATATCCGTGGAACTGAGAGGAGAACTTCTGCAACCTTATGTCGGGGCGAAAGAAAAGAAAAGAAAAGAAAGGGAACGGAGATGAGGTGTCGGGTGGTTATTTGAGATTTTTTTTTAAAATTCTTTTTCACTTTTTATCTTTTCTTTTTAGTTTTAGTTACTTAAGCAAACAGCTTTCTCTCGTCTGATTTGCGTGATATGCACGCACTATTGCCACATCATACATATTGTTGCCACATAGATTCGTCAACCGTTAAAGGTGTTTATTGGTACTCATTTCTCAAGTACGATCCAACGCCGAAGCCGCTCAAGCTCGAGCAAAGGAAGTTGTCGAAGTTTCTCAAGTTCGAGCACATTGGGTTGCTGAGTTTGCCAAGTGCCAGTCTCGAGGGGAGAGTCTTGAGGAGGTCCACGCTCGTGGCTTTGATCTTACTACCGAAGTGTTTGGGAAACTTGTAAGTTCGTTTACCGGATTGACAAAGAGATACAAGTTTAGGTGGCTGGGAGGCCATCATTTTGGAACAAATTAGATATTAAGGATTCATATATTGCCCACCTTAACTACTTTTTGGTTGAAGATTAGTTGTTGATTAAGTTAACGTCATTTCTTGTTTCTAGCTACAGAATGCTGGACCAAGCATAAGTATTCAGCGATGAGAAAATAAGATACTCTTCTCTTTTAGTAGATAAAAAGTAGTAGCTAGCGTCGTATGCATTACATGCATACAGACAGATTACATTATTAGAAAGCATAAAGATTACAAAACATAAGAGTACATAACATGCCTCACTTATTTACTACTACTACTAAACACTGGAAGTAGAAACAGTAGTGTACTTCCATTTGAGGAGGCGATAGTATTTACATAAATTTAGGGCAATCATTTCTTCAAGGTGCAACCTCAACAGGACAAGTCATTTTGCCCTCGCGGCAGTATTCCATGCAGCAGTTGAACCTCTTCTCATCTGCATCATTAACAGATAAATAAAACATGTGAAGAGAAGCATATTAGAGAGAGATCATTTGACCCTTTTATGCTACTATTAATTTTGAATATATAAAGCCTATACAGATTGTGTGTGTTCTTTCTAACAGCTTAATTAATCTTTTAAATGAGATGGTGACGCAGAACATGATACCAAAGAAATAAACTACTAGCTAGGCTTGAGTTCACTGCCATATTTAATTGGTAGAAGAAAATGAAGAAGTTTACATAATAAAGTGCAAGAACTGTGGTCGAGTCTACACTCGTCGTCCAAAGGAGGGCACGAGCTGTTTAAGGAGGCATATAAAGAGTTGTTTTGCGCGTTCTCCAGACATTCGTATTTAAGATTTTAAGTTGATTTGAGACAACTTGTGTTATTTTAAAATTATTAGATGTATTATGCTTAATATTTTAGTTTGTTAGATTAATTTAAAGTATTACGTTGAAGGCATTGAACTTTAATTTGAAGTATTAAATGTATACTTTAATTTGCAACTTTGATACCGAGTTCATCTTTATATATATATACACACACACACACACACACACACACACACACACGTCTTAATATATCTAATATTATATCGAAATTAGAATATAGCTTATATACTATACACTTAGTATATACAATCTTATATAAGGCAATATACTATATAAGGCAATTTCTTGTAAATTATATATATATATATATATATACATATATTATAGATGTAAATAATATTGCCTTTGTTGTTCAAGTATTGAGTCGACACATGCATGCTCCTAAGCAGTCACATATGGAAGCAACTATAAGAGTAGTCAAGTATATCAAAGGAACTGCAGGTTTGGGACTGTTTATGCCAGCAAAAGGTAACAAGGAACTAGTTGCATATTGTGATTCAGACTGGGGTTCATGTGTGGAAACAAGAAAGTCTATCACTGGTTATATAGTTAAGTTTGGTGAAGCTGTAATCTCTTGGAAGTCCAAGAAACAAAGCACAGTTTCCAGAAGCTCTGCAGAATAAGAATTCAGGAGTATGGCAGCTACTGTTGCCAAAGTCACTTAGCTAGTTGGTTTGTTTGGAGAGCTTGGAGTTGCAGTGACCAACCCTGTGCAGTTGTTCTGTGATAGCAAAGCTGCTATACAAATTGTAGCACATCCCATATTCCTTGAAGGAACAAAATACTTTGACATTGATTGTCACTTTGTAAGGGAGAAGATTTAGAGTGGCCAAATTCAGACTCAACACATAGGGACTAAAGAACAACCTGCTGATCTGCTTACCAAGAGTCTATGCAAACCACAACATGAGTATTTGATTAGCAAGCTGGGAAGGAACCTCTTCCATCCCTCAGCTTGAGGGGGAGTGTTGAGAAGAATGCATAGTGTAGAAGTTAGTTAGGATGTTAGAAGTTAGTTAGTAGGCCACATGTACAGATGTCAATGGCTAATATATTATTAAGTAGTTAGTGGCTAAGTGATGTATATCTATACACTAAGGGTGGAAAGTGGGCCGGTTAGGCCCGTGCCCGACCCAGGCTCGCGAGCCCATATGTGTAGTGGGCCTAAATGGGCCTACCCGTTTAAGCCCGGGGCCAGGTGGGCAAAGTCAAAAAATTCAATAAGGGTGTTCAACTATTGAACACCCTTTGCTAGTGACTATATATGCAAGAGTGTTCAAAGTCTAATTTTTTGTCAATAAAAAGTAGTAATATTTTATCATATACACAATATAATTTTCGGCGAAGGATATTCAATTGACCACTCTTGGCCACACATAACTTCACCGGCCCTGCGCACATCATAAGCATGCTAAAGACACAATTAATTAATACATAAAATTGTGCTCGATCGATCTCAATAACAGTTTAAACTTTTATATATATGATTGGTAACACAATTCAAGAGAGGGAGAGAGATATATATACCATAATTCAACAGGAACGCAGAGCAGTAGCCAAGGGCACATCCAACAATATACTGGTTGTTAATTAATTTGAAAAGCACTTCTAAGCAGTAATTAGTATTTGGCCAGACTTTTAAACAGTGCTTTAAGTGTATTTTCTCGAAAACACTTTTTTGAAAAATACTTTTGGGGAGAAGCTACTTTTTCTGCTTCTGCTTCTCCTAAAAATACACTTTTTTCTTTCTTCAAAAACTTCGCCAAACACTTCAAATTTGAAGAAGCTTGGCCTAACAGTTTATAAGTATGATTGTTGTAACAATAAATTAGAGATTAGATGATTTGAATATTATGCTCCGAGTTCAGAATTTTACCATAAGTTATTTAATTTATTAGATATAAATTCTATATTTGTAAATATTTAATAAATTGTTTAATATATACTGAACTAAAATTATTGAATTTCAATAAATTTGTAACATATTAACTATATCCGCCTGACCGCCTCTAGATAGTAAATGGATAGTTAAGTTTTATATCGATATGATAAATAAAGTGAAATGTATAATATATGCTTCCTCTAACTAACAAAAAAGAAAGACAAAAAGCTCTTACACACTTTGATTTTGTCGGTATTTTTAATTTTTTCAGGTACATATTTCAACTTGTAGTCTTGTACAAAGTATACAAGATATCCTCTTACACAGTCACTGAACATCTTATGATTATTTTACTTGTTATGTTTGTCAAAAGTAATTAACTTTCCCAAAATATCATCAACAAGGTTGTGGTGGAGTGGTAAATACTTCTTTATCCTTAACCAGAGGTCTCGGGTTTGAGTCCCTAGATATGGAGTCGCCTTTGTTAGGAAGCGCCTTACTCTCAATGTGGAACTTTCCGGTGCGAATCCGACTTTAGTCGGGCCCCAATGTGGATAATGGACATCGGGTGGGAAACCAAAAAAAATATATTAATCTAAGGAAGAATTATTGATCTTTTTTTCTTCAAACTTTACCCTACAGAAAGTATTTATTAAAGGAAGATCAATGTAATAAAAGATCAAAGCATAAATAAGAGTAAAATAATCAAATAAATCTTATCATTACTATTTTCTTTAACGGATGTGCAAAACGTGCTAATAGGACAAATAAATAGAAACAAAGTACTAAATCAAAGAACCTACGCAGAAGCAATAAGGCAACAAGGCAAATCTATCATAATAACAACAACAACAACAACAACAACGACCCAGTATAATCCCACAAGACAAATCTAGTAAGGCATTAATATTAATAACACTTTTCTCGTACGATCATATGATTTCGTTAAATCTATAAGTATTTTTGCACGTCTTTTTCACTTGTCTTTGAACAAGTTTCATTGCTTCATATGTGAATGAATCTTATTTTATAAGAATGTATATTTTACTATTTCTTGTGTCTTAATTGATAGAGTTTTTTTTTTGAAATTATCATTCCAACTTTTACGCCCATATTTTTTGGATTAAAAGTTTGCTCAACGAAGATTGGGATCGTAATTAATTAGCTGATTTTTTTATCATGACATCATGACTTAGGGTACCTTTATCATAATACTCTTCTTGCACAACTACTACTTATGATACAAATACATCTCAGAACATTGGTTAACTTTACAAGGTTTTGCATTAAACAATGTATTAAAATTTTCAAAAAAAAAAAAGAAAAAAAAAAAGAAGAAGGTTTGAAAACTTAAAAATGTCTACCAGCTCTCTATGGGAATACATAGGAGTAAGGATTAAAGTACGTCATATGTAGGGGTGTTTATAAAAATTCGAAAACCCGAACCAAACCGAAAACCAAATCAAACCGACCAAAAAAACCGATACTTTTTAGTTTGGTTTAGTTTTAGTTTTGAAATTTAAAAACCGATCAAATTTGGTTTGGTTTTGGTTTTAATAAAAAAAAACGAACCAAACCGAATATAGGAGTAGCTATTTTAAATTTATTATTACACCTATATATATGTATTCTTTGATACAAAATTTCAAATTTTTTATAGTAAATGTTAATCGTTTGCACTTTTAGTACAGGTCTTTACTTTTACATTCTAGTTTGATTGGCAGTTTTCTTTTGTTAAGTGTAAGAATCTATTTCATGTTAAAAATAATATATTTTTAATTGAATCCTTAAATTATTCATCACTATTTGATTCAATTATCATCAATATATCTTGGTAAATAATAGATTTCTCAAAGGGCAATTGATTTGATAGTGTTACGTTGAAAATGTGGTCACCGAAATATGTGTTTGGTAGTGTATGTCTTATATTTAAGAAAAAACCGACAAATAACCGAAAAAATCGAAAAACCGACATAAACCGAATCAAGAAAAAATCGACTTAATTGGTTTGGTTTGGTTCTAATATTTGAAAAACCGACTTGGTTTGGTTTCTTTTTAGGGAAAAACCGATCCAAATCGAACCATGAACACCCCTAGTCATATGTCTTCTTCGGATTAATGAAAGTGATCTGATGCAAAAGTAAGGAAGGAAGGATTAACAAAATGGTCGCTCACTCAATCGCTTAAACTAAAAATAGCCGATTGAGGTATAATATATGCATAATTTATGTATATATATATATAATCAATGTATAATCTATGTATATGGCTAAAAAAAGTTCATTGCATCTGTATTCCTATCCTCCTCTTCTGTTATACATACTAAGCAACTAGCAAGAGAGACAGAGGGGTTTTAGACGGTATTTTCTTGTCTTTATTTCGAAATAAAAGGCCTCCCGACTTTTAATCTTCCCCACACAGAAAAAATGGGAGAAATTAAAAAAAAGCCAGATTTACAAGTGGTCATTCAAAAATAGCCACAGTTTCAAAAGTAATCAAAATTTAGCCACTTTTCATGTAAGATAAATCTAAACGAAAACACTGTTCTAAATCAGGAAAATACTCCAGCATAATATACTGGAGTTCTAGTATAATATATCGGTCCAGCATAATATACTGGAAGTTCATACACAGGTGCTCCAATCTCTAGTATATTATGCTGGAACTTTCCGCGAGTTGGAATTCCAGCATAATATGCTGGAAGTTCATACACATGTGCACCGATCTCCAGTATATTATGCTGGACCGGTCCCTGTTGCAGTAAAATAGTGGTTATTTTTCAATGACTTTACAAAGATTGGCTATTTTTGAATGATCAGTCCGAAAACTGGCTAGTCCGTGCTATTTTTACGGAAAAATGGGAAATATCCACTTTTTCGGACAACTAATTGATATTGTTATTTTAAATTTATTTATTATTTAGCCGCTTTTTGATGCAAAAATAAATTTTGAACAAAAAATGCCCCTAGATAAAATACGAAAAAATTCCAGAAATTTTGCTTGGAGTTTGAAAGTTGGGGAGTTTGAACTGGACATTTGAACTTTAGGAATTTTTCGAACTCCAAGATATTGTGATGAAGTTCCATTTGTCAAAGCTTCGAATTCCAACATTTTGCTGGAGTTTCGTATTTTAGCGAAGGTATTTTTTTTCAAATGTTAATTTCATCTTTAAAAGTACTTTATTTTTTTATTAAATTTCAAATAGTGGCTGAATATTAACAAGCGATGAAATGCACAAATAACCCTCAAAAGTAGATGATATTGAATTTTTGTCCCCGCTTGTCCCATTGGCAGAACTTCAAATTTAACAAGTGTTGCCTCTCGCTTGTCCCATGAACAATAATTATAACTTTTAACCTTTGAACTCCTGCTCAAGTGGCAAATGAGGGTCGAAACTTAAAAACCACCCCCAAAAAGTGACATATTACTACAATTTAAAAACTAGCCATCCGGGCTAATTTTTACGTTTACAAGTCTCCAATCCAACAGGTGAAGGAACATTTCGGCCCATCTACTAGGCCCACAAATGAGAATGGTGGAGAACTGACCAACGGTTCCTGCGATTTTCAGTTCATCGGCAAAACCCTTACATCTTTCTCTGTGTATGTAGTATTTGTATTTGTTCGTGATTTTACACCCAAAGCAGGGCTTAACTAGGGCTCTCACCCATAACCATGTCTTCTACACTCGAAATCGAAGCTCGAGAGTAATCACCCAGAACCCAGCTCGTTTAGCATCCTTTTCCGGCGAGTTTTGAGTTTTCCGACTGAGTTTCGATGACTATTTCTACTGGTTCCTTGTCGAAGTCCGATCGAGGTTTCGTTTTGAGGTGGCTTGAATCCGTCGAGCTGGCTGTCCGAGGTTCTGTTCCAGCTCTAGCCAATCCGTCGCTTATCAAGGTCCTATCCGTTTGATTCGATTTCACGAAACTGAGGTCAAAATTCTTTCCCAATTTTGTTCCTTTAAAGCTTATCAAGGTCCTATCCGTCTGATTCTGTGAATTCATTGATATTTGACTATTGAATGGAACATTTGCCTTAATGTGAATTTCGTGGCTAATCTGATTTTAGTCATGCACTGTTATTTGATTTTAGAACAATCAAAATCTGATTGTATGTTTTGCCTTAATGATGTAAAAAAAGGAGTATTAAACTGATTTTAGTCATGCAAGTTGAATGGCTAATCTGCTATTTGACCTCAATTTCGTGGGGAAGAAAATTGCCATTGAATAGAAACAGAAACATTTGCTATTGAACATGGAGAAGAAATTGGACCTTAAACGTCTTACTACTTTTATTTAATTGCCTTTAACATTGCTAGTAGTATGTTTAGGCCGTTAATGTACGGGTAGGTGAATATATTAGGATTTTCCTTTTATTTTCTTTTATATGAGGTGAGAGGTCGTTCCCTTAGTTAAATTTATCCGGGGAATGCCCCGAGGGATTTGTATACTATATTTTATTTCAGGGGTATGCCCCGTAGTACTTGTATTTGGAGGCTAAGAGTAGAGCTTGCAGGATTTTATTTTTATTTTTATTTTCTTTTATTAGGTGGGGACGACCTCGAGTCCCTTTTGTGTGTTTATTTTTCTGTGTTTGTTTTACCTCAATTCGAATATTTTAAAAGCCGACTTGACCATGTATGCAACCGTACTAGTTACGGGCCTTGGGGAGTGCCTAACACCTTCTCCCCGAGTCAAATGAACCCCATTACCCGAATCTCTGGTGCGGACTTGGTTTTGGAGTTTTAAATGTTTTAAAAAGAAAAATCATTTTAAGAAAAATGGTGACCTGGCACATCGAAATCAAAATCAGGTGGCGACTCTGAGTTATTTTCCTTTTGAATACAATTTTTGTCACGTTCTAATTGGAAAACCTTTTTTAAGCTTTACTAAATCTTTTATTATTTTAGGAGGGTTGAGTGAAGTTTGTAAAAAAAAGGATGTGACAACTATCCTAATTGAAAGTGATGTGATCTGAGCTGGTGAGATTATTTGAACAAATTTTTATATCAGTCTGTAACTAAATCGATTAAAAAAAGAAAGAAATCTTGGCCATAATGACCATATGTATGATTTTTGTTCATATAAGTGCTAAATTTGTATATGTTGAAATGATGAGTTCTAATTATGTCTTTATTTAATTTTCAGATGTGGGCATGATCTGAATTGTTGTTGAGTTCTGTCGTGCGGTTAATCCTGTGCAAGTGCACCATCAAAAGAAGAAATCTCATTTTGCACTAGTGACTTGTGAAAGGTAATGTTTGTCTCACAAAGCTTCGAGCACATCACATGAATACATTGAGCCCAAAATCTGTCCACCCAATATTCAAACTCATAGAACAATGCAAAAACATAGCCACTCTTAAGCAAGTGCATGCTCAAATGATCACAACTGGGCTTATTCTCCACACTTACCCTCTCAGTCGCATACTTATTTCGTCTTCCACCCTAGCTGCCACCAACTCCTATGCGCTAACCATTTTCAACCAAGTAAGCAATCCAACAATTTTCCTTTTCAACACCCTCATCTCATCATCCCTTGCTAGGAAAGATGATCAACTTCACTTTTCCTTAGCTCTTTACTCTCGTATTCTCACTCAAACCACTCTCAAGCCCAATAATTACACCTACCCCTCTCTTTTTAAGGCTTGTAGTTCTCAACCATGGCTTCAACATGGCCGCGCCTTGCATACCCATGTCTTGAAATTCCTTGAACCACCTTATGATCATTTTGTTCAAGCCTCGTTGCTTAATTTCTACTCCATGAGTGGTGAATTGGGGGTTGCAAGATTCCTCTTTGATCAAATCACAAGACCAGATTTAGCTTCTTGGAACTCCATACTTACAGCTTATGCCCATAATACTTCTGTTCAATCGGAAGCCAGTTTTGATAATGCTTATGATAGCACTAATTTGTCATTGGAAGTTTTGCTTTTGTTTAATCAAATGCAGAAATCTTTGACCAGTCCTAATGAAGTTAGTTTGGTGGCGTTGATTAGTGCTTGTGCTGATTTGGGTGCGCTTAGTCAGGGGATATGGGCTCATTCTTTTGTGCTTAGGAATGGCCTCAAGCTCAACCGCTTCGTTGGCACAACTTTAGTCACCATGTATGCAAATTGTGGCCGTCTTGATATTGCTCGACAGTTGTTCGATCAATTGTTCGAAAGAGACACGTATTGTTATAATGCCATGATTAGAGGACTTGCAGTGCATGGCCTTGGGCTGGAGGCTCTTGACCTTTTCGAGAAAATGGAATTAGAAGGTTTGGTTCCTGATGATGTAACTATGCTAGTTATAATATGTGCTTGCTCTCATGTGGGGTTGGTTGATCAAGGTTGCGAATTTTTTGAGTCAATGAAGGAGGATTATGGAATTGAGCCTAAGCTTGAGCATTATGGGACCTTAGTGGATCTTTTGGGTCGAGCAGGCCGGGTGAAGGAGGCTGAGGAAATAGTTCAGACCATTCCTATGAAGCCAAATGCAGTTCTTTGGAGATCTTTACTTGGAGCTGCTCATGTTCATGGTAACTTAGAGGTAGGTAAATCAGCATTAAAACAGTTGATACAGCTAGATCCAAAGACTAGCGGGAATTATGTGTTGTTATCGAATATGTACGCTAGCTTGAACAAGTGGGATGATGTGAAAAATGTAAGGAAATTGATGAAAGATCATGGAATCGACAAAGCTCCTGGTAGTAGCATTGTCGATATTGATGGTGCTATGCACGAGTTCCTTATTGGCGATAAGACTCATCCACACGCTAAACGGATATATCTGAAGCTAGATGAGATGAATAGAAGGCTGCAAGAACAGGGTCATAAGTCAGGAACAAGAGAAGTGTTGTTTGACATTGAAGAAGAAGAGAAGGAAGATGCGCTTTCATACCATAGTGAAAGGTTAGCCATAGCTTATGCTCTTATTGCATCTAATTCTGGTGCCCCTATTAGAATCATAAAAAACCTAAGGGTCTGCAGTGACTGCCATGCAGCTACTAAGCTTATTTCAAGAATTTATGAGAGGGAAATTATAGTAAGAGATAGATCTAGGTTTCATCACTTTAGAAATGGGACTTGTTCTTGTTTGGATTATTGGTAGAATTTCTTGTACTTTGTGTTATTTGGAACAACATATAGTTTACTTAGTCCGGAAAAAAAAAGTAAATTAATGTTCCATTTCCTTGTGATCTTGCTTTTGGTGAAAGATGTATAAAAGTAAATCTACTGTGTTAAACTTGTCTCTGTCTTATAGTATTGCTGAATCAAAGGCGTCTCAATAAAAGTCGTGGCCTAAAGTCAAATTTTGATCAGTGGCCTTAATTTTTTATTTTTTTTGTCTATCGTATAGTTATCTTGCATAATATAGTATTAATATTACATTGGTTTCTTTTTTTGCATGTTATGAAGTTATCTTATAAAATATAATATTTATATTTACATTGGTAAGAAAATTCAAGTTTATAAGATGTTAGCCATGTATTTACAATTTGTTACCTTGGATCTTATTGTAATAAACGTTATTTATCAATATGAAGATGTGAGTATCTTAATTCAAAGTTCTAAAATCTTTTTATTGTTAAAAAATAGATAGTTTTTCTTTCTTTTTTTATAAGGATTTTGTATTTTTTTCTTTTTTCTATAAACTTCTAAGCGAAAAAAAGATTGTAAAGTCACAACTAAAAATATTTTTAGGGGCCTAAAGCACTTTACTAACCTCCCCCTTGAGCCACCTAGTGCTGAATTATAGCAAGTTGATTAATCATGAAGAAAGAAGTGTAGTCTTACATGCACACCAAAAAAAGCTTTTATGGACTCCAACTAAACAATTTATTGCTTCCAAAAGTACTTTAATTTACTTTCTGAAACACTATGAATTGTGAAATTAATCCAATTAAGAAGAATTACAAACCTGAAATCCACATCTACTGAGTTTAGTCCTTTTAATGAGTAGTCATATAAATTTATTACCAAAAAATTTATATCTATATTATATTATTATATTAAAAGTATGAAGCTCTTTAGCAAAATATCGTTCATCTTTTTTACCCCTTAAAATAGAATTCACACACAAAATAGTCATTGTCATTATATTATTTTCTTAATTTTTATGACTTTAAAATTAACTAAAATTTTAACTATTAATTCTTTCCTTATTTGAATTATGTAAGAACTATTAATATTTAGGAGTTTAAATCTTTCCATAAATATAATATTCTTAACATACTATAGAAGAAAGAATCATAACTGTTCATTCATGACTTCTTTAGAATTCCTTGTTTCCATAAAAAAATTATTTAAGAGAGAAATATAAATAATTTGTATTCTTTTATTTTTTTCATAATAATCGGAAAATTAAAATTGGACAACTAAATTGGGATGGAAAAAGTAATAAATACTTTGTGGTGCAACAACAACAAGAACAACGACCCAATAGAATCCCACCAGTGGGATCTGGGGAGAGTAGTGTATACGCAGACCTTATCTCTACCCCGGAGGGAATAGAGAGGCTTTTTCCGGGAGACCCTCGGCTCATAGACACTAGATCTGTAACAACAAAAACCCAAAATAATATCAACAATGTGAGAGATAACAAATAAATAGAAAAGCAGTAACACAAATATTATGCAAAAATGTGAAACATAACATAAATCGCTAGTAGTGCTAGACAAAAACACTATCATACTCGCCGGAACAAAAAGAGAAACAGGGACAAAGAGGAAAACCGCTCGACTACCCCTTAATCCTTCTAGTAATGCCATCAACTCTGCATGTGTAGGGGAGAAAAACTAAAACTATGTGTTTTGCATGTTTCAATTATATGATCGTATTGCCTCTAATACTTTCTGTGCTGTTGTGGATTTTCGGATAAATTTCAGCGCATGAATTTCCGTATTTTTATTACTTGCTTCCTAGATTTGTTTGCTGTCTACTTTTCTCTTTTTTTTGTTTGATTGTTATTTTCTTAGGTCCAATGTTATCATATTCATTTTTTTTGACACAAAATACGGATAATTATATTACATAAACAAAAGTTACATAGACATAGTAGATAATTTTAGGGCATTATTATTGCCCATAGTTGCCAAATAGTTTCAAATAGTAGTAGAAGTATTCTTAATGCTATTACAAGCACCATGCTTGTTCTTGATCACTTTTTGTTCAACAAAAAAGGGTGGACAAGCATGGTAAAAACACTTAGTAGAGGGTGGGCTCTTGATAGCTTCTTTGGCCAGCATATGTGCCACTTCATTTCCTTCCCTTAAATTATGCTTCAGTTGTGGGAGCTTCAATGGGTGCATTAACCATCTGCAATCAGAAACAATGTTAGAGAAGTTATAACTATCCTCATATATAAGCTTGATGACTTCCGTACAATTAGTTTCAATTTCCAAGTTTAGGAAGTTCATTTCTTTAGCATTTTTTAGTCCTTCTAGTAATGCCATGAACTCTGCATGCGTATGTGAAATTGCTTGACTTGCTTTGTGGAATTCCACAATCCAGTCTCCATTGCTATTTCGGAATGCATCACCAAACCCAGCTGCATCATTGCTACTAGAAAAGACACCTATCACAATTTAATTTAATCATACCTTTGGGTGGTTTGTCCCAATTGATTTCAATTTTGATTTTTTTGAGCATGAAGGGATTTTTCTCCGTGAAGAACTTGAATTCCCATGCTAGATGAATAATCTTTCTTGCTTCCAGGTTACGATTAAGATTGTTGATATTATTATGATTCTTGTTTTTCCATATTTCCCAGATAGAGAAGGGAATTAAAGTATCCCAATTAATCTGGTGATTACTACTTTGAATGAAGATATCCCTCAGCTTCACTAGCCAATTTGTATCACACTAATATTTAGGAAAGGAAGGCCCATATTCTCCCAAAAACGATTAGAGACTAGACATTTAATAAAAATGTGTTGGATGTCCTCCACCCCAATTTTGCAAATAGTACATGTAGCATCAATATTGATTCATATTTTAGCTAGATAAGCTCGGCAAGAGGTACGATTATGCATGCATTGCCAAAGGAAGAACTTTATTTTGTTGGGGTAATGGAGATTCCAAATCCACATAAAGGAGGTGGAAGATGGATTGACCTTTGATAGAAGGTTCATGCATACAACCTCCTCTCGAAGTGTGCGTCTTTTTGCATTTATCGGTTCTTCAACATCCTGAATTTCTTGACAGGCTTCTCGGCTTAAAACTAATTAAGAAGAGAGTAAAAGAAAAACAAAAGTCTTAACGTTGGTTAAACCATTTTGCTTTGCTGGAAAAGGAAAAAAAAAAGGGTAAGAACAAAAATTAGCTTTCAACTAAACTTTATAAAGAACTACTTACTGTCCATGTAAAATAGAGAGACTACTTCGGCAGAAAAAGGAGAAATAACTGGTAGCAAGTGTTTGCTTCACTGAAAAAGAATTTCAAAATTGAAAGGTCAAGCTTTTCACCAAAACTGTCAGCTACATTTTCAAGAAATGAACTGCAAGAAAAATGGATATAACGTTTATGTTAAACTCCAAGTGTAAGCACAAAAAACATAAACCTTTCCTATCCAAATTTACCTGGATTTGCATGAGCACATCTAGCAAAAAATAGAAAGTGCCTGGATTTCAATCTGATACACTTTTTCTCTATACAAGCCAAGTTCAATTAACATAGAATAATTAAGTATTAGTACTGCCTCCCCATTGACTAATTAAATGAAGCATTACCTCAACAAAATGCAGATGACTAACAGTTTCATTAGAAATATCATATGGATTACCAATTGTTTTAAGAGAATTTTTCATAAAGCACCATCTTTTAGCCCTAATTAGTCATTTATAGATACCCTTTGTTATATTACTTGTTATAGATACTTTTTATGTTTTTATACAATGTATTTCATGTATTTAAGCAGTTGTATTCATTAATACAACCAAAAAATAGGCGTAAAAACGGGAACTCCAGCTAATGGGTATTTGTATTTATCTGTATTCAAGCTTAATACAAATAAAATACAGTAACATTTTTGCGCAAATTCTGGGGAGTTAAACTTGTTAAAAACGGAAGGAAATAAATTCACATGATAGTCTCCTAATTTAACTCAAAGAAATAATACGAGTACACATTAATCTGCCCAAAGAAAGCAGAATAATCTTCTCCCTTTTTCGTGAAAAGAAGCAAAAAACAGAGCAAACACTTACAGAATTGCATATTTCATAGCAAATCAGTTTTGAATACATATCAATACAACTACAAACACTTACAGAAGACTAAATACAGTAACAAGGCTAAATACATATTAAAAACTAGATACCACACACATGACATAAAAAATAAGTAAGCTGGATACATATGAATACATTTGAAAACTTACTGGAAAATTGAACAGTTGCAAACAAAAATACAGTTGAATACATTGCATATTTCACAATGTAAAAGAGAGAGAGAACGTGTTTAGGAGTTATACAGTAATTAGGTGAGAGAAAATACAAAAAAGGAGAGAGAAAAATATTTTTTAGCATATATGGTGCCTTAATTGTAGGATGAAACTATATTTAGATTTTTTGCTATAAAGAATAAAAGATATTTATAGAATGTAATATTTTAAAATGGTATTTATTTAATATAAATAGGGTACTAATGTATTCTATAGGTCGTAAAATTTCCTTGTTTTAATGACATCTAATATGTGAGATTAGGAGTGGCAAATAGCCGGGTCGGGTCGAAAACGGGTAATGAAAACGGATCAATTATCCGACCCGACCCATATTTAATACGGATAAAAAACGGGTTAACCGGCGGATAATATGGGTAAGGATAATATGGATTACCCATATTATCCATGACTTCTTATATATGATCACTTTTGGGAGAATCCTTAGTCTCCCTAACTTGAGGAACCCCCAATTTGAGGGTTTACAAATATAAAAGTTAGACTCATTGGTTATCCATTTTCTAAATGGATAATATAGTTCTTATCCATATTTGACCCGTTTTTAGAAAGTTCATTATCCAACCCATTTTTAGTGGATAATATGGTGGTTAACTGTTTTCTTTTAACCATTTTGTCACTCCTATATGAGATGAAAACAGCCTGTGAACTCAAATCCTCACATTTACATTTGCTAGATTCCCACTGCAAGTAACGGCACAATCATCATACTCTGGTTGCAGGAATTTGACGCTCAACTGCAGCGAAGGCCAGGAAAAAGTAAGGATCTCTAATATCCACTCTTGGGCCATGCTTGCCTGATTTAAACAATAGGACAAAAAAAAAGTCAGAAAACTTGAAAACTCAAATCACAAATCACAAAGAGAGTATTTAGGTAGATGCTGGAAACATGACATTTGAGAATATATGCATAAGTGTAGTTGGATCCTACTGTGCTGCTTCACCATTGACCACTGATATAAATAAAACAATAGGAGATTCTGTTGTAAATTTATCTGTAATCTATAAGAATAAAATTTATGCAACAACCTTTAATATGAGTTCCAAATTACAATTCAAAAGGATTGATTTCCCAAAAGAATTCTCGTGAAAGCTCTTTAGCTACTGATTTCAGAAAAAATTCACTGCAACACAATCATTTCAACACAACAACCTAATTAGCCTATCAATGTAAAGAACTTGCTCATGCACAAGGTTAATTGTTTGGTAGCGACCAACATGAGATAATTCTCATTAAGGAGAGTTTAGAACAGAAGCAGCTCCTATATGATTATAAATCTCGACTCCTTGAGACAAATAAGATAGAAAGACAGAACCATGCCATTCCCCCAGCCCTTTCCCAGTGAATTTTAACTTCTGGGTTTTATAGTCATATTACTTTGGGAGCTCAATCATTTGCACAGACTAGAGAACACTAATATCAGATCTACTTATAATATTTCACATAACAAGATTCCAAGTTTCTATTATGTAAAGAAAATGCACTGGGGATCTAATTTGATCCTAAAAGCTAGCTAGTAACGTGAGGATAGCCCAAAACAATAAAAGAAATTCCCTCATTAAATGTGAGACACTTTGGCACCTCCCCCTTCCTGGCACGCCCAGGACTGGACATTTGAAGTGTGACAATATGAGATGGGCCCCAACATTGGGTAAACCAAGAACAAGGATGAGTTTGGTTCTGATACCACATAAAGAAAATGGACGTTGAAGCTAACCAATCCCATATAATGAAATAATAGCTCACTCCTCAACCAATATGAGATATTGTAATATATTTCGGGCAGAGGTCTAATTTTTCCCCTAGAGTATTTGATTTAAAAGAGATTTACCCTCCGTTTAAAGTGGACTATTCATACCCCTGTTTCACGTGGCAAAAAAGGCAAATCCAAGGAAAAAGTGTAATGACAGGGGTACAAATAGCTCTAATTCCATGCCTCAATAGGAATAGTAAGGTAAGGTTTAGCCCGGTATGTGTTGCTTGGTCCCATGTCTTTGGAAAAATATCCACACGGCTATGAGATTATATGACCTCGTGAGACTTTGCCGGCAGCTACACCATGAATCCTCTACATGAGGCTGTCATCTTAAGGTAATGTGAGGCGCAAAGGAGTGATTATATAGCCAAGACATATAAGTAACAAAACCGGTGCTATTGTCTCCCTAATTTGTATTTTTCCTAATTGTTGCATTTTTATTTTCATTTATTAATAAAAAACTAGCCCTAGGCGCTTGCCTAGCGGATTGCCAAAAAAAATAAAAAAAATAGCTCTAATCTAATTAACTCTAATACACACACACAACACCCCCACCCCCCCAAAAAAAAACCAACCCCAATCTAACAGAAATCACAGAATCTATGGTCCCATACCAACCCCTCGTCGCGGACCTCGAACGACAAACCCTATCTCTACTTGACTGAAAAGAGCCGCGTACAGAAAGATGATAATGGGTGGACCTCTGGTTACTAAAAACAACTGATTTTGGAGTTCCGTTGCCTGTAAAAAATGGAGTTCAGGTGATGTAAACGGAGGACGAGATGGTGGCTGTTTGAGGTGGTTTCAATGGTGGAGCTCTTGTGGTAGCATAAAGGGTCCAGCAGCTAACTTCCTAGCAAAAATCACACTTCTAACATTCTGGCTACACTTTTGATCAAGCGACTTCTCCTCCGTCATACAAGCATTGTGATGAATATGCTTGTTAAGCTTCCATTGGAGAAGAGGAGTTTCAGGCCTGCTCCTCGCTCCTCCAATATTTCTTCGCAACTTCACTCGGGCGGCGGCAAAATTTTTCGTCTTCCAGCGAGGCTGTTTACAAGTATTTTTAGGCAGTTTGTGAAAAAGATCTGGTTCGGAGAATGTAATCGTTGGGAGCTTAGTGTTGTTGCTGGTGTTCTTCATCTTTTGATGCACAGATACAGCCATTACACAACTCCTTTCTCTGAGTGGGTGCGCGTGTGTGAAGAGCTAGTATTAGAGCAGGGTGTGGTGGGGTGAAAGAAGGGGTGTGTGTTATGGTTCATTAGATCGGTGAGGTGAGTGGATTTTTATTTTATTTTTTAAATGAGGAAAAGCATTTTAAATTTAGGTAGATGATTTCTGTTAGAAAAAAGGGCAAACTCGAGCCAAATGTGTAACGGCAGGGGTATGAATAGGCCACTTTTTGAACGGGGATAAATCCGCTCTAAATCAAATACTTTAGGGGTATATTTAGTCTTCAACGTTTACTTCAAAAATCAAACGATTACATTACAAAATCCAATCGACTTATTAAATATTCATCTGTTTAGAGTAAGTTCCTCCAACTTTCTGATAGTGATCCAGATGAAGATAAGAATATTGATCTATTCCAGAAACAAGTAGTGTACAGAAATTAAGCAGGCAAGAGAACTGATGCCAAACAGCCATTTAAGGTAAGCAAAAAAAGTCTTCTGATCTTGTATTTTCATAAACTGTTTAACAGAACTGAACTTGCTTATATCTTGTCTTCCGTTAAGGAGGCCAATTAAGCAAGTTACGACTAATCCTTATTTACTAACCAATTGATGTAGAATAGTGGAAGAAGATGAACCTATAAAACCAGTTTGTCCAAAATTATACAGCAAATTCAAATGCACCACAACCTCAAAAGGTGTCTTACAACAGAATTTTTTTTGTTTCGATAAGGTGTATACAACAACAACAACAACAACAACAACAACAACAACGACCCAGTATAATCCCACAAGTGGGGTCTGGGGAGGGTAATATGTACGCAGACCTTACCTCTACCCCGAAGGGTAGAGAGACTGTTTCCAGGAGACCTTCGGCTCAAAAAAGCAATAAAACCATAAAACCAAATATTAGTACCATAAAAATGCGTAATAAAACCAAATATTATATTTGTTTCGATAAGGTGTATATTACACATAAATGTGTCTGTAAGATTTGTAAGAACAAACCAAATATTATACAACTGACAACCTGATGCACTTACCTGATATCAATTGCCATTACATCAGGATTGCTCCTTTCAGGTAGAAGAGTATAGTTTGGTGAAAAAACCTGATAGAAGGAAAGCAACATCTCAATTTCACTTGAGGCTAGAGAAATATCTTCTAATTATAGCAGAGTGTTTAAAATATACCGACCTTATAACAGATTTACAAGTGTTTAACCAAAAATCTGAGTCTTTGGTCAAAGCTAAAAAGAAATTCGGGTTACTGATAATCAAGAGACAAAATAAAATACTTTTGAGAATGATGGTAAAACAGCAAATAGTTGTGTATTTCAATGAATTCTCAATAGTATTCCGTGTCCTTACAAATGATGATACTTCTTCCTTTTATAGATAATTCTAGGTAAAGGAATGAAGCCTCAGCTTTAATGATATAATTATGAGTAATAAATGACATTAAATAAGCCGTTATACAATCATTCATATTAAATACCAATTTTTTAACGTATCAAGTATTTAATAATGAATTTGGACTCCTTTCTGTCATCAGATCTTTGTCTTTAATGCCTTCTAATCCGTTGGCTGTAAATAATTTAAATTGATACGAGACTCGTATCTATACGTCATCTCGTGCCTATTTAAATTCTTCTTCCGGTGGCTGTCTCTATCCGTGCCTCTTAGTCAATTGTTACGCTTTGACCATTTAACTAAACCACGTGTCATGCCACATCATCTTTAATATAAACTCAATTTTTTCCCAATACACAAGTGATGTCACCTTTTTTGTTGCACAGTCTCTGAATACATTTCCTATGAGTACATTGCAGGTCCAATAAAAGACAGAATCTCAATACTAGTTCTTTCATGTCATTGTACTGAAAATTTGATTATATTGGCGTGAAATTTCAGTATTAGCAAACTCTATCAATTCAAATGTGAACATATGAATTGGACATAAAAAGGGAATTAAATCTAGTTGACTATGATTGAACAAGCTTGAGCCAGTCCAGAAAAACACATTTGAGAATGATCATTCAATTGCAATCAATGAAGATATGACCTTAAGACCCAATTCAATATCTTATTTTGGAAAACATTTTAAGTGGCTCAAAACTGAACCCAAAACTGTAAACACTCGTGTGGATCCAGAATAACTGAAAGAGCTTTACCTAAGAACATTATGACATTTGAAAACATAATTTCACATACAAACCAATATATCCCATTTTAAATTGGGAAAGTAAGCATTATTTTTCAACGAAAGGGGGTACTAGATAACAAAATATTTAGTGCGAAACTTTCCGAAACTCCTAATATCTTACCCATTTACAGTAATTTAATCTCAAGAGTTACAAACTATAGTGAAAATGTATGGTACTCCATCCGTCCCAAAAAGGATGTACTTTTCGGATTTCAAGAGTCAAACTTCTTAACTTTGACCATAAATTCGGACACAGAATCTTTAAGTTTTTTTTTTAAAATAAAATTTATATAATTGGAAACTACATAAAGTGTACTATGTGTCACAATAACTAACAATTCAAAATATTTAAAGAAGGTATATGAGAGTCATTTTTAAAGAACAAATCGTTTGACTCTTGAAATCCGAAAAGTATATCATTTTTGGGACAGAGGGAGTAATAATTAGCTATGGCCATGCAACACACTTTTGTCTAAAAGACACATTTTTTGCATTTAACTATTTGGTCTATATTTCAGCTGCAGGTCTCTTTTCTCTTCTGCAAGAGTAGAATATTAAAAATCCACATTTAATGAAAAGGATGAGAATAGAAAAGGGCAAAGATATTGATTTTCCAGACAAGAACAAGAATAACTCCTAAAGTTGCAGAGCACACGGCATTCATCATCAGTTTGAAGTTCAAGACATCAGGTAATACAACCAAAATAACTGCTCTTGCGAAAGATTATCGTTTCTTGAAAATAGTTCAATGACTAACCAGAAAGTAACATATATTCACAAGACATATAGTCACAAGAATCAAGAAGAAAGTGCTCAGCGCAAATGCTCTAGCTCTAAGCCTCGATATAAAACATGTCAAATAGTATAAATACTTAAGTTCTTCTCATTGCACTATAATTTCTAAAAAGAAAAAAATATCTTCTTGTATTTTTCTTTAGACTTCAAACCCTCGGGAAACTGTTTAGGAAGTCCATAGTGGAGAAAAGTCCAAATTTTTTTGAAACTTTTACCTAAAAAAAATTACTACCATGTTTAAAGATTCATCCCTTAGAAAAGAACTATAACCGTAAGAAACTCAAGGGGGTTATTTCTACCTAATTTTTTTTAAATTTTCTTTCAACACACATAAAATAGCACAACTCGAATAGCATAGAAAATCATCCAAATAGTGTCCCCACCCTACACTTAAAAGTGTGCATTATCCTCAATGCACACCATAAATAACAAGATGATAAAGAAACTCCCTGGTATGCCAAAAACCGAAGCATTAGTAGCTCATGGGATACTCAGACTTCTCCCAAGCCTGATCCTTTATGCGCGCACCCCATACTTAGTTCCAACTATCTGGCTTGCTTTTGCATCCTTCCAATGATTTTGCTTCCCATGCTCCTACAAAATAAAAATAACATAATAGAAAAGGTAAACAAATAGAAAAAAAAATCAAAAAAATAGTAAAGTTGGGTTGCCTCCCAAAAAGCACCTTAGTTAATGCCATGGCATGACGTGGATCATTTTTTGTCTTCACCTCAAGTTTATGAATTGAACCCCAAGTTTTGATTAAAGCTTATGATTATTCTCTTGGGAAAGTACAAATTATTGCGAGCCAAAAACTAAATAATTTCTTATGCATTTTTTGGCTTTTAGATGAGGAGTATCACCTTGCCTAGACGGCCTCAAATACTGTAGTGAATAACCTTTTAAGCCTGCTACTGAAGTACAACAACCATTAAGCCACCAACTATATATTGAAACATCTCAAACAGTAGAGAAGGTTTGGATGATAGTAAAAAGTAAATCCAACGCACAAAGGGAAATGACTGTAGCGAATGAATCTGCAATATAAAATACAAATAGTTTTGGTGCTCTAACTTATCAGAACTCTCAAGTATTGGTGCTTGGTAGAAAGTGATTCTAGTAGAAATGGAGGACAGTGTAGCTAAGAGACGAGGCGATAATACAGTGGCTGGTCCTTGGCTGCCATGGGTGACTACGATGATGTATTGGGCTTTGAGGACAAATAAAATGGGAGTCCTATTACTGGACTCACTGAAGTTAAAATATTTACATGGACAAACAATCATGTTCGCAGAAGAACTGACAGAGCCTTAGTGAATATAAATGTTACAACTAGAGGTTATATTGCATGAGCCATTATTTTCAGATCATACACCTTTGTGCATATCCTTCAGTCAGGAACAACAACAAGCATCTAGATCTTTCAAGTTATTAATTAACTTACTAGCTGATCACAAGGACTTCTTGGCTATTGTGAGGAACAACAGAAACAAATACATGCAGATGCATGCTTGCTATGGAAGTATTTGAAGACAACACTAGCATTTTGGTCAGCCCTTTTTTTATCCCGACTTGGAACTATTTAAAAGAACATGAACAATTGTGGGGGATGAAGTGATTGATGATGTGCAACAATTCTTTGTTTTAGAATATACGTATAGACCCATCCGTTAGGGATATAGTAGATATGCCCTAGATCCAATATCATATTTGATGATTTGAACATATTTTTTGTGAACGTTATTTGATATAAAATATATGGCATTTGATATTCTTTTATCAATATTATTAATTGTTTGATTAATTTGATAAGGTCATTGATTAAGATTTGAGACTTGTCATCGTGATAGAGATCATGATAATGAGAGCAAAGTCTCTTACAATTTAATCTAAATTTGTTCTTGATCGTAAGATTATTAATTTGGACATTAGTAATCCAGTTAGATCAATATTTATGTGATCGTCTTTATGGGATAAAGATTAGTTGATCTCATTAACTAAATTACATAGATAGATGATGCATATAGAGATATGGTCATTGAACCGACTCATTGGATAATTCTTAATGGTTAGAATTACCATAAACTGTCAATAGGATATTCTCTTGAAGAATGTGATGTAAAAATTTCCTTTGACCTGAGATCGTCATAGTAATTGACAAGTTATTTATTGTGCTTTGATACTAGACACCTATGGCCCTAGAGGGATAGTTGAAAGGATATTGGGTATGATTAAATACTTGTAGAATTAGTGATTGATTAAGATGGAATCTGTCAACTCTTAGTAATGAGTTTAAGCTCCATGTTGTCATGAATTATAAACGGCCAAATTAAGACCTTGGTCAGGGCAGTTAAATGAAAGAAGAAAAGAGTTTCTTAGGTCATTCAATGGTTGATTATATTTGACATGAACACATAGTTGGTCGCCTATTAGGATTTGACAGTTGAACCATATCCTAGGGTGATCCAGAGCTATAAGGACAGAAGGAATTACTACATTATTCTTCTAGTGGTTCTTGAGAGTAAATTGTATACTTTATGCTATCCGGTCGTTAAGGAGTGTTGCTAGACGTCACCCTTGATTAGTATATTGATATGGTCAATTTACTACCGGCTTAGTATTGAACCTATGGGGTCGCACACTAACGAGTCTTCTGATCTTTGCTAGAGGATTAATTATTTTATTATTTGGTAATTAAATTAAGGAATTTAATTAGTCAAATACATTTAGTTATTAGTCCAAATGAAATATTATTATATTCTTTGCTAGCACAGAGGATATAATTAATATTGTGAACAAATTGAAGTTTTTTATTTGGAATAGAAAATTAAATTATATCTCTTGGTTAAATATATATGTGATATATAATTAATACTTATTTTATATAAAAGATGTTATATAAACTATTAATAAAGGACTTGTTAGCTAAATCCAATTTTGAATTGGATTAGTAACGTGAAAGTCCATGAAGACGTGAAATCAGATTGGAATTGGATTCTAAAGGAACGTACATGTTGCAATTTTATCCCATTTTGTAATAGGATTAATATTTGATTAACTTTGAGTTGGAAAATCTGACCGTCTTCGGCAGCCACAAACCCATTTGAATGGGATTCGTTTTTTTTTTTTTTTTGGAAAAATTGTACAAAGTTTATTTTTGGAATAAACTTTTACTTCAATTAAATCATTACCTCAACCAAATAGAAAAAAGGTTTATAGGTGATGCTATATAAAGGGTGATGGAACAATATTTGTATTATTAATTCTTGAGAAGAAAAATCACTTTGTGAAAGTGAGAATGCAACGCAAGCCAAGAAAGAAAATACAATTACAAGAAAAGTGTTTCTTGTTCTTCTTATAACATTGAGTTGATATTTTTGAGAAAAATTTCAACACAATATTTCGTTCAATTTTGTTCACGGGTTTCATTGATCAAAGAGTTGATAGCAAAGATCGGTCTCGATATGGATACGCATAGAGTCTTCGCACTATCGAAGAAATTTTGAAACAAGACTCTCTTCACCAGGTACGTCTTAGATCTGATCTTTGACATGTAAATAAATTTTAAACACGAAAAGATCTGCCTAGGATTGTTATTGTCTTCCGCTGCGTGTTACGAACACCTATACACAATCCTTCACCATCAACTTCACCTCTTTTACCCTTATCCAAAGCTTCCAAATCCCTCAAAAGTCTCACACTTCATACCTATTTCTTGCTGTATAACTTCATACAAACTCATCTCAAATATCCTAACTAGTAGTAGACTCTGATGTGCTTGTGGATGACAGTCAATCTGCTTTTGTGCTTGGTAGGTTTAAGTTCACATAAATTGGAACGGAGAGAATATTACACTTGATCTTTACTCCAAATTTATGAATGCAAGATGCATATTTTCCTTACACATATCAGGGTTAAGTTGTATGTATTTCCACTTTAATTTTAGCTAAATAGTTTAATGGCAAAAAGGTCTCATGGCCACTTAAACTTGTACCAGATTGTCATGCCTGTAAATAAACTTTCAAAATTCACATATGAACACTTCAACTTGAGCATAAGGGAACTAATAAACACCTCCGACAGTTGAATCATAGCGCTTGCATTACAATTTCACAAACGTGGCAACCCAATCAGAAATAAACGAATTAAAACCTACCACGTGTTAGGCGCGAAAATCCACTAAGCACCGACTATTTCCCATTAATTTTTGACCTAAAACACTCATTTCATTTTCATTTTCGGTCGTCTCTCTCAATTCCCCTCTAACATTTTCAATCGTCTGCTCAAATGGAGTGAACGATTGTCATAGGATTTTTCTTCTATTAGATCATCTGAAGGTTGTGTTTATTTTTCTTACAAAATCGGTCCAAAAATAAGAATCTGAGACAATCGTGTACCGTTGCTTTCTCCTCCACCAAAAATATAGAAGTCATTAAAGGTCCAATTGTTGTCTTTCATGAAATTTATGGTTGTTTTCTTGTATTTTTATTCGTTATTGAAGTTGGTCATAATAGAATAATATTTTATATGCATGCAATGGTTCTTTCGTTATTTAGGGTTTAAAATTAGGGCTTTTTGGAATAACATACTAAATTCTTATTTTTTTTCTCTGGATTTTGCCGGTTTCATCGCTGATTTGGCATATAGGGTTAAAAATAATTAGGGCTTTTTATCATATAAAAATAATTTGTCCCTTAAAGTGATAAAGTTAGGGTTCTTTTCCCACATTTCCTTGTTCCTTTTCAAAAACCTGTTCAGAGAATATTGTCTCTTTCTTTTGAATATTTTACTAATCTAAACTTTTCTTATCTTATTTTCATAGGCGTAGTGAGGCAGGATGGTTGTTCTTGTGAAATTACAATTTTACTATCAGGAACAACTGGTAGGTGGCCCATTAATGAGGTATGAAAATGGTATAATATGGCTTACTATTGTAACTGGTGACACTGATGAATTGTATGTTATTCAGTTCAACAAATGGGCAAATGATACGGGGTACTTAGATGTGGAGAAATTTGCATTTCAAGTCAATAAAAAAGGACCATTTTGATTTATTAATGATGTTTTATACTTCAATACCACACAGGAGGGGAGGGGTGATTTGTGTGGTACCCAATTTTCGCTTAACTTGATTATAGAAGGACCTGGTTCTTCTATGTGTTCCAACTACTACTGTTGCGGAATAATAAATACAGAAAATAAAGAACACAAAGATTTTACGTGGAAAAAACCTGGCTCAAAAGGTGAAAAAAACCACGACCTACCTTCCAGTAGGATTTTCCCAAACTCTCCACTAAATCACTGAGCCAAAAACTGCATTTACAAAAAACTCTTTTGTAAACCTAGGATTAACTCTAATCCCGTTATGCAACCGTTAGCTCAAGAAGTTGCAAAAGTTGATAAGGATTAAGTATGGTATGTATGTAGGAAAAATAAAATGTACCAGGGCTAGACAAAAGGTAATGAGTAAGTATTTAGGTGATTACAAAATGGAGTTTTCTAGGATTTATGATTATGCTGACATGATAAGAACTACTAACCCGGAAAGCACTGTTATGGTGAGGACTTCAAAAGAAATAGAACCTGGTAAAGAGTTCTTTGTGAAGATATATATTTGTTTACATGCTTTGAAAACAGGTTGGTTAGAAGGGTGTAGAAATGTAATTGGATTTGATGGTGCATTTCTGAAGGGAGTGTGTAAAGGTGAGCTATTGTCATGCATTGCTAAGGATGGTAATAACCAGATGTACCTTGTTGATTGGGCAGTGGTTGAGAAAGAGACCAAGAACAGTTGGTCCTGATATTTTAAGTGTCTAATGGAGGACTTGAAATTGACAGAATCTGAAGGTGAAGGACTAACAATTATGTCTGATATGCGGAAGGTATGTGTATTATTTTAATCTTATTTTTTACTTTAATATTTAAGATTGCATTGGATAACTCTAACAGTGTGTTTTTATTGTTCAGGGGACTTGTTCAAGCTATATCTGGATTGATGTCAAATACTGAGCATAAAATGTGTGCAAGGCACATATGGAGCAACTGGAAGAAAACTTGGATTAGTGAGAAAAGAAGGAAGAAATTCCGGGGTTGTGCAAGAGCTTCATTTGAAGCATTTCTGAAAGTTAAACTAGATGAGTTGGCAGAATTGGGTGGCAATAAGAAAATAGAAAACTTGCTTAGATATCCCAAACAGTCATGGTGCAGGGCCTTTTTTAAAGACTATGTAAGTGTGATATTGTGGAGAACAACATGTCCGGTACCTTCAACAGTTGGATACTTACTTCTAGGCACAAGTCAATCATAACCATGTTGGAAGAGATCAGAGTGAAGGTAATGGAGAGGATGCTAATATGAGAGAATTTGCTATAAAGTGGAATTTTGATATATCTCTTATGGTAATAGGGTGTATTGAAGAGAAATATGTAAGAGCCACCAAGCATGAATATAAACGAAATGGGGACACCGGATTTGGGATCCAAGATGGAATTTACAAACACATAGTTGATTTTGTAAAGAAATAGTGTACATGTAGAATGTGACAGCTGAAAGGCATACCATGCTCCCATACACTTTGTGCAATTTTTTTAAAGGTATGACACTGCTGACTATGTTGAGCATTGGTATAAGAAGTAAACATACCTCAAGGGATTCAATTGTTACATTCAACCTATGACCGACATGGAGATGTGGCCTCCAACTCAAAACCCCAAATTTGAGCCTCCTGTAATTACTAAGATGCCTGGTAGACCTAAGAAACATAGAAGGAATGCTCAAGATGAACTTACAAAGAAATTTGGTAATCGATCAAAGAAGGGGACACCAATGACCTGTTCTCATTGCAAGACAGTAGGGCAAAACAAGAAAGGTTGTGCAATCTTGGTAAGAATCAAATACTTCTTATGCTTTAAGTGTTTTTTAGTCTTTTGCTGAATTTTTATATTCTGGATATTTTAGAAAGGGCAAAATTCAATTGATGGTACTAGGAGTAGTACTGCAAATGCCTATGCTACAATAGCTGTAACAGGAGGTCATTCTGGCACTACTGCTGGTGGTGGATCTGCAGCACAACAATCTGCTACTATTGCAATAGCTAGATCTGTAACACAAAGAAATTCTAGAACTACTGTTGATGGTGGATCAGGAACACAACAATCTGGAGAAAGATCAAGGACTCCTCAACAAATTCTTAGAACTTTAGATGGAAGGCCTTGGACTACTGTTTGGTGAATCAGGGACACTCATAGAGAGGGTAAGTATGTGAAATTTTGTCCAATTGTTGTATCTAATTACTATACTAAGTTATAAAATTATATTTCTATTTGAATGTAGTTTGGGTTAAGGGACATAGTCATACATGATCCTAGGCAAATAATTAATGCTAGCCAGACCAATATTGATCTTGGATATAGAGCACCTCGACTAAGATGGAAAGGAACAAATGCAGTAACACAAAGGCAGCTTCAACAATAGACTAGAAAGAGACAAATCAGGCAACCCTAAGCCAATTTGAAGCTCCTTCTTCAACTTAACGAAACCTGAGCCAATCTCAGTCCAACTTCAACCTGTCTCAACCATAATGATTTGAAGAAAAGTTTCTTTTTGTGAAAATTTAAGTCTGTTAGTGTAAGCACGTGATTTTTGCCCTATATGAGAATTGCTCCCAAAAAATTCAAAAAATAAAATAATTTTCCTTGTTGTGCAATTTTGTGATATTTTGAATAATTATTTGTATTTGTCTGTGCATGTTTATTTGCTAAATTAATAAAAAATACAAAAATATGTCGTATTTTGCATGTATGATTTAATTCTACAATTTGTTAGTAATTAAGTTTGTTTACAAAAAAATAAAAATTTACAAAAATAGGCATCGTTTGCATTTTTAGCATTTAATGTCCAAATATACAATTTTATGCTTAATTATTACTTAATTGTGCGTTAATTGTTATTGGAAGTTAATTTGCACTTTTATAACTTAATTTAGTTCTTAATAATAATTTAAGTATTTTTATAATTTAGTTTTAGAGAAATAAAAAGAAGAAAAGAGAGCGAAAATATAAAGAAAGTCGGAATTGGGCCTCTTCTTCGATTTCAAGCCACAGGCCCAAAAAATGGCCCAATCTTCCCAAACGACCCAGTCCATTTCAAACCGGGTCAACCCAGTCCATAACCCAACACCCCTATTATCTTACAAACAACACAAAACAAAAAAAAAAAGAAGAAGAAAACCCTAAAAAATACTAACCCATCCGCCACCCCCCTCTCTCTTTCTCTCTTCTCCTTCACCATCTTCAAGCTCCATCCATGGCTGCCCTACCCCCAACGACCAACGACCACCCCCTCCAGCCCTTCCCCCTCACCCCGTCACACTCACACACACGCACCAACAACTCCATAGCTGCCCTCCTCCATCGAGCTTCGTCATCGTCGAGTTTGAGCTCATCCATGGCTTCCCCTACTGCATCGTCTGCTCCTTCTTGCTGCGTTCAGCTGCTTCTCACTGCCGCTGCGTTCCAACTGCTTCTCCTTCTCGTTGCTGCCTGCTTCTGCTCTTTCTGCTACGTCCAGCCATGGACGAGCTTCATCGAGCTCAAACTCGAGCTCCCATGGCTGCCCGCGTCTCCACTGCTGCTGCGTTTTTCTTCCAGCTGTCTGCTGCTTCACTTCATCGTCCTCGTTGCTGTGTTTGCTGCTGCATTACAGCGTTTCCGAGTAGCTGTTTCTGCGTCTCTTCTCTTCGTGCTGCTGCTGCTCGCGACCGCTACTGCTTAAGCAAAAGCTTCGTCCAAACGAGCATCGTCGTCTCCATCGCTGCTACTAGTTGAGTAGCGTTGCTACTGCTGCCCGCGTCGCCACTGCTGCTGCGTTTTTTCCAGCTATTTGCTTCTTCACTTCATCGTCCTCTTCGCTGCTATTGATGCTTGTTGCTTTGTCGTCTTCAAGTCCGTTTATGTCCAAGTTTCGTTGGTTTCGTTTAGAGTTCGTTCGATGTTCGTCGTTGGTCATTCACGGTTAGTTATTCTAAGTTCTATTACGTCCATAATTTGTTTGATATTTTCAGATTTTGAATTAGCATAAGTTTGCTTTATTTTTCTTATTTTGTTTTAGATAAAAATTGTTAGTTTAATTATATTGTTGTTAGATTTAAGTTGAAGATTCAATTTAATTATTTTCAGTTTGTTTTATTAATTTTAAGAGGATTTAGTTTTAATGTAGAAAGGTGTTAGTTTAAATCGTTTAAATCCGTTGTTTGTTGTTAATATAGATTTAATTCGTATTCATTTTTTGAAGTTGGTTTTAATTCAGTGATTTAATGTGAAGTTATGTTTTGGTTTTAATTTTTGGATCATGTATCTTTGTTATAATTTTTGTTGAATTTAATTAAGAAAGATTAATTGATTATTTGAAGATTAGTGATTTGAATATATTTATTTGTTTTGTTTAAGTTTAATTCGAAGTTTGAACAAAGTTTGTTTGTTATTGTTATTGAATATTTTCATTCATGTTCATACTTTGTTTGGTTGATCTTGAATCCGAAATTTGTATAGTTTGATTTCTTGTTTATCATTTATGATTATTTCTTGAATTTGTCTCATAATCTTGTTTAAGTTTAATATAGGAATTGTTTGTTGTAATGTTGTTAGAGTTGATTTTAAGTTCAATATTATTGAATTTAGAAATCTGAATATACTTGTTTGTTGTTGTTGTTGTTGAATCTGAAAATAGGTTTGTTTGTTGCTAAAAATATTGTTCAATCAAATTTTAGTTGTTCTTTGTAGTTCAATTTGTGTTCATGTGATATTATTGTTATGATGTTCATCCGTGTTCATATTGTTGTTTGAATTTATGTAAAAATTGGTCATATGGGCTATATTTTGGTTGAGTGTGATTAATTGATTTGTTATAGCTGATGGGGGTAATGTGGTAAATCGCAGTACGTTTGGGGGTAAAATAGTAATTGTAATAAGGTCGGAAGGGTAGTTTAGGAATTGTACATGTTTGCAATTTTTTTATGTGAAGCATGGGGGACAAAATATAATGGGGTGGGTTGTGATATAGTTGTTTAATATAAAGGGGGGACAAGACAAATTTTAGTGTGGGGGAATCTTGTATTTGTTTATGTTAGGCATGGGGGACAAGACAAATTTTAGTGTGGGGGAATCTTGTATTTGTTTATGTTAGACATGGGGGACAAAATATAATGGGGTGGTGTGATATATTTATTTAATATAATGAGGATGAGTGGGAAGATAAAGGGTTGGGATTATATATAGGAAGGTCTTGAATAACAAGAGGGGAATAACAAGAAAAGAATAAGAACGAGAGAGAGAACAAAAAAAGAAAATAAGAGAAAGAAAAAGGGCTGAACATTTAAGAGAGAGAAAATTCCGAAAAATATTTAAACTTTCAAAATAAAATAAAAAAAACAAAAAAAAAACTTCTGCTTTCTTTCATTGTTTGAAATCAGAATTAATTGTTGTTTCATCAAAGCTTGAAGCTTTTGTTTTTTTTGGGATTACTGCTCCACTGGTTTGCAAACTCTGTTCCTGGGTTGTTACTGTTGTTGGGCTGTTGTTGCTGTGTTGTACTGTTATTACTGCTGCTGATTCTCATCTTCATTTTCTTTTGCTTCCAATATCAGGTACACATCTGACACGCTGGTTATTGTAATCCGAATATGAAGCATGAATACGAAAAATGAGGAGTTGAAATTCTGAATTAGCTTTAATTATATTCTGAATTTTATTTGTATGTATAATTTATTTAGTTTGCAAAAAATCAGAATCGTGTAGCTATTTAATACATATAGTGGAACATCCGACGATAGCTTAACGATTGAACTATCTACATATTGCCAAAAATAAATAAATGGTGTAGTAACTCCGTCAAGTAAAAAAAAATCAAACGAATAGGCCATCTAGTAGGAACTTGGTAAAAATATTGTTTAGTTAAAATAAATTGGTTAATTTCAGCATGTAAATGGTCTAGGATTAAAATTAGATTGCTAAGTTTTTTTTTAATTTGACAAACTGATAGCATGCCTAGTATAATGTAACTAGGTAATAACATGTGAATAAGACGACCCAAGTTTAGTTTTATGTCATACACGTTGGGTCTGGGCCTGCAGTGACAACGGACTGTCATGTTTGCATCATTTTCAGATTTTATGAATCATATTCAAAATTCATCTATAACAACTCAAGCATGTAAATAAATTAAGATATTTTTTCTTTTATTTTGTAGAGACAAATTTCAATAGGAAAATGTAAGTATTTTAGGACTGTTTTTTTTTAAAATAAGATGAGACGAGCCTTGCCAAATAAAACACAAATTGTGGGGCCCTCGTAAAATTTAAATTGATTACTTAAACTTCGGGATGGGCCGTTTAGCTAATTTCACGGCCTTCCCCAAAGTAATAAAGCGCTAATCGCTTTAGGCGCGATATAATAATAATACATTCTTAAACACGGGTACGCATTTATGAGACCCAAATCCAAATCCCAAAACATTGAATAAAAATACGTTCCGGATCGTGGATGCATTTTATGTGACGCAATCCAAAGACATGTTTTTTAAACGATGTTCACATTCTTTAAAAATATAATAATAAAAGCGGCCAAAGGATAAAATTTGCACATAAGTTTATAATACGTATTATATCAAATAATCAAGCCAAATATAACAGTTGAGCGACCGTGCTAGAACCACGGAATTCGGGAATGCCTAACACCTTCTCCCGGGTTAACAGAATTCCTTATCCGGATTTCTGGTTCGCGGACTGTAATACAGAGTCATTCTTTTCCTCGATTCGGGATTAAAATTGGTGACTTGGGACACCCTAAATCCCCCAAGTGGTGACTCTGAAATAAATAAATAAATCCCGTTTCGATTGTCCTTTAATTGGAAAAACTCCCCTGTACCCCCGCGGGGGCGGTAAAAAGGAGGTGTGACAGTTAGTATCAAAACTTATTTGTAGGTCATTCTATGGAAGAATTGGTCTGAAATATTCATAACTTAATTAATATTCTTTTGGTTTGGTTTTAAACACACTAGTAAACTGGTTTTTGCTAGTATGCAGATTTGATGGCCTGCTAGTGACAATCAAAATAGTTGTTTTGAACTTGTATAATATATGTTCAGATGTTAATGCCAAGCATAACTTTTTATTGCAGTAAAATACTTTATGCACTTGACATTGTCATTGTTTGTTAAGAATAAACATATAACAAAAGATCCTAAGCTAAGAATAACACTACAAAGAGCAGTGCAACAACAACAAACACAATGACATATTATTTTCCCATGTTGCTTCGCTGCCCATTGATGCGAATTCTTGATAGCAGTCCCGAAATTACTTGTTTGTAATGATCTGAAAAAGGTGGGTCAACCCACCTGAAAAAATTACAACGACTAGTTGTACCATAATTTGAGTATCCTAAGAACCTTCTACCCGGATTAGTGGGCTTCCAGGTTATGCACACAACATCGTCAACTCCACAACGACACACTACATGATTTTCCATTGCATTCTTAGCCTGAAGAATAAAATATTGACCTAGAGAAGAAATAATTTGACTTGAATCTGTAAAAAATTTGAAGGAAGAAGAAATTTAAAGCTTGTATAAATCAAAAATGGAGGTTGTAGGCCAAAGAAGGAAGAAGAAGCCCTCTAAATAGATGGGCCCTTGGGTTTATTACAATTGTCCATTGAAAAAAAAGGAAATTTTACCTCCCATAGCAAAGGTATACACCCTATTTATTATAAATCAAAATTATTTTAAAATATTATTTTCTATAGTTACCTTTTATATTTTATAGCAAAATAAGTATTTATGGTATATACTACCATTGAGGCATGAAATACGCTATTTATGTTTTTCCTCTCTCTTTGACGGCTGGACATACATATTTTTAAGGTAATTGCCATTCCTGTATTCATGAATACTTGGTGCGAATACATGTGAATATATGCGCATACAGCTGGACTACCTTGATTTTAGGCGCTTTTTTACTGTTGTATTCATGAATACATCAGACCGAATACATGTGAATACATGCGCGTGCAGCTGGAATGCCCTGATTTTAGGCGCTTTTTGCTGCTGTATTCATGAATACATGGCGCGAATACATGTGAATACATGCGCGGACAGCTGGTCTACCCTGTTTTTTAGGCATTTTTGATGTTGTATTCATGAATACAGCAGCGCGAATATAGGGAATACACTACCGTAACACCTGAATAGTAGCTATATGAAGTAATTATATATATGGTAGTTATAGTAAGTTAATAGCCACTAAACAATAGTGGTTTCTGAAAATTCCTCTTGAAAAAATCACATTCATGCTCCTGCCAGGCGTGACGTATACGCACAATAGCTGACTAGGAATAATTGATACCACGTAGATTGAGTCATAGGTTAGAGGTATTTATTAGTTCACTTATGCTCAAGTTGAAGTGTTCATATGAGAATTTTGAAAGTTCATTTATCGGCATGACAATCGGGTACAAGTTTAAGTGGCCAGGAGACTATTTTGTCCGGTTTAATTTGATGTAAACTTTGGGTTCTAAAAAGTATTTACTTTTCATTTCCCATCGGCCAACTCAATATGTTTTTCAAATATTTCGATTTGGTATTTCAGATATTCAGTTGCTTAAAATATTATACCGATATCATGCCTAATTAAGTTTGGTATTGTTCGTTTTTTTCTCTTTTTCAGTTCAAACTTGACTGATTTGAATAGAGAATTGTAAGTTTATTCTGTCTTCAAAGATCGCAAAATAATGTAGTTAGTTCTAACTGCCCACTATTAGTTTCATGACCGAAAGGAGGAACATACTTTCTTGAAACTTGATAGAGAGTGCCATACAAATTATACTGTACACAGTGACCACCATGAATTGGAACTCCTCTTTATGTTATTACTATGGCCACCATGATTAGCTGAACTCCAATCAAGAGACATAGCTATAAATTAACCAAAAGGACTCAAAAAAATTAGGTAAAAAGATGTTGGTCCGAACGCTAAATCTAAGAAAATGCCTTTTCCGAGTTTTGAGCCTCTGAACATTTCTTTCTATTCCTTTTTGGATAGGGGTAATTTTCTAGAGAGTGAGTTAGAGGACAGGCTTGCTTGATCATGTGTGAACCTTTCAACTAGACTACCACAACAACAACAACAATAACAACAACCCAGTATAATCCCATAAGTGGGGTCTGTGGAGGGTAATATGTACGCAGACCTTACCCCTACCCCGAAGGGTAGAGAGGCTGTTTCCAGGAGACCCTCAGCTCAAAAGCAACAGAAGCCGATATATTAGTACTATAAAAATGCATAATAAAATAACAGCAATACAATAAATATGAAATACATAATACGAAATACGAAAAAGATGGCTGGTATAGTAAAACTAGCAGGTAAAACCCTGCATCAATAGACGACCAATGACATTCTTAGTCCAACTCCTAACTGGCTAGTCTCACTCTATTGTGCTGTAGAAATATTCACAACTCTCCCCTAACCTACAACCTTAATACTCGACCTCCATAATTCCCTGTCAAGGGCCATGTCCTCATTAATCCTAAGTCGCGCCATGTCCTGTCTCATCACCTCTCCCTAATACTTCTTAGGTCGTCCTCTACCTCTCCGCTTGCCCACTACAGCCAGTCGCTCACACCTCCTCACCGATGCATCAACTAGACTACCACAAGTTTCAAAAATAAATATAAGAATCTTGAGAACAATGCAAAATAAAGTTTATTCAGATCTTTCAGTGCAGAAGAATCTTGATTTAACCAATTTTCTGGCTTTCACTTAATCCTCTACAGCATCTTCAAAAAAATGAAGTGCCAGAAGAGAAGAAAAAAGAGAAGATATAATAGTAATAAATATAACTTCCCACTATAAGCACAGAAAAGAGGCCCTGTCCAAAACTGCCTGGATCTGTATGTTGCCATCCCCATAGACCGATATTTTCAGATAAAACATGCAATACTGGGCAAAAACTGCCAATGAAACTGACCTCTGTATCGCAAGGTTGCGATGATTTAAATGAAGCTTTACCTCAACAAAATGCAGATAACTTACTGTTCCATTAGAAATTTCATATCTGATATTATAGAACAAGGTGATAGAAACCGCTAGTGAACTCAAATCCTCACATATTTACATTTGCTTACGAGTTCACGGGTAGGAGAAACTGGGGAAGAGCTTATATGTAGCTCAAAGAGCTAAGGGATTTTCAGCACCAAAGTGCTAAGCTAAACTTTTGCACCTTGGAAGATAAATACAGATATTAGGGAAAGAGAAGGTTGATGTACAGCAGCAGCATTTGTCCAACATTAGAGACGAGAAAGGCTGCAAAAGGTCATGCTACCAACCATGGCTTCCTTCTTAAGCCTGAAATCAACCGTTAACATGTAAGATAAAGCAAAAGAACTTTCCGTCTGCAGCTTCAGAACCATCAGAAGCCTAAGATCTCTAACAAGAAAACGGAAAAGGAAGTCGAGATGTCTTTCTTCACTAAAAATATCATTTGTGTATATGTGCATGAAACTATATGAAATTTCTCATATTCAGCTCAACCACGTTAAAAGAAAAGGTCTTGAGTTGGATAGAAAGTATTACATAGCAACATTCAAGCAATTCTAACAATGGACAGCAACTTACAGAGCAGAATTAAACAACTTAAAGAAAAGCATTAATGTTGTCTTTTTTAGTACACTATATTTCAAGATGCATATACTACCAACTCTGTCAAGGATAATTTAGTCTGGAGCAATTGAGTGCAAATCCACTTTCAAAATCCCAGCGGTTCATTTCACTAGAATTAACTGTATTAGGATAAGCCATGGTTACCATAGCGATCATATGAGAATCCAAGAAATTGTTAGGAAAAGGAGTCATTAAATGAAATTGGCTCTATGGAAGTCTTTTAAGTTAGCAATGATGTATGAGCGTAGAAGTTGTAGTGCTTCAGAAACTAATAGACAAAAACTAACTGCCTGAAAAGTTTTTGAAAAAAAAGAAAAGAAGAGATGAATCAATAGTAGCAAATTAGCAATAGTTACCAAGGAACCAATTTCCTGATTTTATTCCAATAAGCTACTTCGAATAAGGCAGAGCTAAGCAATTTTAGTTCTCAGGTTCATCAGAGATGCACATCTTCTCTTTGTACTTGATTCGGTTCTTTATGACTATGGTTTCATCGTATTTAGCCAACCAAGAACTAAAAAAGGTATGCAAAATTGAAGGGCAGAAGGCAAGAGGAAGGAGAATGATTAGGATAACCGATTAGGTTAACACGCCTGCCTCCTTCTTCGGCATTGTATCATGTACCATGTCCGAGCCATTACATAATAAGGGAGGAGGAAAGCCACCAGCTGTAGAAGTGAAATCTGAAACTGAAGTTCACAAAACATGCTTCAGACAGATTTACTAGAGTGTCTGTGCAAGTCTCGCTATGTATAGAATGATTAGAATAAAACAGAAGTTGTCCATAATAAACATGCATCCACAACGAACAACTTAAACTACAGAAACATGATATAAATGTCATATTAATTTTTGATACGAGACGGCATACATTTTAATCATATTCAGTTATGCAAACCTAATGAAAGGACCGAGTATTGGAACAGCATGACACTGCCACTCTCCAGCACAAGTTATTGATTAAAGATATACGGAGCTACAACTCTAACTTACGTTGAAGAATATAGATGAGTCCTGCACCATTGAAAAGTCCCTTGTGGCCATCAATGTTTGGCGAATCAGCAAGAGTAGCATCAACTGCATGAATAGAAGATAACCCACCTTCAATAATATTATTCTTACGAACAGAATCACTAAATCGTAGAAGCATTACACAGTTTTTACTTACGATGATTGCAACGTAGCGGAAACATGCTAAACTCCCACTGCTAGCAATGGCATAGTCATCATACTCCGATTGCAGGAATTGACGCTCAGCTGCGGCAAAAGCCAGAAAATGAGGGTTTATAATATCCATGCCAGGGCCCCATGCTTGCCTGATTTAAACAAAAGGTAGGACAAAGAAGTCAGAAAGCTTGAAAAATCAATCAGAAACAGACTACTTGAATAGATGCTGGAAACTTGATATTTGAGATTATATATATTAGTGTAGTTGGATCCGACACTGCTGCTTCACTTTTCGACCAGTCATACAAAATATTTGTTTTCCATTTGCCCATTTTGATCATGAGGCAATGATAGATTCTGTTGTAAATCTATCCGTAATCTACAAGAATTTCTGAAATTGATGGTATTACAACTTATGCAACAACCTTTAGTCTAAGTTCCAGATCACTATTCAAAAGGATTGATTTCCCTAAAGACTTCTTTTGAAAGCTTGTTAGCTACTGATCTAGAAAACAAATTCATTCAATGCCAAAGCTACTTGTAAGATTTCAGATAACAGATTCTAAGTTTCTATGTAAAGAATGAAGTTTCATTGTTTACTTCAAAATAACAGATATTTATCCTACTAAAATTTCCATAAATTATTAAGTACTCAAGCTGTTTGGAGTAGTTACTTCGTCCTATTTATGATAGTGATCTAGACAAAGATAAGAATGATGACCTATTTCTGAAACTAGCAGTGTAAAGACATTAAGCAGGCAAGAAAACTGACACCAAAACATCCATTTAAGGTGAGCCAACAGAAGCCTTCGGAGTCTGGTATATTAATATTCTGTTTAACAGAACAGTAAATTCTTATATCTTATCTTCCTTTAAGGAGGCCGATTAAGCAAGGTTACAACTAATCCTTATTCACTAACCAATTCGTGTAGATAGCGGAACTAGATGAACCTACAAAACAGTTTGTCCCAACATATACAGCAAGTTTCAATGAGCCGGAACCACTAAAAGTGCCATACACACAACAACTAAAAAAGAACTTTTTTTAAATGAAGCATGTATTACACAGAAATGTGACTGCAAGATTTGAGAAAACACATCAAATATTATACAACTGACAACCTTACCTGATATCAATTGCCATTACATCAGGGTTGCTTCTTGCAGGTGGAAGGGTATAGTTTGGTGAAAAGACCTGATTGAAGAAAAATAACATCTCAATTTTCACTTGAGGCTAGATAAATATCTTCTCGTAAAAGTAGCATACTTCTTTGAAGCGCGAAGCGTTTTTGGTGGTAAAAGATACTCTTTTGATTACTTGGCACAAGTATACATGTTTTCGCTGTCAAGGGCTCAATTATTCTATGCTGACATGGTTCATTCGACCGTTTGGACCGATACACCATTTTCCTATCGAGACCCTTTTTGGCTCATCTTGACTTCTTCGAGAAGGTGATCTTCCGGGGGCTGCCTCAGTGTTCGAGGTTGATTGAAGAGAAGTCTTGAATACTTGTTAAGTTCTACTTAGATAACATATAGGTGTTTCAATTTAATTTTCTTCTTTACCATGGAAGCTTTTCTTCTAAGGTTCATGGTAGCCGTGGAATTTGGAGAAGGGGGAATGAGTTTAGCTTTTACTGCTGGATTTACTTTTTAAAAGTGGCATGTGTAGTCACCGTTAAATTTTAACCAAGTGCTGTTAGTAAGACCAAAAATGCTTCACTTTACTAAACATAAGGGACTAAAGGTGCTCAGAGTGATAGTTAAAGGATAAAAGTAAACCTACTCCCAAAGATAAGGGACAATTTTGGTTAAAAACTCGCATTCCTCATGTGAAAAATCAAAAACAATTGCTGAGGAAGTTGGCAAATTAAATATTCGTTGATCTAAATCAGGATCACATTTCAATCCAATATGGAAGTTTTGTAGGTCATGAATATCTATCAAAGATCGGATAAAAAAGGAGTACGGGTTAACTGTCAACATATCCATCAGTTCCCTCACTATAGATTCATTAACTTTGTTAGAGCATGCTATTCTATTTGCTAACTCATTGTTGTTGTCATAAAAGTACAACTGTAGATTTTTTGGTTTTTTACCTTCGGGATACAAATCATCTATTAGGTGATACATTCGTCCTTGAACTCTAAAAGTATAGATACCATGATTCCTTCACGCTAAGTCTATATCATAGTTTACACCAAGTGATGTAAATGCAAATGTATTATTATATGTTCTGATGTATATTCGAAAGTGTTGGGATTTTTCACTATTCTCAAAATATAGATCATGTAGCTTAGTGGGCATTCAATGTAAAATTATCTTAACTGTACCAGTGCCACAATAAAATCCAGGAGATTCATTTTCAAATCTTTTCGCAAAGTAAAATTTACAATTTGGAACCTTTTTTAATGGCACATAGTCTGAACGTAATTCAATATTCATAGCAGTTTTGTTATTTCGAGCGCGACCTGCATGTTGTAGAGGTTGTAAGGAGTAAAATAGTAAGCACAAAATGATATTGCCTAAAGATGACACAAATACAAACCTTTAGTTATCATTATCTCGATTGTATCATTTTGTTCATTAGGCATAGCCGACATTGAACCTACCAGATAAGTAGTTTTTTAGTCAACACAATGTCTTGTATATTAGTGTAAAATTATGGTAACTTTAGGCAACTTGCCTTTCTCATAAGTGCAAAGAGGATTTCCCTTGTCAAAAGGAGGAAATGATAGAAGCATTGTAACCTTACTCTCTGCATAGTAGGCATAAGCGCAACAAATGTCTATAGTGTTAAATTTATGGTAGATAGTCATGCACACAAGAAAATTATATTTGTTCTAAACAATGAAACAATTGCATACTGTATAGATTGCGATATAAAATTAGTATACTAACCTGTTTTGGAAGTATAGTAGGAGCCCTTTGTATTAGAAGTACACTGTAAATGTGCTGATGTTGTTATATCGGTAGAGATGATAGAAGTCGCTCTTTCAAAGCGATTATGTTGCAACGCCTGATTTTTGAGTATTTCCTATAATGATAGTGCATTTTTTTCATTCGCCATCTTAAGTTTATACTGTTCGCGTCGTCTAATATTCCTATCAGGACATTTCTTTTCAGAGCAGGGACGCTTGTTTGTTTGTCCAGAGTCCATCAATATTAAAATTTGTTGCTCCCTAATATCAGTTGGTACAAGAGTCCTACAATTTTTAAACGTTATAAAATTCATGGTCAGTAAACAAACAATAGTGCAACCATACTAAGAAATAGTTCTAATGACTTGTACAAAGAGATTCATTAAAAAAACATTGGCTGAAAGTCAATATTGATTTAATTTCAGAAAGTCAGTCATTAATTTCAGAAGGTCAGATCATCTGATCCGGTAGAAATTTTACCAAATCAAAAATACAAATTAGGAATTGCACAAATAGCATTGATCTACGTAATATATACATGGTTAAATGATCAATTTTAGCAGCTTATTAGATTCTCAAACACATTTTATGTTATATGTTAGCTCGTGGTAAGATAAAGCTTTTCTTCAAGTGAGTACAGTTGAATGGTCACATTTGAAGTATTTAGCAACGGCATAACCAAATGAACCACTAAATGCAACTTATCTTTCACTTTGTGCAAAGTAAACTGTAACTATTTTTATATCAAAAGCAGAAAAAATAGGAATTGCACAAATAGCATTGATCTACGTAATATATACATGGTTAAATGATCAATTTTAGCAGCTTATTAGATTCTCAAACACATTTTATGTTATATGTAGCTCGTGGTAAGATAAAGCTTTTCTTCAAGTGAGTACAGTTGAATGGTCACATTTGAAGTATTTAGCAACGGCATAACCAAACGAACCACTAAATGCAACTTATCTTTCACTTTGCGCAAAGTAAACTGTAACTATTTTCATATCAAAAGAAGAAAAATAAATTAAGAAACCAAAAATTTTAACCACACAACAGTAGCCATATCAAACAGCAAATGTATTATTTTGGGATTATCAGAAGACCAGAAATGGGAACCACGTTACCTTTTGATTCTATTAAGCACATCAATAGGAAGTCCAATAATTGGTCAATTTTACATGAAGAAAATGAAGTGTTTGAACAACTTTTACGTCAAGCCTTAATTTCAAACCAATCCAAAATGTTATGTCACAATGATTTAAGTTAAATGAGCTAAGCTTTTTAGGTTTAATTTCTTTTCTCTCTTTCTTTCCGATTTTAGGTTTAATATTGTTCATCATAAAGCGTAATAAGAAGGCTCTAGGTTTAACATTTTCAACTATTCTTTTCCCTTGGTCAAACCAAAACTTTCTTACCCTTCTAAACAGTAGTCAAAAAGAAAATTCATTTCTTGTAAAATAGTGTTTAGCTTCAGAAAGTTCAATGTAGTGAGTTCTTGGGAAAACATAATACAGTTAGAAAGAATCCAATTTGTCAATGGCAGGCAGGCCCAGTTACACAAGTTGGCACATAGGAATTGTTGAGTAATGACTGCAACTAAGCTGCTTGATAGTGTAATAGCGTTAACCCCATCAAATTTGAAAGCAATACCCAATTGAATTTCAGTTGATTTTTAAAAAATCCACAGCGATTGCGAAATCTATTAATGGAGAAGGAGACCTCCAAATTATTACATAATCACACAGTTTTTCCAATTTATCCAAAATCATAATAAGAGAATAAAAGAAATTAGGGCTTTTAGCATAAGGATAAATTTTGGAGTGCAAGGGTAGAAATCAAGAGGAACAAAGTCAATGAAAAAGAAGGGTACCTAACAGTAGCGAGAGAGAACCAAATTCGCCGCCTAAGAAGAGTGTTGTTTCAGTTCACTGCATCCAAACGTTTGCTGTAACTTGTCGTAGTTATCCTACTGAGCGAATGTTTTAACAGAAGAGAGTGAGAGCGAAACACGTGTGCAATATCAAAGACGGTGGAATTTTACTGAGTTACAAATAACTATCTTTTTAGATTTTTGGTTTTTCATGGGCTGGCATGAAGCATTTGGGCCAGACATGCATGTTTATGACACTGACAGATGCAGAGAGGTTACGCGGAAGAAGTTCAAAAATTCTGTGCGTTGTTATCTCATAGACAGCATGGTCAACCAACTTTAGCAACCTGTTGCTATACGGAAGCGCAGGGAAATTTCTCATAGCACAAAAGGCAGATGAAAATACCTAACTGCCTTCATGTCGGCAAGCAGAGATGACAACGGTCTCCTGCTTGCTCTAGGGATCTTCTATATAGTTAGAAAGAATAAAGAGCAATTTTGATCTGCAATGGCAAACTGATGCATTTTATGATTAATAGATCCTTAGCTTTCTCTATCTTGACTAAATTAGGGAACAACAGAATAGCAAGACGATTTTTATGTTACTATACTATAACAATATCCAAACAAAAATAACGATAAAGACTACAAATGAAAGTGTCGAAGCAGGTCTTACAGTGAGAAGGTGTTTAACTTTGGGCCTATTACTACAAGAATCACAATCCTCTTTCTGGATTATTGAGGACGAATCAGATAAAATTCTAAATTTTATCAATTTCTCAAATTTCCAAACCCTAGCACCATCCACCAATTTTTCCCAAATAGAAATCCTAATCTTACAATACATTACACCAAGACCAGCCCTTTTACACAGGAAAATACAACAAATTACACAACTGAGAAATCCCATGATATAGAGAAAGTAAGAGAGAGATGTGATCGAATAGCAGAAAAGGCAACTAAATGAGGAAAATGTATATTACCAATTATGGTACAACTCTTCTGAGTGAAACCCCTTGCTGCACAAAGTTGTGAGAAAGAAACATTTACCCTTGGTGCAGAAGAAGAGCAGGGAAAAATAAACCTCGTATAAATTTTTAGCTAAGTGGGATTGTTGTGAGAAGTTGTAGGAGGAAAGGATGCGTTCTATTTGTAAACAACTCTCTCTGCCCAGATAGGGTAAGCTCTGCGTACACACAATACTTCCAGACCCCACTAAATAGGATTATACTGGATTGTTGTTGTCCTATAAATTTTTAGCTAGATTAGCACCAAAGTTACCTCCAGCTGTCAGGGGAAAAAGTCCATGTCGTATGCTATTAATACACTGACTTAGCAAAAAAGGCAAAGCCTGCAACTTTTAGAGCTATTTTACCTATATAAGTGACCCTTTAAATTGTCAGAGAAGTTGTCTTTACTTACTAAATTGTCTTATGGCATTCAACGTAATATAATAAAGAAAACAGTGGCAAAATTCTGTAGCCTAAGCAGGCATGTAGATGACACTGACTTATAAGTGGCCCTTTAAATTGGCTGAGAAGTTGTCTTTATTTACTAAATTCTGTTATGGCATTCAACGTAATAATATAGAAAAACAGTGGCAAAATTCTCTAGCCTAAGCAGGCATGTTGATTACACTGACTCCTGATGGAGCTCAATTGTCGCTTCTATAATAAGAGAATTTTGGTGCATTTGCATCTATACCCGTTTTTTGGGTCACGTTTTAACTTATACCCGCTTTGCAAAAAAAATTACAAGCATACCCACTTTTCGCGTAACTTCAATCATACGGGCCTGAAGTAGCAAAGACAATCACGCAAACTTCAGCATTCTAGTAGACGACCTGAAGTAGCAAATTGCTGAACCAAGTGTTGGCTGAAGTTTTTGTTTGTAATTGTTGAACTTAAGCATTCTAGTACCTGAAGTTTTGTTCTCTATTTGCTGAAGTTTTTGTTTGTAATTGTTGAACTCAAGTATTCTATTAGCTGAAGTTTTGTTCTCTATTTGCTGAACTTCAGCATGTTTTAGCTGAAGTTTTGTTCTATATTTGCTGAACTTCAGCACGTTTTAGCTGCACAACCCATGCTCTCAAGATATGTCAACAATCTTACCATAAGTTGAATATGAAATCGTGAAGTACTCTGAAAACTCAGCACATGTTTGTGAGGATTTCTCCATAAAACCATCAAATATGAATGGACTTCATATGATTTCAAGTAATATAATCTAATATATAGCTAAAAACCACATTTAAATTCTAATCTATAGTTATATATAAACTTTCAAATTTGGACTGAAACTAAATTATCAAGCTCAGGTGAAGAAGAAGAAGAAGAAGAAGAATAAGAAGAAGAAGAAGAAGAAGAAGAAGAAGAAGAAGAAGAAGGAGGAGGAGAAAGAGGATTGTAACTGTTTAAAAAGTGGGTACAAGTTAAAACTTTTAAAAAAAATGGTATAGGTTAAATGGGGCCGACCAAATAGGGCGCCCAGTGCAATTTTTACTATAATTTCTGCATATCATCCTAGTCCTCTGTTTTCACTCCTTATGTTTCATTTTATATGACACTATTTCATTTTTAGTCTGTTAAAAAAAGAATGACATCTTTTTATATTAACTTAAAAATAATCTAACTTTAAATTTCTCATTTCATCCTCAATAACTCGATTTTATAGCCACAAAAATATCATAACAAGTTTAACATAAGTTTTAAAAGTATTTTTTTCCTTTTTAAATACCGTGACTAGTTAAACACCTTCACATAAAAATTAAATGAAGAAAGTTATTATATTTTCCTTTATTTGTAATTTGCTAAATCATTCTTTATTAGCAAAGATGTTCTGCCTTATCATATCAGTTGAGTGCCACTCCCCCCCCCCAAATCCCCCCCCCCACACACACACAAAAAAAACTGATTTAAAGTGATCGTTCAAGGGGGTTTTAAATTATTTTTTTACGTGTTAGGGTATTAAAAGAGGCATAAAGTTAAGCTACAGGGTAACTTAGCTACACAATATATTTTTTTCTATTATAAATTATGAAACAATTTACCATCTCTATTATTTCCTCACACATAATTCAACCGAAATACCACATCTATTTGCAAAATAAATGTTTTGACATCTGCAACGATAACATGCACTTTTTCCCCTGACTTTTACTCAGTTTTATTGTATTAGACCAAATATGCACCACTTTTGCATACTATAGGGACTATTATTGCTCATCTCATAAAATAGGAACTATTATTGCTCATCTCATAAAATAGGGACTATTTCAGTAAACCCCACAATTTAAGGGACGATTTTAATTTTTTCTCTAATGACCCAGATTATACTCCCTTTGTCTCAAATTATCTGTCGTGTTTTTCTTTTACACGCCCTTTAATAAATATTCGTTAGGAAAGAGATTAGATTATTTTACTCTTATTTATATCTTAAAATAAAATCTCTCTTCATTGAATATTTATTCTATTTAGTTGTTATCTTCATCTTCAAGAACAATTATTACTAAGGGTAAAAATGAAAAAAATAATAATTACTGTTATCGTGAATTTTTAAAATGACAAATAATTTAAGACAATTATTTTTAATAACCATGGCTGATAATATAAAAGTATGATACGGAGGGAGTAATACTCAAGGTCAACTTTACAATGATATGATTCATATGGCGAGTATACACATTCAAGTTCTATCTTTTCTTAAATGTCGATCTAGAATAGATTTTTTTTAAGTAAGAGAATTATTCTAAATTATTGCTTAAAACCAAGTCTTACCATAATTTTATTATTCAAGCACCACCAACAATTTATTAACTCTAAACCAGCCGTTAGCACCCACAAAAATTTTGCAAGTGAAAAACCATTTTTTGGAGGCTATTCCAAGTTAATTTAGTTTTCTTTTTTACATATCAATTGACCAACATCAACATGAGAGATGTGAGAAGTTCTTTATTAGCTGAAGCTAGACCGCCCCTTAAATTTGTCCGACTTTTTTATTTAGATATCTTAACTGAAAAATTGTACCCATTAAGTACCGATCTCGAAGCAAATTGCACGGGGCGCTCTATTTGGTCTCCCCCATTTAACTTATACTTATTTTTTAAAAAAGCTTTAACTTGTACCCACTTTTTAAATAACTTCAGCCCCCTTTCTTCTCCTCCTCCTCCTCCTTCTTCTTTCTGCTGCTGTTGGTGTTGCTATGAAACTTCAGTTCATAGGATGACTGCCATAAATATGTTTATCAGATTATTTAAAAATAAATTATAAATAATTACGTAAGTTAGTAGACAATAATTTGTGAATATTTCCACGTACGTAAGTTAGTAGACAATGATAATTCTGTTCTTTTCACGTTTATTGTTTCCAAAAATTTATGATTTAGATACTATTGGCAATCTGATTATTTATCTAGTATGTTGTAAAGCTTTTTCAAAACTTCAGCTTATATAGTGCTGAAGTTTTTACAAATGAACTAAATAACTTAAGCAACTTCTACTGAAGTTTTTGAAAAAGTTTTATAACAAAACTAATGAATCACGACAAAAAACTTCAGCTTTTAGTGCTGAAGTTTTTACAAATGAACTAAATAACTTCAGCATCTTCTGCTGAAGTTTTTGAAAAAACTTATTAAGGACAAAAAAACTTCAGCTTATTTAATGCTGAAGTTTTTATAAATAAATTAAATAACTTCAACATCTTCTGCTGAAGTTTTTAAAAAAGCTTAATGACAAAACTAATGAGTCCAGGACAAAAAAAAACTTTAGCTTATTTAGTGGAATTACAAACAAAAACTTCAGCTACTATGCTTAAGTTCAGCAATTACAGACAAAAACTTCAGCAAATAGAGAACAAAACTTCAGCTACTATGCTTAAGTTCAGCAATTACAAACAAAAACTTCAGCACACTTGCTACTTCAGACCCGTCTACTAGAATGCTGAAGTTTTGCGTGATTGCCCTTGATACTTCAACCCCGTATGCTGAAGTTATGCGAAAAAGTGAGTACATTTGCAATTATTTTTACAAAATGAGCACAAGTTAAATGTGACCCAAAAAACGAATATAGATGCAAATGCGCAGCAAATTATGTCTATTGAGCATAAATTGTTGATATGACACGACATTTGTAATACTTTTTGTTTATTTTGATCTCTTTGCTTTTGTCTCCTTCAATCTCAATGCGCTGCTAGGAGCATATCTACAAGGAGGGGTATGTATGTGAACTTATACTTTTCTCCTTAAGTAATATTAGTATTAGTACTCGCGCGATGCGCAAACACAAATTATATCAAATTGTAATCTATGTTGTTTGAATTATGTACAAATAACCTTAAAATATAAACTTTACATATAAAAGTTATATAACATTAGATATTAATTTTGAAGTAAGATATAAAATTATTATTCAAATCTCGTAGTAGACAACTTTTATTTTATTTGTGGCAACTAATCCCTTGATTTTAGTACTTGTATTTCGTTTCGGTGTCAATATTAAAAAATACTAAATATGTCATGTTGTGATCTGTGTTGTTTGAGCACATTATATCATATTAATTTAAGAAAATTCTTATTATCACTTTGTTTTTGACTAAAAGTCAAATATGTCTTGTTCATCACATCATTTTATGCAAATTCTTTTTTATTTTTGTTCTTTTCTTATAGTTATTGTATTATTTATTATTTAATATTATTATACTGTCATATAATTTTTTTATTAGATTAATAATTTAATTAATATCTTGCTTATTATCTTTTGAATAGTCTTTAATAAATATAAATATTTTATTCTTGAAATTTGGTATATTTTTATGCTTGTATCCTCTTATTCGGAATTTTTTAATCATTTAAATTTATCAGTAATATTTTTAAATATAATTTAATTATTTAATTTATTTATTTTTCAATTAATTTAAAGTATAAATCACACTACCTTTATTTTTTTTTATAAATCTCTTCCCTACTATATTTTAAATAGTTTTTATATTAATATTTTACCTATAACCAAAATAATATCATATTTTATTTTAAATTGTAACTTTGAATTAGTCTAAAATATTAATACATAAGTTATTTGATTATTACGTTCCAAATATATTGAGTTCTCTTATAATTATTTTTGTATTAGATGCAACTAAATTTTCTTTTCTTTTTAGCTTTAAGATACAAATTTAATTTTTAATTATCATTAGTAAAATTACCTATATTAGAAATTAATTTATATTTTTAGAATTTTAATTTAATCATAGAAAAATATTTCTTAATTGTTGGAACACATTATATCTAAATATTATAGTAATATTTTTACTGTTTTATTTCTTTACATGACATTTTCAAAAATAAAAAAAATTATGAAATAAAAAAATCTTATCTTAAATTTAAATAATTCTTATCATTCTATGTTGTAAATTGGACCGCATTTTCAAAATATTATGTTATTCTTTCAAACTTAATCTGACTGCACTCAATTCAGATATTAATCATAGGAAAATATTTTCTTAATAGTTTGAACACATTATATCTAAATATTGTAGTAATATTTTCATTGTCATTTTATTTCTTTACGTAAATTTTTTTCCTTTTTAGTTTTAAGATTCAAATTTAATTTCTAATTTTCATTAGTACCTATATTATGTATTTTTAAATATGCATTTATTTTTTTATTTTTCATAAATAAGACTTCAATTTCGTTGTATTCTCCATAGTTTGAACATTCTCAATATAGTTTTAAGAACTTTCTAATCTCAAATTCAAATAGTCTTTCCCTTTCTTTCTAATAGTAAATTTTTAATAATTTAATATAATTTTGCTATTTTTAATCTAATATATAGTTTTATTACGTTTTATGTGGCTTTTCATCAATTTGTAACTTTTTTAATATCACTAACACTACTATTCTTTATATAATATAGATAAATATATATAAATTTTTGTAATCATAAAATAAATATTTATTTTATTTTAAAAATATTTCTCGAAAATTTTAAAAAATTTAAGTTTTGATAATATTTTTAAGTATTGTATATTTACATTTAATTTATTTTCTAAACTGCTGATTTACATATTTCCTCACATTATCTCTAATTTATTTTTTATTATTCAATATTTTAGTTTTTGATTTTATCTATTAGACTTGAGTTATGTGGACTTATCCATATTATGATTTTTCTTATGATAATATAAAAAACTTTCTCATCTTAAATTTAAATAAGTTTTACCCTTTTCTTTATAATAAAAAATCTGAATTTTTTTCTCTATTTCTTAATATATATATATATTTTTATTTTTATTTTTTATTAAATTTTTTGTAATCATAAAATAAATATTTATTTTGTTTTAAAAATATTTCTCGAAAATTTTAATTTTTTTAAGTTTTAATAATATTTTTAAATATTGTATATTTACATTTATTTTATTTTCTTAACTTATGATTTGCAAATTTTCTCACATTATCTCTAATTTATTTTTATTATTCAATATTTTAGTTTTTGAATTTATCTATTAGACTTGAGTTATGTGGATTTTTCCATATTATGACTTTTCTCATCATAATATAAAAAACTTTCTCATCTCAAATTTAAATAAATTTTACCTTTTTCTCTATGATAAAAAATCTGAATTTTTATTTTTTCTCTATTTATTAATATATATAAATTTTTGTAATCATAAAATAAATATTTATTTTGTTTTTAAAATATTTCTCGAATTTTTTTAATTTTTTAAGTATTGTATATTTAAATTTATTTTATTTTCTAAACTTATGATTTACAAATTTCCTCACATTATCTCTAATTTTTTTTATTCAATATTTAGTTTTTGATTTTATCTATTAGACTTGAGTTATGTGGACTTATCCATATTATGATTTTTCTTATCATAATATAAAAAAATTTCTCATCTCAAATTTAAATAAGTTTTACCCTTTTCTCTATGATAAAAAATCTGAATTTTAATTTTTCTATTTGTTCTTTATTTATAATATTATATTATTCAATAACTAATATTATTACATTGTCATGTGAATTTTTATTAACTTGTTTGAATTTAATATTTATTTCTACCCCACTCATTCTAAATATAATATTGATAAAAATTTAAAAACTTTCTCATCTCAAATTCAAATAATTTTTATCATTCTATTTTCTAATTTGGACCGCATTTTAAAAAGTATTTTATGCTTTCAAATTTAAACTTACTGTAAATTTATATCTAAATATTGTAGTAATATTTACGTATAAAATATTCGTTTGCGTGATTTATCAATATTAATATGACTTTGTTATTAAACTATTTTTTCTTGATTATTTAATTTTTTTACCTTATAAATAATTTGTATACTTTATGTAAGATCTTAATTTGCTTCTTGAATTTATTTAATTTTTAAACTCAATAAATTTTTAATATCGTAAGTAACTTTTAGTTTTTTTTATAGCTCCAAAGTACAAATAGTCATAGCTTATCTCAATTTATGTCTTTCTATATTTTTTTATTCTAGTTTTTTAATTAATTTTTTACCTCCATATTTCCATCTAATATAGAAGAAAATTTATGAGTGAATATACACACACACACACACACACACACACACACAAATATACATATAAATATAAATATAGATATAAATATAATTTTTTTATTCCTAAATTTTAATTTATTTTTGTACTTTTATCTTCTTACTTGGAACTCTATTTTCATTTAAATATTTCAATAATATTTTTGAGTATTATTTAATTATTTAATATACTTATACTTAATTAATTCAAAGTATAAATATTCTCACACTATCTCTATTTTCCTCTAACATCCTCTTCCCTACTATGAATTTTTAATTAGTTTTTTACATTAATATTTTACCAATAAACAAAATATATAATATCACATTTTATTTTAAGTTATAACTTTGAATTAGTTTAAAATATTAATAGATAATTTTTTTATTATTATATTTTTTTGGAAGGAATTCTTTTTTTTTTGGTAATTAAACTTTGTATTACCGGGGAAAATATTTACAAGTAAGTCAAAAAAACCTTACAAGATAGCCTTCTTTCCTATACTTCACCCACTCCCCATATGCTGTTATATACACTTATATCTAACTATTACACTGGGTACCAATCTAGTCTATGTAGTATCCCCGCTGTATGTTTGGTACTTCGACAATGTATCACTTGAATGATCTTCTTACTCATTGCTTTCCAACTTGTCACTTTTGCTTGAAAAATTCTAGTATTCCTTTCTTTCCATACATGGTATACTGTTGCTGCTACTGCCATTTTATATAACTTTGCAGCAGCTGTATTTCTTTTAGTCTTCTTTTCAGCCCATCGTAGTTCCTCATCCCAACCAGCTACAGGTCTTCTAATTCCTTGCCATGTTAACAACGCGCTCCACAATGTTTTCGTATATGTGCATTCAAAAAAAAAGTGTTGTATAGTTTCATTGGCTTGGTTGCACAATACACACTTCTGATCCACCTGCAATCCCCGCTTCTGCAATCTATCCTTTGTGTATAGCTTCCCATGAGCTGCCACAGTTAGAATAAATGTCCATCGTGGGCATCCTGTATTATGGCAGACTAACCTTCTCCAACTAACTTTTTCAAATCTTCCACGCAAACTGTGATATATGTTTTTGATTGAGCAGCTTTGCATATTCATGATGTATTCATAGCTGAGTCCTGCATCCACGAATGTCTCCTTTGCTTTTAAGATCTTATTCATTATCCACGATGCTTGTTTTAGTTGAACATCCCATATGTGTCTTCCTTTGATATAGTAGCTATGTATCCACTGGATCCACAATTTCTTTTTCTCCTTGCACAAATTCTAGAATTGCTTACAGATGGCAGCCTTGTTCCATACAGCTATATTCATAATGTTGAAGCCTCCTACAGATTTAGGCAAGCAGACTTTCTCCCATGCAAGTAGAGCCTTCTTCGATATACTTCCTTCGCCAGTCCACAAAAAACTTCTACACATTTCTTCAATTAACTTTGTAATCTTTTTAGGCAACACAAAAACTTGTGCCCATTATGTCTGTATAGAGAATAGCACACTTTTTATCAGTTGGACTCTGCCAGCATAAGATAGAAATTTGGTAGTCCATGACTCTATTCTTCCCATTATCTTGTCGATTAGAGGTTGGCACTGGGCTATGGATACTCTTTTTGAACTTAGTGGGGCACCTAAGTACCTTACTGGCAGCTTAGCCTTTTGAATTCCTAGAAACTCTAGGATTTCCTCTTGATCAGCTTGTGATACTCCACCAAAGAAGATGGAACTCTTGTGTTTATTGATCATCAGGCCAGAAGCATTTGAGAACTCCATGAAGCATTGGAACAAGAGCTTTATTGAGCCTATATCACCCCTGCAAAATAATAAAAGGTCATCAGCAAATCCAAGCTGCAAGATTTCATCTTTGCACACTTAGGATGGTAGTTGAAATCTGGTATCTGGTTCAATGTTTTGAGGCTTCTTGTTAAGTACTCCATTGCCAGCACAAACAAAAATGGAGACATAGGGTCTCTTTGCCTTAACCCCTTTTTGGCCTCAAATGGTTTTGTCAGGTTTCCATTTATCATCACAGTATAAGTCACAGTCTCCATGCATGTCATAACCCATTTCACAAATTTGTCAGGAAAAGCCAATGCATTTAGAACTTGCTCCATGAATGGCCATTCAATTGAGTCATAAGCTTTCTGCATATCCAGTTTCATCATACATCTGGGTGATACTCCTCTTCTTCCATAGCCTTTCATTAATTCATGGCTTAGAATTATGTTATCAGCTATCACTCTTCCAGGCACAAAAGCTGATTGTGTGTTGTCTACTAAGTCCTCCATAACTTCCTGCAATCTCCTGGTTATAACCTTGGAGATCACTTTGTATAGAACTGTGCAACATGAGATAGGCCTATATTCTTTAATACTCATAGGGTTCTGACTTTAGGCACTAAAGTTATTGCTGTGCAGTTGATAGGTTTATGCATATGTGTTGTTTCAAAGAATTCCAACACTGCCATTGTTATATCCTCACCTACAATCTGCCAAGTCTTCTTGAAAAATAAGGCATTAAACCTATCATAACCAGGTGCTTTAAGGTCACTGATACCCTTCATGGCTTCCCACACTTCCTCCTTGGAGACTGGCTTTATTAGCTGAACCTGTTGGTCTCTATTTAATGTTGTTCTCTGCTTCATGGTATTTGGATTGATGGCTGGTATGCTGTCAACTCTTGATCCAAGCAATTTTTTTATAGTATCCTAGTATCTCTGCTTCTATATCTTCCTCCATCATGAGCTGAGTTCCCACCTCATTTGTTAAGTTTTGGATTTCATTCAAGTGATTCCTGTTCTTCATTTGTGCATAGAAGTAGGCTGAATTAGAATCTCCCAACTTCAACCATTGCACTCTTGACTTTTGCCTGTATATGCTTTCTTCTATCTTTCCCCATTTTTCTAATTCACCCTTCAGTTCTTTTTCTTTGTCACTTAGCTCCTTATTCTGCAGCTTTGAGCTCATTTCCTCTTGTATTCTCTGTAGCTTCCTCCTTATCTCTTTGATCTTTCCATCGACCCCTTTGTAATGCTGAGTATTTAGGCTCTTGATAGCTTCTTTTACCCCTTTAAGATTGTTCCATACTGTCTGCATTCTACCATTTGTGCTCCTATCCTTCCAAGCTTCTTCAATGTGTTGCATGAACTGAGGGTGGTCAGCAATACAGTTAAATAACTTGAAAGGCCTATTCTTCTTTCCTTGTGCCTGACAGATTTCTAGCTTCAATGGTGAGTGATCAGATACCATTGGTTCCAGCACCTGAACTTTCACATTTGGCATTGTCATCATCCAAGTAGTATTTACAAGTCCCCTGTCAATTCTGCTATAGGTATGATTATTAGTCCAGGTGTAGTTCCTCCCCACATACTGCAACTCATTCATTCCTGTATCCCTCATATACTCCTTAAAATCTTTTGTTTCCATATCTCGGACATCTGTACCACATAGTCTATCTTGTGGATGCACAACAACATTATAGTCTCCCATAGCTAGCCAAGGTCCTTGTTGTATGCTGTGGATTTGCCTCATCTTGTCCTATAGCTTCAACCTGTCTTTAACAGTATGTAATCCATATATTGCTGAAAAACTAAACATAACAGCTTTTGCAATAACTCTGACTTGACCATGTATCAGTTGCTCCTCTATTTCCACTGGCTCAAAAGTGTATATCCTAGGATCCCACATGAGCCAGATTCTGCTTTTATGGTTTATAGTTGAGTTAGAAATCCATTCCCAACTAGGTGCTAGCTTCTTTATCACTGCATTCTCTTTTTGATTTTTTACTCTATGCTCTACTAATGTTATTATTGCTTTATTATTCCATTTTATAAATTCTTTTATCTCCTTTTACTTATAAGTCTTATTCAGTCCCCTCACATTCCAAGTTATCACACTCATACAGGTATAAAGTATGGGTGGTGATACAGCCCCTGCACCTTTTAACTCCTCTCTTGCATTGTACTTGTACCTGGCTCATCATATGCTTGATTTATTGCTAGGTTTTGTAATCCATTGCTTCCCAATATCTCTTGCTCCTTAGCTTTTTTAGCTTTAGCTGCCCTTGCTGCTGATTTTCCTAGGACAGTTATCCACCCCCCTTCCTTTCTCTGAGCATCATTGTTTATTGGATCTGGTTCACTCTGTTGATTAATCACTACTGCTTCCTACTGTACTTCAGCCTTCTTCACATTATCATGTTGCCTGTCAGTTCTGAGCCATACTTGCTTATTTTTTATGATCTTCCTCTGCTGCACCACTCTTTGGAGTTGTACTGTTTTAATCTCTGCACAATCATGTCCAATTTTCAGACATTTTGTGCAGTATTTTGGCTCCCAATCATAGGTGACTTCCTGTTGGATTAACTTCCCTTTATGATCCTGTAGCTTCACATATCTAGGTAGAGGCTTTGTGATGTCCATTTCTATCAGCATACGTGCATAAGAAATCCTAACTGAACCAGTAGTACATTCATCTGCATATATTGGATTTCCTAATGTGCTCCTATCTTACTTAAAGCTTTCATGCCCCAGCAATTTATGGGTAAGTTTGGAAACCTCACCCATAGGGGAATGGTTTTCAGGACCTCATCATGTACATTAAAATCATCCGACCAAACCTTCATTATCATAGGCTTGTTATTAATCGTATGTGGCCCAGAGTACAACACTTGATCCCTCTCCTCTAAATTAGTGAACCTTATTACAAAATATCCTTCATTATGATAGAAGATTTGTGGTTTCACTGGAAACTTACCCACTAAGGTCAGAAATCGATCCATAGCTCCAATTGTAGGTGTTTCCCCAATCACATATAGAACAATAGCAGAACTCCATTTCTCAGTTTCTAGTTCAACATCTTCAATTTCTAGCTTCGCGATTTTTTCCCCATTTTGAACTGTTGGAGCTATGTACTGTAAATTCATCCCTTTAATAGCCAATTTATTCCCTGCAACCACGTTTGCCTAGGATTGGTCCATGGTCATCTTCCTTGCTTCTCCTTGCTCGCCGTCTTTAACAGTACCTGAGCTGCATGGTACTGTTACATTCTTATTCTGTTTCTCTCCTTGTGTTTGTACTTCCTTTTGTCCAGATCCGTCAATTATAGCTCGCTCAGCTGTGGGAGTAGCTATAATTTCCTTCGATTTGCCTTTACCCAGTGATAGATCTACATCTACTCTGTTTAGCTCACTTTGCATGCTTCTAGGAGTACAGTTTTCACTCGGCTCCTCAATTCGTAACCCTTTTGGTGACACAAACAGCTCCAGCACAACACTCCTTGTTTCCGTTGATCGCTGATCATTCACTGGTATCTTCGTCTGGTTCCGCTTGGGTCTGCCTCTCCCTCTCATGGCTTCCAAGCGCACGTTAGCAAAGCCACGTTAACGTGCGCCAAGAGAGAATGTTATCACTATTTACACTAGTTCTTTTATTATATTTTAAATCCATTGAATTTTCTTATAATTGTTTTTGTATAACGTGTAATTAAATTTTCTTTCTCTTTTAACATTAGGATACAAATAGACTTTAATTTTCGATCATAAAATTACCCACACGAGATATTTATTTTGTATTTCCTTAGTTTTAATTTGTTATCCAATTTTTAGTTTTTTATCTAGTAAAACTTTAATTTTGTAGTCCTATCCATAGTTTGAGCGTTTCACCATAATTTTAATCTAAATCTCAAGTTTCTTTTTGATTTAAAAGATAAGTTATATTATATTAAACGTTGCGTACAGAGGCGGGATGCATACCTTGCATCCTATTACAAGCATAGGCACCTGCATTGGGTGCTATAATATTTTGTCCAACTATTTTACTACTACGCATAGGTCTACTACTATTAACATTCATATTTACAATATTGTAATCACTAGAGTTAGGCCTATCATTATCCAAAACAGGTCCATGCACTACACTTTTTTCCCTCTCAAAAGTGACCTTGCTAAAACTGGGCTGTCATTAAAAATATGCACCATTGATTGTAAGTCAAAATTGCAGCCCTCTTTTGCCAGTTTGTCCGCAACTCCATTCCGCTCTCTATACGCATGCATTACTATAGGTTTACCAAACCTGTCCAGGAGGTACCTGCAATCAGAAATTAAATTATTAGGTATGTCTTTAGTGGAAGTGAGTAATCTTAGTAAATCCTTTGAGTCCACTTCTACTTCCAGTGGTAGTAGATTACGATCAAGAGCTAATTGGAGTCCTTGCATTAAAGCATATGTTTTTGCTGTAGTTGCTGACTCTGCTGTAATTGATGCTGCAAATCCTGTTACCCATTCCGCATTTGCATTTCGTATTAAACCACCAATACCAGACTTACTGTTATTATGAGTACCGTTAGTGTTTAGTTTATAGAAAGGAAATTTAGGAGGTTTCCATTTAATATTTTGTTGTCTCTTTCTCCTAATAGTATGCTTTTTAGCAATAAGATATGTAAATTCAGCAGCTTGTTGAGTAGTTAACTCCGTAGAAGCTATTGATGTACTATGTTTATAACAATTATTATTCCGGGCTAACCAAATATTCCATAAACTCAAAGACAAGTATGTGGTTGGATTTATCTTGTATGAAACATAAAAGTTTTTGAAAGTTATAAGCTTATGAATCCAATTAGAATCATTCGAATCTTGTGATAAGTAAATGATATAATCAAGTATACCCAAAGTCTGCCAATGTGTTTTAGCACTAATGCGTTCTAGAAACAGATGCTTAGTGTTTTCATCTTTCTCATGGCAATATTGACATGTAGCATCTTGAATGATGTTGCAATATTTGAGATATTTCATAGCATGTAGTCTTTCTTTAAAAAGCAACCATATGAACCCTTTGATTTTGGGTTGAACAGGTAGCCTCCAAATCCAGTCGTAATTTATATAATTTGTTATAGTAATATTATGTTGTGTATCTAATATATTATACATGGACTTAGTACTGAAAATACCCGTAGGAGTTAAACCCCAGAAAATTCTGTCAACTTTGTTACCATATTTTGAAATATAAACCGATTTAATTAGATGTCTAATGGTATTGGGTAGGTCAAAAGGAATTTTATTCCAATCCCATCTCTCATTATTAGTAAAGGATGATATAGTCATGTCTTGATACTCCAAAGGTAAAGGTCCATAGATAGTTGATCTAATAGTTGTACCGGGTGCAATCCATGGATCCTCCCATAGCCTAATGTGTGTGCCTCTTTCTATATTCCATTTTATGCCTAACTGGCATAGGTTCCAACCAGTGATGATGTTAGACCAAATATTGGAATTTCTTTTAGCATGAGAAGTATGTAGATATTTGGACAGTAACACCTTAGCCCACATAGTGTTTGGTGAATTAAATAATCTCCATGCTAAACTTGCTAATAAAGCATTGTTCTTATATCTTAACTTTTCTATTCCTAATCCACCAGTATATTTTAGCTTCGTAATATCATCCCATTTAACAAGATGCAATTTCTTTTTCTCCAAAGTAGAACCCCATAGGAAATTTTGTTGATACTGATCTAGCTTATGGAGAATATTAGAAGGAATATGTATATATTGCATTATATGATTAGAAAGTTGATTTAATGTAGATTTTATTAAAGTGGCTCTTCCTGCCAGTGTTAAGAATTTAGACTTCCAGCCTGCTAATTTATTCTTGAAATTATCAAGCAAAAATTTGAAATCAACATTTCTAGGCTTTGCTTGGAACATGGGGAATCCTAAATATTTTCCGAAAGAGGTTCCTTCTTTCATACTAAATGAGTTTATTGCAAAAACCTTATCATTAGTACTACAATTCTTAGAGAAAAATAACTTAGATTTATCAAAGTTAATCTTTTGCCCTGAGCATTCTGAGAAGTTATTGAACACATCAATAATTGCATGGGAACTTTTAGTAGTTATTTTAGAAAATAACATTATATCGTCTGCGAAGAAAAGATGCGATAGTGATGGACCCTTATTAGAAATCCGGATAGGTTGCCAATTTAAGTAGTCCACTGATTGTGATATATTTCTAGATAATAATTCCATACACATAATGAATAAATAGGGTGGCAAAGGATCTCCTTGATGGATTCCTCTTGAAGGTGTAAAATATTGGGTACTCGAACCATTGATTAAAATAGAGATTGATGTAGTTGTCACACAGGACATAATTAAAAAGATCATTGATTGAGGAATATTAAAGTAAACTAAAGCATGTCTTATAAAAGGCCATTCTAATCTATCAAATGCTTTTTCTAAATCAAGCTTTAATAACATGGCAGGAGATTTCCCTTTCATTTTAGCAAGATAATTTAAGGCTTCTTGTACTATTATGGCATTATCACAAGCTCTTTTACCTTGTTGGAAGCTTATTTGTGTTGCTACTATAATATTTCCTATAATTGGTTTAAGCCTATTAACTATTGTTTTAGTAATTAATTTATAGACCGTATTACAAAGGCTGATAGGCCTAAATTGTTGGATTCATGTAGGATGCTTTACCTTAGGTATAATGGAAAGAAGAGTCTTATTAAGATCTATTGCGATAGTTTTAGAACTAACACATTTTGACAGAAAGAGGTGACTTTAGCACCTACCTCCCTCCAGTATTTTTGGTAAAAGATTGGATGTAATCTATCTGGTCCTGGAGATTTGTATGGTTTAAAACTATTCAAAACTGTTAAAATTTCTTCTTGCTGAAGTGGTAATTCCATCATAAGTAAATCATTTGAAGAAATATAACAATTATAAGAAGTCCTTATTATATCTTTTGAGATTAGATGATTAGTATGAAATAAATTAGTGTAGTAATTTAGTATTAGATTACAAATTTCAGTACTAGAGTCTACCCAATTCCCAACATTATCTTGTAAAGCAGTTATTTTATTTCTACGACGTCTATGAAGGGTAGATAGATGATAAAATCTAGTGTTAGAATCCTCTTCCTTCAACCAATTTATTCTAGATTTAACTGCCAAAATTCCTCTTCTGAACGAAGAATGTGACTGTATTCCAAATTTAATTGTGTTTCTAGATTATGCAAGAAAACACTAGTAGGATAATGTACTGAAGACTATAAGCCTGCTAATCTAGCTAGTAATTTTCTTTTTCCTTCAAAAATGTTACAAAAGATATTGAAATTCCAACGTGTAGCTATTCTCTTAAAATTTTCAGTAGTAGCTAATAAAGGTACATCATTCATTCATGTTGCATGAACCAGTTTTTGAAATTGAGGATGAGATGTCTACATAGTCTTAAATCTAAAAATTCTATTATAAAGAGGTTGAGAAGGCTCCAAATTAATAAGCAAAGGGCAATGATCAGAGTGAGTACGAGGTAAATGTATAACTGTGGAGTTTGGAAATAAATTTAGCCAATCATAATTAACCAAAAAACGATCAAGCTTTTCTAATATGGTACGTCCATTTCTTTGTTTATTAGTCCAGGTAAACCTACTGCCCTGAAAATCTAAATCAATAAGTCTACATTTATTCATAAAATTAGCAAATTTATCTGACCTATTGTTATTAATTGGTAGACCCCAAACTTTTCCTTAGCTTCTAAAATTTCATTAAAATCTCCCCTATTAACCAAGGCATACCATTGTTAACATGCAGGTTAATTAAACTATTCCAAAGCATATCACGTAATTGATAGAGTCTACTGGCGTAAATAGCAGATAAAATCCAAGTAGGTTTTGTAGGACTAACCTGGACAAGGCAATGTATTTCCTATTCCCCAACTCTCATTTCAATTACATTGATGAGAACAGAATTCCAAAGAACCACTAATCCTCCTATGAGCCCATTTGCAGGAGATTGAGCCATGTTACTAAAGTTAAATTCTTCACGTAGCCTTTCATGGTCATGCAAGTGGGTTTCAAGTAAAATAGCACGAGTAGGTTTATGGTTATCTAATGAAGACCTAAAATGTCTCCTAAACTCTAGATTGTGAGAACCCTTACAATTCCAAACTAGAAAATTCTTGTAAGAATTAGGGTTCCTGGGTTGGGACAAAGGATTCTGAGTCACTAGAGGATCCAGACTCAATGGGAGTTGAAGAAGTGTTGGTATGATCACCATAACATACTTTCCTACGTCGGGATTGGTGGTTGGTCGAAAATTGAGGCTGTATGTAACCATTTCCGGTAGACACTTTAGAATAAACTTTTTTTGAACTGTTCTTTAAGGTTGTAAAACTAAATCCCTTTTAACCACCAAAATTCTGTTCTTGTCTCCCTCATCTCAGCAAGAATTGCTATCAATTCCTCTGTTGTCTCTCTGTCTAGTTCTTGTGGAGAAGGAGGGGGAGAGTGGACTGGGCTCTTTGGTGGAGTAAGACTCTCTAAGGGACTGAGTGGACTGGAATAAGGGCATAGTGGATTGAATGTATCCAGGGGCTGAAACCACGGGGCAAAAATCTAGCCCATGTGATGTGGTGGATAAAAGGGTAAGAGGCTTACAATTTGCTCCCACGCTGGACTCATTTGTGCCATTTGGTGTGACCATGGCTGTTGAGTTGAACTTGAAGCCTGTTGGTCCATCGGAAGAGGAGTCTGAATTGTATACCATTGGTTCATATTGAAAGCCTCCATTCCCAACCTCATTCCTTCCGTCACTATTTCCGCTAAGTGAGTCGGATTTTGTGTCAACAACACCAACTCTTGGTTGTTGAGTTATAGGTTGAATATCAGTGCATAACCCTGCAACCCCATTTCTAGCCAAGATTGGAGAGGGAGATCGGTTGTCATCACCTGAGATGTGTAAATTAGAGGTGATGAGCTATGAGGCAACTGAGGACCATCCATTGAGACGAGGTATATGGAAGATTGACTGCTGGTTCGAATATTCCGACTCATACCTATAAACGTTGGCCTCTGCATTATCTAAGGATGTTTGGTGTTTCTGTGATGCAGAAGTTATACTAGTAAAAGGGTATGGAGTTTGAGTTGAGTAAGGATACGTATTTGAATTTAGAGTAGATAGGATAGAGGACTGATCATGATGATCTTCATATGGTAAATCATCATATTGTTTACCTTGGTTTTGGGGAAGTTCAGGTTGAGAAGGAACAAAATTTACTATAGCATGCAAAGTTGATACTATGCTATTACTTGCCTGGTCCGATGTGTCTATCTTAGGAAGAGTCCCTTATGAGTTGTCTATGTTTAATAGGTTTTGGGGTGTAAAGGCTTGGTTACATGGCATGTCTTGAGTATGTGGCATGCACTCTTGGGAAGACGTGCGAGAATTAACTAAAGATGGTGATTTAAGAGCTATAGAGTTAGTGTTAGGAATAAAGGGATTGATTGATATGGCCGACCACTTTTCATGCGTATAGAAATGGGTTTCGTGTAATTGTTGTGTAGAAAGAGACCCGTTATCCAAGTTATCAACTATTGGGCCTTTACTAGAAATATTTTGGGGGTAGTCTGACGGCCTAGCATTAGAGAGCATATGAAATTGATTGTATAATTTCATATTGGGCTAATTCAGATTTCCTTACCCTTGTAAAGTGACTCGGCCCAAAACAGGTAATGTAGGGTTACCAGACTTACCTGGTAATGGCATCACCGCCTCTACCAGACTTGAATTGTGTGAAAGAAGGGGTAATACCCTCTAGATATTTTCACAAAACCACTCATCGTTTGAAAAATGCTAGTGGTGGTGTAATAGGCATTTCATATAAATTGCCTAGGGCTTATATTTCCCAACAAGATGTTTGTATACCAGAAAGCTTTGTTCTGGTGAAAGACATTGAACGTGATGTTATACTAGGTGTCCCATTTTTCATAAAACTAATGCCTTTTTTATATTGGGATACAAAAATCTTTACATGTACTTATATAGTAAAAGTATCACTTTTGAGTTTATAACTCAGCCAGTTCAAAGATTTTTGAATGAAATTATCTCTAATAATATTTCTTCAAAAGCCAGTCAAATAGAATTTTTGAAGTAGGAGATTTGTTCTATTACTATAGAACAGGATTTACAAAATCCTAAGCTGGTAGAAAAAATTAATTTTCTCAAAAATCAATTTACTGCTTCTATTTGTGGTGACCATCCAAATCAATTTTGGAGTAGAAAGAAGCATATTATAAGTCTTTCTTATGAAGAAGACTTTTCTGAGGATAATATCCCCACCAAGGCTCGGCCTTGTCAAATGAACTCCGATTATTTGGAGTTATGCAAGAAGGAAATTGATTCCTTAAAGCAGAAGGGTTTAATTAGACCCTCAAGGTCCAAATAGTCTTGCACTGCTTTTTATGTTAATAAACATGTGGAACAGGAACGAGGAGTTCCTAGATTAGTCATTAATTATAAACCCCTTAATAAGGTTTTAAAATGGATTAGATATCCCATTCCTAATAAGAAGGATTTACTTGATAGACTACATGATGCCATTATATTTTCAAAATTTGATTTAATATCAGGTTATTGGCAAATCCAGATATCTGAATCAGACAGATATAAAACTGCTTTTAATGTGCCAATGGGCCAATATGAATGGAATGTCATGCCCTTTGGTTTGAAAAATGCACCTTCAGAATTTCAAAAAATTATGAATGATATCTTTCTTCCTTATACGGATTTCATAATTGTTTATATTGATGACATTCTAGTATTTTCAAAAAATATAGAATCTCATTTTAAACATCTTGACCTATTTAGAAAGATTATTATACAAAATGGTTTGGTCATATCAAAACCGAAAATGATGGTTTTCCAAACTTCTGTTAGATTTTTGGGTCATAACATTGAGAGAGGCAGAATCATCCCCATTAATAGAAGTATTGAATTTGCATCCAAATTCCTGATATTATTACTGATAAGACTCAGCTCCAAAGATTTTTAGGAAGCTTAAATTATATTTTCCCTTTTCTAAAGGATCTTGCTAAGGACACAGCTCTTCTTTATGAAAGATTAAAGAAGAACCCTAAGGCTTGGACTGACAGTCAGACTGAAGCAGTCAAGAGAATTAAGCAGAAGGTTAATAACCTCCCATGTTTGACTATCGCCAATCCTACTTGGGCAAAAGTTGTAGAAACTGATGCCTCTGATATTGGCTATGGCAGAATACTGAAACAATGTTCCCCTGTAGATAAACAGGAATACCTTGTTCAATTTTATTCTGGTAAGTGGAATAACTCCCAGAAAAATTATGCGACGGTAGCTAAAGAAATTCTTGCTATTGTTAAATGTGTGATGAAATTTCAGACTGACTTATATAATTAGAAATTTATTATTAAATCTGATTGCCAGGCTGCTAAATTTTTCTTTAATAAAGATTTCAAACATGATGTCTCCAAACAAATGTTTGCTAGGTGGCAAGCTTTATTAGCCCCTTTTGATTTTGAAATTATATACAAAAAGGGTCGGATAATACCCTTCGTGATTTTCTTACAAGAGAATATCTGAACTCATAGTTCTTTATTTAATTGGCTTTACAGATTATGAGGCCTATATACAAACCTCCTCGAGGAAGGGGGAGAGGAAGAACTCCTGTTGAAAACAGAAGCAATAATATTCTCGCCCAAATGGGAAGCCAACAGTTAATTACTGCTAATATAGCAGAAGGTAATACCAATCATCTTTTATATAAGGAATTCATGGATTTCATACAATCCAAGAAGAGTGAAGGTACATCATCTAATGTACCAACCTATTCCTCAGTAATAACAGAGGATAGCAATGAAAACCTTGAGGTTTATAACCGAAAGGATACAAAAGAGTTAATAATTCTTTTGGAGCAATCCGACCTTAAATGGAAGGATAACCCATGGCAATTAATGGCTAGATATTTCGACATAGCGTCATACGCTACTCCTGCTTATAAATACAGGATGCATTATGAGATAATACTCTCAACAACAGGATCAGCTGAAATCCAGCATTTTTATCATGCGAATACCAAGAAAACTTATAGTTTCTCAAAAATCATTATCAAAAAGGTTATACCAGCAGATGAATGGGGTATGAGTACCCTTAAGGATCGGGAATATACTCATCCTGATCAAAAAGTCTCAGTTAAATTTAACTATTGGGACTATGTTGAAAGTTTTAATAAAACTTTCCTTTATGAGAATCCTAATAGGAGAAACTCATGGTTTATTAAATTATGTTCTCATATGAACAACCAACAAATTCCAAATTGGTTTTTTAAATGGTGAAAATTATATGGTCCATCATTAGAAATACTTCCCCCTATCTTTAAGAGTTTATATACCCAATGGGTAGATATATCTCCCAAACTTATGTTATTACAGAAAGATAATATCTTTTTCGACGGAATTGCCGCTATGTACTTCTTCATAGAATTTTCTATCCCTTGGATCATGAAATGGGATGTAGAAACAGGTTATACCAGTGAAGAAATTCCCTGTCTCCAAAGAATTGTTTATAACAAGTTTTGAACAAAACTGGTCCAAACAAACCAGCAGGGCAAATTATTTGGTGAAGAATTGATCCAACAAATTAATGACAAAATAGATGAATATGTCAAACAAGAAAGGATGAATATCAATGAGGGAGAAATCAGTCCTTTCCAACAAGTCATCAAAAGACTCCAAATGAAAAAGGGAGCCATATCTAAAAAAGAGAACCTTGCTTCATACTTCGAGGAAATAAAAAAGGATCTTGCAAAGAATTTTGAAGCAAAAATAGGGGACGATATATCCATGACCTCACTAGCAACTACTTCAGATGAAGAAGTTTGTGCAGTAGGAGAAGCTCAAAGCACTGCGGACACAGAGGTAAATTTAGAAGAAATTGAGGACTTCATTGCAAATTGAAGGAAACCGCAGAAGAATCTTCTGCAAAGAAAAACGACAAAGGAAAAGAGAAGATATGAAGGACAAGAAGGCCCCATACAATGAATTATTGGGGTAATAAAAACAACTTTAATAAAGTAAAGGGGTCCCTCCATTATTAAAGGGAATCTTCTTTTATAAAGCAATTTGTCCGTTTGTAATTATTAAACTTTATCTTTTTACATTGTCGGCCAGTTGTTACTTTTTAGTTTTGTTTATTTGTAGAATGATCCATTATATAAGGATCATTTTTCATTCTTTAGAGGCAGGCTTTAGCCAACATCAGCTCTGCCTTCTCTCTAGATTTTCTTGTACAAAGCTCTCTAGTAATATTTTTCAAAGTTTCGAATAAAAATCAGAAAAGGTCACTTGGCCACCAAGAAGGGTCTCAGGTGTGGTACTGTTCCGGTTGGTTCTTTTCCTTCCCCCCCCCATCTTTGTTATACTGTTAGCCTAAATAACAGGCTAAACAGGTAAGTGTTAGACTTGGTTCTAGATGGTTATTTACTATTCATGTTTATGGTAGTAGGGAGTCTACTGTAGCAAACACGATGGGGTTTTGGGTTAAGGACTATATAGACCAGGCAGTTACTAGTCTCGACAGTAAACCTTGGTTGGTCTCAAGCTAACCGGTGATGCTCGTTAAACCCGTTTAGGTAGGTGGCTGTTGAAGGGCTGTGAAGAGCATCGTGGTTTAAGGTTTCCTTAGAGATTAGTGGCTAGGCCAGGACTGGTGTCCTTGTAATTCAATTCCTGGACCCTATTCGGAAAAGAACCGTCCCCCCCTTGGTATCAGAGTCATGTTAGTAGAAAACCTAAGGTCTAAGTATAACACTTAATCTCTTAATGAATATCATTAGGAAAAAGAATACTGTTAAAAATAGTAGGAAGGAAGAATATGATCTTCCTCAACAATTAGACCTGCTTAATAAATGGACCATTCCAATGGTTAAACCTAAGGTTATATACCAATTAGGTACCTTTGAACGAATAGGTTTAAAGCAAGTGGCTAAAACTACTGAAGAAACGCTCACAGTAGATAGTGACCATGCTACATTCAGATTATTATCTGAGAATGATCTAGCCCATTATAGGGATTCGCATAGATTTTTGCATATAGGCTTAATACAAGTTGCCTTCAAGCCACTCACTCTAAGAGGCTTACCTGAGAGCTTTATAGCAGCACTCAGAGATAGCAGAAATCAAAACTGGAAGAAGTCTCTTATAGGGACTGTGCAAACCAGTTTGGCCTATGGCCCTGTTTATTTTAATGCCTATCCTAATTTGCAAATATCTCTAAATGATGAGAATTCTTTGAATGCTTTAATACTTAGCATCAAATTGCATGATTATGATTATTTACCTGGTACAAAAGTTATATGCATCTGTTATAGAATTCATTTCAAACCATTATACACTTTGAATCCTATGTGTAGAATAATGGATATGAAAAATGAAACTGTTCTTATAGAAACCAACTTTGTTAAATCCAAAGTAACTACCAGAAGACCTATTAAATGGGATGAGATTGATTTCCCAAAAGAATGGGTCATAGAAGAGGCTGTTGCTCCTCGAAATACTGGTAATACTAAGGTTACAGAAATAGAACAAACCTCAGATAGTACTGTTAAAATCAGGTTCAATAAACCAGAACAAATTGATAATATCAGTTTATCATCTAGATTAACTAGATCTAATTCTTCTTATATTTCTCCAATTGATTATGTGGTAGATTTTCCATCAAGAGCATCTACATCACAAATTAGAGAAAATAGTAGAAGAATAAATGAAGTCAGCATTAGTAGTGATAATATTGTTAAGGTCAATAATATTCCAGATCTTGAACCCGCTACATCAGAAATGGATTTTTCAAATAGTTTTAAAAATGAATGACAACCAAATAGATTTTAGTCCGGGTTCACCGGCAACAAAAATGATTTTAGAAGAATTTCTAAAACCCAGATGGGCAGTTTTCAGAAAATGGTTTCATGAAAATATGTCTCCTGAATTGATAAAATTTTTTAGACATGACTTTTATACAGACATTAGCAAATATAATAAGATTATTGCTTTTGTTCCTTGGTTTATGTCTAAGCATGTTTATAACTATGTTTCTGTGTTGGAAAGAGATTATACGCTCACTAATGGGAATACTATTAATTCTATCTTCCCACCCCAACAATCTTTTCATATAGGGGAAAAAGATAAAATCATTTACTGCACTGCTTTTTCAAAAATATTTGAGAATGATGTTGCTACAATAACTACTAAGAATCTAAATACCATGCTTACCCAAAACAATTATACTAACATGTATGTGAGTATTCTGGTTGAACAAGTTATTAAGATCCATGAGAAATTGGACAAGCTTATAGCTGAGGTCCAAAAGGGTCAACATAAGGATACTAAAGGTAAAGAACAAATCGCTACTACTAGTATCCAACCACCACATGAGGTGAAAGACTTTAAATTAAAAAGTCTCGATGACATTGAGGAACTTCTTAATAAGAAGTTTGGAGATTTAGAGCTAGTCCTCTAAGTTTAGAGCATGCACCTACTAGCGGAACAAAAGTAGATGACGAGATTAATAAAATCTCAAAAAAATATGCTCGAAAACCATATCAAAGAATGTTTTACTACCCAAGACCTACACCCCAAGATGTCCTGATAGAAGAAAAGGACAATGACCATTACCACCAGGGTTATAGTGGGTCAGATATCTATGAATGGAACATAGATGGTCTTGATTTATACGACAGTACATAGAATGCTTATGTACAGTACTATATGTAAAGTTAATAAGAATACAGATAGGGCAATTGCAGAAATGATTATTGCCGGATTTACTAATCAACTGAAAGGATGGTGGGATAATTATCTCACTCAAGACCAGCGCGTTCAAATAATGCATGCAACCAAGACTGAAGAGGATAAGATTGTACAGAACTCAGTCTACTCTTTAGTCATGAATCTCATTGAACACTTTTCTGGAAGGTGGTCTGATAATAGTGAGACCATTAGGACAATGCTCCAGAATTTGAGGTGTAAAACTCTCACATCTTTTAGATGGTATAAAGATGTTTTCTTATCCAGAGTAATGGAATTACCAGAGAGTAATAATACTCACTGGAAGTCTAAATTTATAGACGGCATCCCTCCCTTATTCGCTAAAAGTATCCGTAAAGTCCTTAGAGGCACAGGGATGAGTATTGATTACAATAATTACTCATATGGGAAACTCTTTAGTGTATGCACTCAGAAGGGTTTAGCTCTGTGTAATGAGATCAAGCTAAACCAGCAAATTAAGAAACATCGTCTCACTGAGAGACAACAATTGGGTGAATTCTGCGAGCAATTCGCCATTAATATACCTTCTAAGAAAAAGAAATTCCATAAAAAGGATTTCAAGAAACGAAAGGGTTCGTCGGAGAAACGGCGGGAAAAGACCATTCGTAGAAAGGCTTTTCATAAAGCCAGAAAGGGTTTTGTTAAATCAAAAAAACCCCAGGCCTGTTATAAATGCGGTAGAGTTGGCCACTACGCAAAAGATTGTAAAATCAAAGATAAGATCAAAGAGCTGGATTTAGATGATAATATCAAAGATTCTTTATATAAGATTCTTTTAAATTCTTCTCCAGAAATATCTGACACTGATGAAGATGATTCTTCAACCAGTGAAAAACTAAGAGTCCTTCATGAAGGGAGTTATACTTCATCTTCTAAAGACGAGCAAGAATCCCGTAATAAGGGACAATGCTCGAATTATTGTTGTAATACTGATGATGAACTCTTTAATATTTATACTCAATTTAGAGACTTAAAGATCAATGTTATTTCTAATGACAATCTGACTGATCTTTTAAGGGTTATTAAAGACCCTAAAATAAGGTCTCAGCTTATAAATAAGCTCCATACAAGTTCAGAAGTAGGAACAGAGACGGAAGAAATTCCATCTCAAAAAGGACCTTACACCATGAGTGAAATAAGAAAAATGGTGAAAAACAAGTCTCAGCCTGAAAGGTTAGCTACTGTCCAAGATTTAAGTATTGAGATAAATTGTCTCAAGAAAGAAATCTCGGAATTGAAAGCTTCAAATGTAGCTTTGGATGAAAGAGTTTTCAAATTAGAAAATTCTGAGTCTATCAATATAGACACCAGGATAAAAATTGCTGAGCTAAACAATATTGTTAGTTCTTCTGAGGAAAGAAATGCGAATACTTTACTAGCAACAATGGATTTTCCTGTAGATGAATTTGTAGAAAAATTACAATATTTTATCACTCAAAGATTTTTAATAAAAATAACTCTTTTAATTGATTATAATTTCAAAAAAGAGTTTGTTTCTTTATTTGATAGTGGAGCAGACTTGAATTGTGAGACAGAAGAGGTAATACCCTCTAGATATTTTCACAAAACCATTCATCGTTTGAAAATTGCTAGTGGTGGTGTAATGGGCATTTCATATAAATTGCCTAGGGCTTATATTTGCCAACAAGATGTTTGTATACCAGAAAGCTTTGTTCTGGTGAAAGACATTGAACGCGATGTTATACTAGGTGTCCCATTTTTTATAAAACTAATGACTTTTTTATATTGGGATACAAAAAGCTTTACAGGTACTTATAATAGTAGTGTGGTATCCTCTGTTATTACTGAGGAATAGGTTGGTAGATTAGATGATGCACCTTCACTCTTCTTGGATTGTATGAAATCCATGAATTCCTTATATAAAGGATGATTGGTATTACCTTCTGCTATATTAGCAGTAATTAACTGTTGGCTTCCCATTTGGGCGAGAATATTATTGCTTCTATTTTCAACAAGAGTTCTTCCTCTCCCCCTTCCTCGAGGAGGTTTGTATATAGGCCTCATAATCTGTAAAGCCAATTAAAGAAAGAACTATGAGTTCAGATATTTTCTTGTAAGAAAATCAGGAAAGGTATTATCCGACCCTTTTTTGTATATAATTTCAAAATCAAAAGGGGCTAATAAAGCTTGCCACCTAGCAAACATTTGTTTGGAGACATCATGTTTGAAATCTTTATTAAAGATAAATTTAGCAGCCTGGCAATCAGATTTAATAATGAATTTCTGATTATATAAATCAGTCTGAAATTTCATCACACATTTAACAATAGCAAGAATTTCTTTAGCTACCGTCGCATAACTTTTCTGGGAGTTATTCCACTTACCAGAATAAAATTGAACAAGGTATTCCTGTTTATCTACAAGGGAACATTGTTTCAGTATTCTGCCATAGCTAATATCAGAGGCATCAGTTTCTACAACTTTTGCCCAAGTAGGATTGGCGAGAGTCAAACATGGGAGGTTATTAACCTTCTGCTTAATTATCTTGACTACTTCAGTATGACTGTCAGTCCAAGCCTTAGGGTTCTTCTTTAATCTTTCATAAAGAAGAGCTGTGTCCTTAGCAAGATCCTTTAGAAAAGGGGAAATATAATTTAACCTTCCTAAAAATATTTGGAGCTGAGTCTTATCAGTAATAATATCAGGGAGTTTGGATGCAAATTCAATAGTTCTATTAATGGGGATGATTCTACCTCTCTCAATGTTATGACCCAAAAATCTAACATAAGTTTGGAAAACCATCATTTTCGGTTTTGATATGACCAAATCATTTTGTATAATAATCTTTCTAAATAGGTCAAGATGTTTAAAATAAGATTCTATATTTTTTAAAAATACTAGAATGTCATCAAACAATTATGAAATCCGTATAAGGAAGAAAGATATCATTCATAATTTTTTGAAATTTTGAAAGTGCATTTTTCAAACCATAGGGCATGACATTCCATTCATATTGGCCCGTTGGCACATTAAAAGTAGTTTTATATCTGTCTGACTCAGATATCTGGATTTGCCAATAATCCATAGGTAACTTGTATTAAGCCTACATGCAAAAATCTATGCGAATCCCTATAAGGCGCTAGATCATTCTCAGATAATAATCTGAATGTAGCATGGTCACTATCTACTGTGAGCGTTTCTTCAGTAGTTTTAACCACTTGCTTTAAACCTATTCGTTCAAAGGTACCTAATTGGTATATAACCTTAGGTTTAACCATTGGAATGGTCCATTTATTAAGCAGGTCTAATTGTTGAGGAAGATCATATTCTTCCTTCCTACTATTTTTAACAGTATTATTTTTCCTAATGATATTCATTAAGAGATTAAGTGTTAAACTTAGACCTTAGGTTTTCTACTAACATGGCTCTGATACCAGGGGGAATGGATCGCTTTCGAATAGGGTCCAGGAATTGAATTACAAGGACACCAGTCATGGCCTAGCCACTAATCTCTAAGGAAACTTTAAACCACGATACTCTTCACAACCCTTCAACGGCCACCTGCCTAAACGGGTTTAACGAGCATCACCGATTAGCTTGGGACTAACCAAGGTTTACTGTCGAGACTAGTAACTGCCTGGTCTATATAGTCCTTAACCAAAAACCCCATCGTGTTTGCTACAGTAGACTCCCTACTACTATAAGCATGAATAGTAAATAACCATCTAGAACCAAGTCTAACACTTACCTGTTTAGCCTGTCATTTAGGCTAACAGTATAAAAAAGATGGGGGGGGGGGGAGGGGAGGAAAAGAACCAACCGGAACAGTACCACACCTGAGACCCTTCTTGGTGGCCAAGTGACCTTTTCTAATTTTTATTCGAAACTTTGAAAAATATTACTAGAGAGCTTTGTACAAGAAAATCTAGAGAGAAGGCAGAGCTGATGTTGGCTAAAGCCTGCCTCTAAAGAATGAAAAATGATGCTTATATAATGGATCAGTCTACAAATAAACAAAACTAAAAAGTAACAACTGGCCGACAATGTAAAAAGATAAAGTTTAATAATTACAAACGGACAAATTGCTTTATAAAAGCAGATTCCCTTCAATAATGGAGGGACCCCTTTACTTTATTAAAGTTATTTTTATTACCCCAATAATTCATTGTATTAGGCCTTCTTGTCCTTCATATATTCTCTTTTCCTTGTCGTTTTTCTTTGTAGAAGATTCTTCTGCGGTTTCCTTCAATTTTGCAAGGAAGTCCTTAGTTTATTCTAAATTTACCTCTGTGTCCGCAGTGCTTTGAGCTTCTCCTGCTGCACAAACTTCTTCATCTGAAGTAGTTGCTAGTGAGGTCATGGATATATCGTCCCCTATTTTTGCTTTAAAATTCTTTGCAAGATCCTTTTTTATTTCCTCGAAGTATGAAGTAAGGATCTCTTTTTTAGATATGGCTCCCTTTTTCATTTGGAGTCTTTTGGTGACTTGTTGGAAAGGACTGATTTCTCCCTCATTGATATTCATCCTTTCTTGTTTGACATATTCATCTATTTTGTCATTAATTTATTGGATCAATTCTTCACCAAATAATTTGCCCTGCTGGTTTGTTTGGACCAGTTTTGTCCAAAACTTGTTATAAACAATTCTTTGGAGACAGGGGATTTCTTCACTGGTATAACCTGTTTCTACATCCCATTTCATGATCCAAGGGATAGAAAATTCTATGAAGAAGTACATAGCAGCAATTTCGTCGAAAAAGATATTATCTTTCTGTAATAGCATAATTTTGGGAGATATATCTACCCATTGAGTATATAAACTCTTAAAGATAGGGGGAAGTATTTCTAATGATGGACCATATAATTTTCACCATTTAAAAAACCAATTTGGAATTTGTTGGTTGTTCATATGAGAACATAATTTAATAAACCATGAGTTTCTCCTATTAGGATTCTCATAAAGGAAAGTTTTATTAAAACTTTCAACATAGTCCCAATAGTTAAATTTAACTGAGACTTTTTGATCAGGATGAGTATATTCCCGATCCTTAAGGGTACTCATACCCCATTCATCTGCTGGTATAACCTTTTTGATAATGATTTTTGAGAAACTATAAGTTTTCTTGGTATTCGCAGGATAAAAATGCTGGATTTCAGCTGATCCTGTTGTTGAGAGTATTATCTCATAATGCATCCTTTATTTATAAGCAGGAGTAGCGTATGACGCTATGTCGAAATATCTAGCCATTAAGTGCCATGGGTTATCCTTCCATTTAAGGCCGGATTGCTCCAAAAGAATTATTAACTCTTTTGTATCCTTTCGGTTATAAACTTCAAGGTTTTCATTGCTATCCTCTGTTATTACTGAGGAATAGGTTGGTACATTAGATGATGTACCTTCACTCTTCTTGGATTGTATGAAATCCATGAATTCCTTATATAAAGGATGATTGGTATTACCTTCTGCTATATTAGCAGTAATTAACTGTTGGCTTCCCATTTGGGCGAGAATATTATTGCTTCTGTTTTCAACAGGAGTTCTTCCTCTCCCCCTTCCTCGAGGAGGTTTGTATATAGGCCTCATAATCTGTAAAGCCAATTAAAGAAAGAACTATGAGTTCAGATATTCTCTTGTAAGAAAATCAGGAAGGGTATTATCCGACCCTTTTTTGTATATAATTTCAAAATCAAAAGGGGCTAATAAAGCTTGCCACCTAGCAAACATTTGTTTGGAGACATCATGTTTGAAATCTTTATTAAAGATAAATTTAGCAGCCTGACAATCAAATTTAATAATAAATTTCTGATTATATAATTTCAGTCTGAAATTTCATCACACATTTAACAATAGCAAGAATTTCTTTAGCTATTGTCGCATAATTTTTCTGGGAGTTATTCCACTTACCAGAATAAAATTGAACAAGGTATTCCTGTTTATCTACAAGGGAACATTGTTTCAGTATTCTGCCATAGCCAATATCAGAGGCATCAGTTTCTACAACTTTTGCCCAAGTAGGATTGGCGAGAGTCAAACATGAGAGGTTATTAACCTTCTGCTTAATTCTCTTGACTGCTTCAGTATGACTGTCAGTCCAAGCCTTAGGGTTCTTCTTTAATCTTTCATAAAGAAGAGTTGTGTCCTTAGCAAGATCCTTTAGAAAAGGGGAAATATAATTTAAGCTTCCTAAAAATCTTTGGAGCTGAGTCTTATCAGTAATAATATCAGGGAATTTGGATGCAAATTCAATAGTTCTATTAATGGGGATGATTCTACCTCTCTCAATGTTATGACCCAAAAATCTAACAAAAGTTTGGAATACCATCATTTTCGGTTTTGATATGACCAAACCATTTTGTATAATAATCTTTCTAAATAGGTCAAGATGTTTAAAATGAGATTCTATATTTTTTGAAAATACTAGAATATCATCAATATAAACAATTATGAAATCCGTATAAGGAAGAAAGATATCATTCATAATTTTTTGAAATTCTGAAGGTGCATTTTTCAAACCAAAGGGCATGCCATTCCATTCATATTGGCCCATTGGCACATTAAAAGTAGTTTTATATCTGTCTGATTCAGATATCTGGATTTGCCAATAACCTGATTTTAAATCAAATTTTGAAAATATAATGGCATCATGTAGTCTATCAAGTAAATCCTTCTTATTAGGAATGTGATATCTAATCCATTTTAAAATCTTATTAAGGGGTTTATAATTAATGACTAATCTAGGAACTCCTCGTTCCTGTTCCACATGTTTATTAACATAAAAAGCAGTGCAAGACCATTTGGACCTTAAGGGTCTAATTAAACCCTTCTGCTTTAAGGAATCAATTTCCTTCTTGCATAACTCCAAATAATCGGAGTTCATTTGACAAGGCCGAGCCTTGGTGGGGATATTATCCTCAGAAAAGTCTTCTTCATAAGAAAGACTTATAATATGCTTCTTTCTACTCCAAAATTGATTCGGATGGTCACCACAAATAGAAGCAGTAAATTGATTTTTGAGAAAATTAATTTTTTCTACCAGCTTAGGATTTTGTAAATCCTGTTCTATAGTAATAGAACAAATCTCCTGCTTCAAAAATTCTATTTGACTGGCTTTTGAAGAAATATTATTAGAGATAATTTCATTCAAAATTTTTTGAACTGGCTGAGTTATAAACTCAAAAGTGATACTTTTACTATTATAAGTACCTGTAAAGCTTTTTGTATCCCAATATAAAAAAGGCATTAGTTTTATAAAAAATGGGACACCTAGTATAACATCGCGTTCAATGTCTTTCACCAGAACAAAGCTTTCTGGTATACAAACATCTTGTTGGCAAATATAAGCCCTAGGCAATCTATATGAAATGCCTATTACACCACCACTAGCATTTTCAAACGATGAGTGGTTTTGTGAAAATATCTAGAGGGTATTACCCTTTCTTTCACACAATTCAAGTCTGCTCCACTATCAAATAAAGCAACAAACTCTTTTTTGAAATTATAATCAATTAAAAGAGTTATTTTTATTAAAAGTTTTTGAGTGATAAAATATTGCAATTTTTCTACAAATTCATCTACAGGAAAATCCATTGCTGCTAGTAAAGTATTCGCAGTTCTTTCCTCAGAAGAACTAACAATATTGTCTAGCTCAGCAATTTTTATCCCGGGGTCTATATTGATAGAATCAGAATTTTCTAATTTGAAAACTCTTTCATCCAAAGCTACATTTGAAGCTTTCAATTCCGAGATTTCTTTCTTGAGACAATTTATCTCAATACTTAAATCTTGGACAGTAGCTAACCTTTCAGGCTGAGACTTATTTTTCACCATTTTTCGTATTTCACTCATGGTGTAAGGTCCTTTTTGAGATGGAATTTCTTCCGCCTCTATTCCTATTTCTGAACTTGTAGGGAGCTTATCTATAAGCTGAGATCTTATTTTAGGGTCTTTAATAACCCTTAAAAGATCAATCAGATTGTCATTAGAAATAACATTGATCTTTAAGTCTCTAAATTGAGTATAAATACTAAAGATTTCATCATCAGTATTACAACAATGATTCGAGTATTGTCCCTTATTACGGGATTCTTGCTCGTCTTCAGAAGATGAAGTATAACTCTCTTCATGAAGGACTCTTAGTTCTTCACTGGTTGAAGAATCATCTTCATCAGTGTCAGATATTTATGGAGAAGAATTTAAAAGAATCTTATATATAAAATCTTTGATATTATCATCTAAATCCAGCTCTTTGATCTTATCCTTGATTTTACAATCTTTTGCGTAGTGGCCAACTCTACCGCATTTATAACAGGCCTGAGGGTTTTTTGATTTAACAAAACCCTTTCTGGCTTTATGAAAAGCCTTTCTACGAATGGTCTTTTCCCGCCGTTTCTCCGATGAACCCTTTCGTTTCTTGAAATCCTTTTTATGGGATTTCTTTTTCTTAGAAGGTATATCAATGGCGAATTGCTCTCAAAATTCACCTAATTGTTGTCTCTCAGTGAGACGATGTTTCTTAATTTGCTGGTTTAGCTTGATTAATTACACAGAGCTAAACCCTCCTGAGTGCATACACTAAAGAGTTTCCCATATGAGTAATTATTGTAATCAATACTCATCCCTGTGCCTCTAAGGACTTTACGGATCCTTTCAGCGAATAAGGGAGGGAGATCGTCTATAAATTTAGACTTCCAGTGAGTACTATTACAATCTGGTAATTCCATTACTCTGGATAAGAAAACATCTTTATACAATCTAAAAGATGTGAGGGTTTTACACCTCAAATTCTAGAGCATTGTCCTAATGGTCTCACTATTATCAGACCACCTTCCAGAAAAGTGTTCAATGATATTCATGACTAAAGAGTAGACTGAGTTCTGTACAATCTTATCCTCTTCAGTCTTGGTTGCATGCATTATTTGAACGCGCTGGTCTTGAGTGAGATAATTATCCCACCATCCTTTCAGTTGGCCAGTAAATCCGGTAATAATCATTTCTGCAATTGCCCTATCTGTATTCTTATTAACTTTACAGATAGTACTGTACATAAGCATTCTATGTACTATCGTATAAATTTGCCTTTCGGCAAGACCATCTATCTTCCATTCATAGATATCTGACCCACTATAACCTTGGTGGTAATGGTCATTGTCCTGTTCTTCTATCAGGACATCTTGGGGTGTAGGTTTTGGGTAGTAAAACATTCTTTGATATGGTTTTCGAGCATATTTTTCGGAGATTTTATTAATCTCGTCAGCTACTTTTGTTCCGCTAGTAGATGCATGCTCTAAACTTAGAGGACTAGCTCTAAATTCTCCAAACTTCTTATTAAGAAGTTCCTCAATGTTATCGAGACTTTTTAATTTAAAGTCTTTCACCTCAGGTGGTGGTTAGATACTAGTAGTAGCGATTTGTTCTTTACCTTTAGTATCCTTATGTTGACCCTTTTGGACCTCAGCTATAAGCTTGTCCAATTTCTCATGGATCTTAATAACCTATTCACCCAGAATACTCACATACATGTTAGTATAATTGTTTTGGGTAAGCATGGTATTCAGATTCTTAGCAGTTATTGTAGCAACATCATTCTCAAATATTTTTGAAAAAGCAGTGCAGTAAATGATTTTATCTTTTTTTCCCTATATGAAAAGATTGTTGGGGTGGGAAGATAGAATTAATAGTATTCCCATTAGTGAGCGTATAATCTCTTTCCAACACAGAAACATAGTTATAAACATGCTTAGACATAAACCAAGGAACAAAAGTAATAATCTTATTATTTTTGCTAATGTCTGTATAAAAGTCATGTCTAAAAAATTGTATCAATTCAGGAGACATATTTTCATGAAACCATTTTCTGAAAACTGCCCATCTGAGTTTTAGAAATTCTTCTAAAATCATTTTTCTTGCCGGTGAACCCGGACTAAAATCTATTTGGTTGTCATTCATTTTTAAAACCATTTTTAAAATCCATTTCTGATGTAGTGGGTTCAAGATCTGGAATATTATTGACCTTAACAATATTATCACTACTAATGCTGACTTCATTTATTCTTCTACTATTTTCTCTAATTTGTGATGTAGATGCTCTTGATGGAAAATCTACCACATAATCAATTGGAAAATATAAGAAGAATTAGATCTAGTTAATCTAGATGATAAACTGATATTATCAATTTGTTCTGGTTCATTGAACCTGATTTTAACAGTACCATTTGAGGTTTGTTCTATTTCTGTAACCTTAGTATTACCAGTATTTCGAGGAGCAACAGCCTCTTCTATGACCCATTCTTTTGGGAAATCAATCTCATCCCATTTAATAGGTCTTCTAGTAGTTACTTTGGATTTACCAAAGTTGGTTTCTATAAGAATAGTTTTATTTTTCATATCCATTATTCTACACATAGAATTCAAAGTGTATAATGATTTGAAATGAATTCTATAACAGATGCACATAACTTCTGTACCAGGTAAATAATTATAACCATGCAATTTGATGCTAAGTATTAAAGCATTCAAAGAATTCTCATAAGAGATATTTGCAAATTAGGATAGACATTAAAAAGATTGGCACCGTCTGTGGGGAGTACATTAATTTGTTTACTTATTGATATATTCCAACAACCACTACTTATATCAGTCTTCATTCTTCAACGTCCGTGTGTAGCCCAAAACCATCAAAATAAGCAACCTTGTACCAATTTCCATTCTCAATCTAACGAAAGGTGAGATTACTTTGACATTTCTCATTTGGTCTTTTGTAGCATATTTCACATTTTATCTTCTTTATTATGAGTTTAATTCTTTTCTTTCCCACCAGATCTTAAACAATGGTTAGTCTGTAAGCTGGGCGAAAAGTTTTTTTAAGTCATTTTTCTTAACAGGAAGGGCATAAACCTTGCAAATCATACTGAAAATGACCATGGAATCTTTTAACTAAATCTACCAAAATTAATTTTGGATCTTTCCTAGTAACTGCATCTAATTTCTGTTAATAGTATTATCAGAAGCTGCATTTAATTTCTGCAGAAAGAGCATTACTTTGTATGTATTTGCATTGAATTGCTTGCATAGCTAAAAATTTGAAATACATCACGAATGTATTAGGTATTACTAATAAAAGGAAAAAAATAAATTTGGTTTTTTCTCTAAATAATCTTGGTGCCTTTAACTTAGACACAAAAGACTTTACATGTAGCACTACTTTTCTTTTTATATATAATTTGGGTTTTTCTCTAAATTATGAAGATTGTTGATCTTGTTTCATTGCTTTTTATTGAAGGCTTGAAGCTGACAGAGCTATTAACTCAAAGGCAATCGTGAAAGACAGCAAGCCAATTGACATGGAGGTTGTTGAGACTAGTGAAAAAAGATCTCAAGCTCCTGCAGAGCCTTCTACCCAATGTAGTTTTCCATCAATTGATGATGAAGTTGTGGGCTTTGCAAAAGATGCAGAACATATAATGAAGAAATTGACTGGAGGATCAAAGGAGCTCGACGTTATCTCAATCTTTGGAATGGCCGGACTTGGTAAAACAACACTGGCAAGGAAAGTGTACAACAATACCTCTATTATTAACCACTTTGATGTTAAAGCATGGTGTACTGTTTCACAAACATATGACATGAGGACATTGTTGGTTGATATTCTTGAACAAGCTACAAATAAGGAGTGGAAAATGAATGAGGACTTCGACATAGGTGACAAGTTGCAGAAGACTCTAAAAGGCAGGAGATACCTCATTGTCTTAGATGATATATGGAAAGTTGAGGCGTGGGAAGACCTAGGATTATGTTTCCCTAAAGGTGAATATGGAAGTAGAGTAATGGTAACAACTCGAATTGAAGAAGTGGCTAAGCATCTTCAATACCACAGTGATCCTTATTCTCTTAGATTTCTAACACTGGAAGAGAGTTGGGAATTATTGCAGAAAAGAGTATTTCAAGGAGAGAGTTGCCCCCTGGATCTATGGGAAGCAGGGTTAAAAATTGCCGAACATTGTAAGGGATTGCCTCTTGTCATTGTGCTGATTGCTGGAATTATAGTGAAAACAGAAAGGGAGGCATCCTTGTGGCTGGAGTTTGCCAATGACTTAAGTTCTCATGTTTTAGGAGAGCAGAGCATGAAGGTAATACAATCAAGTTATGAGCATTTAGAAGACCACTTAAAGCCTTGCCTTCTTTATATGGGATTGTTTCCAGAAGACCATAAGATTCCCATGCATGATTTGCTGAAGTTGTGGATGGCTGAAGAGTTTGTAGTGAATGTTGACACAAAGAACATGGAGGAAGCATCTAGATTTTGCTTGAACGATCTACTTAAGAGAAGCCTTGTAATGGTCTCTAGAACGAGAATTAATGGTGACATAGAATGCTGCACACTTCATGATGTAGTGCGTGAATTTTGCTTGTGAAAACTTACAGAAGAAAAGTTTATGCAGCTCACAGTGCCATACTAAGGGACTATTATTGCCCATCTCATAAAATAGGGACCATTTTAGCTAAGACCCAAACTTAAGAACGGTTTTAATTTTTTTTGTAGTGACTCGGGTTAAATTTGAATAGTACTCAAAAGTCAACTAGGTCAGTGTGCAAATTCAATGTCTCTGTCTTTTCTTAAGTTTAGATCTAGAAGAAATTATCTTAAGTTGACTATTATTCAGAATTGTTTAAAGCCAAGTCTTACCATAATCTTAATTATTATTGTAACACCTCCTTTTTTACCTACACCCCCGAGAAAGGGTGTAAAGGGAGTTTTTTCCAATTTAAGTGACAATCGAAACGAGATCTATTTATTAAAAGATTCAGAGTTGCCACTTGGGAGATTTATGGTGTCCCAAGTCACTGGTTGAATCCCGAATCGAGGAAAAGCTTGACTCTGTTTAACAGTCCGCGAACCAGAAATTCGAGTAAGGAATTCTGTTAACCCGGGGAGAAGGTGTTAGGCAATCCCGAGTTCCGTGGTTCTAGCACGGTCGCTCAACTGTTATATTCGGCTTAATTATCTGATTTTAATACATTTTGAATTTATGAAAATTTTAGTTTTAACCGCTTTTATTCATTTTTTTAAAGAAAATTGCAACGTTTTTAAAACACGTCTCGAACCACGTCACATAAATACACCCATGGTTTTTGACATATCTTAACATTGTTGAGATTTGGATTTGGGTCAATAAATGTGCACCCGAATTTAAGAAGATAAATTATTAAAAGAACGCGCCTGAAGCAACTACGCGTTTAACTTCGCGAGGGTCATGAAAATTTGCTAAATGGCACGCCTCGAATTCTAAAAAAAAAAAGCAAACACATTAACTAAATGAAGGCCGTGCATTTAAGATTGTTGGGCACGACACCCCTCAATTTACTTTAAAAGGAATTCAAACTAGATTTCGGAGGGCCATAAATTATATTCTGTTTAATATGGCACAATAATACTACAAATCCAACTCCATGAATCTGAACTGAAACCAAACACCTTAATTTTTAGGAACACTTTCAAGAATCAATCATTTAAACAAAATAGTTTTCCATGAAAAAAAAAACAGTAGCTCTGAGCTAAGATTAAAAATAGAACGCCACTTTCCGAACTTCTTATTTCTGCACAATTCGCATTAACTTGATCCAAATCTATCCGCCTCATAGATATACACAACAGAATCCCCGACCCCTAATTCCATAGAATAACATCCATTCATATTCCTAAGCACTTAAAGAGAATCTGTATTGGCCTGTTATTATTATAGCTACTCACATGAATAGTTTGAGCCCATTGTAAATTAGTAAAAACATACAGTAAAATCATAAGAGGACCCTTTTAGTAGCAAACTACTCTTTCATGGGAGTATCACTTTCAAACATAAAAATCACCTCTTCTATACCTTACTCTTTAGAAAAATTCAGGTCCTGGAACGTATGTAATAAGCAATGACTCAAGTTTACACAACAAAGTTAGCTCAAAGGGTGCTAGCAACTTGTGTAAGAAGCTCTTCAAAACAGAGTAATGCAGCTCATGAAAAACTAAAGACAATAAGCTAGCTATTTCACTTCTCAGAGCATATGCTCACTCTTGATAGCAAAAGGATCTAAGCACAAATTGCTACATGTTTTCAAAGGACAGCAGAACAATTCAGGCACCGATGAGCAGACGTACGACCCCAACAGAAGAGATATCAAATCTTCCACCATAAACTCATTTCAAAGAGAGGAAAACAAAGAGACACTTTCTAAAAATTGCACTTGAATGCACTAATTATGGAATTCCAACTAACAGAAGTAAGCTTAAACGAACCCCGGTCTCATTTATCGATGACCAAATGGTACAGAACTCAAAGGAAGATCACAGAACATCTATCGTAGCCATGAGTCCAAACAGATTTAGAATCTGCTTTAATAATCGTAGAAGTTAACACAAGAAAACAAGGCAGAAACGAACAGCCAAATTAGGACAACAATTAAAAGGAAATTAGTATTTTGGAACTGAGATGATCCCGTCTTATTTAAAGGTGAAAAACAAATCACTGGGAATAGGAACAAGTAAACAGAGAATGCAAACTGATTGAAAATCCAGTGTGAAGATAGCTTGTATATTTCAGTATTAGGGCATGAACAAAACTGCTCATAACTGGACTGATTGGCACCTAGTACACGAATAAGCATGAAATTTCAAAGATACACGAGCCATTCAAACTCAGGTGACTAACTGTTCAAACTATGAGACCAAGTTAAGGGTGAACAAGATTTCAGGAAAACTCAATCAAGGCAACATAACTTGGTTCGAAAAAATGAATGTAAACTCATAATTTACTACTGATTTTTACTCACCTTACTCAAATCAGCCTCTTGTTGCTTATAAAGGAAACTAAACATGTACAAAGCTATAGTTTAACAATTAGCACATAGAAGACTTCCAGCAACTCTATTGCTAGGATACTTGAACCAATTGATTTGAGGTCAGCTTTAGCAAACCATTGACTAGTTGTGTGCTGAATCCTCAATGAGAACACCACAGCTAACAGTGAAAACCATCCTAGGCCGACCACACATTTCCAATATAACATCTACAGAACTATTAGTTAACTCCATGAACTTATGGCTCAAGCAAATCATCATGAACATCAGAGCATATTGCGAAGGAATTTCACCAGAAGAAACTACACACATCGTTCAACTGAACACGATGAAATTTAACTCAGAATATACCTCAAGCCCGAATAACAATCACGACATACAGGAGGTGGAAGATGATTACTCAAATCAACTCTTATTGACTACATATAATCAAACACATACCATCACTAGTATTCGATCATAACACAAAACAAACCACTCTAGACTGAATCTCATAGCTCAAAAATACTGAAATAAAATAGAGTCGCATAGAAATAAAGAGAGGAAAATTGAACCTAAAGTTGCAAATCTCTTTTATAACAATTATGGACTCGACAATACACTTCTCAACTCCAAATCCTAGCGAAGTTCAGCAGCAAATCAGCAAGACGACAGTAGAAAACCAAGCTTGAACTTCAATTTTTATCTCCTTGGAACTCAAATCCGGATTATGAAAAAGAACAAATTTGTATATATCTTTCTCTTAAACTTTGAAAGGACTCTTCAAAGAAGAAAATAAACCCCGAAAACCATCAGTTCAAGAGCCTTTCCACTTTTTCTTTTTTTCAAAACATTTTTTTCAGTCCCCCTTCACAAAGTCGGATAAGGCTTCTTTTGAAGAGGAATTCTTGATGAACGTGGGGCTCGGATTAAGTGAAATCAATCCAACGCCTCACACTTATCCAGCATCTCGTCTCCAGAACCTTCCAATCGTGCGATAAAACTCGAATTCGAGCGAGTGAGAGGGGAGGGGAATCTTGCGTCAGAAACCGTTAGCAACGACAAGATGAGAGAAGGAGGGACGCGTGGGTTAAGGATTTAGGATTCACTCGCCCGAATTTGGACTACATTTGGGGCTTGGTTCGAGTGAGAATGATGGAGGAACAGTGTTCCCGTCGATAAGGTTGTTTGATTTAGGGCTCTGCATATCTTCGTGTATATTTGGGGAATGGGTTGGGTTCAGGGGGCAGACGGGCGTGGGTCTGGGCGGGTAAATTGGAATTTAGTGGAAAATCTCTTGGGCTGAAGAAAAGTTAAGAGACTTGGCCCAAAACCATTTCAACTCTTTTATTCTCTTTTTCTTTTTCTTTCCAAATTAACTCTTTTTAATTTCTTTTAAATTAAAATAAAAATAAACCTAAATTAATTCCTACTCAAATATCTTAGCAAATTAATTACCACAATTAATAAATTAAAGAAAAACTACTCAAGATCCAAATTAAAATTAAAAGGTGCAAAATGACCATTTTTTGTGATTTTCCTTTTTATAAAATAACTTAATTACTTGAATAATCCTAAAATGATTAATTAAACTCTAAATACAAATGCACATATTTTTTGTATTTTTCATTAATTAAACAAAAATAAAAAATGCACAGACAAATGCAAGCAATTAACAGAAAATGCCACAAAAATTCACAAAATTGCAAATAATGAAAAGAAATTATTTTGTTTTGAAATTATGGGAGTAATTAATATAGGGCAAAAATCATGTGCTCACAGCTGCCCCTCTTTGCCCGGAAACACGAAGAGTTTTCGTGCAAAGATAAAGTGAGCGGATATGAGCGATTTTTGCCCGTTTGAATACTCCGTGGGAAGCATTTTGAAAGATTTGACCGCACCCTGCTTCCGAGGTTGCCTACATATCCTTGGCTATAAAGGAATCAGGTCGGTGTAGTTCGGGAAGTTTTGGTAGCTAGGACTACCATGAAGCTGTGGTTTCACTGTTGCTGCTGTGAGCACGTGATTTTTGCTTCACGGAAACTACTCCAAAAGAAATCGGAAAAGAAATAAAACAAGTTACCTTCGGGTACAATTTTGAGGATTTGTGTGACATTTTGATAATTGTTCTGTCCGTAAATGCTCGCCTGGCTATAGTTAGAAAATACAAAAAATACATGTTGCATGCATTTAGGAAAAATGGTACATTTGGGAATTAATTAACCATTATTTGGTTTGTAAAAGCGAAAATCACAAAAATAGGCATTTTATTCTATTTTGTTGTCATGGTAATTTTATTAAATGTTTTAATTCGTGTGATAACTGTTGTTAGGTGTTAATTAATGTTGATGTAGTTTAATTTTTGGTTTTTACGAAACGTTTTGTTTAATTATAAGAGGGAAAGTATCGGATTTGGGCCAAAAATTCAACTAAAATCAGGACCAAACCAACCCCACGACCCAGTCCAAAACCAGGCCTTCCAGGCACGCCCCAAAACGACGCCGCATAGGGCGTTTAATCTGAGCCATTTATCCATACTCATCCAATGGTCCACGCTCACACCCGTAACTCGACCTGTTTACCCGGGTCAACCCAGCCCTTCATTAAAATCAAACGACCCTGTTTCTATACCAAACGACCCGTCCTGTCCCTCACCAGTTAATCCAAGCCGTTGAGATCATTTGATCTAACGGCTCAAATCAATTGCCCCGTTCCGTATATAAGCCTCTCATCACACCCCACGCCCCCAAACCAAACCCCCCTTCACGTACTGTACACCCTCGTCCCAAACACAAACCCAAGCCCCCCGTTCCAAACCCTAGCTACCCCATACACTCTCACCATGAACCCGACGAAAAAGTAACACCCCTGATGCACCCAACCACCCTGAACACGGATTTGCAAACCGTTGGGTTCGAATCATTCCCCATCGTCTCGAATCTTCGTTTGAAGGTTCGAGCAAAACCCCGATCTACACCAACCCACCCCGGATTCATACCAGCCATTACCCTGCCCTCACTCATGACCAAACCAAGCTTGGTTTGGTCCGAATCTACCCACAAATCCTCAAGCCCCAAAATCAGACTGTTCGTACCCTAGAACACAAGAATTTTTGGAATCCGGCCAATTTAAACGGAGGGTTAGGGTCTAATAGACCTTAATCGAAGTGTTCTCGGTTGAGAACACCTCGATTAAAGTCTGTTCGACCTCAAATGGTCAAATCCAGCTCAGGCCTGGGTCGTTTGTTGTTGAGCTTCTAGAGTGAGTTCCCTTTGTTCTTTTCTATTTTTGTTTGAGTGTTGTTTGAATTTGATGACATGTTTAGTCAGTTTGTTTGGTATTTCTGATGTTTTCTTTCAATTTTTCCCCATCTCCGTAAGACCTTTTTATTTGGTCGATTGCTTATTGTTAAATGCGTATGATGAGATGCATATTCGATTTAATTAATATCGTCAAACAGATAATTCATATAGATTCCCTATGTCGTGCAAAATTGTTGAAGGCAATTGATGCTCGTGTTGTTTGTTTGATCGACTGATTGTTCAATGTTATAATTAGTATAGTTGATTAGATAAACGTTGTCGATTAGTTTATAGGACTGAATGTTCAAATATTCTGATTCGTATAGCTTCATATGATTGATCGAATCATTGCCGTTTAGCGGATTGTTTGACATTATCTGTGAATGGTTTGTAGCTGCAATGTGATAAATAGAACTCAGTTTAGGGTAGCTTGAGTTTGAACTTTTAGAAGTTCAAAATCTCAGGCTGTTGAAGCAGGGTAAAATAGTAATAACCAGGGGTTAACAGGGGTAGTTTGGGGGCATGAAAAGATCAGAAATGATTAGTTTAAGTGGGCTGACAGTAGGGTACTGAAATATGATTAAACTAATATAATAGTGGGGAACAAAACTTGGTAGCATGGGGGTAATTGAGGATTGTCAGCTGCCCATACCATTGGGGCACAAAACACATGTTAATGGGAAATAAAAGGGGTATGGGCAGAGGTGAGGGCTGGGGAAACGAGGCAGCCTGGGTCTTGCTTGTATTTTGCCTATAAATAGGCTCATTTAAGGTAAAGTAGAGAGTTAGAGATCAGAGGTTAAGAGGTTGGAAAATCAGAAATTAAGGCTGAACACTAAGATTTCAGAATCAAAGCTTTCAGCTGCTGTTTTTCTGAACCTTCACAAGTCAGAAATAGGCTGAAAATTGAGCTAATTTTCCAAAGCTAAAAGAGTAGTTTGAGAGATAAAAGAGGTCTTTTCTGTTGCACTATTGAACATCAGGACTGTAGCTGGTGCTGTTTATTGGGACTTCTGGGCTTTCTTTGTTCACTGATTCTGCTGGAGTTCTGTTTAGTACTCATAAATTTGCACTGTTTATTGGTTATTGTTAGCACTGGTTGTTGCTGTTGGGTTTTTTTTTTCTAAAATTTCTGCTGGGTTTTTACTTAAGTTGCTGCTGAGTTTTGGTCTGTTATTGGGCTGTCTCTATTGCTGTTACTGGTTTGGGGCTGTCGACTGCCTGTATTGTTGTGTTGTTGCATACTGCTTTGCTGATCATTCCTCTTTTTCTTTTGCTTTCCTATACCAGGTACACTATCCTGAACTACATTGATGTAAGCTCGCTGAAGTTTGAAAGGAAATGTTAGAACACATTTGTTGATCAACTAAGAACTGCCTGCATTTTAATTGGTGTTAGTTTAGATGTCTTCCTGTATATAGATAGTAGTTGTGTATAATCAAATTTTCTTTTAAGATGGTTTATCTGTTAAGCATGGTATAACATCGAAATGTTAAATTGAATCTTTCGTATGGCATGAAGTGTTGCCAATTCAACAAGTTTGTGAAAAGGGATTGTTAAATCAGTTTGGAGGAACTTGAATGTCATCAGTAATAGGCGGGTCTAGATTAAGGTCAGGTTAAAAAGGGTAATGAACTTGTAATCGGATTCCAATCTTTGAATTGATTTAGTAATATTCACCGTACTCGCTAGCAATTTTATCATTAATCATACCATTGTATTAGGATGTCCTCGTTGAATAACAGTAGTTTAATTCACATACAATCATGATGTGACTGCTTAGGAACTGTTGGTAGACTAGTGTTGAAAACGGTTAAAAGTCAGGAAAAGAAGGGTTCATTTACACTAAATCGGTTCATTAAAGCACATAGTTCGTAATAGTTAACGGGTATGATAAATTGGTTTAAGAATTTTGGGGAGTTCTCGTCTGTCAATTAAAATAAAGGTATGTATTGTCGTTGAGATGCGTCATCGTTAAGTTGTTGATTCGAATAACAAAAGCTGGGACATTGCATGCTTGTAATTAATTAGGTTTCTTTTTATCTTTAGAGACAAAGGAAAAAATAGAAAAATGTAGTCGCTTTAGGATCGTCCTTTTAAAATAAACGAGATGAGCCTCGCCAGATAAAACGCACAGATTGCGGAGCCCTCACAAAAAATGTATGTGTTAAGTACTTAGAACCCGAATAGGCCGCTTAGCGAATTCCACGGCCTTACCCAAAATAACAACGCGCTAGTTTCTTTAGGACGCGTCTTAATTAAAATTACTTTCTTAAACTCGGGTGAACATTTATGTGACCCAAATCCAAATCTCAGCGGAGTCGAAATGTGTCTCTAATCACAGGTACATTGATTGTGACGTGGCTCGAGATGCGTGTCCATGACGTTGCCAATTCCTTTTAAAAAATAAGAATGAGATGAGCCTCGCCGAATAAAAAATACAAAATTGCGGGGCCCTCAGTAAATATTTGCTTTAAGATTGCTTAGACTCCGGGACGGGCCGTTTAGAAAATTTCACGGCCCTACCCAAGAATAATGATACGTTAGTCGCTTTAGGCGCGTATTTAATAATGTTAGCTTCTTAAACTCGGGTGCACATTTATGTGACCCAAATCCAAATCTCAACAGAGTTGAAATATGCCAACAACCACGGGTGCATTGATGTGACGTGGTTCGAGATGTGTTTCCACGATGTTGCAATTCTTGATAAAAATAATAATAATGACAAAAGCGGTTAAAAGTTAAAATTCGCACATAGGTTCAATATGTATTAAATCAGATAATCAAGCCGAATATGACAGTTGAGCGACCGTGCTAGAACCACAGAACTCGGGAATGCCTAACACCTTCTCCTGGGTTAACAGAATTCCTTATCCGGATTTCTGGTTCGCGGACTGTAATACAAAGTCATTCTTTTCCTCGATTCGGGATTAAAATTGGTGACTCGGTACACCTTAAATCTCCCAAGTGGCGACTCTGAAATAAATAAACAAATCCCGTTTCAATTGTCCTTTAATTGGAAAAACTCCTTCACCCCTTGCAGGGGCGGAAAAAGGAGGTGTGATAGTTCTGGCGACTCTGCTGGGGACGAATAGGCCCAGAACCACTGGTTCAGGGTTAGAAATTCGAGCTTAGATAAATTGCTATATTTGGTTTTATCTGATTTTTGTTACATGTTTGGGCTCAATGTGCTAAATGTTACTCTTACCGCTTTGATATTACTTGGACTGTATATATAAACTGTGCCGAAACCCTTCTCTTCTCTCTCTTGAGGAGTGCACGCTGGTCGTGACTTCTTTCTGTTAGTGTCATATACCAAAAATAGAACGAGGATTCGGAGGAGTTGCAAAACCGGATGGCCCTTTGGTTACCGGTACACAGCTCCCATCCTCGGCTCGAGTTGTCCGCTCGGGTAAGCCAGGTCTAGAACAAACACCTAAGTTTTAAAACTTAGAATAACGAAGCCTCATGCCGGATCCCTAGTAAGAACTCTTATTTGCATCATGTGCATTTGACTTAGGGGACTCAACACAGGGGTTGAGTCCGTCTAGGACTAGCAACCTGAAATGAAGAGACCATCCTGCTACATCCTGTTTGCGTTATGCATTTATTTGCTTCAGACTTGCATGCTGAACGATTTCAAAAGATCTGGAGTGTTGGAAAATTGTGAGAAAAAAAAGGAGAGTGAGGTAATAGTATAGAGAGTTAATTGCCTATTTTAGAAAAACCATGCCCAAATAATGTCGAAATTTTGGGAAAATGAGAAAAAAGAAGAAAAACGTTTTGTTTTTTTATATACAGTTTGTTTCACTCAAAAAGCAAAACAAATTATAGAAAAAGAGTCTTTTATTTTGGTTTGGAAAATAGGATGGTCATTGTTTGTCATGTTTCCAAAATTTGGTTTATAGTCTCCGCCCGAACTACGCCAGTTTGATTCTCGCAGGGTGTGAGATACGTAGGCAACCCCCATCGGATCCAACTTTCTTTTTTCAAAAATAATCCAAAAGAACAAAAATTTTACTTTTATTTGAAATAGTTAGGGTGATGCCATTCTTTTCAGAAATAGCCGAATGTCCCTAAAAGGGCGCTGGAAGGCTGTTTTTGCAAGAACAACTGCATATGGTCATTTTTCAAGGTTTTCACCGGTTAGCCAACACAACCTTAAAGTCTTCGTTTTCGAGGTGTTGAAAGGCCGTATTCGCAAAACCGGATTTTATTTTTGAAAAAAAGGGAAAAGAAAAAGTGTGTCAATTTCGTCTTTGAGTCAAATGAGTCTGGATTTTTGCTTAATCCCCCTAATAAACATGCAGAATGAGCACAGGTCCAAGTTTGCCGGTAACAGTTAGGAGCAAGATCCCTTTGGAGTTGGGCTTGTGGTGGGAGGATTTGGAAAAATCAGAACAAGACAAGATCAAACTGCATATGGGAGGTCTGACCAGTTTGTTGAATGTCAGGCCCAGATGCGATATCATAAAGGCTTTGGTTACATTTTGGGACCCGGCCCACAATGTATTCCACTTCTCGGATTTTGAACTCACCCCAACCTTAGAAGAGGTGGCAGGCTACATGGACGTTACTGAGGGGTTAAGGCACAAATATCTGATCGCTCTAAGAGCCGTAAATTCGCACAAGTTCATGGATCTACTGAAGATAAGCAAGGGAGTCCCGTACTCTGAATTGGATAGGGGTTTTTCTACTTTGCAATTCACATACCAGAGGTATGGGCATATAGGAGGGTTCGATGATCCGGAAAGCGGTGTCTGCAGCAAAGGGAATCGGACAAAGTGGGATGAACATAGGCGGTTCGCCTTCATGGTAGCATTCTTGGGCATTGTGGTATTTCCCCGGAAAGATAGCAATATCGATTTAAAGGTGGCTGGAATCGTCAAGGTCCTGATTACCAACAACAAAAGCACGCTTGCTCCTATGATAGTGTCCGAGATATACCGGGCTCTCACAGCCTGTAAAGTCGGGGCAGATTTCTTCGAAGGATGCAATTTGTTACTGCAGATGTGGATGATCGAGCACTTATGTCATCATCCTCAGTGTATGCGCTATATGTCTACGAACGAAGACTGCATCGAAGGATATAACCTGAGGGTTTCAGGGCTCAGATTACCGGAAGGGTTTGAAGACTAGGTATCCTATCTCCGTGCCATCACCGCAGTACAAATAGATTGGACATTGGGTTGGTTTCCTGTTGAACAAATTGTGTATATGCCCGCCACTGGTCCTTACTTCCTCTTAATGGTGTCACACCTCCTTTTTCACCTACACCCTCACAAGAGCGTAAAGGAGTTTTTCCATTTAAAGGACAATCGGAACGAGATTTAATTATTAATGATTCAGAGTCGCCACTTGGGAGATTAATGGTGTCCCAAGTCACTGGTTGAATCCCGAACCGAGGAAAAATATGACTCTGTTAACAGTCCGCGAAGAAGAAATCCGAGTAAGGAATTCTGTTAACCTGGGAGAAGGTGTTAGGCATTCCCGGGCTCCGTGGTTTTAGCACAGTCGCTTTACTGTTGTATTTGATGTTATCTGATTTCAATACATGCTAGCTTATGTGCCTTTTATTTAATTTTGAACCGCTTTTAATATAATTATTTTTTAAAAGAATTGCAACGTCGTGAAAATATGTCTCGAACCATGTCGCAATCAATGCGACCATGGTTGTCAACACACCTCGACTCCGTTGAGATTTGGATTTGAGTCGCATCAATGCGCACCCTAGTTTGAGAGAATAATTTAATTAAATCGCGCCTAATGAGTCTAACGTATTATTATTTCGGGGAGGTCGTGAAATTCGCTAAACGGCCCATCCCGAATTTCTAAAATATTTTGGTAAACATTGAATGAGGGCCCCGCAATTTGTACATTTTATTCGGTGAGGCTCGTCTCAACATTTTTTATTTGAAGGTCAATCCTAAAGTGACTATGATTTTCTATTTTTGTTTTGTCTCTAAAAGATAAAAAAAAATCCTACTTACCTAATATTGTGGAGATCGGGCTTCAAATTCAAGTTCGGGTCCAAACAAAAGGGAGTACCTTTTAGCTTGGACCCGCTACCTAACTCAAAGCCCACAGCTAGCCATTTAATTACTAATGAATTAATTGCCATTTCACCTTTGGGCCTGAAAGGTCCACACCATATATTGTACGCCAGCCAAGGAATTTTGGCAACATAGGAAGGGGTTTTATATTAACCCAGGTCGAACGGACATGGAGGTCGAGGGGTCGAACCCCCCAGCACTGGCGACCAAGATGTTATTCATCTATTTTTGCTCTGGAATTGGGGCTGAATGCCTTTAATTGGCCAACACTGGCCCATTCCTTTAGTTCCAATTTACGTGAATCAAAATTCAATCAGTGTCAACAATGCAACGAAGATAGAGAAGCTGATGATTATTTTAACTTGAGTGAAGACATACTTTAAACAATCGTGCAATTTGATAAACGGTTTACTACTCAATACTGGTCGTGAATGTAATTTCGTAATCATTCCCACATTAGCTAAAAATTCACACTATTCTAGTTACCTACTAATTTCAATATTATTTACACGAAACTAATCTGCTTCATGAAATGACTAGGATCATTTTTGACTAAAAAAAATCCCAACACTGCAGGTTAAAATGCAAGCAATCACTAATTACCAATTCCTGCTAATTACAGATCCATGAAGGTCTCATCACAAGAAATCGACTCCAATTTACATGAATTATCCTATCACCCTGACAGGAAGCTAAATTCACTTAGTACTCTACAGATAAAGCTTCACATGAAGAAAATTTATAGTCCATAAGCTACAGTTAATATCATATAACACAGTCCAATTCCAATCACGTTTAACTACACTAAGCAATTAACTAAATCATATTAAATCATACACAGGAATATTTAAACATAACAGAAGAAGACTTATAACAGAAACTGCAGCTTCATTTCCCATCAGGAGAATTACATTGAGACAGACTTGAGGTATGTACCTGGATTTGAGATTATAATGAAGGAAAAGAGTCAGTCGAAACAGGAGGGCTAACAACAGCAGTTTGAATTCAACAACCCAAAATTATACTAAGCTCGAACCCAGAATAAGTACAGAATCCAGAGATGTGTTGAAATCAAGCAAAACTACTCAAGTTAACCCAGAATTTCTTGAATATCAACCAATGAACCTCAAAACTTCAGCAAGCAAATAGTAAACCAGGAAATGCAACTCAATATCCAGAAAGCTGGAATTATCCAATGGAACAATGATACCTTTTGATTTTTTGAAAATTTAAATATTAAATTTCTACTTCAGATCTGGAAATTCTAATGGAGAGAATTTTTTTTTTGGGAGCTAGATGGCTGAAGAAAAGACCCTTCTCTAAGGCATGAGAGTGCCAATTTATAGGCATCCCAAGAGTGAATAATCAGATTTTTGGTTTTTCTTTTTAGTCCTTTATTTTAAGTTTAGTCCCTCATTTCTTGACTTGTTTCCCAAGCTAATATCCTAAGTTGGCTGAAATCTACACTAAAATACCCTTCTAGAAGGCCCTAGGATGCTCTTTTACCCCTAAAACACCTATACTACCCTTACCCCTATTTTGAAATTACTATTCTCAAAGAAACTGCCCCTTTTCTATCCCTAAAATGTCCTTCTACTAGTCTGGGATTTACAGCCCAATGCTAACTGATCCCAATCCTTTTAACCCCAACTAAAATCTAACTAAAGTTAACTAAAACAAAAGATTTGCTCAGCTATAACCAACCAGGTTCAACTCTAAGGCAGAATATCAAAATTGAATCAAAATACAACTTATCCTACTGCATATTCTAACAATCCATTAATCAAACGAGAGTAATTGTCAACATTAAACTAACATCTAAACTCAGAATCAATAAAGAACCAGAAAGAGACAAACATGGCAATCAAAACAGTGTATCAGCATGAACTAACATTAATACTAGCTAATTAAACTAACAACTATTATTATCTATGAACGACATTAAAATATGATCGATGAACAAACAATCCAACTAACCAAATAAGTAGAGAGTTAAAGAAAACTTACCCACAGAGCTAAATCTCCGACTAAGCACTGCCTTTCGAATCTCTCCAGATTTTTGACACGCAACATCCCTAACCATGTGTTCTTACAAGAGAACACATGGTTAAGGATATTACGGTTCGAAATCATAAAGATTTTGGTTTAGGGTTTTGGCCAGAAATTTTTAGATCTAAAATTCGAGCCACTTCTCAGAGATTTGAAGGAAGATGGTCATGGATTTGGGTTGAGGGAAGTCTGGGGATTGTGTGGTATGATTTTGGGCTGGTTTGGATAAACTTGCGACCTGACCGGAAACTTCAATCGGAGATTCGACGAGCTCCGGCAACATTCGAGGGAAACCAATAACAGGAATGGAAGGAGGGATTCATGGGGGATCTATGGTGATAATTTGGGGGTGATTAGCATTGGCGCCGCCACCGGCGATCTAGGGGTTTCAGGGCGGCGCAGCTAGGGTTTGTGGGAGGTGAGGAAGACGATGGGGAATGGGGTGGGGGGATACCTTCGGACACTTTTATAGTACGCCTACCCCGCCTCTGAGCCGTTGATCTTGTTAACCTCGACGTCTTGGATTAATCGATGCCAAACGACGTCGTTTTGATCTTATCGATTTGAACCGGATGGGAAGAGGGTTCTGGGCCTAGGTCGGAGGCCGATTTGGGCTGGGATCCATTTGGGCTGGAGGGGGTTAAGAACAGAATTGGCCCAACTTTTGGGTCTTTTTAAGACCACCTCCTTTTTAATTGTTTTCCTTTATTTTTTCTAATTTTCCTCTTTATTTTTCTTTGTTTTCATTTGTATTTTATTGATTTTATAAAATTGCAAAAATAAAGTCCTAATATATATTTCAAAATTAAAACTAATTAATGCCTAAAATTGTTTAAAAACTATTTCATGACAAATTCATAATAAAAATCATTAAAATGCAAAAGTGAACTAATTTTTTGTGATTTTCATGTTTTGTTATAAACAAATTAACCCTTAATTGATACTAAAATATAAAACTAAAACCTAAATGCAAAATGCATATTTTTGTATTTTATATAAATTAACATGCTCAAATAAAATGCGACAATTATCAAGAAAATGACACCGAAATGCACAAAAATTGTAAAAGTAAAGAAAAATTATTTTGTTGGAATTTTTTGGGAATTATTCATATATAGGGCAAAAATCACGTGCTCACAGCTGCCCCTCTTTGCTCGGAAACACGAAAGGTTTTCGGGCAAAGATAAGTGAGCAAATACGAGCGATTTTTGCCCGTTCAAATATTCCGTTGTAAAGCATTTTTGAAAAGTTTGACCGCATCCTACTTCAGAGGTTGCCTACATATACTGGGCTAAATATTAATTAGGTCAGTGTAGTTCGGGAATGACCGGTAGCTGGGACTACCGGGAGCTGTGATTTCACTGCGATTGCTGTTGCTGCTGCTTGCTGACTTCCCTTATTACACCGTGTAAAAATAAAAGAAGTTAGACTAAGCTATGAACTATGAATTACAAAAGTCCTATCTAGATTCTTCAAACTTGCTCTTGTACTTCCTTGTTGCCTTGTTGTCTTGTGTTGCCTTGTTGCCTCATTGTCTTGTGTTTTCTCGCTAAAATTCCTTGTTGCTATTTCAACTGGTTAACTGAGATGTTATTCCCTCTCTCCAAACTGCTGAACTTGAATAGAACTCGAATGTATTCCTCTGTTATCCAGGCGGGCTCCTGATTGCTAAAATTCAAAATACGTGTCTCTGTTCTCCAGGCGAACTCCTGACTTTTAAAATGTAACCTGTATGTCTCCGTTCTTCAGGCGGACTCCTGACTTCAGAAACTTGAACTGTATGTCTCTATTCTCCAGGCGGACTCCTGCTTTCAAATTAGACAAAGAGATTTGATTGAAAAACAAAAATTCGAATTGTATCACCTCTGTTCTTCAGGCGGGCTCCTGATTGTATGTCTCTGTTCTCCAGGCGGACTCCTGACTTCTGAATTTTGAATTCTGTACCTCTGTTCTTCAGGCGGGTTCCTGGCTTCAAAATAAACAAAGAGATTGATGGGAAGCTAAAAACTTGAATTGTATCACCTCCGTTCTTCAGGCGGGCTCCTGATTGCTTAAAATTTGAATGGTATGTCTCTATTCTCCAGGTGGACTCTTGATTTCTGAATTTGAAATTCAATGTCTCTATTCTCCAGGCGGACTCCTGACTTTTAAAATTTAAACTGTATGTCTCCGTTCTTCAGGCGGACTCCTGATTTTTTAAAATTTAAACTGTATGTCTCCGTTCTTCAGGCGGACTCCTGACGTCAAACTTGACAAGTATGTCTCTGTTCTCCAGGCGGACTCCTGACTTCAACAAAATAATCAACCAACAAAAATTTCCTACCCCAGTTTGGGAGCTGGGTGTATGGGTGAGTGTTAAGATGAATCATATTATCACATATTACTAAGAATTGAAAGCTAAATCCTATTATCCAGGGAGGTCCTGACAACTCCAAACAATTATGAACCTAAGGTGTTACTTCTCACTATACCATGTTATCTTACCTGGGTATTTGAATTATGTCCTATCATCCAGGAAGGTCCTGACAACTTGCATTTATCCTAAACATGCGAACTTTGCAACCAAATTATATTCCCCTATGCTATTCATGATTATCTTGTATTTAATCGAACCGCACTTTGCGGTCAAGCCTGATTACTGCTTGTTTTTCCCTCCTGGAGAATTCCTCCTCAACAGCTAACTTTTCTGCCCCTGTTTCAATCAAAGAAAATTTCGTCAGTTTAAAACGGTGGTTAGTTGATGGCATTCTTGCTGAAAAATCCTTCCCCTACATTGCTTTGTGTTGACTGACTTCCACGCACTGACCCTGAACTGCTTGACTTTCTGACCAACTTTTACATTTCCCAACATCTGGCGACCTAAATGTTTTACACCCCTACTGTTATTTCACTTTTCTGACCTTTTTGTTTGAGCTTTTGCCTTTCCCACGACATTCCCCAATCATTTCACCGATGAAACTTCCGTTAATTCCCTGTATTCCACTTTACATCATGTTGTTTTTGACATGCTCTGACCACGTTGTGCTTTACAATTCCGGAAGTTGGTAGTGAGCTTTGAAGTCCTTTCTACTTGCATTGACCAAAACTAGCACTGGAACATCTCAGCTAGATAAAACCCTCAAAAGAAAATGAAATGCGATGATTTTTTGAGTTAAGGATAAGAAGAATCCAAAACCAGATGACTATTTTAAAAAGAGAAGGAAAAGAAACTTATCTGAGCGATACAGCTGGTACCAATGGTCATGACATGCATTTTGGATTAATCGGCCCAATCTGTCCAAATAACCAGCTTTCAATTGCCATACTTTGTTGCCCAGAACTTCCATCAATTGTTTGAATTACCCAGACCTTACCCTTGTTTTCCTGCGGTACCTCGAAACATTTTTCCACCCACAGACCTTTTGCTATTTAACCATCTTTCAACTCACTTTCGCCTCAAGGTGCCCGCGAGGGTTTTCACCAATAAGACTCTCTCATTTATTTTTCTCTCAGCTCCCGTCGCCTTACGGTGCCCGTGAGGGTTTTCACCTATAAGTCTCTCTCATTTTTATCTTTTGTTCTTCTTGCTTGAACCAAAGTGTTGCTACTGCCACGAATTACCGTCACCTGCTCGACTTGGCGTTTCCTAAAAATTGATCAGAAGGTCTTTCTTTGGACCATAATGTAGGCTTTTGGATTGGGTTAGAAAGAAAGGTATAAAAAGGCTCAAAACAATTCAAACGGGCTTAAATTACAACTTTCGGAATCCAATTTTTCACAACAATCACAAACTCTGCCCCAGTTTCTTGCTTGGGGATTTTTGGATTTCTATTTTGGTATGACTGAACCTCGGAGTAAGGCTGCCTACGTACCCTTTTGGGATCAAGTCAAACGTAGTTTACTGTATCATAATTAACTTTGTTGTTGTGTTTTTCTTTCTTTCCTTTTCTTTCTTTTTCTTTTCTTCTCTTTCTCTTTTCCTTCGCTTTCATTTTTCCTTTCTCTTTTTTTCTTCTTTTTTTTTCTTTCTTTTTCTTTTTCCTTTGTTTTTCTCTTCTTTCTTTTATGTTCGGCACATGTGTTCCCTGATAATGCCATTGATTCCGAAAGAGGGATATGAAAAATAAGTAAGGCTGAAAGGGGATGACAAGGGATAAAAGTGTTTGGATAGCAGGACGAAACGCCTTCATCATTTCAATCTTTAAGATATGCCAAATACAAACAGATACATTCAGAACTAAAGAAATCATACATAATATCTCTTAACCGCATCGGAATTGATGGCCATTTCTATACATTTTCCTTCCACATCTGTCAAATACAATGCTCCGTTAGACAACACTCTGGTTACTACAAATGCTCCCTGCCAGTTTGGGGCAAATTTTCCTTTTGCTTCAACCCAATGAGGCAAAATCCGCCTCAGTACTAACTGTCCGACTTCGAATTTCCTTGGACGCACTTTCTTGTTGTATGCTCTTGCCATTCTTCGTTGGTACAGTTGGCCATGACACACTGATGCCAATCTCTTCTCGTCAATCAAACTCAACTGCTCAAGACGGCTTTTCACCCATTCATCATCATCGATCTCAGCCTCCGCAACGATTCGCAGAGACGGGATTTCCACCTCTGCGGGTATTACCGCCTCGGTGCCATATACCAATGAATAAGGAGTCGCCCCTACCGAAGTAAGAACGGTGGTGCGATATCCTAACAATGCAAAAGGTAATATCTCATGCCACTGTCTAGATCCTTCAACCATCTTCCGGAGTATTTTCTTTATATTCTTGTTGGCTGCTTCAACCGCACCATTTGCCTTGGGACGGTATGGAGTAGAATGCCTATGAGTAATCTTAAACTACTCACATGTCTCCTTCATCAAATGACTATTAAGATTAGCCCCATTATCTGTGATGATTACCTTCGGAATCCCAAACCGACAGATGATATTTGAATGCACGAAGTCGACTACAGCTTTCTTAGTCACAAACTTGAACGTCTTAGCTTCCACCCATTTGGTAAAATAGTCTATAGCTACCAGAATAAACCTGTGCCCATTTGACGCTGCTGGATCAATTGGCCCAATAACATCCATGCCCCATGCAACAAAAGGCCATGGTGCGGACATCGTATGTAATTCTGATGGTGGATAATGAATCAAATCTCCATGCACTTGGCACTGATGACACTTACGCACAAAACTGATACAATCCCTCTCCATCGTGAGCCAATAATAACATGCTCGGAGAATCTTTTTTGCTAGAACGTACCCACTCATATGCGGTCCACAAACTCCGAAATGTACCTCAGTCATGATAGATGTGGCCTGTCTTGCATCCATGCATCTCAACAACCCGAGGTCTGGAGTTCTTTTGTACAACACTCCTCCACTAAAGAAAAACCTGCTTGCCAATCGCCGAATTGTTCTTTTCTGATCACCGGTGGCCTGTATCGGATATACTCCCGCCCGAATGTACTCTTTGATATCATGGAACCACGGCTCGCCGTCAATTTCCTCTTCTATCATATTACAGTAAGCATGCTGATCATGGACCTAAATCTATAACGAATCAACATAAGCCTTATTTGGATGATGCAACATCGACGCCAAAGTAGCCAAAGCGTCGGCAACCTCATTATGAATCCCTGGAATGTGCCTGAATTCTATGGCCTGAAACCGTTGACAAAGCTCATGCAGACACTATCGATACGGTATAAGCTTCAAATCCCGTGTTTCCCATTCTCCTTGAATTTGGTGTACCAGTAGGTCCGAGTCACCCATGACCAAGACTTCCCGTACACCCATATCCACAGCTAATCTCAATCCCAATATACACGCCTCATATTCTACCATGTTGTTCGTACAGTAGAAACGAAGCCGAGCTGTAACAGGGTAATGCTGACCTGTTTCAGAAATAAGTACCGCTCCTATTCCCATGACTTTCATATTTGCAGCCCCATCAAAGAAAAGTTTCCATCCCGGCTTCTCAGCTTATTGCAATTCATCAATGTGCATCACCTCTTCATCAGGGAAATAAGTTTTCAAAGGTTCATAATCTTCATCGACGGGGTTCTCAGCCAAATGATCGGTTAGTGCCTGTGCTTTCATTGCAGTCCGTGTCACATAGATAATGTCGAACTCTGTAAGCAAGATCTGCCACTTTGCAAGCCTCCCTGTGGGCATGGGTTTCTGAAAAATATACTTCAACGGGTCCAAGCGAGATATAAGGTAAGTAGTGTAAGATGACAAATAATGTTTCAACTTCTGTACCACCCAAGTTAGGGCGCAACATGTCCTTTCCAGATGAGTATACTTAACCTCGTAAGATGTGAACTTTTTGCTGAGATAGTAGATAGCCTGCTTCTTTTTGCCCGTAACATCATGCTGCCCCAGTACACAACCGAATGAACTATCCAAAACTGTCAGATATAGAATCAAAGGCCTCCCTGGATCTTGCGGGACCAACACGGGTGGGTTCGACAAGTACCCCTTTATCTTATCAAAAGCCTCCTGACATTCATCAGTCTATTTAACCGTAGCGTCTTTCTTCAACAATTTGAAAATCGACTCACAAGTTGTCGTGAGCTGAGCGATGAACCTGCTGATATAGTTCAATCTTCCCAACAAACTCATCACCTCGGTTTTGTTTCTTGGAGGTTGCAATCCCTGAATAGCTTTGATCTTCGACGGGTCTAATTCAATACCCCGCCGGCTGACTATATACCCCAACAACTTCCCAGATGGCACCCCAAAAGCACACTTTGCAGGATTGAGCTTAAGATTGTACCTACGAAGCCTTTGAAAGAACTATCTCAAATCTCTGACATGGTCAGATTGCTGTCTAGATTTCACGATCACATCATCCACATACACCTCGATTTCTTTGTGTATCATATCATGGAATATGGTTGTCATGTCCCTCATATAAGTTGCCCCAGCATTTTTTAAACCAAACGGCATGACCGATAACAATACATTCCCCACGGCGTGATGAATGCCGTCTTTTCTGCATCTTCCTCGTCCATTAGAATCTGATGATAACCCGCGTAACAATCCACAAAAGAGCCAATATCATGTTTGGCACAATTGTCAATCAGTATATGGATGTTGGGCAATGGGAAATTATCTTTTGGACTTGCCTTGTTAAGATCTCGATAATCGACACACACCCTGGTCTTGCCATCTTTTTTCGGCACATGCACAACATTAGCTAACCAAGTGAGGTACCGTGTAACCTGAATGACCTTTGCCTCAAACTGCTTGGTAATCTCTTCTTTGATCTTCACACTTATGTCCATTTTGAACTTTCTCAACTTCTGCTTGACAGGGAGGAATGCCGGATCAGTGGGTAATTTATGAACCACCAAATCGGTGCTTAGACCTGGCATATCATCATATGACCATGCAAAAACATCTTTGTACTCATGCAATACTTTAATTATCTCCTCCTTGAGTTGTGGCTCCAGATGAACACTTACTTTAGTTTCCCGCACATTGTCTTGGTCCCCTAGATTAACTGCTTCTGTGTCATTTAGGTTAGGTTTGGGTTTTTCTTCAAAATGACTTAATTCTTTACTAATTTCCTCATAAGCTTCATCGTTGTTACAATCCACCCCATCATCACACTCGATTTCTTGTATTATTACTTCCGAGCTAGATTGGCTTTTAAGACTGGGTTGAAGATTCCTCATGCATGTCATATCATTGATATCAACATAAAAAGAACTGTACAAAAGAAAAGAAAAAATGGAAAGAAAATTAGGAACGAAGAAAATTGCATTTCATTGAATGTAAAGATAACAAGGTTTTAACTCATCCAAACGGACGGAACATAGCAACTAGATTACAAACCCTGGAATAATCCAGGTGACAAAAGGAAAACAAAACCCACTACCACGACTCCCTCCGAATTGGAAGAGGAGTAGCTTCCCAATTGTTGATGTTAGCATGTGGTCCGATGTACTATATATATGCTCCGCTTGACCCTTCCCCGGCCTCAACCATGTTCACTTCAGCAAATACTCTTTCGAACACCTTATCCAAATTCCCCTCTGCCCCAATCAGTGAACCTGACACCTTTGCCAATGACTGTTTCTTGCTACCCGGCCTGACGAAGGACCTGGACAAGCGTGGAATTGGTTTGGGAAGAACCCAAGCTTTCTTTTTCAATTTACGGGCCCTTCTAACATCTGTTGCTGTTGGTTTGAACCCCAATCCGAAGGTGTCCAGATTTTTGGGCAGAGAAACAGGTTGATTAATGCCCTGAAGTTCAGCCCCCAGACCTTTCCCTAGCACGAACCTGTTACTCAGCATTTCTGATACTACCATGATGGTCGCAGCTGCCATCCTGGGACATGGAATGCTTTTACCCTAGGGCACTCTGCTCACCGGGACCGTGTCGAAGACCTGATAAACCCATGGTCCCTTATCATCTTCGGTTTCTATAAAGGGCACAATGGCATCACTCATGGCGCATGTGGGATCTTCCCCATATAACACAATTTCTTGTCTGTCCCACTCGAATTTGACCATTTGGTGCAATGTGGAAGGCACTGCTTTGGCCGCGTGGATCCATGGCCGACCCAACAAAAGATTGTAGGACACTATAGCATCCAACACCTGAAATTCCATAGTGAACTCGACCGGGCCAATAGTTAATTCGAGTACAATATCCCCTACTGTGTTTGTTCCCTCTCCGTCGAACCCTCGAACACAAATGCTGTTTTTGCGGATTCTATCATCATCAATCTTCAACTTGTTCAATGTGGACAACGTGCAAATATTAGCACTCGACCCGTTATCGATCAGTGCCCGAGTAACCATTGAACCTTCACACTTGACCGTCAAATAGAGAGCTTTATTGTGTTCTGTGCCTTCCACAGGCAATTCATCATCAGAAAATGCTACCCTGTTTACCTCGAAGATCTTGTTGGCAATTGTCTCCAGATGGTTCACTGAAATTTTGTAGGGCACATGAGCCTCATTCAATATCTTCATCATAGCTCGGCAATGCTCGCCAGAATGAATCAATAACGACAACAACGAGATTTGGGCCGGTGTTTTTCTCAATTGTTCAACAATGGAATAATCTTGCACTTTCATCTTTTTCAGAAACTCTTCTGCCTCTTCTTCAGTCATAGCTTTTTTGACTAGCACTGGATTGTCTTTAACGCCCTTAGCCTTTCTCAAATCTTCGGGAGCAAAACAACGTCCCGACCGAGTTAGTCCTTGTGCTTCACAACTCTCTTCCTCAATTTCCTTTCCTTTGTATGTCACCACTACCTTGTCATATTTCCACGGTACGGCTTTGCTATCAACCACGGGTAATTGGACTACCGGCTTTATGACAACTGGTTCTATGTAGGCCCCTTTCACAACAACCACGGGTGCAGATGACGACTCTGGTACCACTAACTTGACTGGCTCTGGCCTTTTTGCAGCAACAAATGGTCCTTTTTCCCATTACCAAGACTGGCTTATCTTTTATTGCTTTTAGCTGAACCACTGGCCTTGTGCTCACTGTCTTTTCTTTGACCTTGGCTTCCGTAGAACGAATCACCATAACCACCTGCGAGGGGTTTTTAGGCTCTGTCCCCTTATGTATCAGTTCGATCATATTGGCTTCATAATGCGTTGGTAACGGATTTTGATTGATGTTTGGGGCCTCTGAAGCCTGTACTTCAATACGGCGATTATCAATGAGTTCTTGTATCGTATTTTTCAACTTCCAACATTTTTCAGTATCGTGCCCCGGCATCCTTGAGCAATACTCGCAGCTAACAGAGTGGTCCAGGTTTCTGGGAAGGGGGTTTGGTGCTTTGGACTCAATTGGGGTCAACATTCCTAACTGTTTCAATCTATGGAAGAGAGCGGTGTAAGATTCTCCCAGCGGAGTAAATGTTTTTCTATTTGGGGCCTTCTCACTTCTAAAAGCTTGGTTTGGGCGGAAGCTGGTTCCTGGTCTGTTTGCCCTGGGAGGTGGATAGGTGTTTGGTGGATGTGCATTTTGAGGATTCGGTGCACGCCATTGCGAGTGCACCAGAGGCTGAGTGTAGGTCTGGGCGTGGTGGATAGAAAAGTGTGGTTCTGATGGTGGATAGTAGTGTTGCGGTGGGCCATATGGGGTATATTGATAGTTTGGGTGGTGGGGTCTGGGTTGGTTGTAGTAGAGTGGAGGGTTATCGGGCCAGGACCAAGCACTAGCTTCAACCGTAGCAACTTCTTCCTTCTTTTTCTTTCCAAGCACACCACCAGTACCGCTTTGGATGGCCTGGGTGGTTGCTTTCAACGCCGAGTAGCTCAAGATCTTGTTAGATTTCAATCCTTCTTCAATCATGGCTCCCATCTTTACCACTTCATTAAACGACTTTCCGACAGATGTCACTAGATGACCAAAATAGGTAGGTTCCAATGTTTGCAAGAAGTAATCTACCATCTCACTCTCCCTCATCGGAGGATCAACCCTTGCTGCTTGTTCCCTCCAGCGGAAACCAAACTCTCTAAAACTTTCCCCAGGCTTCTTTTCCAGTTTCAACAATGACAGACGGTCGGGGACTATCTCAAGGTTATATTGAAAATGGCCAATGAATGCCTGTGCCAAATCATCCCATGTATACCATCGACCGGGGTCCTGTCTCGTGTACCATTCTAGTGCGGATCCGCTCAGCCTTTGACCGAAATATTCTATCAACAATTCATCCTTTCCCCCAGCACCTCTCATTTTGCTACAAAAGCCACGCAGATGGGCTACTGGGTCACCGTGCCCCTCATACAAGTCAAACTTCGGCATTTTAAACCCCGCAAGCAACTGAACATCAGGGAAAGGGCACAAATCTTTGTATGCGACGCTGACTTGGTTACCTAAACCATGTATGTTCTTGAAGGATTGCTCCAGGATTTTGACTTTACGAATCACTTCCTCCTGTTCTATATTCTTAACCGGTTTCTCAACCTCTCCCGGGATTTCAAAATGGGGAGAATAGGTATATGGCTCAGGCTCTTTGAAAGTGGATTCGGGAGGGTAATATTGGGTGTTGTGAGCTTGGAATAGCGGCTCACTGGACGATTTATGTAGTGGGGCTTGGGGAGGTGCCGCAAAGACTGGAACCATGGGTGGGGGAGGGTTTTGTTTGGGGGGTGGAGCTGGGGGAGCATATGAAGTGGTACCATAGCCCTGGGCGTGATAAGGAAAAGCTGAAGATGCGTGAGGAGTGGTGGGCTCCTGAGCTTGAGCCAGGGGTGGGATGTAAGATGGATTAGCGGGATATAGTGGTGCCGGATGTCCCTGAGACCATGCCCGATGCATTTCAGCCATTTGTGCTTTTAGTTTCCTCATCTCTTCTTTCATAGCACCCACATCTGTTACCTCAACTTCATTTGAAGGGTCTACGATGCTGATTTCCGAATCCTGCCCTGTCATTTTTACTTTATCTTTCGACCGGGTGTTGTACGGGTGAGTTGCCAGAGTTGCCAATTAACTAACCACCTGCCTGAACTCACACATTTAGACAACCACTTTGTTAGCGATTAAGTTTTAACAGATTTAACAACCGCACGTTGTCATGAATGCACTTATACAGTTAATCATTTCTATTATGCGTTTGCTCGATTGCATGCGTCATCCCGACACTTCGTTCCTTGTTTCTTTTTACCCTTATTTCAAATTTCCTCATCTCATCCCTCTCTTGTGCTCTTCTCTTCTTTTATTTCTTTCTCTTTTGTGTTCCCGCTCATTTCTTTTTTTGTTTTTCCGCTCTTTTCTTTCTTTCTCTCTTTCTTTGGTTTTTCTTTTCTTCTTTTTTCTTACGATTACGGTCGAATCCTATGGAGATTGCCTACGTATCGTGACCCCGCACGAATCAGACCAAGCGTAGTTCATGAAAATAAATGCGAAATAAAGGGTGGAAATAAGAATTTTATTTTTGAAATTTTCAATTTTCATTACTAAAACAAACTATTACAAACTAAACACTTTTCGGAATAAAACTAACAGACGCAAATTAAAAGCGAACACAGACTCTAAGACTGCAGACATACTTGACCTGGAAAGATAACGGACATATGAAAGACCGACTCAAAAATGGTAGAAAATTACAGACACGGACTATGCATACTCTAGTGCTTCAAACTTAGGTGTCCGCGGGGCGTCGTTCGGCCTCGCCGCGGGCCTAGGATCCAAATCCCCTTCAAGCTGCTCTAATTCATTCATGGTTCGCTTTACATATATCATTACTGCTGAGACAAAAGTAGTATAGGTCATGTCTTCACAAACCCGACATCTCCTGAAAATAGCATGAGCAATGGCTCTAATCCTGTCTTTTGTTTACTTCTTTTCTATAAGCAAGCGTCTTATTTGATCGCTGCACGTCTTTAAAGCTCGAGAGTCCTGCAGGTGTTGATCTTGAAACTGCTGCACTTCTACCTCCATTTGGGCCAACAAGTCGTAACAGTGTCCACTTTCAATTTCAAAATCTCTTGACTGCCTAACCGCTTTACCCTCAAGGGCAACCACTTTTCTCTTTAAATTGGCAACAATTTTCTCATGGTCCATTTTCAACTGATTCAAGTACTGGCGACGCTCCTCTGTTCTTGTAGCCCACTGCGCTTTGAGCTCTGCCATGATATTCTCAGATTTTTCTAATTCATCCCGCCATTCCCTGACTTTGTTTTCCAATCTTTTTATCAATTGCTCATCGGATCGGCTCCTCGGTTGCTTATCGACGGTTATCCTCAATTGCCTGATTTAGGCCCTAAGCGCCTCGTTTTCCCGAGCCAGTCTGTTCTTTTCTCCTTGATCCGCGGCAACCTGTACACTGTTCTCGAATTTCAGACTCTTAACTTGCTGCTTCAGTTTACCAATCTCAACTCGATAGCCTTCTTCCTTTGCTAACTAATCCCACTGCTCTTGGGACGACTTGGCAAAATCTTCGAGATGAGGTCTTTTAGCCGGTCTCCCACATGCCACGTCACCTCTGAACCAATCATGATACCCTGGGGCAATTTCCCCTTTGACCCTATGTGACACACAAGTGTTCGCCATCAAATGTTGACACTCACTCCAGATTTGGCGAACCTCTTCCTCGAGGAACCGACCGTCAGGACTAATCTCGACCACTTGGGTACTCAAATCTTCATCTCTCGGTACTACTTGGTACCTCCCGAGTTGCCTCAGAACCCGATATGGTGCATAGGGCTGGATGCTTTTGAGTCCCATCAACAAAAAATGCGATCGGGCGGCTGGCATATATATGACTTCTTCGACAGGCAACCATCCAAGCACCCACTGTATTTGGCTGGTATTGAGGTTCCGAAATAATGATGTCCAGGCCGTGACTCCTTCAGGTAGACTAGCCCCTTTGATTCTTGTGTAAAATTCTCCTATACAAGTTTTCTCAACCGAACCATAACTCAATAGCTTAGAGCGAGGACACAAATGCTCAGTCATCCACATTTGTAACAACAAGTTACATCCCTCAAAAAATTTGCCCCCAGCTTTGCACGCAGTGAGGGCCCGGAAGATGTCAGCCACGATCATAGGTGCTAAAGTGCTTTTCCCCATGATTTGCAAGGTACTGACGACCCCCGCTACTTTCAAATCAATATTACCATCTTTCCTTGGGAATATTATGAGGCCCAAAAAAGCTATCATAAATGCCACCCGTCTATGTTCCTCCCATTTTTGTCGGTTACTTCTACTGCATAGCTTAAAGTCTGGATTATTGAACCCGCCCACGTGGCCATATCTATCATATATGAAGCGGAAACTGCAGAAACCCTTTGCAAAATTTGGATGATGAACTGTCCGGGGTATTTTCAAGGAATCCAAGAACCTGTGTATGGTAATGGCCCTAGGAGCAATCAAGTACTTGAACCTCAATGGAGCTTGATCACTTCCAATATACCCCGCTATTTCTTCCAATGTTGGGGTGAGCTCAAAGTCCGAGAAATGAAATACATTATGTGCCGAATCCCAATAGGCGACCAATGCCCTGATAATATCCCCCCGAGGCTGAATGTTTAATAAATCCGGAAGGTCTTTCAAATATTTTTTCACTTCGTCTTGCCCCTCTTTGCCTAAATCATTCCACCATAATTGCAGCTCAAAAGAGATTTTGGTCATTATTGAAAAGGGCTCATTTATCATCGTGCTCATCCTGCACATTTATTAAAGCGTTTGAGCAAAAAGAAAAACTTTTATTCGACTAAAAAAAACTATCTATATTTTCGACTCAAAATTACCTATATATTTTCAAATGAAGAACTCGATTCTCAAACGTGGCCTTTCAGCATTTTGGGAACAAAGATATTAAGGCTATTTATGACAAGACAGCTCTACTTAGCTTATTCACAATTCTTACTTGTTTTTATTTAAGATAAAAAGACCCGGTATTGCAACACGGCCTTTCAACGCCTCGAGGACGAAAACTTAAGGCTGTGAGGGTCGAAAAAATGAAAACATGACCAAAGGTAGCTATTTATGCAAGGTCAGCCTTCCGGCGTTCCGTTTGGGAACATTTGGCTATTTTTGACAAAACAGCATCACCCAATTTGTTATAACGAAAAATAAAAATTCTGACATTTTTTGGCTATTTTTTGCAAAGGGAAAGTTGGACCCGATGAGGGTTGCCTACGTATCCCACACCCTGTGAGAATCAAACCGGCGTAGTTCGGGCAAATTAACCGAACTATTTTAAAACATGACTCTTTTCCATTTTTATTTTTGGCATTTCATAAGCGAATAAAAACTATTTTTAGAAACAAGACTCTCTTTTTCTTTTTCCTTTTCAACAAATAAAACAGCCTATTTTTCCAAGATAAAAATAATAGACTCTTTTTTTCTTTTTTTTTTTCATTTTCCACAGACAATAAAACAACCTATTTTCCAAACTAAAAATAAAAGATTCTTTTTTCCTTTCCTTTTTCAACAAATAATGAAACAACTTATGTTCTTCAAACTAAAATAAAAACTTTTCTTATCCTTTTCATTTTCAACAACCAACTTTCCAAAAATAAAAGACTTTTTTTTTTCTATTTTTCTTTTGCTTTTTTTTTTGTAAAACAAAATAAAACATTTCCCCATTTTTTTCTCAAAATTTCGGCAGAGTTTCGCCAGTAATTGGTCATTGATTTTTATTTCTAAAATAATCAATTAACTCCCTAACTGATATTTCTTTTTTTTCTCTTTTCTTTTTTTTTTCTAAATTTTCCAACATTCCCGAGATTCAGAAACCGGTCAACATGCAGGTTCGAAACAAATATATGTACAGAGCAAGTAGGATGCATCAGGATAGTCTTTTCATTTCAGGTTGCTAGTCCTAGACGGACCCAACCCCTGTGTTGAGTCCCCTAAGTCAAATGCAACATGATGCAAATAATCGTTCCTACTAGGGATCAGGCATGAAGTCATGTTATTCTATGTTCAAATCCTGAGTCGGTGTTCTAGACTGTGTACCCAAGCGGACAACTCGAGTCGAGGAGGGGGCAACTTACCGGGAACCAAAAGGCCATCCGGCTTCGTAACTTGTCCGCCCTCTTTCTTATTTCAAGGTATGACACTAACAGAATAGGGAGTCTCAACCAGTAAGCACATCCCCGGAGGTGAAGAGAGAAGGGTGTCGGCACAGTTTATATATAGTTCAGATAATATCAAAGCGGTAACATTTAGCACATTCAGCACAAAACATGTAGGAAAATAAGGTACAATGACATACAACAATTTATCTAAGCTCGAATTCTGAACCCTGAACCAGAGATTCTAGGTTCGGTCCCCAGCAGAGTCGCCAGAGCTGCCACACCTCCTTTTTCACCTACACTCTCACAAGAGCGTAAAGGAGTTTTTCCATTTAAAGGACAATCAGAACGGGATTTAATTATTAATGATTCAGAGTCGCCACTTGGGAGATTTGTCACGACCCAAACTGAAGGGCCATGACTAGCACCCGACCACACTTGCCGAGCACCAACGTACATTTCATCTAATCTTCATTATTATCTTTTAAGGCTGACGAGATCAATATAAATGGTAGACCTAGATCATGGACAACCAGCAATAAAATATGACGGCATGAACATACATAGCAGGGGATGACCAGACAATCAAGAAACTATGTATAAGGTATGAGCTACCACGCTACTATGAAAGACTATACAACAAAAACTAGCCGACAAGGCATACCAAACTATACATGAGCCGACACCTGTCTATGAGCCTCTAAAAGAACATAAGTGTTGCAACATAGCCGGAACAGGGCCCCGACATACCCATAATGTCTATAACAAAAATTGCATACCAAGACCAAGGCAAGTCCGGAGAAGGGATCTCGCCAATCACCGCTGAACTGGACAGTCTACTGTGGTGGGGGAGCTGCACCTGCCTGTCTATCAGGACCTGCAGCACGACATGCAGCGTCCACAAATAAAAGGACGTCAGTACGAATAAAGTACTGAGTATGTAAGGCAAGGAACCATAAATACGATCAGTAATGTAAGCAAGGATAGAGAATATACAACCTGTAACATCTTAGTACCTCTGAGGGCTACTTACATGAAATGCATGATACATATGTATAAATACATAAACCTTTAAAGCATTCGCCTCTGTGGGCATCATCATCATCATATCGTACCCGGCCATAATAGGCTCGGTAGAATCGTACCCGGCCACGTGGAGCTCGGTAAAACCCAACTGATCAGTGGTTGCACAATAGGTGCCGTACCCGGCCAACTATAGCGTGGCTCGGTAGAGTAAAATAGATACATATATATAATGCATGCTCGACTCATGGAATCACATTCTAAACCTTTCAGAGTGACGTAAGGTCGGTATCCTCTGTACACGTTATTAGGACTAACTCTTCACTATGAACCTTATAAGAATCAGGAAGTACCAACAACATTGATAACATAAGACTAATAGAAGTAACATTAACATCAATCGTTCCATAAGAGGGAAAACAATGTAAGTACTGCTAGCTTCTAAGAGTAGAGTATCTTTGGAAGCTCGTTCATTACATTATGTACAATCAGAGTCGTGCAAAAGAAGGAAAGGGATAGCCTCACATACCTTGTATATACTGCCCCAATCTCAAGCTATGCAATTGTCAAAACTCCTTAGTCTACAATAAGAGAAACGATACTATCGTTATCATTTAAGCGTCATAACTATTATGTATCGACCACAACCTATTTTACGATGAAACGGACAGCACCTCCCCTATATATATGACCTCACACCATTCAAAACAGTCACCAAACAGCCCAAACAACATCAATAATAAACATATTGAGCCTCCCAAAATAGTCCACACACAGCCTAATCACTTCATACATACGACGACCACCGTAGTCGTGTCAAACAACCTGGAAATGTTACGGATAACTATCAGCCCATAACCCTACATATATATGGTGTTTATCCACACCCTTCCTCCTCCAAAACTCCACAAGATAGTAGTAAAATACGCAGCCCAACAACAACGCAAAACAGTCCACAAAACAATAACATTACTACCAAGCCTTTCGATATATATCTCACAAGTTCTAGCTTCAATGGCTTAGCCGCAACTTGGATAATCTTAAATACATATAGAGTAAGAGGTTCCTTACCTTTATACAGAAAGAACAACTCCAATTTGACCTTAAATTTCCATGAAATATCCCTCCAATGCTGCCACAACAACAAAAAAGCGAAACTAGCGATCAATTAGTGTTTTTCGGCACTAGAATCACTTTAGAAGGCTTGAAATCACCTAGGATTGATATTAAGAACATGAGGGAGTATTTACAGAACATAAACCCTTTAAAACAACCTCCCACACGAGCTGAAACGACACAAAAATGAGCAACAACAAGAAGAACAAGAGACTTACTAGCGCCACGGAATTCCCGACACTTGATTTGTGTTGTTTGCCCTTTTTTGGGTCTTGAATCTTGAGAGAACCTTGAGAGGATGTTCCTAGGGTTCTAAGGTCTGAAAATAGTGAGAAGCAATGACTTAAAACGGGTTGGAGGCATCCTATATAGGTCCAAATATCTTAAACCGCCTTAGTGGGCCCCATAGAGAGGTGCTTGGCGCAGTCTCGCAAAAACGGGAATATCTCTCTACTCCGAGATCGTATCGATGAACGGTTTAATGAGTTGGAAACTAGACTCATAGATCTTTAATTTGGTTGGTAGATCACCCCGTAATTCCTTGTAAATTATGAGAAAAGATTAGAAACATTTGACCTAATGTTTAAGTAAAATTATGAACCTAAGTTGCGACAACTTTTGTCGACTTTTGTTTCATAACTCGTTTGACTTCAAGACTTATGATACGGATATTATATGATTAAAATACCTTAATAAATGACCTCTTGAGTGTATTAAGCACCGCTAGATTACCTGAAAATACGAGTTACAACATCCTTGATTCGTTTAACTTCTAATACTGGTTAATCACCCTTATACACTCTTGTATCACTTAAGACCAATAGGATTGACTTCTTATCATCTAAAAGATAATTCCTTCTTGGATTTATGTTAACTAATATATGGCATGAACTAACACATGTGGATATGGGTTGTAACACCCTCCCCCCCTTAGGAACATTCGTCCTCGAATGTAAGGGTTTATGGGGAGTTTAAATCATCGTGGATTCCAATGGAAATTTCCGATCAATTTTCCCCTATAAAATGGTCACTAGCAAAACTTGCAAGTAATTAAGCCCAACATATGGCTTCACAAGGTTACACAAAGCATTATGCGTATTTACATTATCTACATATCACCATTTTGTATTAAGGAGGAGTATTCTCAAATTATTGCTTACCTCATAGAGCCGTTTCACCTTCCAATGTATCCTGTCTTCCACCAGCATCCTTGTTATCTTCATTCTGGAATAAGTAAGGGTATTTAGACTTCATCTCCTCTTCTGCTTCCCATGTCATTTCTTCCATATTTTTGTTCCTCCACAATACTTTGACGGAAGCTACATCTTTTGTTCTCAGCTTGCGGACTTGCCGATCTAATATCGCCACTGGCACTTCTTCATATGATAGGTCCTCTGTAACTTGTACATCTTTGATAGGGACGACTCGAGAAGGGTCTCCAATACATTTTCTCAACATAGATACATGGAATACCGGGTGGACAAATTCCAATTCGGATGGCAATTCTAACTCATAAGCAACCTGTCCAATCCGTCGAAGAATTTTATACGGCCCGATATACCTTGGACTCAGCTTACCTTTCTTCCCAAAACGCATAATACCCTTCATTGGTGAGATCCTCAGGAAAACCCAATCACCAACCTCAAACTCTAGATCACGACGTCGGACATCAGAATAAGATTTTTGCCTGCTTTGTGCCGTCCTCAATCGCTCCTGTATCACTTTCACCTTCTCAATAGCTTGGTGAATCAAATCTGGCCCATATAATTCTGTTTCACCGACTTCGAACCATCCAACTGGTGATCTACATCTCCTCCCGTATAGTGCCTCGTATGGGGCCATTTTAATACTGGAATGGTAGCTATTGTTATAGGCGAATTCTATGAGTGGAAGATGATCATCCCAATTCCCCTTAAAATCTAGAACACATGCTCGTAGCATATCTTCCAGTGTCTGAATGGTACGTTCAGCCTGTCCGTCAGTCTGCGGATGAAATGCAGTGCTGAGATTTACCTGTGTGCCTAAACCCTTCTGGAAAGACCTCCAAAAGTTAGCCGTAAATTGAGCTCCTCGGTCTGATATAATAGATATGGGCACACCATGAAGCCTAACAATCTCCTTGATATACAACTTTGCATAATCTTCAGCCGTGTAAGTTGTCTTCACTGGCAGAAAATGGGCACATTTTGTAAGTCGATCAATTATCACCCAGATGGAGTCAAACTTATGATAAGAGCGAGGTAATCCAATAATGAAGTCCATATTAATCACCTCCCACTTCCAGGTCGGAATCTCTATATTTTGAAGCAATCCACCGGGTTTCTGATGTTCTATCTTTACTTGTTGACAATTGGGACACTGGGCTACAAATTCTGCAATAGACTTCTTCATATTATCCCACCAATACTGCTCCTTGACATCATGATACATCTTTGTCGAGCCGGGATGGATGGAATATCGGGATTGATGAATCTCATTCATAATCTTCTCTCGCAACCCTGCCACATTAGGCACACACAATCGGCTCTGGTATCTCAGTGCCCCATCTTTTCCGATCCCAAAAGCCATACTTTTACACTGTTGAATGCTTTCTCTTAATCGTACTAAGATAGGATCTTCATATTGTCGTGCTTTTACCTCGGCTACCAAAGATGATTCTGATGTATTCTGTACAGTAACACCTCCGTCATCAGAGTCTAACAATCTGATTCTCATATTGGCTAGCTGATGAAGCTCTTTAATCAACCCCCATCTACCTGCCTCAATATGTACTAAGCTTCCCATTGATTTACGGCTGAGAGCGTCTGCCACAACATTGGCTTTACCGGGATGATACAATATCTCGACGTCGTAGTCTTTCAATAATTCAAGCCACCTACGCTGCCTCAAATTCAACTCTTTCTGCTTGAAGATGTATTGTAAACTCTTGTGATCTGTGTAGATGTCAACATGGACGCCGTATAAGTAGTGCCGCCATATCTTCAAAGCATATATTACTGCAGCCAATTCCAAATCATGGGTTGGATAATTCTTTTCATGCTTCTTCAATTGTCTTGATGCATAAGCAATCACATTCCCACGCTGCATCAATACGCACCCCAAACCTATACCTGAGGCATCACAATATACCACATAATCTTCTGTTCCTTCAGGAAGAGTGAGCACTGGTGCAGATGTCAATCGATTCTTCAGCTCCTGAAAACTACGTTCACAAGTGTCAGACCACTGGAATTTGGTAGCTTTTTGTGTTAACTTAGTCAATGGTGATGATATAGAGGAAAATCCTTCTACAAACCGCCTATAATATCCTGCTAGTCCTAGGAAGCTGCGGACTTCTGATGGTGTTGTAGGTCTCGGCCAATTCTTTACTGCATCGATCTTCTGAGTGTCGACACTAATACCCTCATCAGATATCACATGGCCAAGGAATGCTACTGAGTTCAGCCAGAATTCACATTTGGAGAGCTTAGCATATAACTTACGATCCTGAAGCGTCTGTAATACTATCCGCAAGTGGCCCGCATGTTCCGCCTCCGAATGAGAATACACTAGAATGTCATCAATGAATACAATCACGAACACATCAAGATAGGGCCTGAATATAGTATTCATGAGATCCATAAAAGTTGCTGGGGCATTTGTTAGCCCGAACGACATCACCAAGAACTCAAAGTGCCCATATCTTGTCCGGAAGGCCGTCTTTGGAATATCCTTCTCCCTAACCCTCACCTGATGATACCCTGAACGTAAATCAATCTTAGAGAAATACTTGGCACCCTGGAGTTGGTCAAACAGGTCATCAATTCTTGGAAGTGGATACTTGTTCTTTATAGTAGACTTATTCAACTGTCGATAGTCGATACACATCCGTAACGACCCGTCTTTCTTCCGCACGAATAGGACTGGTGCACCCCAAGGTGAAGTGCTAGGCCTAATAAAGCCCTTATCCAGCAAGTCCTTCAACTGCACCTTCAACTCTCGCAACTCTGTCGGGGCCATTCTGTATGGAGGAATAGAGATCGGTTGAGTGTCAGGCAACACATCAATGCTAAACTCAATCTCCCTTTCAGGAGGAAGGCCTGGGAGTTCATCTGGGAAAACATCTGGGAATTCGTTGACCACAGGGATTGATTGTAAAGTAGGCGGTTTCGCCTCCGCATCCCTAACGCGAACGAGATGATAAATGTAACCTTTTGAGATCATTTTCCTTGCCTTAAGATAGGAAATAAACCTACCTTTCGGTGTAGCAATGTTCCCTTTCCATTCAATGACGGGTTCACCCGGAAATTGGAACCTAACCATCTTCGTACGACAGTCAACATTTGCATAGCATGAGGCCAACCAGTCCATTCCCATTATCACATCAAAATCAACCATTTCTAACTCAAATAAATTTGCCGAGGTTTGACGACTACAAATCATCACAGTGCAACCTCTATATACCCTTCTAGCAATCACAGAATCTCCTATCGGAGTAGATACCGCGAGGGGTTTACTTATCAATTCAGGTTCAATGCCAAACTTATTAGCCACAAAGGGTGTAACATATGATAATGTAGATCCCGGATCAATCAGCGCATATACATCATAAGAAAACACAGATATAATACCTGTAACAACATCTGGAGACGACTCGAGATCCTGTCGACCTACTAGAGCATAGGTTCGATTTTGAGCACCACTCGAACTCGGCACTGCACCTCTACCCCTACCACGACCTGTCGACTGCTGAAAACCCCGTGCTGGAGGTCGAACTGATGAGGAAGAACCAGACACAGATCCAGTCGGCTGAGCCATACCATCACCTCCTCTATTAGGACAATCCCGCATCATATGGCCAGGCTGCCCGCACGAATAGCATGCATCAGAACCTCGACGACACAGTCCAAAGTGGGCCTTGCCGCACTGATCACAATGTGGTGTTGGGGGTCTCATCTGACTAGTATCCCTGTGATGTTGCGAGCCAGATGCCCGCGAACTCTGACCTGGACCAGAATAGGATCGATCATATCGAGGCCTCTGAAACTGTGGAGGAGCACTAGCTACAGGTGGCGCCGAACTCCTCGAAAACTGTGGCCTGATGCGGCCTCTGAAGTCATCAGAATACCCTGCAAATCTCGCCCTCTTATGCTGGCCTCTATCCTGCTCCCTAACTGCCCTCTGCTGGCGCTTACGATCCTCTAGGGTCTGGGCATAAGCTTGAATACGGGAAATATCCATGCCCTCCACCAAGGAGGCTGTCGTACACTCATTTATTAGATGTGGTCCCAACCCATTCACGAACATATGCACCCTATCACTCATCTCGGCCACCATATGGGGAGCATACCTTGCCAAAGAATCAAACTGCATACTGTACTCTCGCACACTCATATTACCTTGTCTAAGGTTCAAGAACTTATCAGCTCTAGCTCGTCGTATCTCAACTGGCAAGTAGTGACGAAGAAAGGCCTCAGAAAATTCCTTCCACACAGCTGGAGGAGGGTTCGGACCCCTGGATCTCTCCCAACTATCATACCAGAGAACCGCTAAATCCCGTAGCCGATAAGAAGCCAACTCTACTGCCTCTGTATCACTAACATGCATAACCCGAAGTGTACGATGAACCTGGTCAATAAAAGTCTGTGGGTCCTCCTTGGGGTCTGATCCGGTAAACACTGGAGGGTCTAAATTAATAAAATCACGAACTCTTGTACTAACTGGTTTCTCAGCAGCACCTGTATTCTGCCTCTGAGCCTGAGCAGCTACCAAGCTAGTCAATAACTGCAAAGCACTCCGCATATCCTGGTCTGGAGTGCCAGACGGAGGAACTGGAGGCGCTGGGTGCCTTCTAATATCCTCTGGAGGAGATGGAGTAGATGAGGTATGAGAGGGCATCTCACTTTGAGCCTCACTTTGTCCTGCTCTGACTTGGGGCACCTGACTGGTACCCTCTCCCGCTGCTGTATCAAGCCGTCTACTAATCGTTTGCTTCCTAGTCGAAGGCATCACTGGAAAAAAAACAAGGTGAATATTAGAGACGAACACTTACGACTCAACTCTACGCACGATCTAGATTCAGGAAGAAGGTAACAACCCTAGATGTCATGTAGCCTCCTGATTATAAATGTGGCGCGCTACACATCCATAATCAAGACTCTACTAGACACGGCTCATAGACAACCCCTAGGACAGACTTGCTCTGATACCAAGTTTGTCACGACCCAAACTGAAGGGCCATGACTAGCACCCGACCACACTTGCCGAGCACCAACGTACATTTCATCTAACCTTCATTATTATCTTTTAAGGCTGACGAGATCAATATAAATGGTAGACCTAGATCATGGACAACCAGCAATAAAATATGACGGCATGAACATACATAGCAGGGGATGACCAGACAATCAAGAAACTACGTATAAGGTATGAGCTACCACGCTACTATGAAAGACTATACAACAAAAACTAGCCGACAAGGCATACCAAACTATACATGAGCCGACACCTGTCTATGAGCCTCTAAAAGAACATAAGTGTTGCAACATAGCCGGAACAGGGCCCCGACATACCCATAATGTCTATAACAAAAATTGCATACCAAGACCAAGGCAAGTCCGGAGAAGGGATCTCGCCAATCACCGCTGAACTGGACAGTCTACTGTGGTGGGGGAGCTGCACCTGCCTGTCTATCAGGACCTGCAGCACGACATGCAGCGTCCACAAATAAAAGGACGTCAGTACGAATAAAGTACTGAGTATGTAAGGCAAGGAACCATAAATACGATCAGTAATGTAAGCAAGGATAGAGAATATACAACCTGTAACATCTTAGTACCTCTGAGGGCTACTTACATGAAATGCATGATACATATGTATAAATACATAAACCTTTAAAGCATTCGCCTCTGTGGGCATCATCATCATCATATCGTACCCGGCCATAATAGGCTCGGTAGAATCGTACCCGGCCACGTGGAGCTCGGTAAAACCCAACTGATCAGTGGTTGCACAATAGGTGCCGTACCCGGCCAACTATAGCGTGGCTCGGTAGAGTAAAATAGATACATATATATAATGCATGCTCGACTCATGGAATCACATTCTAAACCTTTCGGAGTGACGTAAGGTCGGTATCCTCTATACACGTTATTAGGACTAACTCTTCACTATGAACCTTATAAGAATCAGGAAGTACCAACAACATTGATAACATAAGACTAAGAGAAGCAACATTAACATCAATCGTTCCATAAGAGGGAAAACAATGTAAGTACTGCTAGCTTCTAAGAGTAGAGTATCTTTGGAAGCTCGTTCATTACATTATGTACAATCGGAGTCGTGCAAAAGAAGAAAAGGGATAGCCTCACATACCTTGTATATACTGCCCCAATCTCAAGCTATGCAATTGTCAAAACTCCTTAGTCTACAATAAGAGAAACGATACTATCGTTATCATTTAAGCGTCATAACTATTATGTATCGACCACAACCTATTTTACGATGAAACGGACAACACCTCCCCTATATATATGACCTCACACCATTCAAAACAGTCACCAAACAGCCCAAAAAACATCAATAATAAACATATTGAGCCTCCCAAAATAGTCCACACACAGCCTAATCACTTCATACATACGACGACCACCGTAGTCGTGTCAAACAACCTGGAAATGTTACGGATAACTATCAGCCCATAACCCTACATATATATGGTGTTTATCCACACCCTTCCTCCTCCAAAACTCCACAAGATAGTAGTAAAATACGCAGCCCAACAACAACGCAAAACAGTCCACAAAACAATAACATTACTACCAAGCCTTTCGATATATATCTCACAAGTTCTAGCTTCAATGGCTTAGCCGAAACTTGGATAATCTTAAATACATATAGAGTAAGAGGTTCCTTACCTTTATACAGAAATAAAAACTCCAATTTGACCTTAAATTTCCATGAAATATCCCTCCAATGCTGCCACAACAACAAAAAAGCGAAACTAGCGATCAATTAGTGTTTTTCGGCACTAGAATCACTTTAGAAGGCTTGAAATCACCTAGGATTGATATTAAGAACATGAGGGAGTATTTACAGAACATAAACCCTTTAAAACAACCTCCCACACGAGCTGGAACGACACAAAAATGAGCAACAACAAGAAGAACAAGAGACTTACTAGCGCCACGGAATTCCCGACACTTGATTTGTGTTGTTTGCCCTTTTTTGGGTCTTGAATCTTGAGAGAACCTTGAGAGGATGTTCCTAGGGTTCTAAGGTCTGAAAATAGTGAGAAGAAATGACTTAAAACGGGTTGGAGGCATCCTATATAGGTCCAAATATCTTAAACCGCCTTAGTGGGCCCCATAGAGAGGTGCTTGGCGCAGTCTCGCGAAAACGGGAATATCTCTCTACTCCGAGATCGTATCGATGAACGGTTTAATGCGTTGGAAACTAGACTCATATATCTTTAATTTTGTTGGTAGATCACCCCGTAATTCCTTGTAAATGATGAGAAAATATTAGAAACATTTGACCTAATGTTTAAGTAAAATTATGAACCTAAGTTGCGACAACTTTTGTCGACTTTTGTTTCATAACTCATTTGACTTCAAGACTTATGATATGGATATTATATGATTAAAATATCTTAATAAATGACCTCTTGAGTGTATTAAGCACCGCTAGATTACCTGAAAATACGAGTTACAACATCCTTGATTCGTTTAACTTCTACTACTGGTTAATCACCCTTATACACTCTTGTATCACTTAAGACCAATAAGATTGACTTCTTATCATCTAAAAGATAATTCCTTCTTGGATTTATGTTAACTAATATATGGCATGAACTAACACATGTGGATATGGGTTGTAACAAGATTAATGGTGTCCCAAGTCACCGGTTGAATCCCGAACCGAGGAAAAATATGACTCTGTTAACAGTCCGCGAACAAGAAATCCGAGTAAGGAATTCTGTTAACATGGGAGAAGGTGTTAGGCATTCCCGGGCTCCGTGGTTTTAACACGGTCGCTTTACTGTTGTATTTGATGTTATCTAATTTCAATACATGCTAGCTTATATGCCTTTTATTTAATTTTGAACCGCTTTTAATATAATTATTTTTTAAAAGAATTGCAACGTCGTGAAAATGTGTCTCGAACCATGTCGCAATCAATGCACCCATGGTTTTCAACACACCTCGACTCCGTTGAGATTTGGATTTGAGTCGCATCAATGCGCACCCTAGTTTGAGAGAATAATTTAATTAAATCGCGCCTAATGAGTCTAACGTATTATTATTTCGGGGAGGCCGTGAAATTCGCAAAATGGCCCATCCCGAATTTCTAAAATATTTTGGTAAACATTGAATGAGGGCCCCGCAATTTGTACATTTTATTCGGCGAGGCTCGTCTCAATATTTTTTATTTGAAGGTCAATCCTAAAGTGACTATGATTTTCTATTTTTGTTTTGTCTCTAAAAGATAAAAAAAATCCTACTTACCTAATATTGTAGAGATCGGGCTTCAAATTCAAGTTCGGGTCCAAACAAAAGGGAGTACCTTTTAGCTTGGACCCGCTACCTAACTCAAAGCCCACAGCTAGCCATTTAATTACTAATGAATCAATTGCCATTTCACCTTTGGGCCTGAAAGGTCCACACCATATATTGTATGCCAGCCAAGGAATTTCGGCAACATAGGAAGGGGTTTTATATTAACCCAGGTCGAACGGACATGGAGGTCGAGGGGTCGAACCCACCAACACTGGCGACCAAGATGTTATTCATCTATTTTTGCTCCGGAATTGGGCCTGAATGCCTTTAATTGGCCAACACTGGCCCAGTCTTTTAGTTCCAATTTACGTGAATCAAAATTCAATCAGTGTCAACAATGCAACGAAGATAGAGAAGCTGATGATTATTTTAACTTGAGTGACGGCATACTTTAAACAATCGTGCAATTTGATAAACGATTTACTACTCAACACTGGTCGTGAACCTAATTTTGTAATCATTCCCACATTAGCTAAAAATTCACACTATTCTAGTTACCTACTGATTTCAATATTATTTACACGAAACTAAACTGCTTCATGAAATGACTAGGATCATTTTTGACTAAAAAAAAATCCCAACACTGCAGGTTAAAATGCAAGCAATCACTAATTACCAATTCCTGCTAATTACAGATCCATGAAGGTCTCATCACAAGAAATCGACTCCAATTTACATGAATTATCCTATCACCCTGACAGGAAGCTAAATTCACTCAGTACTCTACAGATAAAGCTTCACATGAAGAAAATTTATAGTCCATAAGCTACAGTTAATATCATATAACACAGTCCAATTCCAATCACGTTTAACTACACTAAGCAATTAACTAAATCATATTAAATCATACACAAGAATACTTAAACATAACAGAAGAAGACTTATAACAGAAACTGCAGCTTCATTTCCCATTAGGAGAATTACATTGAGACAGACTTGAGGTATGTACCTGGATTTGAGATTATAATGAAGGAAAAGAGTCAGTCGAAACAGGAGGGCTAACAACAGCAGTTTGAATTCAACAACCCAAAATTATACTAAGCTCGAACCCAGAATAAGTACAGAATCCAGAGATGTGTTGAAATCAAACAAAACTACTCAAGTTAACCCAGAATCTCTTGAATATCAACCGATGAACCTCAAAACTTCAGCAAGCAAATAGTAAACCAGGAAATGCAACTCAATATCCAGAAAGCTGGAATTATCCAATGGAACAATGATACCTTTTGATTTTTTGAAAATTTAAATATTAAATTTCTACTTCAGATCTGGAAATTCTAATGGAGATTTTTTTTTTGGGAGCTAGATGGCTGAAGAGAAGACCCTTCTCTAAGGCATGAGAGTGCCAATTTATAGGCAACCCAAGAGTGAATAATCAGATTTTTGGTTTTTCTTTTTAGTCCTTCTTTATTTTAAGTTTAGTCCCTCATTTCTTGACTTGTTTCCCAAGCTAATATCCTAAGTTGGCTGAAATCTACACTAAAATACCCTTCTAGAAGGCCCTAGGATGCTCTTTTACCCCTAAAACACCTATACTACCCTTACCCCTATTTTGAAATTACTATTCTCAAAGAAACTGCCCATTTTCTATCCCTAAAATATCCTTCTACTAGTCTGGGATTTACAGCCCAATGCTAACTGATCCCAATCCTTTTAACCCCAGCTAAAATCTAACTAAAGTTAACTAAAACAAAAGATTTGCTTAGCTATAACCAACTAGGTTCAACTCTAAGGCAGAATATCAAAATTGAATCAAAATACAACTTATCCTACTGCATATTCTAACAATCCATTAATCAAACGAGAGTAATCGTCAACATTAAACTAATATCTAAACTCAGAATCAATAAACAACCAGAAAGAGACAAACAGGGCAATCAAAACAGTGTATCAGCATGAACTAACGTTAATACTAGCTAATTAAACTAACAACTATTATTATCTATGAACGACATTAAAATATGATCGTTGAACAAACAATCCAACTAACCAAATAAGGGAGTATGAGACTATTAAAACGACTCAGAGAGTTAAAGAAAACTTACCCACAGAGCTAAATCTCCGACTAAGCACTGCCTTTCGAATCTCTCCAGATTTTTGACACGCAACATCCCTAACCATGTGTTCTTATAAGAGAACACATGGTTAAGGATATTACGGTTCGAAATCATAAAGATTTTGGTTTAGGGTTTTGGCCAGAAATTTTTAGATCTGAAATTCGAGCCATTTCTCAGAGATTTGAAGGAAGATGGTCATGGATTTGGGTTGAGGGAAGTCTAGGGATTGTGTGGTATGATTTTGGGCAGGTTTGGATAAACTTGCGACCTGGCCGGAAACTTCAATCGGAGATTCGACGAGCTCCGGCAACATTCGAGGGAAACCAATAACAGGAATGGAAGAAGGGATTCATGGGGGATCTATAGTGATAATTTGGAGGTGATTAGCATTGGCGCCACCACCGGCGATCTAGGGGTTTCAGGGCGGCGCAGCTAGGGTTTGTGGGAGGTGAGGAAGACGATGGGGAATGGGGTGGGGGGATACCTTCGGACACTTTTATAGTACGCCTACCCCGCCTCTGAGCCGTTGATCTTGTTAACCTCGACGGCTTGGATTAATCGATGCCAAACGACGTCGTTTTGATCTTATCGATTTGAACCGGATGGGAAGAGGGTTCTGGGCCTGGATCGGAGGCCGATTTGGGTTGGGATCCGTTTGGGCTGGAGGGGGTTAAGAACGGAATTGGCCCAACTTTTGGGTCTTTTTAAGACCACCTCCTTTTTAATTGTTTTTCCTTTATTTTTTCTAATTTTCCTCTTTCTTTTTCTTTGTTTTCATTTGTATTTTATTGATTTTATAAAATTGCAAAAATAAAGTCCTAATATATATTTCAAAATTAAAACTAATTAATGCCTAAAATTGTTTAAAAACTATTTCATGACAAATTCATAATAAAAATCATTAAAATGCAAAAGTGAACTAATTTTTTGTGATTTTCATGTTTTGTTCTAAACAAATTAACCCTTAATTGATACTAAAATATAAAACTAAAACCTAAATGCAAAATGCATATTTTTGTATTTTATATAAATTAAATGCGCAAATAAAATGCGACAATTATCAAGAAAATGACACCGAAATGCACAAAAATTGTAAAAATAAAGAAAAATTATTTTGTTAGAATTTTTTGGGAATTATTCATATATAGGGCAAAAATCACGTGCTCACAAATGGGACTCAGAGGTGTTCAGCCTTATGCTCCTTACCGAGTGATGAGACAATTGGGAAGATGTCAGGTGGTATACCCAGATGAAGATCTCAGTATTTATGCAGTCGAGGTTGTCACACCTCCTTTTTACGCACCCGAGGGGTGCAGGGGAGTTTTTTCCAATTAAAGGACAATCGAAACGGGATTCGTTTATTTATTTCAGAGTCGCCACTTGGGAGATTTAGGGTGTCCCAAGTCACCAATTTTAATCCCGAATCGAGGAAAATAATGACTCTATATTACAGTCCGCGTACCAGAAATCTAGATAAGGAATTATGTTAACCCGGGAGAAGGTGTTAGGCATTCCCGAGTTCCGTGGTTCTAGCACGGTCGCTCAACTGTTATATTTGGCTTGATTATCTGATTTTATACGAATATGAACTTATGTGCAAATTTTAACTTTTAACCGCTTTATTATTATTGTTTTTACAAGAATGTGAACATCGCTTAAAACACGTCTTTGGACTGCGTCACATGAAATGCACCCACAATCCGGAACGCATTTTATTTGATGTTTTGAGATTTGGATTTGGGTCGCATGAAATGCACACCCGAGCTTAAGAAAGTAAATTATTAAACACGCGCCTAAAGAGACTATCGCGTTATTATTTTGCGGAGGCCGTGAAATTCGCTAAACGACCCTCCTGAATTCTAAGTAATTTTAAACAAGTATTTACTGAGGGCCCCGCAATTTGTGTTTTTATTCGGCGAGGCTCATCTCATTCTTATTTTTTAAAAGGAATTTGCAACGTCATGGACATGCATCTCGGGCCACGTCACAATCAATGTGCCCGTGACTAGAGACATATTTCGACTCCGTTGAGATTTGGATTTGGGTCACATAAATGTGCACCCGAGTTTAGGGAGATAACATTATTAAAGGCGCGCCTAAAGCAACTAGCGCATTATTATTTTGGGTAGGGCCGTGAAATTTGCTAAACGACCCATCCCGGAATCTAAGTATTTAATACATATATTTTGTGAGGGCCCCGCAATTTGTCCCTTTTATTTGGCGAGGCTCGTCTCATTTTACTTATTATTTTTTTTGTTATTATTATTTTTTTTTATTTTTTATATTTTTAAAGGGATGCCATTTTTATGCCTTTAGCAATACTAAACCTTATAGCCTATTTACAACTGAAATCTCATAACTCGTTACAATTTTAATAAAAGGAATCTAGCAAGATGAGTGTTTTGGAAGTAATAACAACAAGTAATGCTAGTCTTGTCCGAATGAACTAAGCAAGAGAAAAGACGAACAAATTAACGTTAAACTGTGTCATGGAAAAACTAACCCTACTTAATTAAATGATATCAAATAAACAAAAATACGTAACACCAAAAATGAACAAAACGCATATGGTGAAAACATAAGCAGAACATTATCGCATCAATTTATATATTGCATCTTCGAACATTCGACGTAACATTTCCTTATCTAATACATCGAGGTTTACTAACCTTTGAACCTCGGCAAACTCAGGACGACAAACACGACCCCGACGGAACTCAAGCCGGACCTCCCTGAACGAGGAACAAAGACGAAACCTCGGAACAAACTCGACGCGCCGGACCTCGACTCAACCTTTGGACCTTGGACTGGAACTCGACCTCAACACAAGGTCGAGCAGCTCACCTCCATGAACTCCGGCTCAGCTAGTGGCGTGAAGCTGACGGACTGTTTAGTCGACGATTGTGGGGGTCGACGGGCAGTGTTCAATGGCTGGATTATGGTGGTTTGGATAGTAGGGTGATGGTGTTGCGACGTGAGGGAGTAGAAGAACGTAGCGACAGCGATGCCACTGCTGGTTTTTTTTCTGGTGGTTGACGGGGAGGGCTACTAGGGTTTTTGCTAAGTTTTTTTTTGTGAGGAAGAAGGCGACGGGGGGAGCTGGTTGCGACGAGGGGGCGACTGGGTTTTGGTCGTTGATGGTGGCTTTGGACGAATGAAGCAGCAGCTCAGTTTGGGTGGAGCTGGAGCTTGCAGCGACGGCAATGGCGGTTGGCGACGGGCCTGTTTGGTGGTCTGTTTGGTGCTGGTGTTTGGTTGGTGGTGTTCGTTGGTTGTTTGGTCGTGACTAGTGTGGTCGCAAGGTGGGTTTGGACTGGTTTGTCGACTGGTCGTCGCGGGTAGTGGTCGACGGTGGTTTTCCGGCGTTGATGGAGGTGGTGGTTTGGGCGAGGTCGACGGACTGGGCTGGAGGTTGACGATGGTGGGGCTGCCGGGGAAGGTGACGAGTTGAGGAGGAGTGAGCTAGTAGGGTTTTTTCTTCTTCTTCTTGTTGAAGAAGAAGATTGAACAGTAGTCGTTCCCGTAGGGTTTTTGCTTCTTCTCTTTTGAGAAGAAGATGTACAGTACCCCCCCCCCTTCAAAAATCCCAAAAGTCCCCCTTAAAAATGTGTTTGTCCGTGTTTTTGTAATACAATGCCCATGAAAATGAGCCCCACGCGTGGTGGGGTTCAAGGCATATGTCCCCCACGCGTGGTGGGGTTCCCCACGTGTCCTGGACACGGTTTATTATGGGCTAGGTCCGAAAATTAGGCCTAAAACCGGGTAGTTTGAACCCGAATATTATTCTTTTGCCCGGACCCGAGAAATAGGAACACGTTGCTTAACTAGTCCTATGTAAGTAAAATAACTACCAAAAATAAGACTAGTATTTAAACAAAACTATATCTTTTTAAATATTTTTTTTCAAGATTTAAAATAGCTACAAAATATTAATAAAACTATTTTTTGTAATTTTCGTTTTTAAATATTAAGATAAAATATGAGGTAACATTTTTGTATTTTTCAAAGTTAAAAATGACTATAAAACCTTAATAGAACTATTTTTTTTGTAATTTTCGAAATTATATAAAGTACAAAAATAAAGTGCAATTTTTTGTATTTTTCAAGTTTATGAGAGATACATAAACTAAAATTTATATATATATATATTTTTGAAATTTTTCTTTTGCAATGAAATAAAGTAAAATAGTTAAACTAGCTATACTAGTCCTAAATTAGATATTTAAGCTTAAGAACGTAAAAATTCCCGGGGAGGGTCAAAAATCACGTGCTTACAGCTGCCCTCTTTGACTGGAAACACGAAGAGTTTTCCGACAAAGAACGACTAGACGTGTTTTTGACCCGACCATTACTCAGACAGACTACACTTAAGGAAAGGGAGGGAATGTGACCGAGCCCTGGTATCTGAGCTGCCTACATATCCTTGGTTATACAGGAATCAGGCCACGTGTAGTTCGGCTATGAGGGAGATAGTGAAGTGTACCGAGGTAAAGAGCCGATCGAGGTGCCATTCCGTTGAGGTTCCGGTCCGCGGTCCTGTCATTACAACAAAAATGAAAACTGAAAAAGACTAACTAAGCCTATCAGCTACTAGTTACAAGGATTCCTATCTCTTAAGTCTTCTGAAACTTGGTCTTGAATCTTGAATGGTGCTTCATACAGACTTTGGATCTGAACCTTGATACTTGCTAGTTGTAGGTGCTAGTTCTTGAGCAGACCACATTTGTTCTCCACTTCCGTATTTTGGGGCTCTTCTCTTTCTTCTTCTTCTTTTTTTTTGTTTTTTTTTTGTTCTTTTTCTTGTTTTGGTTTTTTTGTTTTTGTGACCAGCTTCTGTTGATCATCCCACACTATTGATTCGCGCTCTTGAGGCGAGCTTCTAACTTGGATTGAATGCTGGGGATTTCTGTTGTAATCCTTCTGCTCTCCAGTGGGTCACTGCTTGATTTTGAAAAATGTTTCTCCGTTCTACAGGCGGACTCCTGACTTCTTCTATCTTCGACACGCAACAACCTCCGTTCTACAGGCGGGTCCCTGACAATCAAAACAAACAAAACAAACAAAATTTCCTAACCCAGTTTGTACTGGGAAGATTTGTGAGTCGTTAGCAAAATCGTAACTCACTTACACTACTGATGCAATGATGAGAGTAAACTAAAGACTAGGCTAGGATGTGCATCTCCTATGAGTAAAACCAAAACTCTTGCTAGCAAATGTGTCTGCTAAAATAAAAACCTCAATGACTCAAACTAGAAAGTGTGTCTTCTATGGTTGAATCGGAATGAGCTAAACTAGGAAGTGCGTCTCCTAAGGGTGAAAACTTCAGTGACTAGAACTAGGAAGTGCGTCTCCTATGAATAAAATCTCGATTAGGAAGTGCGTCTCCTACGGGTAAACTTCAAAAAACTGGACTAGGAATTGTGTCTCCTATGGTCGAACTTAAAATGAATCAAACTAGGAAGTGCATCTCCTAGGGGTGAAATCTCAATTCCGGAAGTGCGTCTCCTGAAATAAAATATAATCTAAAAAATGGTCGAACTTAAAATGAATCAAATTAGGAAGTGCGTCTCCTACTGGTGAAGCTTGCTTAGGAAGTGCGTCTCCTATTGGGAAAACTGTTCTTAGGAAGTGCGTCTCCTACTGGGTAAAACTTGCTTAGGAAGTGCGTCTCCTATTGGTGAAACTGAACCTAGGAAGTGCGTCTCCTATTGGTGAAATAAACTTAGGAAGTGCGTCTCCTATTGGTGAAACTTGCTTAGGAAGTGCGTCTCCTATTGGTGAAACTGACTTAGGAAGTGCGTCTCCTACTGGTGAAACTTATCTTAGGAAGTGCGTCTCCTATTGGTGAAACTGAAACTTAGGAAGTGCGTCTCCTATTGGTGAAACTGAAACTTAGGAAGTGCGTCTCCTATGGGTGAAATGAACTTAGGAAGTGCGTCTCCTATGGTGAAACTGAACTTTAGGAAGTGCGTCTCCTATGGTGAAACTGACTTAGGAAGTGCGTCTCCTATTGATGAAACTTGCTTAGGAAGTGCGTCTCCTATTGGTGAAACTTGCTTTAGGAAGTGCGTCTCCTATGGTGAAACTGACTTAGGAAGTGCGTCTCCTATTGATGAAACTTGCTTAGGAAGTGCGTCTCCTATTGGTGAAACTTGCTTTAGGAAGTGCGTCTCCTATGGTGAAACTGAACTTTAGGAAGTGCGTCTCCTATGGTGAAACATATCTTAGGAAGTGCGTCTCCTATGGTGAAACTGACTTAGGAAGTGCGTCTCCTATGGTGAAACTGACTTAGGAAGTGCGTCTCCTATGGTGAAACTGACTTAGGAAGTGCGTCTCCTATTGATGAAACTTGCTTAGGAAGTGCGTCTCCTATTGGTGAAACTTACTTTAGGAAGTGCGTCTCCTATGGTGAAACTGACTTAGGAAGTGCGTCTCCTACTGGTGAAACTTTTTAGGAAGTGCGTCTCCTACTTGTGAAACTTTTTAGGAAGTGCGTCTCCTACTTGTGAAACTTTTTAGGAAGTGCGTCTCCTACTTGTGAAACTTAGGTTAGGAAGTGCGTCTCCTATTGGTACAATGGACTTAGGAAGTGCGTCTCCTATTGGTGAAACTGAACTTAGGAAGTGCGTCTCCTACTGGTAAAACTAAAACAAACTTAGGAGGAAATGCATCTCCTATGGGTAAAACTAAAACGAACTTAGGAGGAAATGCATCTCCTATGGGTAAAGACGTGGAATGTATGCCTCTGTTATCTGGGCGGGCTCCCAATTTCAACATTTGAAAAGTAAAGACTGATTTTATGCCTCTGTTATCTGGGCGGGCTCCCAACTTCAACACTTGAAAATAAAGACTGAATTTATGCCTTTGTTATCTGGGCGGGCTCCCAACTTCAACACTTGAAAATAAAAAGACTGAATTTATGCCTCTGTTATCTGGGCGGGCTCCCAATTTCAACACTTAAAATAAAAAGACTGGATGTATGCCTCTGTTATCTGGGCGGGCTCCCAACTTCAACACTTAAAAAGTAAAGACTGAATTTATGCCTCTGTTATCTGGGCGGGCTCCCAACTTCAACACTTGAAAATAAAGACTGAATTTATGCCTCTGTTATCTGGGCGGGCTCCCAATTTCAACACTTGAAAAGTAAAGACTGAATGTATTCCTCTCATTATACAGGTGGGCGCCTGGCCAAACTAAGACTGAAATGTATTCCTCTCGTTATTCAGGTGGGCGCCTGGCCAAACTAAGACTCTATTATCTGGGCGGGCTCCCAACTTCGACACTTGAAAATAAAAAGACTGAATTTATGCCTCTGTTATCTGGGCGGGCTCCCAATTTCAACACTTAAAAGTAAAGACTGAAACCAACATATCCTATTTGAGGGCGGATGAACCCAACATATCCTATTTGAGGGCGGATGAACCCAACATATCCTATTTGAGGGCGGATGAACCCAACAGATCCTATTTGAGGGCGGATGAACCCAACAGATCCTATTTGAGGGCAGATGAACCCAACAGATCCTATTTGAGGGCGGATGAACCCGACATATCCTATTTGAGGGCGGATGAACCCAACAGATCCTATTTGAGGGCGGATGAACCCGACAGATCCTATTTGAGGGCGGATGAACCCAATGTATCCTATTTGAGGGCGGATGAACCCAACATATCCTATTTGAGGGCGGATTAACCCAACATATCCTATTTGAGGGCGGATGAACCCAACAGATCCTATTCGAGGGCGGATGAACCCAAAATATCCTATTCGAGGGCGGATGAACCCAAAATATCTTTAAGACTTGAAAATGTCTTACCTTGAATACTTGCTGGGGATTGGGATGAATTTTCCTTTTCTACCTTCCCCATTTTATTATTATTCTTTTTTTTTTATTTATTATTATTATTATTATTAGCTTCCTCCTTTGAAGTCTAACCGCTGAGGATACCGACTTTCCAACCTTGTGTTGGACCCCTCGCAATTGCTAGTGATAACACTGTTGAGGAATTATTTACTTACCTGTTGGGGGTAACATGTTATCAGCTGGGGGTACCTGACTTCCAGAAAATTTTCTAAATGGAAGGAAAATTTTCTGCCCCAGTTTGATAATATCCCTTATGGCATGCAGTTCTGGCATCAATGCCATTTCCTTTACTTGTTTTAAATCAAACAAAATTGTTAGTTTAAAACATGGTGGTTGGTTGTGATACTCCTGCTGGGATGGTTTTCCCTTTCTCCATCCTTGCTCTGCGTTCAACAACTTGTTGGGATGATATTATGTGCTGGGGATAATCCCTTCCTGCTGGGGGATATCCCTCTTCTTTTGTGGCATAGCTTGGAAACTGGCATTTTCCCCGACCTTTCAGTCTAGTATGGATTTCGCCAAATCAGGCTCGCTGCTCTCCTTGCTCTGTTCATGGGCCTTGGCCTTTGAGGTTTATAACCTTGGTTTTGGCAAGGATATCTCTCTTGACGCTCGTTAATCCTTTTGTCAATTTCCCTTTGCTGGGGATATCTTTTTTGACACTGGCCTCGCGTTTGTTCCCTGCTGACTATACCACTTGGGTGCACTAGTCAGATCTCATCTGGCATAATTGGAAAGCTGATGGCATATTTTGAAGTCAATTCACACTTGTTCTGACCAGACAGACTCTATTGGGGATTTTTCTATGAGAGGAAAAAGATAAAAAAAAAGAACAGAATAAAAAGACCAAGGGAAAGACGACTCTTTAACAAAAGAAACTATAAATAAAACCTATCAAATGCAGATACCGACTCTAATGGCCATGACATGCGCATGTGGCCTATCCTTTTACCGTCAATCATCTTTCAAGATCTTCAATTGGCGATTCCCCATCTGATTCTCAATCTTATTCGACTTGTAGTGCCCGAAGGGTTTTCACTATCAAGTCTCTCTCATTTTTGGGTTCTTCTCTCAGCTTTCATCGCCTTATGGTGCCTGTGAAGGTTTTCACCAATAAGACTCTCTCGTTTTATATCTCTCTCCAGCTGGGGATTTGGAGTGTTGCTGGTATGACTCTTTCTGTTGGAGATTAGAGTCCTTTCTGCTGTGGAACAGAATGTTATGTTCGCCGGTAAGACTCTTCATTTGTCTGACTTGGCATCTTTTGAAGACTGATCGGAAGGTCTTTCTTTGGACCGTAATGTGGGTTTTGGATAGGGCTAGAAAGAAAGGGTATAAAAGGCTCAAAAATGCATTAATTTTGGGTTATTAGTTACAACCTTCGGAATTAGATTTATTTACATCAAACGCAACTTTTTGCCCCAGTTTCCTGCTTGGGGATATTTTAATTGATTTTTTTCATTTTTCAAAACTATGACCGAGCCGTGAAGCGCCTACGTATCCTCTTTGAGGAATCAGGTCAAACGTAGTTCCCAATTCCTCTTTTTCATCTGATTTTCTTTTTTTCTTTGTTATCGATTTTCTTTTCTTTTCTCTTTTCTTTTCTCATTTCTCCTTTCTTTTTGTCGTTTTTTTTCCTCTCTTTTTCTTTTATTCTTCTTTTTCCATTTTGTTGTTTTCTTTTCTTTTTTTTCTCTTACCCGCCATGCTTGCGTATTTTATTCGTTGCTGCTAATTCCGAACGAGGGGTATGAAGGAAAATAAATAAGGCTCAAAAGGGGTAACGAAGGATAAAGTGTTTGGGTAGCAGAACAAAATGCCTTCGTCATTCCAATCTTCAAAATATGCCAAGTGCAAACAACACGATTTAAATTTGTAGTCTCTTCTGATGGTGCTGAGACTTGACAATTATATTCAACATCTGTTTGTTCATTTGTCACTTCTAAAGCACCGTTGGGCGACACTCTCATTCTCATTATTATGAACGACCCTCATGCCAATTTGGCGAATCTTTGCTTTTAACGGTTTTCTTTGTGTTTAACTTGCCCCAGTTCTACATGACTCGAGCTCTGAATAATCTCAAACCGTCCTTATTTTCTTTAAATGGTTTGATCGCCTTTCTGTGGTTTTATGATTAACTTTAAAGACTAGGCCCAAACTATGTGCGCATGTCATGTCCCTAGAATCGGCATGGAATCAAAAATGATAAAAGGACTAAACAAAAAGATGACTGTAGATAAATAGAAGACCGGATTTTGTATTAGATTACCGGTGAAATGGTTTGAAAAAAAAATAAAAACAACCCGGAATAAAAATCCTAAACAACCTGGACAAAACTTAAACAAACCGCTACGACAAAATGGAAAGATAAGAAGGTTTGACACAGGACAAAATCCAAATTACAACCTTAATAATCCGGACAACAGAAATGACAACAAAATAAGCCACCAAATGCCTCTTTCTTGCTAACCAAGGAATGGAGCGTCCTCCCACTTTATCAAAAACTGGCATCTTAGCCACTGAGCTTTGCATCAGTATTGTGAAGACCATTGCCAGCTTCAATATCAGCAACCTCCGTCAACAAGTTTCCAATAGGATTCAAGTGCTTCTGTTATTAGGCCTGATCCCCGCAGACTGTATATCATGAGGTGCAAGCAAAGGATTCTGGGCGTCATTGTCCGGATTACCACAAACCAACCACCTTAAGTTTATGCTTCAAAACAAAACAGGTGACAACATCTTTTTTCGTTTTTTTTTTCTTTCTTTTTTTTCGATTTTTCTTTGTTTTTTTTTCATTGCTTTTTCATTTTGCTTTTTCTATTTTTTTTCTTTTTCTTTTTCATTCTCTTTTTTCCCTCTTTTTTTTTTGTTGTGGTCGAATCTTATGGAGATTGCCTACGTATCATGACCCCGCATGAATCAGACCTTGCGTAGTTCGGACCAATAAAAGATAAACAATAATAAACACACATTTTTTTTGGAATTTCCACTTTCAAATTAAAACAATCTTGATTGCAAAAACAGACTTTTGACAAGAGACAACAAACGGACCCGAAAATCAAAATAATTCGCATACTCTAATCAACAATTACAAACTCAAAAACGAACGTATAGTTCCTTTCCCCGTTTGCCAAATGCAACCGGACGGTTACTTTTTGCAAATGTGGCCCCTTCCGAATTTCATATAAATTTTGAGGCCGGGGAGGATTATTTTATGACACTTTACAAATTTGTCCATTCTTTTACGAAAATAACCTTTCGACAACTGAAGATACTCTAAGGCTATTTCGGCAAGAACGGTTTAAGACGCGGCCGAAGCTGGCTCGGCTTATTATGACAAAATTTGAACGGTATTCACCTGACCGTTGACTAGTTGTTGTTTTTTTTTCTTTTTTGTTTTTCTTTTCAAATTATAAATAAACCCTGGTATTGCGAACACGGCCCTTTAGCGCCTCGGGGACGAAGATTTATAAGGCTGTGTGGGTCAACTAGACCAAAAATCCTAAACATGACCCGAAGGTGGCTATTTATGCAAAGTCAGCCTTCAGGCGTCCCTTTCGGGAACATTCGGCTATTTATGGCAAAACAGCATCACCTGACTTATTTATAACTTTTTTTATCGTTTTTCAAATGAGAAAAGTCAATATTGCAAACACGGCCTTTCAACGTCTCGGGGACGAAGATTTTTAGGCTGTGGGGGTCAACTGGACCAAGTCTTAAAAATGACCCAAAAGTGGCTGTTTATGCAAAGTCAGCCTTCCGGCGTCCCTTTCGGGAACATTCGGCTATGTCTTGATAAAACAGCGTCACCCGACTTCTTTATGACAGAATTAAAATTTTGGATATTATTATTTATTTATTTATTTGCTTTTGGCTATTTTAGCAAAAGGTGGGGTTGGACCCGATGAGGGTTGCCTACGTATCTCACATCCGGTGAGAATCAAACCCGCGTAGTTCGGGTAAATAAACTATTTTTGAGAAGACCCTTTTCCATTTTTTATATATTTTTTTTTAATTATTATTTTCACAACAATCAAATAGACTTTTATTCTATTATTTTTCATTTATAACAAACAAACGAATTAACGAAAAACATAAAACATTCCTTCTTTTTGAGAAGGTGGGGGTTGGACCCGATGAGGGTTGCCTACGTATCTCACATCCGGTGAGAATCAAACCCGCGTAGTTCGGTCAAATAAGCTATTTTTGAGAAGACCCTTTTCCATTTCTATTTTTTTTTTATTTTTCCCACAACAATCAAATAGACTATTATTTTTCATTCATAACAAACAAACAAATTGACGAAAAATATAAAACATTCCTTCTTTTTTGAGAAGGTGGGGTTGGACCCGATGAGGGTTGCCTACGTATCTCACATCCGGTGAGAATCAAACCCGCGTAGTTCGGGCAGATCATGAATAAGAAAATGAACTAACACATTCTTTTTTTTTAATTGAGATTTGTGAAAGAACTGCTTCAAAATAAGAAAGGAAGTATTATTATTTTTTTTGATTGATTTTCTTTTTGAAAGAAACACTTCTAAGATATATTTTGAATTTTCATTTGCTCTTTTTTTTCTTTATTCTAAAGAAGAAGAAGAAAATATTTTTCGGAATTTTGCTTTTAATAAAAGGAATGCTTCTCAAAATGTTTTTTTTTGGATTTTGAATTTTCTTTTCAATTTTGAAAAAGAATCAAAATATTTTCGGATTTTTTTTATTATATATACATGTTTTTTTTTAAAACAATTAGAAAGAATTTCAAAGAAATCAATAATGGAAAGTATTTTTGGATTATTATAATTTCAGCATTTTCATAAACAAATAAATAAACATATTTTAAAAAACAAGACCCTTTTTTACTTTTATTTTTTTTATGGCAAGACAAACTATTTTTTGAAAAACAAAACAAAACAATGATGATTTTTTTCTACTTTTCCTTTGTTGTTAATAAAACTAACTAATAAGACATATATTTTCTTATTTTCTCAAAAATTCGGCAGAGTTTCGACACTACTTGGACATTTGTTTTTTTTTCACATTTATAAACTGTTATTTTTTCCTCTTTTCCACTATTTCTAACTTGTGGATGATGATGAAAACATACAAAATCTTTTTTTTTTGAATTTTTCAACGTTTTTATATATATATATGTATATATATATACATATATATTTTATTTTTTATATTTATTATATTTTCAAAAATGTGGCATGGGGGACATAGAGAATTTCAAGATTTCTTGGGTTCCGCAAATGTTCCCCATGTGCTTTTCCCAAAAATGAAGCGTGGGAGACATAGTGGATTTCCAAGGCTTCTTGGATTCCACAAATGTTCCCCATGTGCTTTCCCAAAAAGCAAGCGTGGGGGACATAGGGAATTCCAAGAATTCTTGGATTCCACAAATGTTCCCCATGCTTTGATTAAAATAACATCATGCTGGAAAAACGTGCGGCCTTCTTATTTAAATGTGATCAACCTAACAAGGTGTGTTATTTGTCCGCAACTATTATTGGTCCGCCAAACGACCCATTCACCCTTGAATAAGTACAACATGTAGCACATAGGATGCCAAAAGATGGTCTATTATTTTCAGGTTGCTTGTCCTAGACGGACCCAACCCTTGTGTTGAGTCCCCTAAGTCAAATGCACATGATGCAAATAAACGTTCCTACTAGGGATCCGGCATGTGGCTTTGTTATACTAAGTTCATAACCTGGGTATTTGTTCTAGACCTGGCTTACCCAAACGGACAGTTTGAGCCGAAGCGGGGGCAACGTACCGGGAGCACGAAAGTCTACCCGGCCTAGTTACTTGTCCCAACTTCGTCTTATTTGGTATGACTTTTAACAGAAAGGTGGGTCACGCGCACGTGTACACCATAAATTTAGAAGACTCAGAAAGAAGAAGGGTTTCGCAGCAATTTTATATACACAATTCAGATAATATTAAAGCGGTAAAAGCATCATTTAGGCACATTAGGCATATATCATGTAAAAATCAGATAATAAATAAAGCCAACTATAACAATTATTTTAAGCTCGAATTCTTGAACCCTGAACCAGTGGTTCAGGGTCCTATCATCCCCAGCAGAGTCGCAGAGCTGTCACACCTCCTTTTTACGCACCCGAGGGGTGCAGGGGAGTTTTTTCCAATTAAAGGACAATCGAAACGGGATTCGTTTATTTATTTCAGAGTCGCCACTTGGGAGATTTAGGGTGTCCCAAGTCACCAATTTTAATCCCGAATCGAGGAAAATAATGACTCTATATTACAGTCCGCGTACCAGAAATCTAGATAAGGAATTCTGTTAACCCGGGAGAAGGTGTTAGGCATTCCCGAGTTCCGTGGTTCTAGCACGGTCGCTCAACTGTTATATTCGGCTTATTTATCTGATTTTTAATACAATTATGAACCATGTGCAAATTTTATCTTTTAACCGCTTTATTAATTATTATTATTAAGAATGTGAACATCGCTTAAAACATGTCTTTGGACTACGTCACATGAAATGCACCCACAGTCCGGAACATATCTTATTTGACGTTTTGGGATTTGGATTTGGGTCGCATGAAATGCACACCCGAGCTTAAGAAAGTAAATTATTAAACACGCGCCTAAAGAGACTATCGCGTTATTATTTTGCGGAGGCCGTGAAATTCGCTAAACGACCCTCCTGAATTCTAAGTAATTTTAAACAAGTATTTACTGAGGGCCCCGCAATTTGTGTTTTTATTCGGCGAGGCTCATCTCATTCTTATTTTTTAAAAGGAATTTGCAACGTCATGGACATGCATCTCGGGCCACGTCACAATCAATGTGCCCGTGACTAGAGACATATTTCGACTCCGTTGAGATTTGGATTTGGGTCACATAAATGTGCACCCGAGTTTAGGGAGATAACATTATTAAAGGCGCGCCTAAAGCAACTAGCGCATTATTATTTTGGGTAGGGCCGTGAAATTTGCTAAACGACCCATCCCGGAATCTAAGTATTTAATACATATATTTTGTGAGGGCCCCGCAATTTGTCCCTTTTATTTGGCGAGGCTCGTCTCATTTTATTTTTTATTATTATTTGTTATTATTATTTATTTTTATTTTTTATATTTTTAAAGGGATGCCATTTTTATGCCTTTAGCAATACTAAACCTTATAGCCTATTTACAACTGAAATCTTATAACTCGTTACAATTTTAATAAAAGGAATCTAGCAAGATGAGTGTTTTGGAAGTAATAACAACAAGTAATGCTAGTCTTGTCCGAATGAACTAAGCAAGAGAAAAGACGAACAAATTAACGTTAAACTGTGTCATGGAACAACTAACCCTACTTAATTAAATGATATCAAATAAACAAAAATACGTAACACCAAAAATGAACAAAACGCATATGGTGAAAACATAAGCAGAACATTATCGCATCAATTTATATATTGCATCTTCGAACATTCGACGTAACATTTCCTTACCTAATGCTTGAAGTTTACTAACCTTTGAACCTCGGCAAACTCAGGACGACAAACACGACCCCGACGGAACTCAAGCCGGACCTCCCTGAACGAGGAACAAAGATGAAACCTCGGAACAAACTCGACGCGCCGGACCTCGACTCAACCTTTGGACCTTGGACTGGAACTCGACCTCAACACAAGGTCGAGCAGCTCACCTCCATGAACTCCGGCTCAGCTAGTGGCGTGAAGCTGACGGACTGTTTAGTCGACGATTGTGGGGGTCGACGGGCAGTGTTCAATGGCTGGATTATGGTGGTTTGGACAGTAGGGTGATGGTGTTGCGACGTGAGGGAGTAGAAGAACGTAGCGACAGCGATGCCACTGCTGGTTTTTTTTCTGGTGGTTGACGGGGAGGGCTACTAGGGTTTTTGCTAAGTTTTTTTTTGTGAGGAAGAAGGCGACGGGGGGAGCTGGTTGCGACGAGGGGGCGACTGGGTTTTGGTCGTTGATGGTGGCTTTGGACGAATGCAGCAGCAGCTCAGTTTGGGTGGAGCTGGAGCTTGCAGCGACGGCAATGGCGGTTGGCGACGGGCCTGTTTGGTGGTCTGTTTGGTGCTGGTGTTTGGTTGGTGGTGTTCGTTGGTTGTTTGGTCGTGACTGGTGTGGTCGCAAGGTGGGTTTGGACTGGTTTGTCGACTGGTCGTCGCGGGTAGTGGTCGACGGTGGTTTTCCGGCATTGATGGAGGTGGTGGTTTGGGCGAGGTCGACGGACTGGGCTGGAGGTTGACGATGGTGGGGCTGCCGGGGAAGGTGACGGGTTGAGGAGGAGTGAGCTAGTAGGTTTTTTTCTTCTTCTTCTTGTTGAAGAAGAAGATTGAACAGTAGTCGTTCCCGTAGGGTTTTTGCTTCTTCTCTTTTGAGAAGAAGATGTACAGTACCCCCCCCCCTTCAAAAATCCCAAAAGTCCCCCTTAAAAATGTGTTTGTCCGTGTTTTTGTAATACAATGCCCATGAAAATGAGCCCCACGCGTGGTGGGGTTCAAGGCATATGTCCCCCACGCGTGGTGGGGTTCCCCACGTGTCCTGGACACGGTTTATTATGGGCTAGGTCCGAAAATTAGGCCTAAAACCGGGTAGTTTGAACCCGAATATTATTCTTTTGCCCGGACCCGAGAAATAGGAACACGTTGCTTAACTAGTCCTATGTAAGTAAAATAACTACCAAAAATAAGACTAGTATTTAAACAAAACTATATCTTTTTAAATATTTTTTTCAAGATTTAAAATAGCTACAAAATATTAATAAAACTATTTTTTGTAATTTTCGTTTTTAAATATTAAGATAAAATATGAGGTAACATTTTTGTATTTTTCAAAGTTAAAAATGACTATAAAACCTTAATAGAACTATTTTTTTTGTAATTTTCGAAATTATATAAAGTACAAAAATAAAGTGCAATTTTTGTATTTTTCAAGTTTATGAGAGATACATAAACTAAAATTTATATATATATTTTTTTTGAAATTTTTCTTTTTGCAATGAAATAAAGTAAAATAGTTAAACTAGCTATACTAGTCCTAAATTAGATATTTAAGCTTAAGAACGTAAAAATTCCCGGGGAGGGTCAAAAATCACGTGCTTACAGAGGTCAGCAACGACGACCAATTTCACGAAAAGACAGTTCGTTATATAAGGAGCGAATGCTAGTATTTGTCGGCGAATACTCGAGTGTGTGACCTATCCAGAGGTGAGGTCTCACCTGCCTATCTCGCTTGGCATAGGAAGAAGAGCACTGCGAGAGACGAACTAGAACGTCCAACCAAAAGACCTCACCTCCAAGATTTTGTTGAGTCATCGCAAGAACAATGGGGCTGGCTTGCAAAAGAAGAAAACTACAGGGCAGAAATAGGCAAGCTAAAGCAACAAATTAGGGACCTGGAATTTGAAAACGATGTGAAAGTTGCTGTCGACAAAGGGGAAAAGAATAAGTTGGCCCAAGAAAACAAGGCCCTGAGAGCCCGAATCCGCCAAGACAGAAAGAATGCCGATGACCAACAGAAAAATCGGTCCAATGAGAGGTTGATAGCAGAGCTAAGGAGTCAGGTCAGCAAAAGCCGAGAGGACTTGGAGAGATCTGAAGCTTGCATACCAAGAATGAGGGTCAGATGGGCAAAAGGTACAATGGCCCGGAGGAAGCAACTGCAACAATTCATAAGGGATTCTGAAATGAGCATCGGGCTATTAAGGAAAACGAACTTCACTCTTCAAGAGCGGATCTTCAAACAAGCCCGAGATGCCCAAGCTGATAGAAGGCGCTGTTATGATGTGATGACCAGAATGGAAAAACAAATGGAAAGGTTCCAAGATCGACTCGCCGACAATGCTCAAGCACTGGGACTGAAAAACCGGTGAATAGAGCACTTATTCAGGGAAAGGGACAACATCCGAGACAGGATTGACGAGATTGGGCACCACATTTACAAGAGATGCTTGGCATGTGAGCAGATGCCTTGTGATACCCTATTCGCCTCTGTCATAGGCTATGTTCACCGGATCATGAATGAGTTGAAAAGCTTACAAAGAGGTCTCACACCAAAACTCGCGGAAAGGCCGAACGATGCCTCGCGAGCACCTAAGTTGAAATCCTTAATGTATCCCTAGTTCGAGTCTTGTTTGTTGACTTCATGGGTCCGTTATCTTCCCATATGTTGTTTTTTATTTGTTTCTTTTATCGAGTCAGGTTAAGAATTTTGGAATCTGTACTATTGCTGTTCTTTGTCTAAAATAAGTAGTTTGTAATAGCAAATTTTGGTGATGAATTGAATGATTCCAAAGGAATTTTGCATCTTTACTTTGTGGCAGAACTACGCCCGGTCTGATTCACGCGGGGACGTGATACGTAGGCAATCCACATAAGATTCGACCGCCACTAAAAGAAGAGAAAGAAAGAAAAAAAGAAGAAAAAAAAGGAAGAAAGAGAGAAAAAGAAAAAGAGAGAAGGTAGAAAGAAAAGAATAAAGAGAAAATGGGGGGTTCCCGAAACACTTTGAAAGCACAAATAAAGCAAGCCGGGATGACGCATGCGGTTGAAGCAAAACATGTTAGAAATGGTTAACTGTTTAGGAAGCATTGCATCCCCAATGTGCTATTACCAAATCTGTTAAACTCTAACGCTAACAAGTTTGTTGTTTTCCACAAATACCAGACAGTTAGTCGTTAAAGTGTTCTGGCAACACACCCTTATCAGACCAGATCCAAGGGACCTGTACCAATAATCATGACTACTTCAGAAAATAGTACCGAGGAAGAAATGCCAGTAAGCCAGTTGTTGAAAGAAGCGATGGAGAAGATAGAGAGGATGGGATTGGAGATGAATGCGATGCAGTTAGCCTTGGCTAAAGTACAAAAGAGCCCTGAACCACCCGCTGCTCTTACACCAGGGCATATGCCAGAATACCCTCACTCTGGCCCTTCAACAAGCCTCCCGAATCACCGCTATTATCAGGAGAAAAGCCCCTATGATTCCCAAGCTCCACCACCCCATCAACCTTTCCCACCACCAAATGTTCCCACCTTTATGGGACCCACACCAGCCACACTGCAAAGATCAACTAGTGAGCCATTGTTTCAGGCTCACGACGCACAATACTATCCCTCTGAACCCACATTCAATGCACCAGAACCCCACACCTATAATCCACACTTGGAGGTACCAGCGGAGATTGAAAAGACGGTTAAGGTCCCAGAGCAAGATGAGGTAATGAGGAAGTTCAAAAGCCTGGAGCAATCCTTCAGGAGCATGCATGGATTGGGTAACCAGGTCAGCGTGGCCTACAAGGATCTACGCCCTTTTCCGGACGTCCAACTCCCGGCAGGATTCAAGATGCCTAAGTTTGACTTATATGAAGGGCACAGTGATCCTATGGCACATTTGCAGGGCTTTTGTAGCAAAATGAGAGGAGCAGGCGGCAAAGATGAGCTACTAATAGCTTATTTTGGTCAAAGCTTGAGTGCATCGGCATTGGAATGGTACACCAGGCAAGATCCCGGCAGATGGTTCACTTGGGATGATCTAGCGCAGGCTTTCGTGGGTCACTTTCAATACAGTCTCGAGATAGTCCCTGACCGTCTCACATTATTGAGGACCGGAAAGAAGCTTGGGGAAAGCTTTCGTGAGTTTGGTTTCCGCTAGAGAGAACAGGCAGCCAGGGTTGACCCTCCCATGAGAGAGGGAGAAATGGTGGACTACTTCCTGCAAACGCTGGATCCAACTTACTTTGGTCACTTGGTGACTACGGTTGGAAAATCCTTCAATGAAGTAGTAAAGATAGGGGTCATGATAGAGGAGGGGCTGAGGTCTGATAAAATCCTGAATTACTCAGCGCTCAAGGCAATGACCCAGGCTATTCAGAGCGGCACATGAGGTGCACTGGGAAGGAAGAAGAAAGAAGAAATTGCCACGGTTGAGGCAGGCAGTTGGTCCAGGTCCGGCAAACCACTACAACCAACCCAGACCCCACAGGCCAAATTATCCATACAGCCCGCCACAACACTACTATCCACCTCAAGAACCACACTTCTCCGTGCACCAAGCCCAAACATACACTCAGCCTCCGGTTCGCCCGCAATGGCGCGCGCCGGCTCCCTAAAACACATATGCACCACCATAAAACACATACCCTCCACCACAAAATGCCTATTCTCCACCAAGAGCATACAGGTATCCTCCAGGGGCGGGCTTTCGAGGAAGTCAAGCTGCTAGAAATGACAGGCTACAGAGACATAGAACTTTTACTGAGTTGGGAGAGACCTATACTGCCGTGTTCCACAAACTGAGGCGGCTAGGTTTGGTGAGTCCTGTCGAGCCTAGAGAGCCAAACCCCTCACCTCCAAATTTGGACCGATCGATAAGCTGCGAGTACTGCTCAGGAATGCTAGGGCATGATACCGAAAAATGTTGGAGGTTGAGGCAGGCAATACAAGATCTTATTGATGCCAACAAGATCGAGGTCCAGGCGCCGGAGGCACCCAACATCAACCAGAACCCATTGCCAGCACACCACGAAGCTCACATGATCGAGTTGGTGTATAAGGGAGGAGAGCCGAGGAAGCCCTCACAGACAGTGATGATGATCCAGGCCGCTCCAAAAGAAGAATTGACCGGTAGGAGACCAGGGGTACAGTTGAAGGGGGAAGGTGTCAAGCCAGTGGTGATATTAGGGAAGAATCCGTCAACCGCAACAAAGAGACCAGAGCCAGCTCAATTGGTAGTATCGGGGACATCATCCACACCCGTAGTTGTATTAAAAGGGGTCTGCAGGGAACTGGTCACCATAAAGCCGGTAGTCCAATTGCCAATGATTGATAGCAAGGTCGTACCTTGGAGGTATGAAAAGGCAGTGGTAATGTACAAGGGAAAGCAAGTGGAGGAGGATAGTTGTGAGGCGCAGGGACTGACTCGATCAGGACGGTGTTTTGCTCCAGTGGAGTTGAGAAGATCCAACCCAGCCACAACAAAGAAACCCGTGTCAGAAGAAGAGGCTGAGGAATTCTTGAAAAAGATGAAAGTGCAGGATTATTCTGTTGTCAAACAGTTGAAAAAAACACCGGCCCAGATCTCGTTGTTATCACTATTGATCCATTCGGATGAGCATCGTCGGGCCCTGATGAAGATACTGAATGAAGCTCATGTGCCCAATGAAATTTCAGTAAACCACCTTGAAACAATTGCCAACAAAATTTTTGAGGTAAACAGGGTAACGTTCTCTGATGACGATCTGCCAGTGGAGGGCATGGAACATAATAAAGCTCTCTACTTGACTGTCAAATGTGAAGATTCGGCAATTACTCGGGCATTGGTGGATAACGGCTCGAGTGCCAATATTTGTCCATTATCCACCCTGAACCAGTTGAAAATTGACCATGGTAGAATCCACAAGAACAGCATTTGCGTCCGAAGGTTTGACGGAAGTGGAACAACCATCGTGGGGGATATTATACTTGAGTTGATCATCGGTCCGGTCCAGTTTACCATGGAGTTCCAGGTATTGGATGCTGTGGTATCTTATAACCTTTTGTTGGGATGGCCGTGGATCCACGCGGCCAAAGCGGTGCCATCCACCTTGCATCAAATGGTTAAGTTCGAATGGGACAGACAAGATGTCGTGCTGCATGGGGAGGACACTGCGTGCACCATGGGAGGCACCATTGTGCCCTTCATAGAAACCAATGATGACAAAGGTCCTTGGGTTTACCAAATTTTTGATGCCGTGTCAGCAAACAAGATTCCCGAGGGTGGAAGCATTCCACAACCCAGGGTAGCTTCCGCAACTATCATGATGGTTTCAAAGATGCTGGGTAATGGGTTTGTGCCAGGAAAAGGCTTGGGGGTTGAGCTTCAAGGGATTGTTGAACCTGTCTCCTTGCCCAAGAATTTAGGGACCTTTGGATTAGGGTTTAAACCTACTGCGGCAGATGTAAAGCAAGCGCGGAAAATGAAGAAGAGAGTTCGGTTTCTTCCCAAACCAGTTCCGCGTCTCTCCAGATCCTTTATTAGAGTAAGTGTCAAGGGGTCACCGGTCCCAAAAATTCTCGGACCATTGATTGGGATGGACGGGGATTTGAATCAGAGCTTCGAAAGACTGTTCGCTGATGTCCATGTGATAGAAGTTGGAGAGGGTCCCAACAGAGTAGACATACAGTTTGTGGGGCCTGAGGCCAATACCAACAATTGGACGGTTACTCCTCTTCCTATCCGGGGGGAGTCCTGGTAGTAGGCTTTGATTTTTCTTTCTTGTTTTCGGATTATTCCAGGGTGTAATCCAAATCTCATTTTATTTTGTACAAGTGTGAACCCTGTTATCCCGTATTTTTAATAAAATTCTCTTTTCTTGTCTCATTTTAATTTTGTTTTGTTCTTTCCTCTTTCTGAACAGTTCTCTTTTAACTGGTTCTAATGACATGACATGCACAATGGATCTTCGACCTAGTCTAATAAATCAATCTGACTCCGACTTAATTATACAAGAGATCGGTTATGACGATGAGTCTGAATATGAAGAGGATGAAGCCTTCGAAGAAATAAACCGAGAACTGTGCCAATTTGAAGAGAAACCCAAGCCTAATCTGAATGACACCGAGGCTATAAATCTAGGGGATGCAGATAATGTCAGAGAAACCAAAATCAGCATCCACATTGAGCCAAACATCAGGGAGGAATTAATCAAAACCCTCATTGAGTTCAAAGATGTTTTTGCATGGTCATATGATGATATACCGGGATTAAGCACCGATCTAGTAGTTCACAAATTGCCCACTGACCCGGCATACCCTTCGGTCAAGAAAAAACTGAGGAAGTTTAAGACGGATATGAGTGTGAAGATCAAAGAAGAAGTGACCAAGCAGTTGCAGGCAAAAGTTATTCGGGTCACTCGATATCCCGATTGGTTGGCCAATGTGGTACCAGTGCCGAAGAAGGATGGAAAAATCAGGGTATGTGTCGACTACTGCAATCTCAACAAAGCAAGTCCTAAGGATAATTTTCCATTGCCCAACATCCATATCTTGATCGATAATTGTGCTGGGCGCGAGATCAGATCCTTTGTGGATTGCTATGCAGGATATCATCAGATCTTAATGGACGAGGAAGATGCAGAAAAGACGGCCTTCATTACGCCATGGGGAACTTACTGCTACCGGGTAATGCCATTCGGATTGAAGAATGCTGGGGCAACGTACATGCGAGCAATGACTACTGTGTTTCACGACATGATACACAAAGAAATTGAAGTGTACGTAGATGATGTGATCATAAAGTCTCAGGAAGACCATGTAGCAGACCTAAGGAGGTTCTTTCAAAGACTTCGAAGGTATGATATTAAGCTCAACCCGGCCAAATTCACCTTCGGGGTTCCATCAGGAAAGCTGTTAGGATTCATTGTCAGTCGACGGGGTATTGAGTTGGACCCATCCAAGATTTGCCACCGCCAAAGAACAAAATGGAGGTAATGAGTCTATTGGGAAGACTAAATTATATCAGCATGTTCATCGCTCAACTCACGGCGACTTGTGAACCCATATTTCGGCTGCTGAAGAAAGATGTTGTGGTAGACTGGACAACGGAGTGTCAAGAGGCTTTCGACCAGATCAAAGGGTATCTATCCAATCCACCTGTGTTGGTTCCACCTGAGCTGGGGAGGCCATTAATTCTTTATCTGACGGTCCTGGAGAATTCGTTTGGCTGCGTGTTGGGGCAACAATACATTACAGGAAGGAAGGAGCATGCCATTTATTATCTTAGCAAGAAGTTTACAGTGTATGAGGTCAAGTACACTCAACTCGAGAGGACATGTTGCGCCCTAACTTGGGTGGCTCAGAAGTTGAAACACTACTTGTCCTCGTATACTACTTATCTCATTTCCCGTTTGGATCCATTAAAGTACATTTTCCAGAAACCTATGCCTACAGGGAGGTTAGCAAAATGGCAAATTTTGCTTACAGAGTTTGATATCGTCTATGTGACGAGGACGGCCATGAAAGCCCAAGCACTGGCCGACCACTTGGCTGAGAATCCCGTTGATGAAAAATACGAGCCTTTGAGGACGTATTTTCCGGACGAGGAAGTAATGCATACAGGTGAGCTGGAATTACCCGAGGAACCAAGCTGGAAGCTTTTCTTTGATGGAGCCGCAAACGCGAAAGAGGTTGGAATAGGAGCAGTACTCATTTCCGAACAGGACGTCACTATCCTGTTACGGCTCAGCTACGCTTCGATTGTACCAACAACATGGCAGAGTATGAAGCATGCATTTTGGGTTTGCGACTAGCTGCAGACATGGATGTCCAGGACGTTTTGGTCTTGGGAGACTCGGACCTCCTGATGCATCAGATTCAGGGTGAGTGGGAAACACGAGATTTGAAACTCATACCATATCGACAATGTTTGCACGATTTGAGCAAGCAATTTCGATCAGTGGAATTCAGACATATCCCGAGAGTTCATAACGAGGTTGCCGATGCATTGGCCAACTTAGCATCAATGTTACACCACCCCGACAAAATGTATGTTGACCCGTTGCACATTCAGGTTCGTGATCAGCACACTTATTGCAGCATGGTAGAAGAGGAAGTGGATGGCGAGCCATGGTTTTATGACATAAAAGAGTACCTCAAGAGGGGGGTATATCCGGAGCAGGCCACTAGAGACCAAAAAAGAGCCATCCGGCGTTTGTCAAATGGTTTCTTCCTCAGTGAAGGAGTGTTGTACAGAAGAACCCCAAACTTGGGATTGCTAAGATGTATAGACGCCGGTCAAGCCACGACAGTTATGGCGGAGGTACACGCTGGAGTTTGTGGGCCACATATGAGTGGATATGTATTGGCAAAGAAGATTATTTGAGTAGGGTACTATTGGCTCACTATGGAGCATGATTGTATCAATTTCGTGAGGAAATGCCATCAATGTCAGATACACAAAGATCTGATTCATTCTCCGCCGAAAGAATTTCATACAATGTCAGCGCCATGGCCATTTGTTGCATGGGGCATGGATGTCATTGGGCCTATTGAGCCGGCAGCGACCAACGACCATAGCTTCATTCTGGTGACCATCGACTACTTCACCAAGTGGGTTGAAGCTAAAACTTTCAAGTCGGTAACCAAGAAGGCAGTGGTGGATTTTGTTCACTCCCATATCATCTGCAGATTTGGGGTCCCAAAAGTAATCATCACGGATAATGGTGCCAATCTTAACAACAATTTGATGAGAGAGGTATGCCAACAGTTTAAGATTACACACCGCAATTCCACCCCATATCGTCCCAAGGCGAATGGAGTAGTTGAAGCAGCCAATAAGAACATCAAGAAGATACTGAGGAAGATGGTAGAAGGATCTAGACAATGGCATGAGAAATTACCCTTTGCTTTGTTGGGTTATCGCACTACAATTCGAACTTCCATAGGTGCAACTCCTTATTTGTTGGTATACGGAACTGAAGCAGTATTTCCAGCAGAGGTCGAAATTCCATCCCTCCAAATTGTCGCTGAAGCCGGGATTGACGACGATGAATGGGTCAAAGCTCGACTGGAGTAGCTGAACTTAATAGATGAAAAAAGATTGGCAGTAGTGTGTCATGGCCAGTTGTATCAGAAAAGAATGACGAGGGCATACAATAAGAAGGTGCGCCCCAGAAAATTCGAAGTAGGGCAGCAAGTATTGAAACGGATCCTCCCACATCAGATCAAAGCAAAAGGCAAGTTTGCCCCAAATTCGCAAGGGCCTTATGTCGTGACCAGAGTGTTGTCCAACGGCGCTTTATGTCTAACAGATATCGAAGGAAGATGCATCGACATGGCTATCAATTCCGATGCAGTCAAAAGATATTATGCGTAATTTCTTTGATCAGGATAGTTATTGGTTCGTTTGTTTGTACTTAGTACTTATTGGATAATGAAATGACGGAGGCAGTTCTTTCTTCTATCCAAACACTTTTAACATTCGCTCCTCCTTTGAGCCTTATTTATTCCTTCATACCCCTCTTTTGGAATCACTAATGGGAAAAATATATGAAAAAAGAAAAGAAAATAAAATAAAAACGAGATAAAGGTCATAAGAAAAATAGAAAAACCGCGGGAACTACGTTTGACCTGATTCCTCAAAGAGGATACGTAGGCGCCTCACGACTTGGTCATAGTGTGCATAGTATGCATAGCTCCACATAGTGTAAATATAAAAATCCCCAAACAAGAAAACTGGGGCAGGAGTTATGTTTTTGAAGTTTCAAAAAATGGGTTGATTCCAAGAGTTGTAGTGTTTCACCCGTCGAAGTTATTTTTGAATTTTTGATAGCCTTTATTTAAACCCACACAAAACCAACATCGATGTCCAAAAAGACCTCCCGATCAATATCCGAGAGGTGCCAAGTCAGGCAAATGAAATCCGAGAATAATACATTGATCCTCAGCAAAGAAGAGGATCATAAACTGGAAATGAATTGATAGCCGAAAAGAATCTCCGGAAGAGAGAGTCATATCGGCAGCCCTCCAATCCCCCGCTGAAAAAATGAGAGAGTCTTATCGGTGAAAACCTTCACAGGCACCATAAGGCGACGAAAGATAAGAGAAATAAAATGAGAGAGTCTTATCGGTGAAAACCTTCACAGGAACCATAAGGCGACGGGAGCTGAGAGAAAGGAGAGACTCTTATTGGTGAAAACCCCTCGAAGGACACTATAAGGCGACAAGATAGATCGGCAAAAGGAGCCGCATTTGCAAAGAGATGGGCACCTATTTATCCCCAGCAAGTAAGGCCATCAGGAAGATTGATTGATACAAATAGACTGGGTCGGGTAATCCGTAATGCACGACATGATCATGGGGACCAGTCATACCGTCCAGATAAGTTCTTTCCTTTTCTTCTCCCCCAACATTTGTTCAGAAAGATTTTTCTCTTTTCTATCTTTTTCATTTCTTTGTCTAAAAAGACTCTTCCAGAAATTTGTTTTGAGAAGGACTTTTCAGAGTTTACTACCAGGGGCCAAAATGGTACAAAGCAAAATGCGAAGGGAATAGGACAAAGCCAAGGCAATAGGACAAAAGGCGTTTGTTGCAAAACCAAATGACAAACTGGCCTAGAAAGTTAAGGGGAACATGAAGAAAAGCGGAAAACGACGGTTGAAGGACTTGTGGAACAAGTTCCAAGAAGATCCCCAGCAAGAACTGCATTAAATCACGGACCAAGGTCCAAGGTGGTCAGACACCACAGAAAGGGGGAAGGAGGAAGAGAGAATTAATCTGCAGCAAGATAAACCTAACAGTCCTATCCTCAATAACGTTATCCCCAGGTGATAACATGTTATGCCCTGCAGGGTTGAGAGAAAATAAACGTTTAAGGGAGTAGTTTTGAAGTTGAAGAAGACTCCCACAGCATGTTGTGAAACAAAAGAGCGGGGAAGGGATAAATGGAAAACCATCCCCAGCAAAAATACCAGCCCCAGCAGACATGTCATCCCCAGCAAGCAACTTTATCCCCAACCAGTTGTGGGAGCACAGAGCAATGGAAATGGAAGGGAAAATCATCTCCTGACAGGAGTGACACGATCATTCACCATGTTAAAACTAACAAAACTCTTTTTGATATCTACAAGAAAAAAAAGGTTGATGATGGCAGAAAGACACGCCACAAGAAAGGTCACCAAAACCGGGGCAGAAAATTTTCTGCCGTTGTCCAAATATTTTCTCGGAGGAACGAGGAAACAAATTCAAATATTTTTCAGTCTTTACATTTCATGTCCTAGGTCGTGCACCAGTATAATGAGGGCATACGTTTCTGTTTTCATTTCATGTCCTAGGTCGCCCACCAGTATAATGAGGGTATACAGTTCTGTTTTCATTTCATGTCCTAGGTCGCCCACCTGTATAATAAGAGGAATATTTTCTGTCTTAGTTAAATAGGCGACCACCTGTATAATGAGAGGAATATTTTTATGTCTTAGTTAAATAGGTGTCCACCTGTATAATGAGAGGAATATTTTCATGTCTTAGTTAAATAGGCGCCCACCTGTATAATGAGAGGAATATTTTCATGTCTTAGTTAAATAGGCGCCCACCTGTATAATGAGAGGAATATTTTTATGTCTTAGTTAAATAGGCGCCCACCTGTATAATGAGAGGAATATTTTCATGTCTTAGTTAAATAGGCGCCCACCTGTATAATGAGAGGAATATTTTTATGTCTTAGTTAAATAGGCGCCCACCTGTATAATGAGAGGAATATTTTTATGTCTTAGTTAAATAGGCGCCCACCTGTATAATGAGAGGAATATTTTTATGTCTTAGTTAAATAGGCGCCCACCTGTATAATGAGAGGAATACTTTTATGTCTTAGTTAAATAGGCGCCCACCTGTATAATGAGAGGAATATTTCTATGTCTTAGGTAAATAGGCGTCCACCTGTATAATGAGAGGAATACTTTTATGTCTTAGTTAAATAGGTGCCCACCTGTATAATGAGAGGAATACTTTTCAGTCTTTACATGCCAAGTCAGGTGCCCACCTACATAACGAGAGGAATACTTTTCAGTCTTTACATTTCATTTCTAGGCCGCCCACCAGTATAATGCGGGCATACACTTCTGTTTTTTCATTTCATTTCTAGGTCGACCACCAGTATAATGCGGGCATATGTTTCTGTTTTTCATTTCATGTCCTAGGTCGCCCACCAGTATAACGAGGGAATACATTTCATATTTTTGCATTCAGGAGCCCACCTGTATAACGAGAGGAATACTTTTCAGTCTTATACTGCAGATCTTGAAATCAGTAACCCACCGGAAGGCAGAGGGTTACCACAGGAATCCCCAGTAGGAAACAATAAAAATCCCCAGTACCGGAAAGCAGAAGGTTGCAACAAGAGGTCCCAGCACAAATTCAAGCGCATGAGTCAAAAGGAAGAAAAGACGCTTCTTGAAAGAAGCGGCCTGTGAACGTTAAATTATGCCCAGCATAACAAATCTGACGAAGAAAGTCGTATCCCCAGAGGAACCACCGAAAAGCTTAATGAAGGAAGCCTTATCCCCAGCGGACCGAACAAAATGAGGAAAACTGGTATTCAGAAAGGCAAAAGGCCAGTGTCATCCCCAAATTCACGGAAGAAAAGCACCGGAAGAAACAAAAGCCGACAAGAAAGCAAGGCAACAAGAACAAGTTGAAGATAGATGAGATCTTATGATCCGTAGTCTAGCCTAGATTCTTGTTTTCTATTAAGCACGGTGTAACAAGGAGATCGGTAAGCAGTGATAACAGCATGCAACAGCAGTAACATTGCAGTCCCATGGTAGTCCCAACTACCAAAACTTTCCGAACTACATTAACCTGATTCCCCTTTAGCCAGGGATATGTAGGAAACCTTTGAAGCAAAGGTTTGGTTAAATCTTTTTCTCAAAAAATGCTTCACACGGAGTACTCCAATAGGGCAAAAATCGCTCGTATCCGCTCACTTTATCTTTGCACGAAAGCTCCTTGTGCTTTCGGACAAAGAGAGGCAGCTGTGAGCACGTGATTTTTGCTTCACGGAAACTACTCCAAAAGAAATCGGAAAAGAAATAAAACAAGTTACCTTCGGGTACAATTTTGAGGATTTGTGTGACATTTTGATAATTGTTCTGTCTGTAAATGCTCGCCTTGTTATAGTTAGAAAATACAAAAAAATACATGTTGCATGCATTTAAGAAAAATGGTACATTTGGGAATTAATTAACCATTATTTGGTTTGTAAAAGCGAAAATCACAAAAATAGGCATTTTATTCTATTTTGTTTTCATGGTAATTTTATTAAATATTTTAATTCGTGTGATAACTGTTGTTAGGTGTTAATTAATGTTGGTGTAGTTTAATTTTTGGTTTTTAGGAAACTTTTTGTTTAATTATAAGAGGGAAAGTATAGGATTTGGGCCAAAAATTCAACTAAAATCAGGCCCAAACCAACACCACGACCCAGTCCAAAACCAGGCCTTCCAGGCACGCCCCAAAACGACACCGCATAGGGCGTTTAATCTGAGCCATTTATCCATACTCATCCAATGGTCCACGCTCACACCCGTAACCCGACCTGTTTACCCGGGTCAACCCAGCCCTTCATTAAAATCAAACGACCCTGTTTCTATACCAAACGACCCATCCTGTCCCTCACCAGTTAATCCAAGCCGTTGAGATCATTTGATCTAACGGCTCAAATCAATTGCCCCATTCCGTATATAAGCCTCTCATCATACCTCACGCCCCCAAACCAAACCCCCCCTTCACGTACTGTACACCATCGTCCCAAACACAAACCCAAGCCCCCCGTTCCAAACCCTAGCTGCCCCCATACACTCTCACCATGAACCCGGCGGCAACGATGCCGGTGACCACCAAAGTAACACCCCTGATGCACCCAACCACCCTGAACACGGATCTGCAAACCGTTGGGTTCGAATCATTCCCCATCGTCTCGAATCTTCATTTGAAGGTTCGAGCATAACCTCGATCTACACCAACCCACCCCGGATTCATACCAGCCATTACCCTGCCCTCACTCGTGACCAAACCAAGCTTGGTTTGGTCCAAATCTACCCACAAATCCTCAAGCCCCAAAATCAGACTGTTCGAACCCTAGAACACAAGAATTTTTGGAATCCGGTCAATTTAAACGGAGTGTTGGGGTCTAATAGACCTTAATCGAAGTGTTCTCGATTGAGAACACCTTGATTAAAGTCTGCTCGACCTTAAATGGTCAAATCCAGCTCAGGCCTGGGTCGTTTGTTGTTGAGCTTCCAGAGTGAGTTCCCTTTGTTCTTTTCTATTTTTGTTTGAGTGTTGTTTGAATTTGATGACATGTTTAGTCAGTTTGTTTGGTATTTCTGATGTTTTCTTTCAATTTTTCCCCATCTCCGTAAGACCTTTTTATTTGGTCGATTGCTTATTGTTAAATGCGTATGATGAGATGCATATTCGATTTGATTAATATCGTCGAACAGATAATTCATATAGATTCCCTGTGTCGTGCAAAATTGTTGAAGGCAGTTGATGCCCTATTCGTGTTGTTTGTTTGATCGACTGATTGTTCTATGTTATAATTAGTATAGTCGATTAGATAAATGTCATCTATTAGTTTATAGGACTGAATGTTCAAATATCCTGATTCGTATAGCTTCATATGATTGATCGAATCATTGTCGTTTAGCGGATTGTTTGACATTATCTGTGAATGGTTTGTAGCTGCAATGTGATAAATAGAACTCAGTTTAGGGCAGCTTGAGTTTGAACTTTCAGAAGTTCAAAATCTCAGGATGTTGAAGCAGGGTAAAACAGTAATAACCAGGGGTTAACAGGGGTAGTTTGCGGGCATGAAAAGATAAGAAATGATTAGTTTAAGTGGGCTGACAGTAGGGTACTAAAATAGGATTAAACTAATACAATAGTGGGGAACAAAACTTGGTAGCATGGGGGTAATTGAGGATTGTCAGCTGCCCATACCATTGGGGCACAAAACACATGTTAATGGGAAATAAAGGGGTATGGGCAGAGGTGAGGGCTGGGGAAACGAGGCAGCTTGGGGCTTGCTTGTATTTTGCCTATAAATAGGCTCATTTTATGTAGAGTAGAGAGTTAGAGATCAGAGGTTAAGAGGTTGGAAAATCAGAAATTAAGGCTGAACACTAAGATTTCAGAATTTGAAAAGCTTTCAGCTGTTGTTTTTTTGAACCTTCACAAGTCAGAAATAGGCTGAAAGTTGAGCTAATTTTCCAAAGCTAAAAGAGTAGTTTGGGAGATAAAAGAGGTCTTTTCTGTTACACTATTGAACATCAGGACTGTAGCTGGTGCTGTTTATTGGGACTTCTGGGTTTTCTTTGTTCACTGATTCTGCTGGAGTTCTGTTTAGTACTAAAAAATTTGCACTATTTATTGGTTATTGTTAGTACTGGTTGTTGCTGTTGGGTTTTTTTTTTCTGAAATTTCTGCTGGATTTTCACTTAAGTTGCTGCTGAGTTTTGGTCTGTTATTGGGCTGTCTCTGTTGCTGTTACTGGTTTGGGGCTGTCGACTGCCTGTATTGTTGTGTTGTTGCATACTGCTCTACTGATCATTCCTCTTTTTCTTTTCCTTTCCTATACCAGGTACACTATCCTGAACTACATTGATGTAAGCTCGCTGAAGTTTGAAAGGAAATGTTAGAACACATTTGTTGATCAACTAAGAACTGCCTGCATTTTAATTGGTATTAGTTTAGATGTCTTCCTGTATATAGATAGTAGTTGTGTATAATCAAATTTTCTTTTAAGATGGTTTATCTGTTAAGCATGGTATAACATCGAAATGTTAAATTGAATCTTTCGTATGACATGAAGTGTTGCCAGTTCAACAGGTTTGTGAAAAGGGATTATTGAATCAGTTTGGAGGAACTTGAATGTCATCAGTAATAGGCGGGTCTAGATTAAGGTCAGGTTAAAAAGGGTAATGAACTTGTAATCGGATTCCAATCCATGAATTGATTTAGTAATATTCACCGTACTCGCTAGCAATTTTATCATTAATCATACCATTGTATTAGGATGTCCTCGTTGAATAACAGTAGTTTAATTCACATACAATCATGATGTGACTGCTTAGGAACTGTTGGTAGACTAGTGTTGAAAATGGTTAAAAGTCAGGAAAAGAAGGGTTCATTTACACTAAATCGGTTCATTAAAGCCCATAGTTCGTAATAGTTAACGGGTATGATAAATTGGTTTAGGAATTTTGGGGAGTTCTCGTCTGTCAATTAAAATAAAGGCATGTATTGTCGTTGAGGTGCGTCATCGTTAAGTTGTTGATTCGAATAACAAAAGCTGGGACATTGCATGCTTGTAATTAATTAGGTTTCTTTTTATCTTTAGAGACAAAGGCAAAAATAGAAAAATGTAGTCGCTTTAGGATCGTCCTTTTAAAATAAACGAGATGAGCCTCGCCAGATAAAATGCACAGATTGCGGGGCCCTCACAAAAAATGTATGTGTTAAGTACTTAGAACCCGGATAGGCCGCTTAGCGAATTCCACGGCCTTACCCAAAATAACAACGTGCTAGTTTCTTTAGGACGCGTCTTAATTAAAATTACTTTCTTAAACTCGGGTGCACATTTATGTGACCCAAATCCAAATCTCAGCGGAGTCGAAATGTGTCTCTAATCACGGGTACATTGATTGTGACGTGGCTCGAGATGCGTGTCCATGACGTTGCCAATTCCTTTTAAAAAATAAGAATGAGATGAGCCTCGCCGAATAAAAAATACAAAATTGCGGGGCCCTCAGTAAATATTTGCTTTAAAATTGCTTAGACTCCGGGACGGGCCGTTTAGCAAATTTTACGGCCCTACCCAAGAATAATGATACGCTAGTCGCTTTAGGCGCGTATTTAATAATGTTAACTTCTTAAACTCGGGTGCACATTTATGTGACCCAAATCCAAATCTCAACAGAGTTGAAATATGTCAACAACCACGGGTGCGTTGATGTGACGTGATTCGAGATGTGTTTCCACGATGTTGCAATTCTTGATAAAAATAATAATAATAACAAAAGCGGTTAAAAGTTAAAATTCGCACATAGGTTCAATATGTATTAAATCAGATAATCAAGCCGAATATGACAGTTGAGCGACCGTGCTAGAACCACAGAACTCGGGAATGCCTAACACCTTCTCCTGGGTTAACAGAATTCCTTATCCGAATTTCTGGTTCACGGACTGTAATACAGAGTCATTCTTTTCCTCGATTCGGGATTAAAATTGGTGACTTGAGACACCCTAAATCTCCCAAGTGGCGACTCTGAAATAAATAAACAAATCCCGTTTCGATTGTCCTTTAATTGGAAAAACTCCTTCACCCCTCGCGGGGGCGGAAAAATGAGGTGTGACAGCTGCTGCTACTGCTTACTGCATCCCTTATTACACCATATCAAAATAAAAAGAATCTAGACTAGACTATGATCTATGCATTACAAAAAATCCTATCTATATCTTCAAACTTGCTCTCGTGGTTCTTGTTGCCTTGTTGACTGGTATTCTCCTGGTGGAGTCCCTTTGTTGCCGCCTTGAATTGTAATCTGAGATGTTTTCCATTTCCTCCAGCTGGATGGCTGACTGCCAACTACACTTTGAGATGTTTTTCTTTTCTCCAGGTGGACGCTTGACTGCTGAACTTGAATGTATTTCCTGCTCTTCAGGCGGGCTCCTAACTTCAACAAAATAGCCAAAAACAAAGAAGATTTTCTGCCCCCGTTTGGGTATCTGGGCACACATGTAAGTGTAAAACGGATCACATTACCAAATATCAATAAGAAATTGAAAGCTAAAACTTGAATTGTACTCCCTTGTTCTCCAGGTGGGCTCCTAATTGCTGACTTGAAATGTATTCCCTGCTCTCCAGGCGGGCTCCTGACTGCTGAACTTGAATGTATTCTCTGCTCTCCAGGCGGGCTCTTGACTGCTGACTTGAATGTATTCCCTGTTCTCCAGGGGGGCTCCTGACTGCTGACTTGAAATGTATTCCCTGCTCTCCAGGCGGGCTCCTAACTGCTGACTTGAAATGTATTCCCTGCTCTCCAGGCGGGCTCCTGACTGCTAGACTTGAATGTATTCCCTGCTCTCTAGGCGGGCTCCTGACTACTAGACTTGAATGTATTCCCTGCTCTCCAGGCGGGCTCCTGACTGCTAGACTTGAACTGCTTCTCCCTATTCTCCAAGTGGGTACCTGATTTCAACAAAAAATAGACAAAATAAAGAAATTTTTCTGCCCCAGTTTGGTAACTGGGCACATATGTGAGTGTTAAACTGAATCATATTATCAAATATTACTAGAATTTGAAAGATAGGTCCCATTATCTAGGGGGTCCTGGCAACTCTTAATTAAACGACAATTTTAAATCTAAGTTATATCTTCTAAAGGTGTGACTTATGCTAAGTTTTGCTATCCAAGCAAGTTTTAAAACTACATCCCATTATCCAGGAGGGTCCTGAAAACTCCTAATTGAATCCTATCTTAAACATGCAAACTTTGAAACCAACTTATATTCCTTGGGCTAAATTTTTGCTACTCATGATTGTTTTGAATTTTAAACTAAGTCACATTTTCCAGGAAGGTCCTGAAAATTTACGGTCAAACCTGTCTGGTGCTTGCCTTTCCTTGCGGAGGATTTCTTTGAAACAAATGATATTTTCTGCCCTTGTTTCAATCAAAGAAAAATCTTGTCAGTTTAAAATATGGTGGTTGGTTTGTGGCCTTGACTTTGAGGGCGATTTCTCCTTCACTTCCCATGATAACTGATTTCCACTTGAGGACCTTGCTTGCTTATAGACTAACCACTTTCTCTGTCATCTTTATCACAGAAAATACCCCTTCTCCATTCAGACCCAATTCCCTTTATCTGTTGCATTGCTCATGAACTGATATTTACCAACCTTTGTGTTTCACCGAAAATACCTTTGATTCGTCCACCTAACACCCTCCATCTGTTGCATCGTGCTCTTGTGTTGACGTGTACTACACCTTTGTGTTTCTCATAATTCCAAAGCACGTTAATTGCCATCCACTTAGTGCGCATGCTGTTCTTTCCCGACTTAAATCACTGGCCTTGGCCTTGAAGTCTATTTTTCCCTCACTTGTCACAATAACTTTGATTTCTGCTTGGAAGACCTCGCTTGTCACTGGTTAAACACTTTCTTTGTTGATCTCATCACAGAGAATACCCTTGATCCGTTCACCCAACATTATCTATTTGTTGCACTGTTCATGAATTGAAATATACCAAACCTTTGTATTTCTCATGGACCCCCAAGCATGTTGATTGCTACCAACTCAGTGCGCTTGTTGTTCTTTCCTAACTTATGCCACTTTGATGTGCTGGCCAGATCCCGTTTTGTGCAATTAGAAAGCTGGTGGCAAATTTTGAAATCATTTCTCACTTGTTATGACCAAACAGGCTCGGGAAGAGGAGGTAAACAAGACAAAAGAAATGGAGTAAAGGACAAAAGAAAGGGCTGATTCCTAACAATAAAGCTACAAAGTAGAAACCTATCAGATGTGGATACCAACTCTAATGACCATGACATGCACCTATGGCCTATTCTGTTAAGCAAGCTTGATGTTCAACTCCTGCAATACCCCTAAACCGTGAAACTGGGCTTTAATGCTCTGATTATCCAATCTAATTGACAATCCTTATTTGACTTGTAGTGTCTGAAGGGTTTTTACCATCAAGCCTCTCTCATTTTTTATTCTTTCTCTCAACTTACTGTCGTCTTACGGTGCCCGTGAGGGTTTTCACCAATAAGACTCTCATTTTCATTATTTTTCTGCTTGGACTAAAGTGTTGCCCCTGATATGAATTACCTCTCCTTGCTTGACTTGACATCTCTCGAAGACTGGTCGGAAGGTCTTTCTTTGGACCGTAACGTGGGCTTTTGGCTAGGGTTAAAAAGAAAGGATATTAACGGCTCAAAATAATTCAAATGGGTTCAAAATTACAACTTTCGGAATCAAATTTTTTACAACAACCACAACTTCTGCCCCAGTTTCTTTGCTTGGGGGACTTTTGGATTTTATTTTGATGGGACCGAATCGTGAGGCTACCAACGTATCCTTAAAAGGAATCAGGTCGAACGTAGTTCATGTCATAGAAATTACTTTGTTCTTGTGATCTTCTCTTTTCTCTTTCTTTTCTTTCTCTTTTTTGCTTTCTTTTTCTCTTTTGTTGTTTTTCTTTCTCTTTTCATTCTTTTCTTTCTCTTTTCATTCTTTTCTTTCTTTTTTTCTCTTTTCTTTCTCTTTTTCTCTTCTTTCTTTACTTATCTTTTGCACTTGTGTTTTTGAACTTTTCTACTGATTCCAAAAGAGGGGTATGAAAGAAAATAAATGAGGCTCAAAGGGGCAACGAAGGATAAAGTGTTTAGATAGCAGAACAAAATGTCTTCGTCATTCCAATCTTCAAAACATGCCAAGTACAAACAGCACAATTAAACAAACCAAGGAAAACATTTATAACATCTTTTGATTGTACCAGACTTGATAACCATATCCATACGTTCGCCTTTTACATCTGTTAACTACAAAGCACCATTGGACAACACTCTAACTCTCATTACCACGAACGACTCCTGTCAATTTGGACAAACTTGCCTTTAGCTTCAATCCGATGCGACATGATATATTTCAATAGGGGGTTTTTATGTTCTATCTGCCCCAATTTCACACAATTCGGGCTGAAAGTGATCTCAAAATGCCTTTACTTATTTCACTCAAATGTCCTTACATCTTCAACATTGTTTCGTTTCTTTGTGACTAAAAAAACCAGGTTAAGAATTACGCGTGCATATCATGTCACTAGAGTCAATCAGGAACAAAACTATAAAAAGAAAAGAGAACTAAATGAAAATAACTAGAAATTACAGAAAACAGAAAATTGCATTAGACATATGGTGAAAGGGTTTGGGCAACAAAACAAACTAAACTGGGGTTACAAACCTAGAACAAACCTAGGCAATACTAGACGGGCTACTATGACTAAACAAACTAGGCAAAATAAAGGATAGAAGGGTTTGAGTCATAAGACTATACCCGGATTAAAACCCTGAAATAACCCGGACAATAGAAATGACAACAAAAATAAACCACCAAAACTCCTCCCTGGCTAACCAAGAAAGGAGCGTCTTTCCAATTGCCAAGCTCGGCATCTTAGCCACTGAATTCCGCATCAACATTACTAGGACCTTCACAAACTTCCATCACATTGTTCTTAATAAATTGCTTTTGAGTTCCCTCTGCTGGCTCGTTCTTAAGATCAACCTCTGATAGCACTGAAAACTTTGCAGCGCATGGACCTTTGAGGATCTCAGAAGAATTCTCATATTCCTTTTCAAAACAAATCATACTCACCATATGCGTCTCATTACGAACATGCGAGGGACTTTGGCTAGTGTCTGCTGCATCTAGATTTTATACGACAATGTCACCTGCATCAATAAGCTTCTGAATTGCTTTCTTTAGATTCCAACACTTTTCTATGTCATGCCCCGGGGCATCTGAGCAATATGCACACCTTTGAGAAAAATCAAACTTCTTTGACAGAGGGTTTGACATTTTTATATAAATCGGCTTCAACATGTCCAATTGCTTCAACTTTTGGAACAAACTGGCATATGATTCTCTAATAGGGGTGAAAGCCTTTTCTTTTTTCAGCAACCTCTCATTCTTAAATGCTTGATTGGGCCGGAAACCTGATCCAAGGTTTTTTCGGTAGGCTCATGGGGGTGGATAGGCATTTTGTAGAGCTGGGTATTGGGAAAGTGATGTACGATTTTGGGAGTTCCGTGGAGATAAGTGGCATTGGGGAGGATCATCTGGCGCACAAGGATATCTACAGGGACGATGTCGAGGCTGGACGTGTTGATCGGGAACTTTCTTCCACCCAAGCTTACTGGGGTGTCCTGAATGTCTTTCAAACAACTCATGATTTTGCCTGACTTGATTCCCTCTTCCACTAGCTCCCCTATTTTTAACACATCTTTGAAAGAATTTCCCAAGGCCGGGATCAAATGACTGAAGTAGGTGGGCCCCTGGGCTTGTAAGAAAAGCTCAACCATTTTTTCTTCACCAATCGGGGTATTGACTCGAGCAACTTGCTCCCTCTATCTGAGCCTAAACCCCCTAAAGCTTTCTTCTGGATTCATTTCCATTTTAGATAGGGAGGAGAGGTCTGGGGTAACACCTGATCTGTATTGAAAGTACTGAAGAAAATCTTGAGCCATGTCACCCAATGTAGGCCGCTTACCAACATCTTGATGATTGTGCCATTCCAAAGCTGCCCCAGTCAGGCTCTCATTGAAATACGCCATCAACAAATCATCTTTCTCGCCAACACTTCTCATTTCACTTCAATAATCCCTCAAATGGGCTACCGGATCCCCATACCAATCATACAAGTTAAACTTTGGCACTTTAAACCCCGCAGGAAGACGAACGTCAGGGGACACAGACAATTCTTTGTAAGCCATGCTACCCTGGTCTCCCATTCCTTGTTTGTTCTTTAAGGACTGTTTTATGCCTTTCAACCTCCTGGGTATCCCATCTCGCCCTTTTCTTTCTGTGAACTTTTCATTTTCAACATGAGGCTCATCCCGTGGGCCTTGCTTGTATGAGTTGGGAGCCTTGTGGGCAACCTCTGAGGGGTAATATTGGGCATCGTGAGCTTTGAGTGGGTGTTCATTGTTGGGGATGGTGGATAAGACATGAGGGCAATTTTTGGGAAAGGTAATTGGAAGATGAGTGATGAAGCTACTAGGGTAGTTGAGAAAGCCATGATAAGCGGGTGAATCTGGAGAGTATGGGGGATCATTTGGCACTGTGATCGGTGTTTGGGTGAGGGCATCATTTAGGAAGCTAGGTGGTGGCGGGGGTGGACTCTTCCCAGTCATCCAGGCCTGATACATGTCCGCCATGTGTTGTCTTAACATCTTCACCTCTTCAACCAACCCATTGTCCTGTTCGACCAATTGCTTTTGGGCACCTGTCTCAACCAACTCAGCTTTGTTGTTGTCTGCCATTACCTTTTGACTTTATGTTGTGGAGAGGAGTTACTACTTCGAGAACCACAAACCAACCACCTTTCTGCTATGAAGATATCAAAAGGAGCAAAATGGGGTCACCCCGTTAGCGTTAGGGCATTTAACAGCAAAAATATCACATTGCGTGCAATGCACCTAGCAAAAATTAATGGTTCTAGAATGACTTCGAGGGTCATAAGGTCACTTGGCATCATCCCAATTTGTCCATTTGAATCTTCTCTTTTCTTTTCTTTCCTTGCACTTAGCTCGCTCATTTTCTTTCCCTTTTTCTTTCTGATTATCGCTCTTTTTTTTCCTTCTCATCTCTCACATCCCACAATTTCACCTCTTTTTTTTCCGTTTTTTTTCTTTTTTCCTTTTTTTTTCTTATACTAAAAAAATAATTCGATCGAACCCTATGTAGGTTGCCTACGTATCATGACGCCGCATGAATCAGATCTTAGCGTAGTTCGGGTGTCACGACCCGGATTTTACCACCATCGGGAGTCGTGATGGCGCCTACTAATAGGAGCTAGGCAGGCCAATTAATTTGATACTTCTCTTAACAACATCAACATTATAAAGAAAGACGAGACAATTAATACAAAGTGGAAGACTCAAAACATAAATAATTGAAACCAAGTGCGGAAGCTCAAATACACCACTACCCGGATCTGGTGTCACTAACTCACGAACTTCTACAGAATGCTAAATACAAAGTCTGAATAAAATACAGTACTATCTGATCCGATAAAAAGGAAATCAAATGAAAAACAAAGATAAGGGAGACTCTAGGCCATGCGGACATCAGCAAGGCTACCTCGGTGTCTCTGGACTGAAGTCAGCTCCCTATCAAATCCTACTGCTGAGGTCCAAAAGCTGCCCCTGGACCTGTGCAAAAAGATGCACAGAGTGTAGCATCAGCACAACCGACCCCATGTGCTGGTAAGTGTCTGGCCTAACCCCGGCGAGGTAGTGACGAGGCTAGGACAAGACTCCAAATAAACCTGTGCAGTTAAATAACATTTGGCGGAAAAATAACAGATAATAAACAATTAAAACTGGGGAAAGGAACATGCTTCGAGGACAACGGTTAAAGCAATATATCGAGAATAATATGGGAACTGCAACTTAACATCTAATACAAATAAAGGGAAATTAAAGGCAATTTTCACTTCTCAATACTCATCTTGTTGCATTCGTGCAACCCGAATCCATTTCTCATATCTCGTGGTAGGCGTCTCCCATTTCAGTACATAAATACATACGACGGATTAGAAGTACGGAAAAATAATCAATCAAGGAGGGAGGGGAATATGCTGTGGGGAGAGTAACAATTCATAAATAAAACACCAAATAAGGAAAGAAAACAACACAACTAGAATATCAACAAGAGTAGGAAAACTCAACAGTTGCACGGCATCACCCTTCATGCCTTTACTCTTGTCCTCACCAAAATAATCATATAAAGTACATAGCATTAACCTTCGTGCTTTTCCTCACATAAACTCTCATATCAAGGCACGGAATGACCCTTCGTGCATAAATATTCAAAACATGGCACGGAATAATCCTTCATGCATAAATATTCAAAACATGGCACGGAATGACCCTTCGTGCTTTTACAGTCTTTCCTCACAATACCAAATAATGCACGGCATCACCCTTCGTGCTTTATCGCTCTTCCTCACCCAAACAACAATCACAAACAAAGGGGCAAGGGAGTGAACAAATAATAATAGGAATCCCGGCAAGGGAACACACTTAAACAGTTAAATCCCGGCAAAGGAACAAAATCAATAAATTTCAACATCTCGGCAAGGGAGATAATCAACAAAGCAACAAACATCCCGGTAAGGGAGATAATCAACAAAGCAACAAACATCCTGGCAAGGGAGATAATCAACAAAGCAACAAACATCCCGGCAAGGGAACAATTCAATAACTCTTTCTCTTTCTATCACTTTTACTTCTCATCTCACTTTACCACCTGAGCTAACACTCCAAAGGGGTTCAATCATTTCATATACTTTCACGCTTTATAATGTACTCGAGCCAATGCTCCAAGAATGTACAAATCATAATTCTTCCTCAAACTCTTCACATTATATGAAATTTATCGATTTAACAAGGAAGAGGTATCACAAAATTCGAATAAACACAAATAAGACTCACGGTCATGCTAGACTCCGGTGTATAGATACTTGTCACCATGCCTATACACCGTACTCAACAATTAGCAAATAGCAAACAACACTCTAATCCTATTCCCTCAAGCCAAAGTTAGAACAAACACTTACCTCGGTCCAAAGAATAGCAATCAACTCTCAAATACAACCTTTCCTTTCGAATTCGGCTCCAACTCAATCAAATCTACACAATAATGACTTCATAATATTAATATATACTAAACAAATCAAACCCAATGCCTAATTATAGATTTCCAAGCTTTCTTCACAAAATTCCAAAAATCGACCCCGGGCCCGCTTTGTCAAAACACGAGGTTCAGACCAAATTCATATCACCCATTCATCCACGAGCCCGAATATATAATTTGTTTTCAAATTCGACCACAAAACGAG